>NC_062247.1:8232567-8865842 GCF_905475465.1 Pieris napi
TTTTCGTAAGTTTAACAGTTTTGTTTATTTTAAATAATTGTAGTATTCAAAAGAAGGTTGTATAGCTTTCTTTTTGTACTGTTTGTGCCACTGGCCTCTAAAAAAAGAAACATTAAACAAAGAAATCTAGGAGTTTGTTGTAAATTGTCATTACTTGTTTTACTAATTGATATTGCGTATTGGCGGCAAATTTTAGCAGAACAGCGAATCGCGTGCAGTATAATTTTAACAGGCGCAAAAATTTGTTCATAATATAGTCTCTGCATAAAGTTTTTAGTGATATAAAAATATAAGAATTACTTAGATAATATTTTATAATTTTTAGGATGGTTGCGAGTGCAAAGACGATATAACCTATGTGAGAGGTACCGTCACAGTTTCTTCAACAGGAGCCTGTGAAGTATAATACAAATCCTAAATGTATGCAATTACTTTTTTTTGGTTATAAGATTTTCCTACAAAATCAACAAAATTTTCCCCTGGCGTTTGTAACGAGCAAAATATTTTCCAACATTCCACAATATACCAAGGAGTTATAAATATTTGGAGTCACGATCCTCCCCTGCATGAGGAGTGAGATGGGTATAGTTGAAAGGAATATTTAGATAAATTCATCCCCTATACCTATCTCACTTTTGCAAACTTCGGGAGTATTATGATACCAATAACGTAGATTCCATTCAAATGTATTTTTTTCTCTGCATTAACAGTCTGGACCATCCGAGCTCACTAATAGTAATAGTTTGTTTTAATTTAAATTTAGAATAGGCAAACGTTAATTGTTTGTGTATTGATTTATGAACTTTGTGATAATTAATGAGGAAATATAAATCGGCACTATTCCGTCTAGTTATAAAATATTCGATTTTTTTTTAAATTTTGATGCAAACGATTGTTGAAAATCGCAATTCGTAGTAATTTATAAACTCATGGATAGAAGATAAATTAAAAGAATAAGATCTTATAGCTTAAGATTTTATAAATTTTGAAATCAAATCATGTTACACAATTTATAACACTATCTAAAAATAACTTTTGATGAACGAATCATAAATATTTCCCAATATCCAATGCCTTAATGTCGATTTCCTCACAGAGATTTGTAAAACCTCCTTCAACGTCATGGCACGCTAGTAGAAACGACCTCCTGTGACGTTTCCTGATGTTTCCACGCCAACTTTGATACCTTTGAAAATTACTGAAAACAATTTCAGCATCGGGGTTTTATGAAAAATTCTGCTATTATGTCAAAGGAAATTTTCAGTACCTTGCTACGAACTACGTCACGCATGTAAACGCTACGCCGCTACGAAAAATGGACGTCATGTTACAAGGGTACTATAAAATGCTTGAGATGTGAAATCAGTGGAGAAAATTCGAATTTTCCGATCCCTGAGTGCCAAGTGCCGTATTAGACTATATCAAATGTAATTAAAATTTAGTTTTTTTAAAGTAATAATATTGATGTAGAAATTGTGTAAGACTATTAAAAGTATTAAAACAAGTTTAATTCTAATTATTTTTAAACATAAATCTCTATGCAAATATAACAAGGGTGGAGTAGAAGTGGTTGGGGGAAATAACCCCTCGCCCTCCGAACATCGAGTACCGTTAGATATCGTTGTCCCCTTCAAATGTTAGAACTCTGCTTTTACTATGGACTCCTAGTAACCTCTCTAGCAATGTGTGGTGAGAAAATCGTTTGGGTGTAGGGTTGTCTCGATATAATTTGACACTAATTTGTATACAGTTTGAAAATATAGAATAGCGAAAGCGTTATTAAACTAATGATATTTATGAGTTTATAAAACAATTAAATATAGATAAAAATATATTCACAGGGTCCAGCTTACTAATGTCTAACTGCAATTTAAAATATTCATAAGTAACTAATTCATACAAAGAGTTGCTTTATACAAACAAATCATTCATGCCAAGGTCGACGTTCCTATCAAATTTCAATGTGGTCTGCATTATCTACGTACGTAAATATAATTTAATACTCTAACAGACTCAATCAATCCCGATTAACTGATCATCCACGTTCTAGTTTAATGATACTGTTGTTACTAACAAGTCAATACCGTTCATTCCATGACATACATTTGCAGTTAGTGCTCTATTCAAAATGAATATACGTTTTCTGTATATAATATTCATATGTTTCTGTACGGTGTATTCTAATGAAGAAAAGAAGAAATGTGAAGAAGTCACAGTGCACGATAAACCACATAGAAAACATGTTTTAAGTATGGGTCTAAATCGGCCATACCAACTGGCTTTTGACAAGCATCACAATAAATTATTCTTTAGCCACAACGTCGGGAGTGACGAAGAAGATGCTTTTGAAATTGCATACATTGAAAAAGACCAAATGATTCCCAAAGTCGTAAGTTCAGTGAAAAACGGATTCGCAATTGCAATTGATAATAAAGATGGAGTCATCTATTATGGCGGCAGTGACGGAATCTACAAAGAGCATTTGAAAGAAAAGAATGCAATTATACACGAGGTGTTGAAGGAACACAATGTATGGGACATGTTTTTTAAACATTCGTTATATTTCATAACTTATCCATTACAACACCTGTATAAACTGAATGAAAAGAAAGTGGAGCATCAAAAATATATCCACGAGAAAATCTATCAATTCGTCATTGATGGAAACGATGATATATTTATAACAAATGAAACCGGATTATTTTTAATCAAAAATGGTACAGAGGATCGTATATTTTACAAGGGTCCTAAAGTTTTTCGTGCGATAGAGGTAAATAATAAAGGTGTAGCTTATTTTTGTAGTAAAAATGGAATTTATGTACCCAATAAAAAAGATCACACATTGGACATGATAGCGCGGGTCAAACATATCTTCGGCTTGGCATTTGACACTGATGATAATATTATATATTCCGATCCACACGAAATTGTTAAATTATTGCCAGAAAAATGCAAATAAATTATCCATATTGCTTATATTATTTATCAAGTTATATGTAGGATGTTTATTATACCAAAAATCCTATTGCATGTAAAATATAATACTATTCCCTTAATATGGATATATTAAGAAAATGTTTAGATTGTACTTATATAAAAGATTAAACAACGTTTATAATATTGTTTTTCTGTAATCTATTATATTATGGAATACTATATAAAGCATATTTTACGGTTATATTTATCGTTAACGTTCGTTGTAAAATTTCGTATTCCACAGACATATCCTTGTCTTTCAGACAATCGGTAATAATTTTACTAGTATTTTAACGGAAATACCACATCGAATTCCTGCTTAGTATTAATAGGTGCTTACGTATTAATAATGGAGGCGGTTCCTTTAAAAGAAAGTCTATTGTTAACATTACTTTAGTTTATTAATAGAATTTAAAAATACATTTAACATAGATTGTGTTTAACAAATGAAATTCCGAGTACTTGAAAGGAATTTCAACTCTATAATTGGATTGTAGGTACAAGTAAAGAAGCCAGAAAAGTACTGCTTCATTTTCAATAGTACTATAAAAAGCCCCTAATCTCGTTTACGCCCTAAACACGAGTTTGCGTTTAATTTATTAGGCGATTTAAGTTTTTTGGCTTCAGTACAAACATCTCTTAAGTCGACATTGATTTGTTTATATTCGAGCCTTCTTTGTTTATAAGAGTTTTACAAAATAGAGTCATCCATATATATTTGATATGTAACAACAATGATTCAAAAATTAAAAGAGAATCTAAAAAAGTATTTTCTATAATTTCCAAAACTTCTATATTTAGCGCTTTGCTCGGGCCTTTGGTTTATTAAAAATTCTGTATAAGAGTTAAGTTATCGTCATTTAATCATTAACTATTTTATTTATCAATCATTAAATATTTAACACCAGTGTTTCCCAACCTTATTTGTGCCCCCCCCCCACATTACCCTTCTAAATCTCTTATGCCCCTCCCAGTTTGTTACACAGTAAGTAAATTTTCAAAACATGTAATGAAAAACTTCGAAAACTCTATTTTCGAATTGCCCCCCTTAACCATCAAATTGCCCACCTGTGGGTAGGCCTCACGTTGGGAAAACCTGTTTTACACACAATATATAAGACCATTTAAATAAACACTTAAACGACATTAAATTATAACATTTATTGTAGCAACATATCTTTGGTAATATAAAACTATAAGAAAGTGTCGGACGGAAAATATTAAGGCTGTCAATAAAAAGTTAATATAGAAATACGTGCAATTTGGCATCAAATTTTGTGCGGAAAATGGCGTGGTTTTTGAAACTAATATAATTCTTAATTGCTACGCCTTATTTATTCACAAAGATTATATACTTCTTCTTTTCAAATAAGCATCAATAAGACTGTCGGAATATTACGCAACAGCCCTGCTATTCTGTAACTCATTCCGAAAAGGTGGGAGCTTGTAGTTTATTGTTTATTCGAATGCCAAATCATAAAATGACTGCTTCACGACTGATTTGAGAGCGACCGCCGATGCGAAAACCGCTGTGTGAGTTCGAAAAGTGAGTTACAGAATCGCAGGGCAGTGCTGTCAACATAAAAAACAAGGTAAAATTCTGCACGTCTAAACACACGACCGTTTTCTTCCCGCACAAACCTAGTTCTTAACTATTTAATAAGTTAGGTGTCCTTTGAGTAAATTTTTTCCAATATATAAGGTTAAAAATCACCTGTATAAAGACATTCGTGAGTTACATAAATATATAATTATAAAATAAAAGATATTTAGTATAGTTACAATCTTCCATAATAATGGACTTATGTCGTATCTCAATCACATAGTTACGAAAGCAAATAAACACGACAATATCGATAACATGACACCATACATTTGTCTAGCTGTACCATTACCACAGACCATTCTTCTGGAGGAAACAGAAAGTTGCTTAGTCTGGAGCATAGAGTGTACGGCATCTACTTCCCACCGGGCCATTTGACCTGGCTCTCTCGAGAAAAGAACGGAGTATAGCTGCGCAGGTGAATTAGCCTTGGCTTCCTGACAGAAGTTTAGTACCAGGTGGTCGTTGACAGCTTTTAACACCTGCACTGTGCCAGTGAACTGATGGTATGATGGTCGAGCAGCGAGGGTACCTAGAAATAGATTTTAAACGCATATATACGAAAATTTATTGATAGAAATTCGTTTGAATATTTTTATTTATTACTAGCTGGCCTAGCGAACATCGTACCGCATAACAATCGATTCTTTATTTATTTTAATACTTATTCTGCTATTCGGGACACCGGTCTAGCTAGTAAGATAAAAAAAAGAAAGTTGATAATACAACAAATACATTATGTCAAAAATCAAAATTTACCTTCCCGGACCCCTCCACTAACACTTGAACTTTATAATATGGTATTAAAGTTCAAATTGCCTTTAAATATTATTACGAATATTTTGTATGGGAATAAAGAAAAGTGTTGTTTTTAGACTTTTTCACTCAATTTTTTAAATTTTTCTCTCCGTAAGAACCTCCTCTTACTACAAGGAATATTATAAAAAAAGAATCAGACAAATCGGTCAAGCCGCTTTCATGTTATGTCGTGACAACGGAAAACGGGTTTCATTTTTATATATATATATAGATATAGATTTGTATTACTTTTTGGAGTTGGTTCTGATCTTTTATATGGATATATATATATATATATATCAAATACTCATAAAGATAGACTTTAGTAATAGTTTACAAAAATGCACGTCAAATTGTTAAGGAAGTCAGATAAAAAAGAATGAGATATCTCCACTTTTACTTATGCTAACAGGTAGTCCAGAAACCTATATATAGTAGCCCTCAGTGTTTTAAAGAAACAGACACAGTGTTGCCCTTGTAGCTTAAAGATGGGACTCTCATCCCTGAGGTCGTAGGTTCCAACCTCAGCTGTGCACCAAAGGACTTGTCTATGTGCGTATCAAACTCTCGAGGAATCATAAACTCGTGAGGAAACCCGCATCGAATCCAAAATCGAAGACATGTGTCAGACAGAAGACTGATCATCTGTTTGTCTATTTGAATAAAGACGAAACAGATACACAAACTTGAAGCACCTTTTAGGTTCTTGGAATTTTGGACTAGTTTTTGTTGTTGTTTTAAAACCCTTGTATTACCAGTTACTTCATATCATATTAGATAATATATTTACCATTCTGTACATCAAACGTCTGCCAATAACCGGCGGAGTCATTTCGGAAGTAGAGTGCATATTCAAGGGTCTGTCCAGCCTCATCCCACAAAAGCCGAAGATGCCGGTACTCGTGTCTAAATTGAGCCCTGATGGCCTGCACGTGGTGTAACTCCTGTCTTTCAGTAGACGGCTGTAAAAGGCGAATTAATAGTAATTGCAGAAGATACTGTAAATAAAAAAATAAAACGTGTGTGTACTTATGTACACGCGTTAGAAGTTATACTTCTTTGGCGTAACAAGATAAAAGTCTTTTTAAACATTTTATCTTTCGCCTTATTCTACGTTTGTACAAAAAATGACATTAACAATAGAAAAAATTTACTCTCATAATTTTTCCTAACGCGCCAAAAGAAGTATATTAGTATAACTTCAAAAAACTAAAATGTTGACAATAGCTAACTTCAGGATGTCGATTTTTGTGACGGTGTGCGCGCACATCGTAAAAATTTACTCTCATCATTTTTCCCTAACGCGCCAAAAGAAGTATAACTTCAAAAATATCGGATGTAAACGTTAATTTAGTTTATTGTTTAATTAAATCATCGAGTCAGCGAGTAATTGTTGTCTGCTGGCTACTCTAGACCTGCGTCGAATTTTATATCTTCCGTGTCAGCTGTTATAACTGTGTTAGGTGAAATCTTATTAATAAGGCACATTATATAATAAAAATATACGAGTTTAATAGTTGTAACAGGTTTACTTAAAAGCTACATTAATATTTCTATAATCGACAGGTTTTATTAAAGACATAAATGTAAGAATTATTAGTAGATAATAATTTTTCTGCTTTCACAATTTTTTTTTGATTACGAACTTTCAAAATCAAAAATAAACAATGAATTATACAGTATTTACAATTTTATTAACGTAATAACAAAAATGGTTAAAAATTAATTATAAGACAATTAAAACAAATTTTAAAAGTTAGGTCCCTGTGGCAGCTTGTGACCATTAACGCTGGCAGCATTTCCTCGCTGTATTGCGATACTTATTCGTTGAGCGAGGAAAGCACCAGCTCTGGAGTCACCGGTACAAAGACTAGATTAAACTGTGGTTTAGTATAAAAGAAGTTGTGTCTTAGAGAACTGAAACTACACGCACTATGTTATCCAATGAATGTGTGAGCTGAAAAGTTGCCACCTAATTTTAAATTTTCTACTCGAATCTAGCAAGTTATTATCACCTCCATTGCTGACTTTAAATAATGTTACAGCTATGTTTATTACATAATTATGCCAATGACGTCAGCTATTTATATAACATAAATACTCATGTATCGAAAACAAATCAGCTAATTGTTAAATGGCATATGACGCACGCGCTCGTCTTTTTTTCGCGTATATTGATAGTACTACATCGAACTTGCGTGCAAAAACGTTGGCATCGGTATCCCTGTTGTATGATAATTCGTTCACCTCTACTAAAATGGATGTCAATTGGTAAAACACACTAAAGATTTTGTTCATGTTTTTTATTAATCTCGCGGTAAATACACATACCAAGTAAACCCTACTTGGTACGGAGGAGGTGTGTGTGCAGATCTGCGTCACAACTGGCCGATACGTAAGAAACATCTTGTGCACATTTAGAATGTTTCACGCGCAAGTATTTATTTGTACAATTACAAATTTGTTAAATATTTATCATAAAGGTGTACTTAGGCAAAGTTGTTTTTAAAGAATTAAAGATTTCAAGTAAACCGATTTGATAAACACTGTAACATCATAAATGGTGTGTGAAGTGAAAAAATACCTTGCGCGTTTGTCCTGTGATTAATCCCGTTTTCCTTTTTTAATCGTTTATATTTTTTATATAAGTCGACTCGCGACGTTTCTCTCTCATCAATTGACAATGTAAAACTAAAGACGGAAGACGAAATGTTGCGTTCGATTGTGATTGGTCAAACAGATGATGACATGACGCATCATGTCGCGTCTCAATGCGTATTAAACTAGGGATGGTCTTGACGATTAACAATCAAACGGAGCGCGCAATCATTATGTTCACCTCCCAGGTTGTTTATCCTTTTATGAGAAAATACCTACATCTAAACTAATATTACAACGAGGAAATATTTGATTGAGTGATTTTTCAATTTATTGAATAAGCTCCAAATCGGATCGATTTGAATTCATTCACCATCATAATTCTACACTATCCAAGTGCTATAAATATAAAATATTTCAATATAGTTAGGGATTCATATGAAATCTTCGATAATATAACCCAAGGTATAAAATATACCTATAAATATCTGTATATAGCGTACACCGTGTGTTGTGAGCAGTGAGCTATGTTGGCTTCAGCGTACAACTTTCATTCCTAAGGTCGTAGGTTCGATCCCCGGCTGTGCACCAAATGACGTTCTTTCCATGTGCGTATTTAACATTCGCTCGAACGGTGAAGGAAAACATCGTATGGAAACCGACATGTCTTATACCAAAAAGTCGACGGCGTGTGTCAGGCACTGGAGGCTTTAAAATGATCATGAAACAGATTCAGAAATCTTAGGCCCAGACCTAAAGAGGTTGTAGCGCCACTGAATTATTATTATATAGCGTACGCTGCGGACACTATTGACAATATATTGTCAATAGTGTCCGAACACTTTACTCTAATAAAGTGGTGTACTACAACAATACTAAAAATTAAAAAAATATTAAAACAATATCTACAAAGCCGTATCCGAGCGAAGCGAAGTGGGAAAAACGCTAGTTTGATATAAAAATGTATTGCAAACCTATTGATATCGACTGTTAAAAAGTATATTATCTATTAAGTCACGTTTTCATTGTTTCTATACTCTAGGGCTTCTGATACTTCGGCTCAGGTATACGGAAAAGACCTTGTACTTAGTTCCTAGTTGTATATCTATTTAGCATTAGGTATACAGACTATTATGGACAGACACATATTATGACTGATGAATGTTACTGAAAGGCGATCTTTGTAACATTCTGTCCATATCTTTAGTCTGTTTTCAGTTAGTTATCAATTTAAGCTTCCATCATTCGTATGTTTTCTTGTTAGTTTCTATAAACTGACTTCTTGTCAGTCTGTCTTCCTGACTTATTGTCGCTTTAACTATTTCACACCCCTTCTTCATACAATACAAGACAAACCCAACTATTTAAAATTCCTTGGACTAATATTATTTACGTAACTCAGTCATGTATCGTATACCTTCAGATTATAACACAAATGACCAGCAAATAGATATATTTAATGTAACTAAACATTTTTTTTTAAATAATTTAAAAAACTATGGTATCTTTTATTAATAATGGCTTTGTTATTCTTCCTTTATATTAAATAAATATTATAATGATCAATGAATCTTAGAACTTAGAATTTATTATAAATACATAAATACTTTGTTATATTTTTTGTATAGGTGACTTTTTGTATATTTATATATGCTTTGTTTATGTTTGAATGTGTATTCCGTTTTTGGTTTTTGTGTACAATGTAAATTTTTGGACATTGTTTAGTGAGTAGCTGTAGGAATACTGTTGAGCAAATAAATAAATAAATTACATTATGTATTAGGCAAGAAACACCATTGTTCTATTGCCTGTAACCGTCGAATATCGGCATAATAATACATTTTTGTGATTGTAACACACGATTAAAAATTCAATACAGTAAATGTATTTTACTAAATGTATCGTTTATATGATTCAATGTGTAACTGAGGCAACGGAGCATTCACAATTATTTCGCAATCTACGATTGTGTAGTTGCGGAGTTTATTGGTTCAATTGGAGTCCTTGTGTATACTTTTGTACTGCATTAATAAACATGTAACTATGGTAATGATTACAGCTGTTTATTGTCCGGTTTAATTTTTCTTTAGCTTTTTTATTTTTTTTTAAATTGATAAATGAAAATTCTTTCTCAAAATGAAAGCGTCAATTGATCTAAACGGGTAACAATATATCTAAAGACCGGAAATTCTACGAATACGCGAAAAAAGACGAGCGCGTGCGTCATGTGCCATTCAACAATATGCAGATTTGTTTTCGATACATTACTTTTGTATGTATAGACACACTATATATATAGGTAACGTTGGTAATAAATATAGCTGAACAATTATATAATGCCAGCAATTAAGGTGATAATAACTTGCTAGATACGAATAGAAAATTAAAAATGACATAACACCTCAGGTCGTACAGTCATTAGGCATCATAGTTGTGTATAGTTTTAGTTTTTTATGACATTAACTTATGCAAGACCATAGTTTATAATGTAATATAAGAACATATTTAAAATTTCCAAAAAAAAAAAATTGTGTAATCTGTTAGGCTTAGCACTATTCTTACATTTATGTTATTATTAAGCTGTCGTTTTCATATTAATGTAGCTTTAAATTAATTAATTATAAATGCATTATTAGTAAGATTATACGCAACAAAGTAATGACAGCTGAAAATTAAGATCGAAAATTGGATCTGTAATTCCAGAGGTCTAAACGATTAAGTGGGTCATACGTATTAACCTTTCAAATGAGTTATTTTAGGCTAAGCTTATATATTAGTTTACGTGTGAGCAAAACTCTAATTGTGTCAATGTAGCCAGTTTCAATATCAACGTTACATTGGAATCATTTTATAGGTTAAATTATTTGTTAATTTATTTAATTCGAAACGTAATCGCAAACCATCTGGCCCATGAATACTCATGGGCGGTGTCATTCAACACACTGAAGATCTTTGTGAACACAAATCAAACTTGTTCCTACACTGCAAACGCGAGGAAGCCGGTATTAAAACTAGATATTTGAAGTGTGTCACAGATAGCCCACTTGTCTAGGGAAATGATTAATACAGATGCAGAATGTGCCCATGCCCTATTTGATTGAGGGAACTTCGTAATAATAACCTTTTTATAGGAAGCGATAAAGAGGGTTAGGTATTCTGTACAAGCCGGATAGTGCGAATTGTAATCGGTTTCCGCTTGCGCAGGAGTTCCCTTATCCCTAAACAAAAATTATTTATAGAAATAAGTCGCACAATGTTTAAACTTTAACAGTTTTAATAATATTTTTAATTATTTTCACACCATCTAAAATGAACTATTCATAACATTACTTAAAACAGTATGAGTTATGTATTACGAAATATGAAAATTAGTAGTAGTAATGGAAAAAGGAAGACAGAGCAAAGAGATGGGCAGACGATATAAAGAGAATAGGAGGCACAACTTGGACAAGAAAAGCTAACATCAGAAAAGAATGGAAGCAACTGGAAGAGGCTGGAGGATGTGTCACAGGACAAGCTGATTACCAAAAACGGGTCATCTGATGTAACTATATTAAGTTAGGTTATGTACCTTAAATAAGTGTTTATATATTATAGTAAGTGTCAGCAATAAGGGCTTATTAATGATGTTAATATCACAGGTGTCGAATTATTTACTTATTCATAAATCGTTATGTAACAGAACCAAAGGGAGAGTATTTCTATAAAACATGCAATTGATAAATCATGTTTTGTATGCAACAAAAAACCTACCCCAAACGTTGATTTGGGAAAGTCATCAACCTCCCAAATAACCGCAGTAGGACAACTGGTGTATCTAGAGACACCTTCACCGCTTTGGTGAAGGTACAATTCCACCACTTTCCACTTCCCCAAAACAAGCCTCACGTCCAAATTGTCATAATTATGCTCATTATAGCAAACCACTTGATTCGTCGAATTTGACGTAACATTAAACTCTCCATAAGCAACGCAAAACAGAAGCACCACCCAAGGTAATCTTAATATAATCCGACCTTGTACCTCCATTGTCTCACATCTAATTTTAGCTCAAACACATATTGAAATACTTTTGTTTAAGAAACGATTTAAACTTTCAATTTTGATACCGCGTCGGCAAATATCGCAGAGTAAGTGATCGAAAGCAACTGGCATTCGAAGAGCTGCGCGCGCGCCGTGACTCATTGGATTGATGTTATCTTATTTAACCCTAGACCTCTAGGAATTGCCTACGCTTTAGAAATATCGTCACTGAGGTGAGATTTAAATGATTAAATAAAGATAATATTTTGTTAGTCGTTTCATAAACCATTATTTACACAACAATATCAACGAAATTAATGAGCAGGAAAACTGTTGATAAATATATGTTATAAAATAAATAGAGGCCAAATTGACCAAATTAGTAGGTGATTTTTTTATTCTTAAAGGAGTTGAAGAGTTATTTAACAAATTTTAAATTAAACTTCTAAATAAAACAAATGAATCAGTGGCGATACAACATTCTTAGATCTGAGCCTCAGATTTCTGTATCCGTTTCATGATCATTTGTCAATCTAATAGACAAGTACATGTTTTCTTACGATATTTCCCTTAGAGCAAATGTTAAATGGGCACATAGAAAGAAATTCCATTGGTGCACACTCGGATCGTACCTACGACCTCAGCTTTGCGATTCTGTAAATCACTTTTCGAACTCTTAAAAAAAACAATAAACTACAAGCTTATCAGAAGGCCAAATCGTAAAATGACTGCATTATGACTGATTTGAGCGCGACCGCCGTTATGAAAAGCGCTGTGAGAATTCGAAAAGTGAGTTACAGAATCGCAAGGCAGGGATGAAAGCCGCACGCTGAAGCCAATAAGTCAACACTGCTCTATCTAAACTTATACATATAATTAGTAAATATATTACCATATCGTTAGGTTCAGAAATGTGAATAACAATGCAGGTCCTTCCATAGTCCACCCTGGCATCTCCAGCTAAATGATGAATGAATTCCACACCATACCACATTCCTGTCAAACTATCAATCCATATACCATTCTGTGGTGATCTATTTTGACAGTAATCATTATTGTATTGGCCTAGAAACGGCCTTTCATACGAAGTTATAGGTCCATAATTCTTCTCCATGTTACCATACTGGCCGTAGCTTTTTCCATAGTCACTTCCATATCGAGGTGTCGTGTAACTCGGTAAAAATACATTTCCGGTTCCGGGAGAGTTAAAACGGCTCGTCGAATATCCGGTATTAAAGGGATATTTCGTTATAGCAGAGAAGGGAGCTATATCGCTACCATAATTGTTCTTATACGGGAACTGATTTTGATTATAATAACTAGAAGTACTTGGATACCGTGTACTTTCACCGTAAAAACTCGCTCCATATACAGAGGTAACGAATAGTAAGTAGTAGTACATTTTTGGAGAAATTGAAGACGTGTGTCGTGATGATGTCTGCTCCTACTACTACGAGAGTGGGATGTAAACTAATTAAGTATAATCGTGTACAATTGGCTATGACCCAAAGCTTGGTAACTAGCAATTTGGATCCGCTGCCCCTTTGACACCTATTTTAATCAACAAAGGTTGATGAGTACTCATATCCCCTATGACTAAAGTTTGAAGCAACAACATGATAAACTTCATGGGAATTTGAACCTAAACGTCAATAGTAATCTAATGATATAAAACATTTTATAGAAAATTTTAGAATAAATGATTTTTGTAAATAATTACATTAATAGAATGATTAGTTATACACATTTTTTCAAATATTTCTCAAAAGAATTAAGACATAATTTTTTCATGTATCTCAACATTTGTTTAGAAATAGCGTTAGTAACATAAAATAATAAACATATATTATTATACGGTATTTATCTGTATATGATGACACAATTTATTAATTTAAATTAAACATTAATTACGCAGCAGCAATTTATGAGCAGTGTTGGCGTAGTGGCTTCAGCGTGCGACTGTCATCCCTGAGGTCGTAGGTTCGATCCCCGGCTGTGCACCAATAGACTTTCTTTTTATGTGCGAATTTAACATTCACTCGAACGGTGATGGAAAATATCGTGAGGAAACCGACATGTCTTAGACCCAAAAAGTCGACGGCGTGTGTCAGGCACTGGAGGCTGATCACCTACTTGCGTATTAGATTGAAAAATTATCATGAAACAGATTCAGAAATCTGAGGCCCAGACCTAAAGAGGTTGTAACACCACTGATTATTATTATTAAACATTAATTACGATGTTTATAATTGAATAGGTATTAGGTACACGAAAGACAATATTCTGCCACTAAGTACCTGCTTTCTGTAAACGTTCTTTGTAATCTTAAAGATTGAACTCACTTACTCATACTTTTTACGTTTCCTACTTCCAGCCAATTTGTCTGGGAACTATATTGATAACGAGGTGGGTCAAAGATCGTAATTAGTCGAATTAATGCAAGCCATAATTCAACCGAGTTCCTGTTTGCCACAATCTTCTGGTTGGAAGTTCAAAGGTCACGAGTATGTCCTTTTCAATGGAATTAATTAAGTGGATTAGGGGAATTTAATTCTCAAAAGCTGATTATTAAAACATTAATTAAATATTCACATATATTTTAGTGTTTTAAACTGCTAACAAAACTGAACATTTACCAACCCTTCGAGTATCAGATCCTATAAAATTATTCGTTATATTAATGCATTTGCAATTCATTTATTTTAAACAATTCATGGTTTGTTTTGGAAACCGCGTCGGGGCTGTTGCATATAATATTAATACATATTTTAATAGATAATTGAATACATTAAAGGATGTGCATGTCGTTAGCAACCAAAAACAATCATTGTTTTGCCGGAAACCGAACCTGCATCGATTTATACAGCTCCATTACGTAGGCCACTAAATGTAAGAATCAAACTTTGCAAGAAATAGCTAAATTTCAGAAACGAAGCGAGTTAGGAATTTCATTAATAATAATCCTATACGTTCTTCGTATACACTTACCGCTAAGACTCGACTATGAACCGTACCACAAGACGTGTTATTTTATATATAGTACTAATACTTGGAAATCTGAAGGATGCCTACGTCGGAAGACAAGCAAATACCGAGAATGATTGAGTAGATTAATTATCAAATTAGAATCAAAATATGTAAATTCATAAGATTAGTTATTAGGTGTAAGAACTTGTTTGTTGGCTTTATTCATTCATTCCTTCATTGATTTATTAATTTACTGAAACTTGAATATAGTTTTCATATATATAGTACACATTTTTAGTGTCAATAATTTCATTGAATTGACTTTTGCAGCTTGATACAGTTGTAGTAATTATTCATTTTCATTTAAAAAAATCAGTGGTGGTACAACCTTTTTAGGTCTGGGCCTCAGATTTCTGTATCTGTTTCATGATCATTTGTTAATTTTATAGCCAAGTAGGTGATCAGCCTTCCGTGCCTGACGCACGCCGTCGACTTTTTGGGTCTAAGGCAAGCCGGTTTCCTCACGATGTTCACCGTTCGAGCGAATCCTAAATGTGCACATAGAAAGAAAATCCATTGGTGCACAGCCGGGGTTCGAACCAAAGACCTCAGGGACGAGAGTCGCATGCTGAAGCCACTGGGCAACACTACTCTGTGTAGTAATTTCATTTACCGTCATTATAATGGGATCACATAAATAAAAATCCATTTGCTTTAATATTTTATTGGTCAACCACGTGTACTTTTACAATTTCCTTAAAAGTAAGCAAATTAAGAATAAAATTATGGAATTAGTGTGTTTACATCCAGCGCATATGGCATTATAGCGATGAACGTTTGGTAAGTCAAAAGTGTAGAATTGTCGCTTATAATCATACCACTCCCATCTTTCGACCCTTGTCGGGGATCGCCGCAATATTAATGAGAAGATACCACCATCGCCGATTTCGGAACAGTGATTTAGGATGAGGGTACTGGGTGTCACTTTCAAAAGCTTTATTACGTCTGGATGTCGAGGTGGGTCGTCGGGATACCAAATGTCTGGAAAAATTGTTACAATTACTAAAATACTACTTTAAGTATATGTAAATATCCATGTAAAGTCCCTCGATTTAACGACAATCCCTCTAAAACGTCGAAATCACTCGTCATTGGTTGGTTTAGCGTGTTTTCCATACAATGATTGATACACTATACATAGCTAAACCACCCTCAAAACAACAATTAAATAATAAAAAGTACTTTTTAACTTGCCGAAATATTTTGGTTACCATTGCGGTCCAAGCTAGATATTGTAAAAGCAGTAAGTAAAGTTGATTAAAATAAATATTTTAATTAACTTTACTACTTCGAGCAGCTTAAACTCTAATAAATATCTCGTTAATAATCATTAAAATTTTAAAACTTCCGGTGGACTTCGAAATTCAAAACATTTTATTCAAAAATTTAGTAGTCGGGTAACTAAGTGAGCTTACATTGCCTTGCCAAAATAGCTTGCTTGCTTCGTACTAATTATGGCAAGACTATGTTGACGTTTGAGGAAGCGCCTGCGTGATTTCAGGTGCCAACTGTGTTTAACGTTTAACGTTTGGTGTGCTTTATGACTAAAAATAAATCTGTTTATTATCTTTTAAATTACCTCTATTTATTATTCATTGTTGTTGTTTTTTTGTTGTCTTGTATCTTGTTTTGTTGTTGAATTGGGTAGGTTAATATTCGGTGCAAATAAATTATAGGTATATAAATGTTTCTGTGTAACAAAAATAAAGTTCAAGTTGGTTTGGTTCAAAGGGTTTGAACAGTTGGATGGCAAAGTAAAATGGAAGGGTGATATAATAGCGTGCCGAAATAATGAAGCACAATTAAACATTAATAGATTTGTTCTAAGTATAAGAGTTTCACCGCTTTCATTTAATTGCACATGCAAGTGCGGAGTGTCAATATAATTTTTTTATTCCGTAGCATTTCGCTACTTGTAAATGTATCAATAATATCGTATGAAAATGCTAACCTACACCTTTGGCCTTCATTTCTCTTTCCCACGTTGACATTGTTTCGGCCGTCCAAAATCCCGGTTCCTCAGGATAATATAGATAGATTTGCTCCATAGTGTGACCATCCTCATCCCATAGCACACGTATTCTTTTTTGTCCGAATAGATCTCTCTTGTCTCGCCTCCTAAGTCTGATGTCCAACCAGGAACCAGCCAACGCATTTCCCGACCAGGGATTGCTTTTAGATGACCTCCAGTTCTGATCAGTATAGTTTCTGATTGGGAGCTAAAATTGTTAACACAAAATTTTAATTCATTATAAACCATGCCTTGTTGGTGTTAAGTTTAAATACCAAGCCAGTTGGCTCATCATCATCATCATTTGCTAACTTAACAAATGAAGGAAGTCACTGTGACCAACGATAATAAAAAAACATGTGTGTGTATTTGTGTGTGTGTAATGAACTTCTTTGGCGTAACAAGATAAAAATCTTTAAAAAAAAAAATCTTTCGCCTAATTCTACGTTTGTATAAAAAACGACACAAACAATAGAAAAAAGGTATTTAATACATTAAATCTTATTATAACGCATTATCTAGTTAAATAAAGTTTATTATATATCAGAAAAAAAATATTCTTCATAATTAAAGAAATTGACAAATTTTATTTTAAAATGTTGACTATGCTAACTTGAGGGTGTCGGTTTTGTTGTGACGGTGTGCACGCGCATCGTAAAATTTTACTCTCATCATTTTTCCCTAAGTCGCCAAAAGAAGTATAACTTCAATAAATAATCTTGAAGCGTCGTTGATTTGTGTCAGAAACGTATCCCCAATTTAAAGGCTGCGGTCATTGCGGTTTTATCATATTTGGCAAAATGGTAAAAAGTGAAAAATCCAATTATGAACGGGTGTTAATCGAACGTCCACCACACACACACACACGCACACGGACTGGTGGACTATTATTGTCGTTAATATTTCATTTACATAAGTACTTACTGTAGCATCGAAGAAGTTATCACTGATTATATCGTTTTCAGCATCTGAAATGTACAAACTAACGCACCCTATTTCATCGGGCCGATTAGTCATATCTGGATTGTGCTGGGCATAACCAACACCATACCAGACTCCATAAATATCATCTATGTTTACTCTGTGCGACCACCGAATGCTGTCACCACAGACTCCATGAACTATAGTGACACCAAAGGTTAAACTCAAGTATAGAACAAACACTTTGAACATGATACCACGTGGGAAGTCACAAGGAATATGGAGCAAGGCGTCCTGTGCGCATCACTTAATTAGCAAATTGATGCAGGTATATGCAAAATGGCGTAATCATGATTCAGTGGATTGATTGCAATAAGCAACATACTTGTAGTATATTGGCGTAATTGATGTTTAGTCTTTGCTAATCTTTCACTCTTTACAACCCTAAGTTCTCATTTAGTACGGGTTGTCTGATATTCATAAGATCTGCGTAAATAAAACAAAATAGATTTTACCATATTGCTATTAATCTTGTAGGCCGAAGTGCAATAAATAAAATATTGATACGCTTATGAACTTCAACAAATGATTGATTGTCTAGATCGTCAATTGTAGACCAATAGGCTCTCTGTATGTGCGTAATATATTTAGGTATATTACGCATAATATATATAGTACACAATTTACATATTGGTATACAAATCACATCAAAATCATTTATTCATTTAGGTAAGACAATGTACACTTATGAAAAAAAAATAAACTTATCAAAAAGAAACACATATTAAATGCTTTTAATTTGACATTTACTGCCAATTCTCAAATCAAGGGCGTAGATCGAAAGAGAAGGACTGGCAATAAACTCTCCGCAACTCTTTTTAATCGCCAAGTTTATTGTTTTACACAATGTTTGTAACCATTACATCATGTTTCACATGACATCTTAACTAATTAGTAGTTAATAGTATTTTACACCCGATCATTAAATATATCTAAGAATATCAGCTTCACGTGATAATTTTTAACGCTAATAGAAAAGAGGTTAATTTTAAGTTTGTGAGTTTGTTTGAAGTAAGATCTGGAATTACTGCTACGGTCGTCAAGAATCTTATAGAAAGCTACATTATTCCGAGTGATATAGAAGACTATTTGTTTCTGATTTATATTTTTTTTCCAGCATATACAAGTGCTGATGTTATCCACAAGACCTATACACTAATACTATTTGTACAAGAATCATATTAAATGATGCAACTTTGCCACACTTAAAATAGAAGGCGTGTGTTGTTTTTTTATAAAAATTACATACAAGTATTTTTTCACAAATAAAATATATCAATACTTATAAATTACACAGCATAATTCAATTTAGGTATAAAATAAATACAATATGTGAAAAATAATCTTTATTAAAATATATTTTCATACAAATAACTCTCATTGCGATCTAAAAAATATAAAAATACATGTAATCATAGAATAAAACGAGAAATTCAGGTTGGAAGCTGAATTTTCACAGACACGTTTTAATGAAGAGGTAGAAAGATTTTTCATAGAAAATATATTGTGAATACTGGAAAGATCTTCAGGCGTTAACTGGTTTTCGTTTCTGGCAAGAACAACACTGTACATTTGAGAGTGAGGCAGTCTCATACAAAAGTTAAGAACGAGATGATTGTGCGACACCTTCAGTACTTGTATCACTCCCCCGAAGAATCTGTACATGCTCTCCACAGCTGGAAATATAAAAATTATCGATACATTTTCAATAGAGTCTAAATTAATTGAAATGTTTTTTTAATAAGTCTGATCCTAGTGCTTCAAGGTGAAATGTTCAACTTTGAGGTCATGAGTTCAATCCTCGACTATATATCGACATATATTTCTTCTTATGTATCTTCGAGAAATCAGCCTTTGACTTAAAATATCGACGTGAGTTAAACACCACCGGATGATCAAGGAAACCATGACGAATAAAGAGCATTGTAATACATTGTTGCCTTTTTACTATATACATAATATTGTAATATTTATAATACAAATACGAATTAATTTTTGAAATTCCTAATTTGCAATAAGTTAATATATTTACGCCCTTAAACCGATAGATGATTTTTTGCCACAAAAATATCGCAGGTTCGCAAACAATAGATTCAGGATAGATATATTCGGTAGTAGGCTGATCCATTTTAGAAAATCCTTGTTAAGCGCCTATCGGGTACCTTATCCGCATTGTTAAGCGAATAAGTATTTTTAAATAGGAAACTACAAAAACTACAATTTGAAGTTGGAATAGTAATCTCTATAAATATATATAAAATTCTCGTGTTACCATGTTCGTTTCCATACTCCACCGAAACGGCTTGACCGAATCTTATGACATTTTATATTCATATTCAGTAAGTCTGAGAATCGGTTACTATCTATTTTTCAAACCCCTAAGTGATAAGTGTGATAATTTTTATTTTATAGATATTTTAATTTTTTTATGATACACCATACAAAAATATATAAAACCCTTAATTTTCACCCCTCTACGATCAACCCCTATTTTTTATTATAGTAGATAGTTATATTTATTAAACTAGCCGTTTCGCGCCCGCTTTGCTGGACGAATTAAAATAAATTTTATGTTTCATTATTTTATTTTTTTTCATATTTTTATTATTCTTCTTTTTAACTTCCCGCTAAGAAAATTGAAATATTTCGAAAATCGAGTTTTTAACAGATGTTGACGTTTTGCGGTTCTAGGAAGCCTCTATTGTTTTTATTAGCGGGAAAAATTTTCATAAAAGTAAAACAGAAATAAAAAAATGAAGGAACGTTGGAATTAAAAAAATAAGTAATAAAAATAGCCATAAACCATCAAGGAAAAATTTCGCATCGAATGGTGGTAGTTTCATGTCGATACGATCAGTGGTTTAAGCGTGAAAGAGCCTCAAACGAACACCATTTTCTTTTTATATATATATATAAGATTAAAAAAAATCCTAGAAATAATAAACTCGTACATGGCAAAACGACGATTGCCGGGTCAGCTAGTATTATTATAATTTTTTATAAAATTTATGTTTTTGAAAAATTATAAAATTATGTAATTGTCATGTGTTTAAGAATAGATATTGTAACTTATAATATAGAAAATTTATATGATGTGGTGTACTTTAATAAAATAAATAAACAATATACTACATACATCCGTTTGGCACGTCAGTGGGCCAGAATCCTTTGTGTGAAGTGTTGACTTTGATGTGATAATCATCTTGCCATAGGCCTTCATGCCACTCAAGTACAAAATGCCTGATCCTATATTGTTCAGGGAGTCCATAAGCCTTATTTACGTAGGGCGAGTTCGTCAAGGGCGGGTAGGGCGTGGGCGGCGTGGGCTGAAACGAAAACGTTAACCTTTTGACTCTGACATTTGAATTGTGATAAGCTACTGCAATCATCTAAAGGTCAGCGTGGCATGAATAAATATTTTTTTCTACGGTACACAGTTGACTTCATTTTATTGTCATGTTAAATTTCTTTGTGTTGGAGAGTCTACTTATTGAGAAAAGCAGACCGTTTTGATCCAATTAACGTAGGTAAAAGGTACGGGTATTAAAGTATGAAAACACATAGAATTAGACAGTAAAAAGGTAATCTTTCTTTTTTAATATTTACAGAGGTTGACAATTGATAATTTAATTTGAATAAGGTTTCAATTTGAAAAGTTGCCTGAAAAATATTTATTACGTGTGTAAACAAGGCACTTAAAGAATATTTAACAAGCGTTCGCCAGAGACTACCCATAAGATATATAATACAACGAATTTACACTAAAAACTTACAAGATCTTTAGTAATCAGTCCACCATGGACATAATCTTCAAACTTTCGTATTTGTACAATTGGACAATACGGATTGTAATCTGTCTTAGTTTCATTTAAATCATGATAAATATACTCGTGAATATACCACAAACCGAGAACAGCTTCTTCGTCAAAATCGTGTACAGGATGTAGGTTAGGACAGAATCGCCTATCCACAGCGAACACAAGCGTAACTAACGCTAATATAATCAAATTACGTATACACATATTAACTTTAATTAACCGAAATGGATGTGTAATTAAGTGAGGCAAGACAACAAGTGGTTAATTGAAGGTGGCCCGGTCACACGGACGAAGCGTCATCCGTGCCACGGGAACAGAATTAAACTACTAATTGGCACCTCGACCCCACATCCTTTAAAACTTTACGACATACGTACGTACGTAATTTGAATAATTTTTTCTTAGTATTTTTTTTTTTTTTAAAGAAAATTCACACCAATTGACCTAGTCCCATGCTAAGCTGGTGAAGCTTGTGTTTTGGGTACTAGGCAACGGATATACATATATATTATAGATAGATAGACATATAAATACATATTTAAACACCCAAGACCTAAGCACGACACGAAATGCTCATCACATCGATGTTCGTCTCAGCCGGGGATCGAACCCGGGACCCATGGATTCGCAGTCAGGGGTACTAACCACTAGACCAATGAGTCGTCAAGTAATTGCTATTACTATTTGGAAGAAATCTTAACGAAAAGATCGCTATCGCTATTAAAGTTTTCTGATTATGTACGTAACGAAGTGTTACATATATAATAAGTTTGTAAGTAAACTTCTGTTTGTTTACCAAATACTATAAAGGTTGTTTGGGCAAGTAAATTTGGACATCAGCCAGATAGTTTTGTTATTGGAAGTTTTAGTTTTATATTTATCCTTGTGTAACTGCATTTAATACTTCATTATTTTGAATAAAAAGTAATGCTCCTTAAATAGTAAACGTATTTAAATAAAGAGAAATGTTATTATAAGGTGTCATTTTCAATCCTTTGAATATTTTTGTAAAAGTATCTATATACAATTTAACATGTAATTAAAGTTACAAATAATCGCGACATATGAAGGCAAATTTTACATTAAACATAATTCTAGCATAATAACATTATAATTTCAATGGCTTACCTGAATATATAACTCCTTTATGTCAATATAGAAACATTCATTTGTGTGTTCGACTCTATATTCCCCTTTTACGTGTGGTATTTTTTCGACACCATACCAAATACCAGAAATTTGATCCAAGTCAATATATCCATAATATGGCGACAGATCATCACAATATTTGTGATTCTCGAAATAAAAATTATTTGCATAACACTGAGATAACCCTATGAAGGTAAATAACAAAATAAACTCCATTGGGATAACACAACCCGGATAAAGACGGATCTTTACGGATAAACAACGAGAGATGTACTAGGCGACTATACGTCGCTGAGAGTTGGCTAAAGATAATCAACGGATTTAGAGTGAAACAGATTCCCCCGTGGGCGGGCGTCCAAATGAAACACTCAATTGACATTACAACGCTCCTACTTAACAAGTTAGTCCTTCCTCTATTCGTCTGCTGATTTTAAAAGCTGCAATAGTTAACGAACACAACTAAACATCTTATTGATTACGTCTGAATCCCTCCCAAGAAAGTTTGGGAAGTCGGCACGCAAAGTCCTAAACTTTTATTCGCATTTCCTTTCAGAAATTTCCAAGATTTTCCCCAGTAATGCCTTTGAAATAAGTGCAGAAAATTTTCTCGGCATACTTAACTACCCGGGCGGCAAAAACGCGAGAATGTTGAGTTATAAAAAATCAATACTGGTGACGTAATAGGGTGAGTATGGATTTCACCAGATTGTGGAGCCATCAATATTGATCCAGCATTGTGTGATATCAGTAAGGGGAGCGCAGTATTGTGACGTCATTCTCCAAATTCTGATTGGATGAGACTGAATGACGTTGTCTCCTGGGTTCACGTCGAGGTTGATAGCACAAGGGTTATATGAAACATAGGGGGTTATACTTTACTTAAACTTATGCCAGTTTATACTTAGTATATTATTTATATTGAAACAAATATTATAATAATTTAAATTCTTTATGATTATTTTTACGTTTTTTACAAATACACGCGAAGACTTATAAATAAATTTAACTGTAATTTGATGAATTAGAAATTGAAGAAGATAGAAGAAACAAGTTACACAGATTTATGATTATTTTTATAAATTTATTTTTATTTGATATTATCTCTCCAACAACAAGAGTTAAAAGTTTTTGTTTTTAGTGTGATTAAGAAACATTATGTACAATTAATTGGTATTTAATAAATATAAAGAAATCCTATTTACAAATAATGAGAATAAAAGTACATTTTGGTCCAAGGAAATTTGAACCAAGGAGAAATAATTCAAACGTTAACATTTTAGTTCACATCAGCTATCATAAGTAATAAGGCCGTTTCTCCACTGCTCCGGTCCGGCAAACGTTAATTACCGATCCGATTTAGAAACTCACAACAGTACTTACGTGCTTCTCCACTACTCCGGCATCCGGTTTTTATCGATCCGATAACTTGCTAGATCGGAACGCGGTGTTTTATCGGTCCAAGTATATCCAAGAGGTTAAAAATTATTATTCACAGGTTTATTTATAGTTTCTTTAATTTGAAAGAACCTGGATAGCCTGGACCAAACCAAATTATGTTGCTATTTATTTATATTTTTATACCATAGTAATAGTGAACTGTTTATTAAGTAGATTATAATATTTCAAGATAGACAATATAAAAAAGTAATAAACTAGCCAGGCCAATAAAATATCAGAATTTAGAACGTTTTATTAATAAAATTAAATATTTGGGTTTTAGTTAATATAAGTGTTGCATGATAAATACACAAGTATCGATTATTGTCGGATCGGATATAGTGGAGAAGCGCAATCCGGCCTTCCGATATTTTTCTCATGACTCATTCCGGTATCCGACGTCGGACCGGAGCAGTGGAGAAAGGGCCTAACTTTAAAGTTTTGAGAGTCACTGTAGAGCTACTGTGCTACGCGCTACAGCCTGCCGGCCATAATAGCAAGTTCGTAGGCAAGCTCGTAGCAGAAGGCTACATTGCGATGTAGCCTGTTTGAAGTGTCTATTTTACAATTACAAAAAAATGCAGTATTTTATACTATGTAAGGTGTATTAATTTTATTAATTAATATTAATAAAATTTTTGAATAACGGTTTTTAATTTAAAAAAAATAGATAATCAAGTTATAAAAACATTTAAGTGAAAGCATAATTTTAATAGTAATTCTCATCATGCGCTGTTATTTAGACTATTTTAGCGTTTAATTTTAATGCATGCACTAAGCCTACAATGATGACGTATAAAAACGTCCGGTGACGTAACACAAAGCTACGAGGATACTAGGATAACAAGACAAGTGAAGGGGAGTTTGGGAAATAATAGAGCGCGGGTACGTCGTAGATACTAGTTTGGTGCAATGGGGTAGCAGAATCACAAGTAGGTATAATAGTTGGACTCAACTATCGAGGGTGGTGAGGGTGCTTGGTAATCGATATAAGTTAGTTACGTCACACAGAATACACCAACCATTATAGATATTACTATATTTATTCCCTAAAATTTATTTGTTGGATGCTTTAAACTTTCAAATCCATACTTATAGGAGAGATTTATATTGTGTTTGTAACAAATAAACTGTAAAGTTCGTAAAAAATGTTTCGATTTCGAATACTTTATTTTACCTGAGTATGCTTTTAAGGAGAAAATGGGCCGCTAGATTATTATAATTAATGCTATAGTTAAAGGAGTATTCATTTTATAAATACATATTACGAAGGAATATAAACAAAATCAAAATATATTTTTTTCATGTAGGTAACTTAATATACACTTATAAACATCAGAAAAAACACATATATTACTCATATATATACAGACACTCATATGTATACTAAAAGACAGGAAATATTTACAAAAATAAAATGAAAACTTAAACTTAAACTTAAAATAATTATACAAATATGTTATGTATTGTGTAAGTTTACCCCCCTGTTCTATAAAAAAATAGATTAAATTATAAGGCCAAGTTAATAGAATTTTAGAATTTTTAGGTTTATTACTATTGCGTGAATAAAATAATAGCTCCTAATTAAAATATAAGCTTAACTAAGATCTCAATCTTTATAAAATAAATTAGAAGCTCAATGAAATGGTGACATGAAAGTTTGCATGCATATTACAGTCGAATATTAAGTTTTTTTATCCCAAAGCACTTTTAAATTGTTATATTGCGGGCTACTCGAGGAATTGTGAGGAAGTTGCATGGATCTGGTTAGCGCTGCGCCTACGTGTATATCCTTTCTATAACGCTCTAAAACAATCGGTAAATAATGAACAATAGAGGCAATTGTTTCGGTCGAAAACGTGGAAATAATCTAATCTTTCGTTAATAGACGTTTAGATTATAATGCTGACATTTAGGTGACCTTTATGGAGGCATAAACGCGGTTAAAAACTAAATCGGTTCTTGTCAAAATAACACGATTTTTATTTAGTACTTAAAATGTTGAAATAATGATAAGCTGATTCGAAAATCTGATGGAAAAATAACGTCAATGTTCAAACTAATCAGCAGCAAGAAAGGGTGTGTTCAAATAAATTTTATTTTAAAAGCTCTAATAAAATAAAGCTAAAATAAAACGTATTCAAAAAGCTATCATTTTTTACTATTCTGTTGACAGTTTAAAAAAAAGGAAACTTAACATTTATTTGGCCCATTGCGTATTATGACCATAGTTCACTTGTTAGTTAAAACTAACGAGTTTTTGCATACCATAAATGGTATGCAAAAACTCGTTCTTATTAATAAATCTGTATTAAAAATTAAACAACCCCTTAAATAGTTTTCTTTTCATCCCCATTTCCCCTGCCTACCCCTATCATTGGGCGGCGACAATCACGCACCGAGGGCAATGTTACTAGGGTGTAATAAAATGTTAGAAGTGGCAATTTAAAATTAACTCCAAATACACAGAAAAACAGTGGAAACTTTAGTGACCTTAATTTTTTGCACAAAGCTGAACTTGACTAGATTATATAATATAGACATAGTTAAACTATAACTTTTTTCATTATTTTTATCCATTTGTCTCATGTGTTAAGACCACAATTATATATTTGATGAAAAGTTCGTATAAATTAAGACCTTATTAAATTAAAAATTAATTATTATTTATTTATAAAATAAAATAAAATAGCCTTTATTGCTGTTTCTATCTTACAATAATACTCATTAATTAATACATGCCTAACATAATAACTTTCTAAATACTTTTCTACTAAATTAAATTTAAATTACTTTCGAAGTACTTACTAAATTAAATTGGTTTAATCATTGTATGTTCGGCAACAGGATGTTTGTCTGCAACAGCTTGTCTGTCGACAAAGGCCTCCTCTAAAGATTTCCACGTATTCCTGTCTTTTGCTAAACGAGTCCATACCGGACCAGCTATTTTGTTGAAGTCGTCTTCCCATCTTTTCGTTTGCCTACCTCTTTTTCTTCTTGGATACCATTTATTTAGTGATTTTTTAATTTTGTGAAGATTTATGAATACCATCAACTTTAAGCTAGAAAGTTCAATATCCAATCTTAATCAAATTTCTTATGCATTAAGGCTGACACTCCGCCCCTACCCGCCCAGAAATTGTCTCTAGGGCGGCAACAATTTTAAGCGGGCGCCTTTGATACTAGGACATTAGAAACCTGAAGAAAATAGTCATTATTGATTCAGGTCTTGAATAGACGAGTAACGAAATGGGGATAGAAAGTTCTGAGCATGCGCGTTGCAGTTCAGACATGGTGTATTCCAATCAACTATATACTTATCTGTTTACCGATAAAACTATCATCTAAGTGGCTATTAAAGTAATATAAATAACTAATAATTATGTCCAAGCACATGTTCACTAATATAATACCTACTATAAACAAGACAAAATTTATTACGGATTATATACAACATATATATATACTAGCAGACTCGGCCAACCGTTGCTGTGGCTAAGGTTTTATAAGGTTCTATATTATAGTGGTAAACTAATCAAGGGAAACGGTAGGAGAACACCAGTCATGGGGACCACCATACTTTTTGGTTGCTATGCCATTCAATTGTAGCTTAACAGCTTACTTTCAACACAGCGCCATCTGTTAGAATTGGGACTATCAAATAATAAACAAATATTTTGCAATAAAATAATATTGCGGGTATAAATTGAGATGTAAGCTATCCTCTTTTAAGTTGGATCAAACTACAGACACACAGTGTGCAAATTTGATTGATATCGGTTCGGTAGTTTAGGAGTCCATAGCGGACAAACAACGTGACACGTAATTTATATATATTAAGATTTAAAGTAGGAGAGAAAAATAATGATGTGTAATCTTAAGTGTGTCACCGTAAAGTACATAAAATGTAGCCGTAAGTTCCCAAAATCCTACCTTAAGGAATATTATCGTAAACAGAAAGCCTTAGCAATGTTGCTAATACTTAGAGATTATCATGTCACAGACAGGTTTATATTTATAAATATGAAATGCCTAACCACCTAACCCAATTACGCTCTCGTCTTGACACCTAAGCGTTCTAAGCGATTATAAAACCGCTGACGTAACCAAGATATTAATATAATATTCTACGAGCACATCAACACGTGATGAGGATGGGGAGTAAAGCCTTCGTACGGCATCGTAGGTCATGACGTGACGCCAATGACGTCACTACAGGGGTGGAGGTGCCCTGCCAGGGTAGATGCCCCCCGGAGAAAGTCGGCGTCAGTACGGTTTCCGACGACTTTCCAACTGCACGTTTCAGAATGCTGAAATTTACGTGCGTTCAGTGTATAAGATAGTGTAACAAATAATTTCAGTGCAGTAAATTTGGTTCCGTTTTTCTAGGTAATTTTGTTTAGATCCAAAATATGCCGCAACTTTTTGTAATTGATTTCAAATTCGTATTATTGCGAAAAAATATTTTAAATTTCGCTTTATTTCTCAATAAATACAGTTCTTCAGGCCAAAGTATTATTTAAAAGCTCTTAAAAACAGATTATTAATTAATAATCCTATTTATTATATTTAATAATTCAAACAGAAACACATCGTATTGGTGTCTACAAATTCCGATAATCCGAGTTTTATTTACAATCTAATTTCAGTGGCGATGTACGAAAGCTCCTAAAAATAGCCGGGAACCGCGCGCTCGCGTCGCCCGCAACGACTCTCGTTTTTCACTACTCACACTATTTCTGTCTATAAAAAAACTATTCAGAAATTATATGCTAAGAAAATTACTTGGACGTGTGTGCAGACAATGAAAAAGAAACAAAAAGTGCGCAAAAAACCAATGGTCGCGCGGCGACAGTGAAACTTATGTTTTATAGTGTCCCTTTGTGTGCTTCTTTATGTAAAACTTGCCAAAAAGTAAGTATTTTAAGCACATAATTCTAGCAATAACTCACTAATAATTTTGATATTAGGTTACTTCCTTGACATACTTCCCCATTTGGACTGGAACGATGATCTCAAAATGTCAACGGCCACTGACGTGAGAACCGCTAACCAGCGAAATGATATATACCTAGTCTGTACGAAGGTATACCTGACAAATTACAGAATAACAATGAGATCCTAAATCACTGTCTGACGCTGTCCACTTGATCTCACATAAACATCTAAACCGACTTGTATGAAAATCGTGTTTTAGTTTTCAATTAAAATATCTGAAAGTCTACCTAATATCAGACTTGACTAGCTCTTGACCTAAGCTTAATTATATTTGAACTCTTCATATATGATAGATGTTTTATGAGTGCAGAGTTAATTTCTTTAAATTGCTTTAATTTGGCTTCTATGTCTATTTTATTTTGACTAATAGCAAATAAAACTTGATTTTAAATATATTAAGCAAATTTAATAACACCTCTCTAAAATTATTAAAACTACAACAGCAACAATAACAATCCTTACTATTACACAAACTCCATGTAATTCTAATATCAATGATTTAAAAAAATGTAAACAATAACCCCCCTATTCATAAAAAATACAGAGTAACACAGTAAAAACAGTTTCAAGAATTTTACAGAATAATGAAGATAGAAAGAGTAAGAAGAGTGCAATTAAACTTCAGTTTTTATGAATAATGGGTAAAATAAAACAAATACTTCAAAAATATTATACAAGATAAAATACAGTACATCATCTTACATACACCATTAAAATTAATTAGTATTAATAAGGCACAGGTGAATTATAGGTTTTTTAAACTTAGAAATTAAAATGTATATAGATTAACCAATCTAGTTCAAAACTGATTCAGTATTCAAGTACCATATTACATGATTACATAAAAATTATACTTAGGCTAAACAAACACAAAATATATTTTTAAAGTTCCTAAAATTTTAACAGTTATCCTTGAAATGATGTCTAAATATTAGCCTTAATATCCCTTAATATTAATGGTTTATGATACAAAAAGTGTACGCATTAAAAAGGTACAAGTTATTCTTCCATTATAATAGAAGTGTTGAGCATGACAGTTAGCTTTTTTAATCTTTGGATACTTTGTGCAACACACTTACAAAAACATAATTATTTATATTTGTACATATATTGACTAGGATCAACTGCCGTAAGACAATATAATATAATATGTAATTCATAATACTAAGTGATATAAGTTTAATATTGTGCTATATATTGGAAGACATTGTATAGTAAATATTTATCAAAATCATGTTTCTAAATATTTTGCTTTACCTTATATTAACCCCTTTTCAATGTCAGTTAATGTTAAAAAAGCAAACTTATGTTTTTTTTAACAAATTGTCCATATAGTCAGTAATTTTAGGCCATATTTCATCAGATGTTCTGCCTTCAAAGTGTTTAATAATACCCTTTCCTTTATAAAAATCAATGACTGGTTTTGTCATACTTTCATAAATCTCTAAGCGTTTCTTTACAGCCTCCGGCTTATCATCTGGCCTCTGCATTAAAGCTTCTCCAGTCTCATCATCTTTTCCCATCACTTTAGGTGTGTTAAAACCTATATTATACACCCTTCCAGATGGTAAATGCACCCATCGGTTTTTGACTCTGTCTATTATAACTTCAAATGGAACTACAAGGTTAAGTACAATGTCAACAGGTTTAACTTTCCACAGGGCATCAGCCTGTGTTACTGTCCTAGGAAAACCATCTAATAACCATGGTTTATTCTCTACTCGCTTCAATTCCGTTACCATAAAATTTATCATTACATCATCCGGTACCAGCTTACCTTCATTTAAGTAACTTTTAACTTTTTTGCCAAGATCTGTTTGCTTTTCTATGTGGTCCCTTAACTTGTCTCCACTTGAAACATGTTCAAGCCCATACCTTTTTACTAATCGAGACGATATTGTGCCTTTTCCTGATGCTGGAGCCCCCAAAATCAATGTTTTCAATAATTTAGTTTTTATCTGCATTGTGGTTTTATTGGTAAAAATAAATTATACTATTTAGTAAATTTTTATAAAGAAACTTACATAAATGTTTATTATCAGCTATTCAACTTTTTATCTTTTTATATTTCGTTGTGATAAGATTGTCTTATAAGTTCGATCTGTTTGTATTGGTTTTATTTAAGATTATGAATAAAAACTATTGTTAAACACATACATAACTCAATCACATAAGCCAGCACCATTTATATAATACTTTAATAGCACAGTTACTGGTGAAAAGAAATGACTTAATGAGCGTAACGTCATAACTCATAATAACTTTGTCCTTAAGATAATCTGCTTAATTAATTTTTATTGCTGTTTTGTTTTGTCAATGGACTTTGGAGTTTGGATTGGACTTTAGACTAGAGTTATCAATGAAATTTTGAACTTGATATATGAATTAATGTTGTGACATTTGAATTTCGAATCTATTTCTGACACTTGATAATTTGCTAAATGTCGTGCACGTCAAACTCAATCCGAAGAACTGCGAAATACACCGACTGTAATGGCGCGCAGCGCGGCGGCGCCAGTCTCTGAGCTATACGAAAATGTACTAACGGTTGCTTCAAAGTTCAGTTTCAATAACATTGTTTAAATCTTGCTTATAGTATGAAACGATTGTTGTACCTTCTTTTACTATTGAACAATGTTATATATTACGGCATAGATCAACTATTACACATTATTAATATATTCTGCACGTAAGGCTTGGGGCCTTAGTCAAGATGCCTTAACAGTAGTGTATGTAGAAAGTCAAAAACTAAAATTGTATGAAAACTTTTCGACACGAACTGTCATTCCCATACAAATTTAGTTTTCGACCTTCTACATACACTACTGTTAAGGCATCTTGACTAAGGCCCCTGTATTTCCTATACGTTTCCTACAAGTGTTGGCAAAAAATATCAAACTTCGCAGAACGAAAGAGATGTGAAAGGTCAAAACTATTTTTAAGTTTATTTATAAATATTCTTAGCTACAAATCGATATGGTTTTCCAGAATGGCGCTTGTCATGTTACCTTGCGACCTCCCTTGGTGGACATCTGTCCAACGCCACTTGAAACATCTTCTCGTAGCCTCCTCATCAACAAAGCTCACAGCTAGTATGCTTAAAATTCACGATATGTGCAAGTAAGTTAAATTTAGCTCATTGGATTGATAATTTTATATTTTTTAAGAGTAAGATTCAAACTCAAGACTAACAGTTAAGTATGACTTCCGGATGCCAAAAACGCATTATATATATCAGCATTAACTTTCCACAGGGCATCAGTCCTAAGAAAACCATTTAATAAAGATGGTTTAGCTAGCCACGGGTCAATGTAATTACTACTTTTTGTTGGATCGACACTATAATGTCGTTAACAGTTCGTTCTCGGTCCGATCTCTGGTGTAATAATATTTATATATAATTTGGATTCTACCTGAACTTGACTGTTACGGATGGTATGAATGTACATATTATAACACATTTATTTAATAATATTTTACTCGAGAGCGAACCGCGAAAGAATCGTGAGCGGCATTAAAGTATAGGTGCAGCCTTATTCGCCAGGAACTTTTTTTCACAGAGCATGGGTAAACGGGCAGCAGGCTCACCTGATGTTAAGTGATAGCCCATGACACTCACATTTCCAGAAGGCTCGCAATTGCGTCGCCGGCACCATAACATGTAGTTGTTAGTAATAATAAATAATTAACTTTTTTACAGTATCGGCATAGACCCTGATGACGATATTAAAGACCCTGATCTCTTGAAAGGCTTTGAGCAGTTCCTGGAACAAGAATTAAGTGATGAGGAAAGAGCAAACTTTTTGGATAACACTATACGCATTATGGTTAATAGAGCATTGCATCTGAAGAAGTGGCGCCCTCCCAAAGGACTTGTTTTCAGTTTACAACAGCAAAGTTGGTAACAATGCATTTACTCATTAATATATCGATGTATACGCTCTTGAACTACCAATTATGTATAAAAATAGTTTGGTTTCATTAAAAATTTTACGCTAATATGAGAAATGAAAAATTGCCATAGACCACTCTATTCTTTATTTTAAAAAACATACCCGTAGACTTTTGTTTTTTACGAAAAAGAAAGAAAAAAATGAACGCACCCAATTAAACCACCTGGCTATTGCTTTCCGTAATTTAGATGAAACAATGATTAAGTCGGCCACGCACACCGTTCTCACTATACAAAGACGCAATCTAGGAATTAAATAGAATCCTTTATGTATTATTTTTTGAAATTTATTCCATTTTTTAAATATATTTGTGTAATTTTAGGTGATGTAACTGAACTGGACTACAATTTGGTTTCATCTCTCATCGCTCACGCTTTTTTTTCAACGTTTCCGAAAAGAACGCTCAAAACACACCCGACATTACAAGACTTCAACTTTACGCATTTTTTTAAGAATTTACACAGGTAATAAATCTACCCTCAATGTGGGTAGACACAAAATTTCTACTTTCCTAATATCTAAGTCTTGAACCAGATTCCCATAGTTTAAAATAATACTATTTTCTAATAATTGTTTGTCTTATGAAAAAAAATCATCTTAATTTACTAAATAAACATTTATTTTACGAAGTGGGAGTGTGTCTGTCGAATGTGGTTTCTAAATCGAAACTTTGATAAAATAAATATAACGAATGATTTATATTTATTTTATCAAAGTTTAATGTTACCCGTGCCCCGAATGTTACTAAAAATAAATTTATCATAAATGCCAGGTAAGCTCTTCGTAATTGGTTTCAGAAAATCTCAACGGAATAAACTAAAAAGCCTTTTACATTATTTTGAGTGGCTGGATAAAAATAGTAACGAAGGTTCTATAAAATTAAGTAGACAGGTAAGGTCATACCGATATTTCATATTTTCGCTTGGTTTTTACCATTCGGAGTTATTAGATGTTTTGACATACTAAAGCCGCATTTACATTTATCTGACGTGTTGTGTTGTGATGCATCAGAACGGTATCAGTTTCATACATTTAATATGGAAGCGTTCACATTTATTCAATGCGGTGTGTTATGACGGCTTCTGATGTGTCGTGTCACAGGCGATCCCGGTCCGCGTCAGAAAGGGTGAGGTGCGGGGGGCGGTGCCGTGAGACGTCATACCGCATCAGACTAGTGTGCACGCGCCAGTGTTGTGTTATTACGCGTCAGAAATGGACGAAGAGCAACTAATTGAATACGTAAGACAATTTAAAGTGATTTATAATCCAAAATGTAAAGAATATAAAGATCAAGTTATGAGAGTAGCTATTTGGGAAGAGATAGGAGAAAAAATGAAACAACAAAAATGAATCTGAATCGGATGATTCTTGAAAAAACATTGCAAATGTGTGAACTCTCTGGGAGTCAAGACGGAACTGATACAAAAAACCGTCATAATGCATCATAACACGTCATATCAATGTGAACAGTAGCCATCACAACAGAGAGCATCACAACACAACACGTCAGATAAATATAAATGCGGCTTAACGTAGTATGACATTACACATAACTGTTTATAATGACATCGTTTAAAAACGCACAAACATAGAGTATTAACAATATTTTAATCTACATAATAATGAAAAATGGAAGTCTAAAATAAATTTAAAAAGTTTGGTCCCTATTTAGCATTTTCCCGCTGTATTGCGAAATTTATTCGTTAAGTGAGAAAAGCACTATTATTTTTAATTATATTTTGACAAAGTGCATTACAAAATATTATGTCACATACTTACGATACGAAAGATGTTATGTTCTTATTTGTTTTGTATTTATTAGCTCCAATATTAAATATATAAGAAATTTTCTTCTCAAGGTACTAACCTCAAGGCAATGGTTAACAATAGAAGACTGGCTGGAATGTTCTTTGCCCTTGTGTAAGCTTATGGTGAGGCATGAGGGTAGACCTGAGAGATGTGAGAACGATGACGCAATCAGAGTATGCTTCTCATCAAGTCGGATAGGTGGTGATGTACTTATAGATGGAGAGTCCCAGGTATATATTACTTACTACTACATGACCCGGTAAACTTTGAATCAGATACATAATATACTCGTACTTGTGCCAATACTTAATACAACACTTTTAAAACAGACCAAAGAGATCGGATTTCTTACTACAACTATGAAACACAAATGTCTGTAGGAATCTATAAATAATTTAATAAATATATGACAAGTGACAATTTTTTATTTCTAATTGACATCAAATAATTCCCATTTTACTTATTATTTATGTTTCCCACCGGTTGGTTTAAAAGTCACTGAACTTTCAGAAATATTTCAAGACCATAATTAGCCAAATCAATACAGGCATTCTCGAGCTTTTGTGAGGCAAACGAACAGCAATTCATTTTTATATAAATATAAGATAATGTACTGTAGCTTAGTTGGTAATGCTTACCCTGGGTTCGATCCCCGATGAGACAAAAATATTTCAGGTGCACAGAACGCTGATTTTTTTAGCCAAAAATAACCGATTTTTTGGCTATTTGTTTACGAGCCCTTTTACAAATATTGTCGTTGAAAAATCGAAAAATATAGTCAAACCATTTGGACTGTATAAAAAATATTATTCATTTACGTTTTATGTTGTTATATTATAATGATAAATAATGAATTTAATATTTATTGTAAAACCACGCCTATTAGATTATTGTAAAATATGTATATTATAATAACTTTGATAATTCACTTTTAAATTATACATTAAAAAACATTTTGATTATTAAAAAATATATTACCGCAGGAAACCCTATCAATGTTTATGATGCCCGAATTACTACCTGCAATGTTATCCGTCGAAGCGCTAGAAGACAACGAAGTTTTAAAAGTAGAAGGTGTTAGAATGTTTAGCAGAATTAGTGACAGGAAATCGAAAGCTAATATAGAACTATTATCTGAACCGAAGACGGTAAGTTATTCATCATGCTTCAATATTTCACTTAAGCATGACCACAGTATAATCAAACAGACAGCTGACATTGACAGCGCGGAATAACGCCAGTTCCTGTTAACCACAAAGAATCAAAAAAGTTCCTAGTTCGAATATAATAAAGACCTCTAGTTCGAATTCTTCGCAAATTTAACAGAATAAACACTACTTATCCAGAGCTTAATATATTCTGTAGTGGGCTGATCAATTAAAAAAAAAAAAAATTTATGCGCCTATTGGGGTACCTAACTCGCTACTCTCCTCCTAAATTTGAAAGTGTTATATTTATTTTTACTTTTTGTAGAATTTATGTTCAGCATAATTGTCATGTATTTTAGATTAAGCATAGATCAGATTTACTGTAGATAATGCATTGTATGTGATGTGGGTGCTTTAATAAATAAATAAAAATAAAGAAAAGAACTGTTTGCGGCCGTTGCTACACACATACACACACACATTTTAACTTAAAATCATAATCCTTAATACCTCGCCTCCTCGCCTCAGCCTCCTCGATATGTCCTTAACACGAACAAAGGCATACAATTGTCAGTCTTATAAGGATAAAATTACCTAGTATGGGAATAATGAGAGAGGTTAGACTGTGGACACTTTGCCTTTAAATAGTTCACAATACGCATAAACTCTCAGTAACAAATTATAAAATTGAGGGCGTAACTACTAAATAAAATGACAAAAATATAATCAAATTCAAGTGCGTCTAGCATATGCCAAGCGAAACAAAATAGGAGGATCAGTATTTTGAATATTACCATACAATTTGTATAGTTCACCACGCGTATGCATGTTCTTGCTTATATTTGGTTCCAAATATGCCCACGAAATTCTTCTCCAGTTTCCCACACAAAAACTTGCTTTTCTTGTATTATAAGGACTATTCCATTTTAATAAGCTAAGATTATGGTTAAATATTCACTCACGTAACTGAGAGATTAATAAATTTACTGGTATAAAGTATGTAACATCTCATTTAAAATTCTACTTGTTGACTCTTCCCGTACTATATTAACTTTTTGATGTAGCAAAAAAGTGGGCTTCATATTTAAATTGTTCCAGGTCAATGTATGTTTGATGGACGCAGAAGATTATAGTGCACTCCCAGCAAGTCAATGGGAAGAAGACAATATTTTGAGAGAACTAAACAAGAGTCTTTTGGCTTTCCACCAGTCACCAACTAAGAGTCGAGATTCTAAACATGATAGAAGATTATCCCCTATTGGTATATAACTAATTTTTGACTTAAAATTATAATCTAAATAAATAAAAATGAACCGCAAAATATTTTGCTAAGCGCTGAGACGGCTGGACCAATTTGAGTATTTTTATTTATTCCTTGAAGAAAGTAAGGAAGTGAGGAAAGTATTAATGGAGAGAAAAATTTGTAAAAAAATTAAAAATTTAGTTTTAGTTAGTACTTAGTTTTTTTTCGAAAAAGCGAACAGTCTCTATGGGTACATGTCCAAATGTTCCATATGTTGGTATGTAGCTACTAAAGGCAGGTAAATAATTTATATCAAATTAAGGCGAAACGAAGTTCGCGGTACCTAGCATAAACAAATAAAAATTATTTTTAAATTATTCGTTTGTTAATCCAGCAATAATAACGGGTTGGCATAGGTTAGAGCATAGAAATAAGAAACTATAACTATAGATTAAGCTTGGCGCGTTTCGTTTCATTGTGATTGGTCAAGCGTATGACGGAACGATTCGCATGTCTTTGATTGGATAGAGACGGGCCGTGCTTCTATTTTCGTGTTTCATTCTCACTCCTATGAAGGTTCAGCTGGTTAATTACGATGGTTATCAAGTACTCGTGTACTTTTATGGACACATCTATAAAATTATTATAGTTACCTAACCATATTTGATTCCATTCAATGATTCCTATAATATTAAATTAACATAAGAATATTTAATAATCATCAAGTCCAGGCAGCATACGAAATTCCACCTGTAATCACCTCGACGTCCGCCGTTCCACAACTGAGCGATTATTAAGGCAGTTTTTGCCGCGCACTACAACTATGTGGAACCAGTAGCGCACTGAAGTATTTTCGAACCAATTCGACTTAGGGCCTGATTCTTTAAAGGCCGGCAACGCATTTGCGAGTGACAACGCGAGTGTCTGGGGGCGGCAGTATCACTTAACATCGGATGAGCCTCCTGCCCATTTGCCGTTATATAAAAAAAATAGAATTCTGAAATATTAATTTGTTTCACTGGTGTCGTGTTTAATAAAGTTGAATGTTTTCCAATCCAATTAATAATTACTTTTTATGTTATGGTAAAGAAATTATAGCTAAGACATGTATATTGGAAATTAATCGCGTTTGCCGACGTTTAATTAACGTTGTTGGAAGTGGGAAGAAAAATGGAAGTTCAGCGTTAGTAGTTTCGTAAGTTATGATTTATGGTATTTGTCTTACAGGTGAATCTTTTAGCCTATCACCAACAGACGTGGAAGCGACTGTCATGATAAAACAAGCGTCTTCGTGCAGTACCATTAACAGTCTAAACAGCAGAAGTCCATCACCTCAGAACTATTGTGCTGCAACGCTTAATTTGAATGATCCCAGTGAGTTATACGTTAAGTTTATTGTCTATATTATTTTTATAGCGAATATGGTAGAATATATTATAATATATATATAATATATGTAAGAATATATGGTGAAGTGGCTGAATGGAGAGCTAAATGTCTCAACTGCGTATGAATTAAGAAAATTGCCAGGAAAAGGGCAATTTATTAAGTTTTTTCAACGGATTAGGTTTTTTAAAGAACAGGGGCAAACGGGGAGAAAGCTTAGCTGATGTTAAGTGATACCGCCGTCAATAACAAAGGGGTCGCGAGCGCGTTGTCGGGCTTTCGAAATTATCGCAATTAATAAATTTTTGGTACGTTCCATAAATTACATTTTGCGCAATCTTTTTTAAATGAAATCTTTTAAATAGATATTTTATATATGTCACCGTAAAATTGTAAACACCGTTAGATTGTAATTTATCTCGCGAGATTGTAATTAGTTAATTTACCGAGAATGTCACATCACTTATAACCAATAGAAAACGAGAATGTCACATCTCTTATAACCAATAGAAAAGTAGAAAATGGCCGTTTCACAATTTGACGGTTTCACTTCGATAGATTACAATCTACCGAATAATAATACGTTAAATTGTAAGCAGTACGCTGAGGTTCACAATCTTTCGACAGTTTATAATCTTGCGAGATAGATTACAATCTAACGGTATTTACAATTTTACGTTAACATATATATCTTTAAAATAGAGATATCTTTTTTAGGTTTAGAACTTCAAAAGCAAAAATGCTGGTTATCCCCCGATGCGGGTACATTAAATAATCGTCGCGGTAGATTTATTGTACTTGGATCGTCAGGGGAGTGTTTGCCGGTTACGAGAAATTCTGGACTTCAGACAGCTGAAACTCAGGAAGACAGTCTTTATTCCAGCTGCAATTCTAGCGATGATGAGTTCCATAGTGCGAATAGCAGCTTTGATGATGGTAAGTTTTGTGCTTACGGTCCTTAGGAGATCTTCATGTCTGTAATACACATACTTCCTTTGAGTCCCGATACATTGTTAGATATATAAACTTTGCTGACCAGTTTTACAGTGTTTTTATGGTAGGTATTTTTCATATTCTTTATTTAAATTTTAAACAATTTTCACATACAATAGCTGTTTTAAATTTATTATAATATTCTAATTATATATAAGGTTAGTGACTTAAAGTATAGTGACATGTTAATGATATATTTTTTGCGTATTTATTTACACTTTACATTAAATTCAAAACTCTATTCAAGCCTAGAATAGCTTGCTAATTTTATCTATAATACTGTGTGTACACTCTTCTGTTTATGAATTTTTGTATCATATTTGTTGTAAGTGCAAGGTTAAAAAACAACGTACTACCCGTTCCGTCCGTTGACAATGTAAACAAATTTTTAATTTTGATTGAAACATCAGTGACATATAAAGTATAGTAAGGGCTAGTTGATGTAGTTCTTATGGTAGGAAATTAAACACTCCAATGATGACTTGATTCACTATAATTCACTTCACTGAATTTACATAAACTGTATAACTTCAAACTTGAACAAAGAAAATTGCCCGTGCGCATGTATCATCTCTTTTATAATCTATTCCCTACTCCGACTCGACCATCCCACTTCGGGGAGATGTTCGAGTCAATTCGTAAACAACCGAACGAGTCAAATGAGTAACTATTGCACATGCGCACTTGTAGCAAGATTCTTAATAATATTTCATAAAAAATGTTTAGAATTTAATTAAATAAATATTAAAAGCTAAGAATACTTACTTTTAGCGGGTAGTGAAGACGAAGGTCGAGGCGAGAGCGGTCGTCCAAATTCATTCCAGTACTCAAAAGAACTGTCCACCGAGGAAAGGAGATTGAGTTTCGCCTCTCGCCTTAGAGACGCGCTTAAGAGAGAGGCAGAAACCTCTTGCACGACCAGTACCACGGGAGACTGGTCAACAGATAGTTCCAGTTATGCAGTAGGTGTCAGTATATCGGGGGCTGAAGTTAATGACAATGATATTAGGTATGTTTTTTACTGAATGTACCATTTGGTCATAAGTTTTGTTTTGTAGAACAATAAACAACAATGTTACTCTTTGGGTCTCGTAACTAGAAAAATTATATCAGGTGGTTTTAGCCAAACTTTGCGATTCACATAATCGATATTTCTTATGATTCCATCTTATTTATTCGACTACACTCACGAACTCGTCTTGAAGAAGATCAGAGTCGTACATTTCGGATTTGCAGAAGCAATTTAAAATCATCACCATACTATTAATAGAATCGTCTATAATCTATGTCCTCTTTTCTAAAAACTACATCGTTCTTAGTTCCTACAAAGATGTTAAATAGAAGTTCTCAGGGGCTTGCAACTAAATTACTTTGTACGGACGACAGGCGTTACACGCTATCGATAAAAAAAATTATGTGAAAATGGTCATGTCAACGTAAAATTGTAAAAACCGTTAGATTGTAATCTATCTCGCGAGATTGTAATCTATCCTGCGAGATTGTAAACTGTCGAAAAATTGTGAACTCAACGTACTGCTTACTATTTAACGTATTATTATTCGGTAGATTATAATCTATCGAAGTGAAATCATCAAATTGTGAAACGGTACGCACCTCGCGCGCTGATTTATAATAATACATAACTTCAATCCGGTTAAACAGTTTTTTCTTTAATACGTTAAATTGTAAGCAGTACCTTGAGTTCACAATCTTTCGACAGTTTATAATCTCGCGAGATAGATTACAATCTAACGGTATTTACAATTTTACGTTAACAGTCACGTGACAAATCGTGAGCTAATCTGACATTGCTTACACTAGGAATAATACATTTTTATATTCACTATATTTAGCTGCAACACAGGGCTTCGCAAGTGTGTGTGGGACTGGCTTCTGAATAATTTGAAGCACCTATAAATTACTTTAAAAAAAAAATGTTATTGTAAATAGCGCCATCTAGTGGAAAGTGACACACTTCAATTTCAGAGTGAAACGCGGTGGTTCTGTAGGTTTCGTTTTGACTGAGGAGGAAACAGTTGAAAATCGAAAACCTCCAAGGCGTTTACTGTCAAGAAAGGAAACGGGAAACAGTTCGAAATACAGCTTCAGCACAGAATACACGTACGTATGACGTCATATCCTTTTGAACGTTAATAGATTTTATAAAGAAAACTTTTACAGGTCCGAACTAGAAGAGGTTTACGAACAATTTAACCATTGGTTGAATGATCCCATTGTCGATAGTGAAGGCGATAGCAAAAATCGGGAGCTAGACTCAAGAGACTTGGCAGTAATACGGTACGATTTATTTTATATAATTATACATGTGTAGATTACAAAAGATACATTACAAAAATGCATTACTATGTGTAAGATTTGGGAACCCTTTTTGAAGTTATAGCTCTTTTGGCGGTTAGGGAAAAATGATGAGAGTAAATTTTTTCGATGCGCCCGCACACCGTCACAAAAAACCGACACCCTGAAGTTAGCATAGTCAACATTTTAAAATAAATAAGGTTAATTTATTTAATTATGTAGAATTATTTTTTTTGTGATATTTAAATAAACTTTATTTAACTAGATAATGCGTTAGAATAAAACTTTTAATGTATTAAATACCTGTTTTCTATTGTTAGTGTCGTTTTTTCTACAAACGTAGAATAAGGCGAAAGATAAAAAAAATTTAAATCTCGATTTTTATCTTGTTACGTCAAAGAAGTATATAATAACGAACTATGCGAATAACTTCTAATGCGTGTACAGAACACACGTTTTTTTCGTACAATTGTGAATTTTTTAAGCATTTTATAACAACATCTGCCACTTTAAAAAAAAAAGGCATTCCGCGACGCATAATATGCGTATGTATTACTTAGGTACGTACATTACAGCAAATCCAACAAACACCACCAACATGCATTATAAGAGTTATGTATTATATAAACTAAACCTTTCTATACAAAATCGTTTTCACTGAAACGCTGTATTAAAAAAAAACACAAAACCTATTTCAGCTTTGCCGGATCTCTTCTCAAACGAACACTAAGCGAGTCAATGGCAAGTGGAGCTGGAATTGGAGCGGGGGCGGAAGTAGCAGAACTCTATGGAAGAGAAAGAGAAAGGGTTCCACCAAGAAGACTAGCCCTTGCTGCACGATCTTTGTCACTCGAGTTGGCAAGACACCGGCATCGTTTGGCTGCACATCTGGTAATATATAAATAGTTGTATAGTTTTACTAACTTTTAAACTAACTTCTTAATGTTCGTTCCTAAAAAAATTTGTTATCTGTGATTACAAATTGGAATAGGATACAAATTTTAATCATAATCTTTATCACTGTAGAAAAGTCTGATATAAATGGTCATCTCAAATTAAACCTTATTTGAGTTATTAGCTACCTTAGTCTGTGTATGTACAGACTATAGCATCCATAATCCTAACCGTAAATTTAAACTTAGATCATTGAATATATTTTTAGAACTTGTGCTGAGTATGACTCTGGCCTTGTAGACATTATACAGGCTGAATAATTTCCATTTCCTTTATTTAGAATTCACTTTAAATAATAATGATGCTGTTCTGTGGCCTTATGTAAAAATCTGGGGTTTTTTTTTAAATATTTTTACGATGAATTATATTCAAATATTATTTTTTAAAATACATTCTTGTCCCTTTCAATTATTCGGTGTGTTTTTTAGCTTTTCTAAGTTATCCCGTTTAAGAGTCTTCAAACTCATTGGCTCAGGGCTTATAAATAATATGTTAAAACGATTCTGAGACACACTTTCAACTCCTGCTAGATGTATTATACCAATTTAATCCTGGATTAATTTGACAGAGACGTAAAGTAAAAGAATCAATACCCGAAGAGATTATTAAAGAAACGGAAAACGAAAGAGAAACAGATTCAAATAGTAACACAAGATCTCTTAGTGCATCGACTGAGACGAATTCAACTCAGATTTCAAATCCTAGCGTTAGGAAGAAAAAATTAAACTGGGTTGTGAATATGATCGTAGAGACAATAGAAGAAAACGTTGAGTGTGAACCTGTCACGATTAAATTAAAACACAAGGTCAGACTTGCTGGTGTCTGTCGCTAATTCTTCTTTCGTATATTACTAACAATTAACCCAGACCCACGACATTTTAACAGGAAAATCCGTTAAAGAGTCGGTTCATCTATCCTAATGCTCGCTAGCACTTAATATCATAACATTAGGTTTGTTTTCTCTAGTCCTTAATTAAAATCGATCTACAGACTCTCGCGAGGCTCCTTGTCAAGGCCCTCGTCAAGAATATTGGCGACTCTCACTCTCACTCTCGGGTTATTTAGTTGCTCGGTACATCTAGTACAAGATGGACGTAAAACGAAATCATTTTTTCACGTCATTTATTAAGAGAACATATATCCGATTATGTATATGAAAGACATGTTTGCACTCAATTCGGTAAAAGGTATATTTGCACATTGCTAATTTGTGTGGAATTAGAGAAAGCGCTAGTATATATAGCTACAATAGTTTGACAAAGTATTCAACGCCATACGTCTGTGACAAAAAGTAATTTTCACGATCTAGGCATATAATTTTTCACAGTGCAAGTCTTCCAACAAATTTTGCAGGAGTTTCAAGGAGGAACTTTTTAATTTCGTACAAAATATAAATATATATGTGAAATTATCTTTTTTTTTATATAGAACACTAATTAAAAACAATATATTACCATATTAAAATTTACAAATTTCTGGTCGCTTTCTATTAAATTAGCATTTTGCAAACAAAATTAAAATGTGAGAAAATGGTCTAAACACTAGTAGCCTGGCCAATAAAAACAAAAAAACCGTCACAACTCATAGTCCTGATATTGCCTCACACATCCGATTATCATAACCGAATACAGATTAAGCGTGAATGCCGATGGCTTTTGCCTTAAGTTACTTCAACATTTCAGTTAAACGAATTGGCCAACAAAATCGTATCTGGCGGATCATGCAAGCCAGTGGCAACTGGAAACTGGGGTTGTGGATCGCGTCAACGTGGGCATCCCCAATTGAAGCTTCTCTTACAGTGGCTGGCTGCTAGCGTTGCTGGGGTACCAGCACTTTTCTATTATACGTTTGGAAACGAAAATCTATTTAAGGTACGTATATAGCAGTCAATGATTTTTTTTTCTTATACGAAAACAAAGCAATACAGAGCAGGAGATCAAATACAGTTGGTAAATTTTTTCATGTCACTTTTTCTTTATAAGCCAGATGAAGCACGGTTGAGTCATACCCAATTTCATATATGTTTTTCTTTCTGGGTCCAAACACATATTAGAGTTATTAATGGCACACTATTGCGCGTAATTTATAACGTGTATATGTATTTTTTTTATTAAGACATGTCCTAGCTTTTAATGCGTTTAAATTATATTAATAAACATTTTTATTTCGATTATACCTTACAGCTGGACACATTGGTAAGAGTGCTGGTGGATCGAAAGTGGACAGTGGGCCAACTTGCAAGAGCGATGTTAAAATTTTCACGTCAATATCTTCACGAACATCACGTCATTCCCGATAATCACACGTTGTTTGATGAACTCATAGGAATCGAGAAGATACCGGATGATGATTAATCTACAATTAATTAATTTTAATTATTTTTGGCCATTATGAAATATGGTACAAAATGGCGGATTAATGCGATGTTTGAAGCTCCAACAATGCAATATTATAATTTTGTAGTAATTTTAATAAATATTGGAACTTCGAAAGCTACGTTACTATTAACTAAAATGGCGGGATCTTAAATATTGGCGCCATAACATGTAAAAACATTATTCGTATAGCAACTGCTTTACTATATTTTTGTTTTAATTTTGGCTTGTTTTGGAATTGGCCAAGGGGGCATGCACTGTTCCACCGCTGCAGAGAATATTATTTTTAACGACTAATAACGATTTGATGATTTATATTCATAAATATATTTGCGATTTAATTTTTAATACCTTAAGATCTGAATATTAATACATATTATTAATATGTAATAAAATCGTTTCGGTGCTAAAATATATGCAAATGTGTTGCTGTATAGTGTATACAATTAGCTACAAAGTTGCATTTCAAAATTTATTAGTATTTTATTATTTTTCTACATAATCAATCTTTTCACAGATTATAGAATACTCTTAGATTTTCCTGTGTTGTCCTATTTTTATTTCATATTATTGTTTTTATGGTTGGGCTATTCGAATACTTAAAATATTGCAATTTCGATGCATTTACGAGTCAATAGGAAATGAAGTTAATATGTACATAAATATCAAAAGTATTTAGCATAGGAACACATTGATAATAATATAGCTAATGGCAATAGTAATGTAAGACATCTGTCATTAACAATTATAAGCAATATTAAGTTTGATCGGATTTCAGGATATTTTTGTACAAATATGGAATTATAAGAAGACACTCTTAAAAATACTCTTTGCACTTGTATTTTTAGCACAACATACATACGTTGGATTTTCAATTGTTACTGTTAAAAATATCTTGATTTTTTGTTTATCTCGTTAACATTTTGTTTGTTTAAGCAGAAAAGTCTTCCATAGCATGGTTCTCAATGTGTCCAAACTTTAATAATTTATGTAATCATTTATAATACAAAAGATAAAAGAAAACAAAGAGGCGTTTCATTTACCTTACTACTTCCCATGACGATTACGACATTTTAAAGGCGATTTCAGGGAGATTAATCTGCGAATCTGGCGCCTACAAAAGGGACCATCGTGTAATTAAAAATACAGATAATAATTAATAATATACAGAAATTATATTTTAAAATGTCGCACGTCTATTTTATTTAAATGTTAAAAAACTATAACTGTTGAATTTTTTCCTTACAGTTCTACTCTCAAATTTAAGTTTCTTCCAATTGCAGATGAGATCATTATGTTTAAATATGTTTTTGCAATTAATAAATTTTAGGTTACTAAAAATCTGTTCTCTATAATAAAATTTAAAACAATAGGAACTATACTACTGAAATAATATTTTCTTAACTTGGACAAAGCCCGGGCTACAACGCCCAAGCTCAGCCATAGAGCTTGGAATTTATTTCGGATTACTTTCTAAAGTATTGTTGAATACAGCTAGGTTCCACAATACAACCCAGTCACAATTGGGACGTGTTGCTAAGTGTCGTAGATATCCATAAACTACAAATGAAACTAAACAGACTCGTAACGTTTTATTTGAAGTTTCAGTACACAATATTCTAAAAAATTACAGCAACATGAGAACTTTATCCTAAGAGTAAACGGGCGTCAACCATTTTGGCCAATATCCCAAGATGTAGAAATGTCATAATGTACTTTTTGACTTGTCAATTTTAACAGCATGTTACAAAAGAATATTCATAATAGTTTTTTATCTGCGCTCTTTCATAAACGAACTATAAGACCCAAATTTATTATTTGAATATTGCATTTAGATTTTAAACAATGTAAGTTTTTGTTCTAAAAAATTACGATAGCGGTAATTTACGGACCGCGGATAGAAATAAATCGGTAGTTTCTAAGCCGTGACCACTATTAAAGCAATATTTATAGCTTTAATTGTTTGCTTTGTGTTAAGGATTTTTATAATGTACCAAAATTTTGGGCATGGTAAAATCAATGAGCGAGAACCAAAATGCCGTATCTAAATAATACAAGGAATTTAGTTGCATTGATAAAATAATTTGATAAAAAATTCGTAAAATACATGATACTACAAATGTTGGTCATAGTGGGTTCAGATCGCTTACAATTTGTGAACATTCTAGATGTTGGCATATTTCCTATAAATTGAAAGTCTAAAAAATAAATTTAAATAAGTGTCATCTTGAAATACAGCCACAAAGCCACAGAAAATGTTATATCTCGTAAGTAAGTAACAGATTAAAAATTATATCGTTCTAAGATCTCTCCACTTGGATCTTCTACATCTCTCATGACAAAAAGTAAGCAAATTTATAAAAATTTAATCAGCTTAAGGGTCTGTTTCACAATGTATGGATAAAGTACCAAATAGCTATGCAACACATAAATTATTTGGAAGATAAATTGTGCTATTTGACATTCATCGGACTCATAACTTATGATGGACTTTATGTGACGAATAGCGCTATCTGACAGTCGTGAAACGCAACAATAGTGTTTATCCCTACCAATAAGTAATAAATAGCTAATTTGGAACTTATGTAGAACTTATCCATACATTGCGAAACAGACCCTTAGTGTTTAGCACTTATCTTTCGCTCATAGGACTCATATTAATCGTTTCTTGGCTGAATACAATACATTTTAGGCCTTGATCATAAGTGCCGTGTTTATAATTGTTACTATATTTTTCCATATAAAAAGAATGTTCTACGTCCTCGATTTATAAGTCTTTCACTAATTTAGTTTATATGAATAAAAATACCTGAGTTAAAACAACAAATCTTCTATAAGCTTCCACTTGTGTTCAAGACTTAAGCTTTATATTTATATAATTAAAAGTTTATAATTTGATTTTTTTAATGTAAAATCCTTCATTTACATGACTAACACATTTTAAACAACAGACGACAAAAACTGTTAACTATAAATTACGATAGACAAAAAAGATGCAAATAAATTGACATTTTCTGTGGCTCTTAGCGTCCCCCCTAAAAGAAAAGTCCCCTCATGCGCCGTCCCACACCCTGTCTGTCATACATCACATTGAATCTATTCACTAACTGGTTGATAGCGTTACATCCTTTTGTGATTGTACCCAGGTAAGTCATGAGTGCCACATCGTTGCATTGCTGAAGAAAATACACAACATTTAAAAATGGCAAAAGTTATGGCTTGTTAACTGGTATTTTATAGTAATATTCTATGTTTTATAGTTTTTATTAAAATGTTGTTCTTTAAAGTTTTGCAACTAACTATATTTTTGAAGTTATACTTCTTTAGGCGCGTTATGAAAAATTGATGAGAGTGAAATTTTACGATGCGCGCGCACCGTGACACAAAATTAACAGAATGAAGTTGCCCACGGAAGATGCTATGCATTGGACATAATTTAAAAACAACATTCGAATAATAATAGAATTTATGTTACACTTAATGTAAGAGAATAATAATAATATTTATTTAATTTTTCAAATGTAAACTGAACTTTATTGAATATAATGACTCCTTTTCCAGTCTTTGATTATTTAATTGCAATGCAATCAAAAACTATTTTTAATAATGCCAAAGAAGTATAACTTCTTACGCGCGTACACGCACCCTTTTTTTTGTGAGTAAAAACTACAATTATTACATAATTATTAGCATGTTTTCTTTGTAAAGATTTTTTATTAACTTGTGTCAACTTTAAACTATAATATCAAATTACTTACATTATAGAAATGTGTGCGAAACTGTTGTGATGTGAGCAAAGGCAGGCGATTTGCTAAAGCTCGCGCTTCTCTAAGTAACGCTGGTCTAGGAGGCAAAGTACCATCCCTAATTGCCCGTACTGTGCTGAGCACTGCTCTTACTCTGGAGACTAGCATTTTTATAGCCGACCGCTGGGCTGTTAAGTGGTCCGCAACTATAAAATATGAATTTTGGGTTAATATCAGCTTAAATTCTGTATGGGAATCATAAATAGTAGAACAGTTTTGTAAATTATCACCCTTTTTTTTATATTTTGAGGAAATTTAAAAAAGAGAACTTAATTGGTATTAAAACAAAAGAAAAAGCCTTTAAAATTATGTAGGATCCTTATGTTAATGTAATTAAAATAAATTTATTTATTTTTTAGTTTTTTGCATTCAGCCACCTAGAAAAAATAAATAATAAACAATCATAAAATAGATGTATTTGTCTTTAATCATACCTAAGCTGTTAAATGCTGCTTCACCAGATGATACCCTAGCTACATGATCCACTCCAATTCTCTCAGCTTCTTCAGCAGCCAAAGTATATGTAAGTGGAGCGAGTAGCATCGTTGCTCTTCCGTTCACTACATCTATTACTGATTCATATAGATCTACTGGCAGTTGCTAAAAACATTAGGTTTATTAAAAAATCTCTTAGCGTCTCAGAGCCCATTTGGTTAAGGCTAAAACTTAATTCAAGGACATGTTTGTACAGTCTCTGAAAGTGTCTGTAATAAATTACTATTATTAATATTATCGCAACATTGTGATTGAATTTTGTATGGAAGCAAAGGCAATAGGTCACAATTTGAACATTCCCTATGGTTTTAGAGCCAGTGTACTAATGTGTTTGATTGTGTCTTTACTTTACACACGTAATTAAATTTTAGTAGTATTTACCTCACCATTCCTGCCACCTGGATGTAGCATTAGCATAACAGGACATTCATTAATATCACAAATTTGTCTGTGTACTGCAATGTCTCTTTCTGTCGGAGTCTCTCCAGTTGTATACCATCCCAGGAAATCCATTTCAGAAAATACTTGTTTAACTGTAACAGATATGATAAAGGATAGAAAATGCTTGTTTACTAAACATTTTTATAAAAATCCTTCATTCTTAAGCAAATACTAAAAATAGCATTAAGTATTTAGACATGAATTACGAAAATGGAAGTATGTATATAAAATTTAAGAATGCACATGTTTCTTAAATGACATTCTTAAGTGACATTACATTAGAAATGGTATGTAATGGGGCTTGTAATCAACAAGTAGTTTAGAATGATTTTATCCTCAACAAGTAACTCCTGTGATTTATCAACAAATTAAAAACATGAGTAAAGGGATTGGGTTTTTTATATAGATATACATATTTTCCAGAGCTCATGATTGCCTGAAAAGTTAATTTAAAGCCTTCCTACTTTACGCTTATTACACTTTACTACTAATGTGTATGCTATCATTTAACTTACATTGTTCTTCCTTTAAATTATAGTAGTCCCTGTCAATAACAATATCCCCTTCAATAACACTGAATACTAGTTCAAATGAATTCATTACTTCAATATTTCTTCCTTTTTGTTTGCCGATTAGTGCCCCAACCACTGAAAAAAGTAATAACTCATAACATATCATACACTTAAACATCAATATAAAATGTAAAACTTAAAAAAAATAGTTATAAAATGAAATAGCCATGATAAAATTTTCAAACTGTTATTTTTCAGATTTACATATATTATTTGGTTAGAGCTAAAGTTATAAATAATGTACACAAAAATCTAAACGAATGTTTCCACTTCCATCAAATGAACTAACCTCATAATGTCGTCTGTTTCATGAAACTTGAGTTAAAACAGAGTAATTATAATAATATTTACCTGTTTGTGGAGAACCTTCTTGAGCTCGTAATCTGGTCCAATGTTCCGAAACATTCATAATAACTAGAGGATGAAGTGATACGGTAACAGAACCAGACGAAGCATTTGTAACCACAACACTTTTGTTGACTCCCGGGGGCGGTGCTGCAGGAGAAGCAGGATTAGGAACGTCTACTGATGGGCCAGATGAAGCACTTTCTACCTCAACTTCCATCTCGAAATCAATTCTATCAGCGCTAGACATAATTGCAAAAATGCGCTTTGGCGTTGAACACGAATATTTTTAAATATAAGGATAAACCATAGTCTCAGATAGGTATAAGCAAATTAATGCGGTTTAATAGAAAATTTTCCACTTTAAATTCTACTATTATTTAACTTTTAAAAACTACCCAGGATATACGACTATTCGGCGATCAAAATCACAAAAATAGTAAGAACTAAGAAGTAAGAACTATCAACTAAGAAGATCATAGGATTTGCAATTTATTGAAATTGGAAAATGGTAATGAGTTGACTAATGAGTATTGACATTTGACAATGACACCTCTTTAATGAGTAAAATGGCAGCAGCAATGTCTATGATGAACCTTCACTTCACTTCACTTTATTTGAACCTTCAACCGTATCTTTTTATTGTTTAGGAATAGTAAATAGTCACTGCCATTGTCAAAAACGTCAGAATTTTTTAATTTAAAAATATAATCTTCAATAATGAATGGCGGAGTGCCAATCATGATTGTGTTATCGTGAATTATTACTTTTAGTTTACGCTTTATGCGTAACGATTTATGTAAGAACTGTGAATTAGCGATCAATAAAATAATAACTGTTATCTACGATTATCCCGGGATTTCCCAATGTCATCAAAGATAACTGTCTAAAATATCGAAGTATCCGTAACACATGCTCATTGGTTAAAGTTGAGCTTAAGAAAACAAAACATCAGGTTAGAAGATCTTTTCTTATTTGCTACTATCGTACGTTGACCACAATGGCTGCGACCGCGACAAAAGTTGTAGGAGCCGCAAAGGACATATCACCTCTTTATTATAGAATGCTATCAAAGTTTCCTCAAAACTTTACCTTTTGCTTTGCTTATGGATCTGCTGTCAAACCTCAAATTGGAAATGAGAAGAAACATAACATGATTGACTTGATTTACTGTGTAGATAACTCTCATAGATGGCATGGTGCAAACCTTGAAATTAACCCCTCTCATTACTCTGCTCTTCGTTTCTTGGGCAAAGGATTTGTTGCAAAGTTTCAAGAAAAATGGGGTGCTAAGGTCTATTTCAATACCTTGGTTGAGATGAAAGAAGAAAATGTTACAATTAAGTATGGAGTTGTGTCACAAAAAGATTTAATAACAGATCTTCTGGATTGGAACTACCTCTACCTGGCTGGTAGACTGCATAAACCCGTAGAAATAATCAAACAAACAAAAACTTCACAACTGCAAAATGCACTTCAGTCAAATTTGAGATCTGCAGTGCACACAGCTCTACTGATTTTGCCTGAGACATTTTCAGAATATGATTTTTATTTTGCCATATCAAATCTTAGTTATGCTGGAGATTTTCGCATGACTTTTGGTGAAAATAAAAATAAAGTGAGAAATATAGTTCAACCCCAGTTACTCAGTTTTAGAGAATTATATCGTCCAATATTGCAACATTTCCATGCTTATGTTGATTTTCCAACCGGGGATGCACAATGCCATCAAGATTTAAGTCCAAAAACTAAACTGCATCATCTAATGCAATTGCCTATGGTTCCACAACAAAGAATTGTTAAGTTCTGGAATCATGGTGGACCACAACAGGATATGGAGGATGTGTTGAGAGCAGTTGCATATGACATCGATTGTGCTGTTATTTTAAGACAGATACTAAAAGATTTAGTTTGGCAATCCAGTGTACGACAATCTTTAAAAGGCATAGCCACAGCAGGTCTTCTAAAATCTATTCGGTACAGTGCTAAGAAGATTGCAAAAATGTTTTAGCTGCTCCTCATGTTATTTGTATTTTATATATAGAATTAAATAGATGTATATAAGTAATCTGTGTATTTTTTACTTACTTTTTTTAAACCCTTTTGTTTGCTTCTAGGAAAAATGTTATCTGATGAATCAAGCAGTGATTCAGAAACAGGCCGCTTTAAATGCCAAACAAACAAGCAAGATGGTCACCAGAGAAGGGATGAAACTAGGTCTACAAATAGAACAAGATCACCTGGCAGAAACAAGCACCCTGTTAATAGATATGAAAAGGGTTTTGATAGAAAAAAAGATGATAGAGATAGATTTCAAAGAGATAGACACAGACATGAAAGGTATTCTCCTATAAGGTCTAGGTATCCTAGAGATAGAAGTAGAGACAGAAGATCTCATGAGAGACAAAGAGAGAAGGAGAGGTCAAAGCATAAAGATTTTAGTCTAAATAGAGATCAAAGGAGAAGTTCAAGATCCAGGTTGTCTAGATCTCCTATGCATAACAGAAATGTAAAAGATGAGATTAAGAATATCATTGTTTCAGACAAAACTACTGATAAGTATGATAGGAAACCCAGAGATGATAGTCCACCATCTCCTATTCACACTGTCAAGAGGTCTGAGGTTTATATACCTCAAGAGCAACCAAAAACCAGGAAGAGTGAAAGCCCTGTTGTTATTGATCATGACAGTCCTGATGAGGAAGTACAACTAGGATCATATTATAGCATGATACCAGCTGTTGTAAAGGAAAAATCCGAAGAATCCAGTGAAATTGATTCATCTGATGATGAAAAGCTTCGTGCCAAGCTCTTAAATTTAGAAAAAGAACTGCACAAAACCAAAAAGAAGAAACATAAGAAAAAACACAAGAAGAGAAGTTCAAAGTCAAAAGATAAAGTTTTGGATGTAATATCGGTTGAAGTTACAAGTACAACTGATATACAAGAAGTGCAAAATGAGCATAAAACTCAGTCAACAGAAGTTTCGTCTACACAAAAAAATCGTAAAGACAGCAGCGAGGAAGGAGAAATATTAAGTGAAGAGGAGGAGTTTGATTCCAATGACCTGAGACACAAGCTAAAAAGATCAAAAACAGCACAAGAACAGCCTAAATTAGATGCTTGTGGTCCCGCACTGCCGCCACATTTGCAGAAACGCTATACTAAGAGTGCCTCTCCCGATAATGTTTCAATTAAATTATCAGCTGAAAAGGTCAGAAATATAGGTATGTATTAATTTGTTTATCTATTTGATATAACTATTATTATTCTCTCACGATGATTGTTATTAATTCAATATTTGTAAAATTAACGCAACTAGAAGTACAAAAATATTCGGTAAATATCCGTATCGCGGCACCAGCGATTTTGAGGCTGTTTTTTTTTTTACAGTCGCGTTATGATCTGTAAACATCATAACTAGTATGGTTATGATGGCGCATAAAAAAAATATTAATATACTAACTAAACTAAAAATGCTAATAATAATAGGTTTTTGGACAGCTCCGGCGCTGCGGGAAATGCGGGCTCCGCCCTTGCGTACCAAAGCACAGGCATTTTATTTACCAACACTAGTTATGATGCTGAGAACTCTTGACGAAGTCATAAAAAAAAGTCACCCACAAAATCGCTGGTGCCGTGATACGGAATATTTATTTTTTATTTTTTTTTATTTACCAAATATTCAATCGAGATTTAAATAACTGCTGAGTCAATTTCAAACAACTTTACAAATAATTTTAGGTTTCTAAATTGTCTTTAGATGTTTTTTTTTCTTTTTTTTTTTTTTTTTTAAAGACAAATCCCACCAATTGACCTAGTCCCATGCTAAGCTGGTGAAGCTTGTGTTATGGATACTAGGCAACGGATATACATACATATTATATATAGATAGACATATAAATATATATTTAAACACCCAAGACCTCAGCACAACACCAAATGCTCATCACATCGATGTTCGTCTCAGCCGGGGATCGAACCCGGGACCCATGGATTCGCAGTCAGGGGTACTAACAACAAAACCAATGAGTCGTCAAATTTTAAATGACTTCACATTTCAGGACCAACTATACCATCTGACATGCGAAAAGTACTTGCTGAGCAAAGTCCAGAATTGATAAAAGAAAGTTCAGATGAAGATGGCATCGGTCCGTTACCCGCTGGCGCTGAAGAAAAATGGTCAGAGGCTCATCAAAAACTGGAAGAAAGGGCATATGAAATTAAGATAAAGAAATTGGAAGGGCAAAGCATGAAAGGCAAGGATGTGAATCGGGAACAATGGATGCTTGAACTGCCGGAGGGAAAAACTAAGTTTTTAGGGCTTGAGGCTCGTGGATTCAGAGCAAAAGCGGGACCGGATATGTCTGACAGGTTTGTTAATAAAACCTATTTACTTACTATGTTATTATCTGTGTAATGTATTCGCTTATTTTCAGGGAAATAGATAGGATATAAAACCATTTTTTTAGATGTTATTAGAAAAACTATTTCTATAGATAAAATACTATCTATTTACATATATATATATACAAAAAATATCAAATAATATCTGCGAAAAATCGATTTCACCGTTTACCCCAAGTTCGATCGGTTCTATAATTTTTTTTTTTTAAATAAAATTTTAGGAAATAAGATTTCGACATTACCACAAGGGAGTGAATTCCACTCGCACGATGTGAGAGTGTAATATTAAAAATTTACGGTATCAACCACATTTGAACGCCCCGAGAAATCTTCCCAAGAAGTCTCCAGGCATTCCAATAACTTTATGTATTTGTTCCTTCAACATTTTTATTTATTTTTTATCAATAGATTTGTATAGATTTATGGTACATTTATAAAACAATACTTCTAGATCCAGCTGGACAGATACTCCAGAAGATAAAGCTCGAAAGGCATCGGGTGTGGTTGAGGAAGATCCTTCGGAAACTTTACAACGAGAAGCGAAGGATCGTCAGGTGTCAAACAGAGATGAAGAACAAGAACAAGCTGTGAGGTAGGATATTCATGTAGAAAATGCAATTTACATAAAACATTTCATTATAAAATAGTTTTACGTCACAGGTTTTTTAACTTAAACTTAAACATTATAAATAAACTAAAAGTACGGAAACACCAAAAATACCACTGGAAGGCTACACCACAGTACAAAATTCTTCAAATTCCGTACAAACTAAAGAGTTTAAGAAAATATAAAACGGAAACGTAAACATTACATTTATGGAGCCAAGCAATCACGTTCCAGGCTGGATCTTTTTAATATTCTTTTTACTTTTTCTTGAAGTAAGACATCATTCTTTATCGACGTATGAGAGAAATTTTGTAGCAAATCATCACGGTTTTCGGTTACGCGCCATGTTGCTTTTTGAAGTCAAACTTCTTTATTTATTTATTATTCGGCACTTAATATTTTAATGACAATCAAATTCCTAACATATCTTCCTTTCTCCGTCCCTCTAAGTATCGGAAATCTAAACTTTTAGATTTGTATAAATATGAACAACACTTAAAGATTAGTTTGCCACAGAAGTTTCACTTCTGACATGTGTACTTTGTACACACACACTTTTTTTATTATTTATTTATTGAGCGAATAGAATTTGATAATTTTTCCTTAAAATCAACAGATCAAAATCACTTTAACTTTGGTTAATTATAATAACTCCATAATACAAAAATATTCAGCGTTTAGAGTCTGTGCGGAAAGAGACCCGTTGTCGTGGCGGGTAACATTTCTTATTTGCTACGCGCCATTTATTCACAAAAGTTATATTAAATTTTCTTATTTAAGACCTACTAAGATTTAATACAGTACGCACGGAATCATCAATAAACTTATTTGATATTTTTATGAGATACTTTAACGTCTATTCATCTTCTAATCTACAAATAACTTAAATGTTATATATTACAGAAGACATAAAAAGAAGCATAAAAGAGATGAGAGTTTGTTGGAAATGCACCAAAAAAAACTGAAGAAGAAAAAGAAGGTAATTATATAATTCTTAAGCATATGGTTGATATATATATATATGTACACATAAAACGCCGACATTTTTTCAATAGCTCGACGTTTACTAATAAATATAGCCACTACTACAGCCAATACTACAACTATCAAAGTAATATTGAAGTTCTGCAGAATTTTAAATCCAATTTTTTAAAAACAATACTTACTTAATATAGATAAAAAAAGTTATAACAGAAAGAGCTGATACATTTTTAATGCAATTATATGAACACACATATTATAGAGATTACTTTTACAAAGTATTAAACAAGTTAATACTTTGGAAAAGTAATCCGTTAGAATTACACTTTTGAAATTGTATGATTACTTTTTATATACTATTCACAGAAGGAAATAGAAGATAAGAAAGAGCGTCGTCCATTCAGCCGTGATGTAGACCTGCAAGTGAACAAATTTGATGAGGCTCAAAAGAAATCGATCATCAAGAAGGCACAGGACTTAAATACGAGGTTTTCACGCGGCGATGCTAAGTTTTTATAACACTATTATAGTTATTGAAATAGTGTATTGTCTGTTGAATTGCGGCTGTCAATGCCACTTATTTTGATGATTTAAAGTTTAAGTTATTGTAAATGTGTTTTTTTTTATAAAAGCTGACAAGTTCAAAATGTCAATGAGAGTAATTGTCAATGTCAAAAAATGCAATACTCAATTATTGTCAATACTATTACTGTTTTAGTAAAAAGCTTCAAATACAATTCGTGTCAACTCATGTCTTTTTTTTTAAATTGGGTAACCACGTTTATATATCAATTTTTATCATCTCATTTAAGGTTTATGTATTTTTTTAAATATTATTTAATTATATGGTTTAGTAAGTAAAGTTATCTGTAATAAAAATATTGGTTCAAAATGAGAAGTCCATTAACAAGTGACGCGTGTTTGTGATTGTAAAATACAAAACATTGCATACGCGTTTTTTATCAAAATGTTCAGGTGATACTACTTTAAATTCAGCAATGTACTATACCTATTTGTAGTAAAAAGTAAGTAAAATCCAAACGTACAATAAATAGATATATTACATTTATTGTACGTACGATTCATCTATACACGACACGTGCTTTGTCACGTGACCATTTCCACAGTAACCTAGTTTAAAATCGAATTTAAAAGTATTTTTTTTAGCCAAAGGCGATACATTTAACATCATATAAAATAGCTTTCTTGTGTTAAGAGAAGGACCTCGAATCTTGTAACGTAAAGCAAAGCATTTATTTATTTCTAAATATTTGATCAACTCTTGTTAAAGTTGGAGCTTCATGTATGCACATTTGTAAAACGTATTTGATTATGATTTTTTTATGTAAACGAAGATTATTAGTTTTATCATTAGTTTAAGTCTAGTATGTACAATACCCCCAAGGTTTTTTTTCAAATGTAAACTGGTGTAAATATATCTTTGAACAGGCTCTATTTCACTTTCTCCTTTCTATACAACCTTAGCATATGTATATCTACTATATAAAAATAAGTCGGGTTTTCCTTCCTGACGCTATAACTCCAGAACGCACGAACCGATTTCCACGGTTTTGCATTCGTTGGAAAGGTCTCGGGCTCCGTGAGGTTTATAGCTAAAGAAATCAATTTTTAAAGAAAATTCAGGAAAAATTTCAACAGAAAAGCGGGATCACCAAACGAAAATGTTACATAAAACGAAGCCATCTGGTGGCGAATCGGAGTTCGCCGAGTTTGCTAGTCAACGCATATATATTTATCGAATAAACGTACGTATTCGAACGCACTCATTTACCCGCTATCCGTTGCCTTGTTAACGTCACGGAAAAATCTCATTTGGAAAAACTTCTATGTAAGTAAACACGTCAAAAGTATAATATACGAAATATTTTTAGGCGTTTTTTTTTTCAAAGAAAATATTTATTTTGCTACGTCAATAACTGTATGCTATTTCACTTACTTTTTTGTTAAAGTTCGTTAAGTATTCGGCAAAAAGTATATCAGTCTAATCGCACTGTTTTAAGTGTTTATGTGTGTCTGGCAGAGACACTATGGTCAATTTAATATTCAACGTAATGTTTCTACTTGAACAATACTAGTTATAGAATAAAAATATCTATAAGACGACATCAAAACAGTTTATTGAATTTTACACTATGTACGTAGCGAACTCGGCTCAACACTAGGTACTCAACACGGTAGGTAGGGTAATAATAATAGGTATTCAGAGTCAGGACTTCAGCAATACGTTTTACCCAAGGGAGTGATTCTTAACAGACTGAATCTGTTGGTAAATTCTACCCATAGAATAAAATAGTAATAGACTAATTGTCTATGATGGACGTTTTAAAAAATTGTAACGATTTAATGAGGCCATATTAAAACAAGTTTATCATATATGGAAACGTTTAATTTTAATGAGGTTTATATTTTCATTGTATAGTAATTATTCTTTGTTTGATATGGTGGTTAAGTGGTCTGCTGATGCGCAGGTCTTCACTTCAGCATCTTGACAGCATAGATTCTCGTCCGCCGTCATATCGGCGTATACCCAAGGCTTCTCGCACACTTTAAAGAATGCTGACAGCTGAAAATATTTTAAATTTTTGCCTTAAAATTAAGACCAATGTTTTTATATACAATTAGACGACTCATTGGTCTAGTGGTTAGTACCCCTGACTGCGAATCCATGGGTCCCGGGTTCGATCCCCGGCTGAGACGAACATCGATGTGATGAGCATTTGGTGTTGTGCTTAGGTCTTGGGTGTTTAAATATGTATTTATATGTCTATCTATCTATAATATGTATGTAAATCCGTTGCCTAGTACCCATAACACAAGCCTCACCAGCTTAGCATGGGATGGGGATAGTCAATTGGTGTGAATTGTCTTTAAAAAAAAATTGTCTGGCTCTGAATGCATTATTAACTGAATTCATTTTATCAGTTATAATAAATGAAATAATGAATCTTGTCAGTTATAATACTTAGTTGCAGAATGGCTTAGTTCAGTTAAAAGCTAATTAAGACCTAAGGTAAAAGATTCCCAGGAAAATACTGTCCCTAAAGCCTCAGCTAGCATCGGAACCTTGACAGTTGACGTATCGAATGACGTTAAGTTTCGCGGTCATTTGGAAGGAAAGGCTAAGGAGCTTGGTGTGCCTAGCAAGGTGAGACAGTAATTCACTTCGGGCCACCGCGCCGCTTGCAACTCTATAAAGCCGAACATCATCACACATCTGCATCTTCTACCGCATTTACCATGGAAAGTGTACAGAGGAGTTCTTGGGATTAGGTAATACCCGCAGCTGAGTTTCATCATCGGGCGTCAAGGTAAAATACCAGTCGTATCACCTCGACGTCCGTCGTTCCACAACTGAGCGTTTCTTAAAGCAGTTTTTCCCCGCTACTATATGAAGCCAGCTGCCCACTTAAGTATTTCCGAACGAATTCGACTTATGGTCCTTCAAAAAAAGAGCGTACCAATGCATAAAAGGCCGGCAACGCACGTGCGAGCCTTCTGGCAATGTGAATGTCCATGGGTGGCGATATCACTTAGCATCAGATGAACCTCCTGCCCGATTACCTCCTGTTACATAAAATACTGAATAGACGTTTCAATTGAAAAACGACGCCTACTTCCTCCGATCAAAGGAGGGTCTTCGACGACTCTAATTGATCGTGTTCTATTGATTCTCCGTGATTTCTTCGAGTACTTTTTAAAATATAAACTATACATACTGGGAATAAACAAAAACATACTTTAAGTTCATCAGCATTCTTCAGCCTGTTGCACAGTACTTCTGGTCCCTTAGCCTTCGCAGCGGTAGCTAGGGCATTACACAAGACTTTACATTTGGAGCTGCCTTCTTCGTCGCAATTGACAACTAATCCCGGAGATTGGGATAGTAGGGGTTCCGTATTAGCTTCTGGCGTGGATGTAGGGAAACCACCACAAGAGCAATTCCCCTTTAAACCATCATTTATCAATGGCGCACTGTAAAATTATAACATAGGTAACATATTTAATAAAAAACCAGTGGCTTCAGATTTTTGTATCGGTTTCATGATCATTTGTCAATCTAATAGGCTTAACAATTTAATTTAATTAATAATGTGATCCTGTGCTTAACACACGCCGTCGACTTTTTGGGTCTAAGGCAAACCTGTCCTCGCGATGTTTTCCTTCACCGTTTGAGCGAATCTTAAATGCGCTCATAGGAAGAAAGTCCATTGGTGCACAGCCGGGGATCGAACCTACGACTTCAAAGATGAGAGTTGCTCACTGAAGCCAACACTGTTAAAAAAACTTATTAAAGTTTTTATTGAAAATACCTCCTCTCACCCATCCTATACGAACATATACATTATTCATAGTAAAGCTAGCCTTAAAGATGTTCTATCCATATATTAAAAATCAATAACGATCCAGTGCTTTAAGCGTAAAAAAAGTGTCAAAATTATTAAACATGTCGATATGGTGCCTATACTTCATCGACATGAAAAAGGGTAATATTCTATTTCGTCGTATACATACTATATAATGTTAATACTAGCCAAGTTTTTAATGTACTTAATAATTACTATTAAATTACGTTCAAAGCATATACATATTATTATTTAAATGACTACATTTAAAAGTAAAAGACAACGTACCTTGTGTGCAAGTCCTCAGCTCGGCTCAGTCCTAGAGTGATTAATATAAAACCAAAAAACTTGGGAAATGACATGTTGGTGAATTCTAACCGATGTACTGCTGATTTCAGAATAACCTTTTCTCCATGCAGATTTATATATACTATACTGGTCGCTTTAAGTTAGAGCGACTACAATTGTTGGTATCTTGGGACGAACTAAAGAAAAAAATTCTAAAGTATGAATTAAGCATGAACTCTTTTATCTACCCTTAACTTTCTTTAACCAGTTAGTTAGCTTGAAAATATATATGGACACTCATAATATTGCCAGAATGCTCACAAGTGCGTTGCCGGAAAGTAATTAGTATATTGGAAGCATTACCCTTTCATTATCCCTCTTAATTGCATAACATTGAGTTAGGGTGAGATTCGAAACGAGACTTAGAGCGAACTATGACCGTAAGTCAAAATCCAATACATTTGTGATTTACGTCAAGACAGACTCATTCAGAAATGAGAGTTAGCGTTAACTCTCATTTCTGAATCTTACCCTAAGTAACCAAGTGCGTGTGCCTAAATTTATTTGCGCATCTTCTTTTAATAAATATTTTATATATCCTACATTTTATATAAATATTTTATTGATTGAAAATAGTTTTGTGTATTAACTATTATTATATTCATTGTTATTTGTACAATTACTTTTTTATTTACCAGTAGTTAAAAATAATACATATAATAATAATTACATAACAGACCTGAACTTGTAAAAAATATGTCCACCCTACAGAAATCAGAACCTTGTTTTGATACGTACCAATTATACGATGAAGTTGTTTTGTTTCAACTTGTATCACAATGAACCATTACTGTGTATGACATTTGTTGACATAACATGGTAATTCATTCCGCAGTCGTAATTCAATTCAAGTCGTAGTCCAAGACTTCGTTATCTAACACTAGGGAATACAACCCCGATATCGCGAGATCTCACGGGATTAACGAGATTTTGTGGCAATAGTATCAGAATAGTTAATCTCATCGATGAACAAGCGTCGAATAAATGCAACCGCAGCGTTGTTATATTAAAAAAATTACAGTTCGCTTATAATAGCTTTCTCACGCTGGTGCTGGTGTGTTGAGACTGAGAGGGGATTTTCAGCTGCTAAGCACTCTCGATACTCTTGCTTCTTAAGAAGTTATTTCCAAAATCCAATATCCAAGATAGAAGTAATTCTTTGTTCACCACTACATAGGCTTGTATTTAAATAACTAATGAATATATTTCGTGTTTTATTTACTATAAATAATAGGAACAGTTATAATAAATATGAGGTACAATAAATATTTTTATTTATATAAATTATCACATAAACACATCTTAGCAGTTTTCATCATGTTTTAGTTGTTCGATTTAGACACTTGGTTTTCGAAAACTATCCTAGATCTCGCGAGATTTTAATTCTCAATCCCACGAGATTCCGACACGAGATTGCATTCCCTATATAGGACGGAACCTAGGCTAAGGCAAATAGATAGATCAGCCTTCTGACCGTACAACCCAATACAATTATTTCAACGGGACTTCACTGACATGGGTCAGTTCTTATCCACCGAGGTGAGACTTACTGATTTAGCTCATTAAAATCTTAATGATGTGCGCCCGAGTTGGTTTCTCTATATAATTTTTTTATGCCCTAAGACTTAATAAATATACCACAACGAATGCAGATAGATCTATGCCACGTAGATTTATTTAAAAAAACTGACTAAAAGATAAAACTAGAAATGGAATAAACTTTTTGTCATAAATAAAGGTATATATTTTTATTGCAAATACCTAATTTTGTGCAAACACCAAATATTTTTCATTAAATCTTTGTCTGTACCAGCTGGAGTTGGAATGAAGGTCAGATTGGTTATGTTAAGAACTTATTAAATTAAAAAATAATAATTTCAAATACTTTATTAAAAGGCAGTCTTTTATTTTATTTTTTAAGGACTCTTTTACTTTTATTAGATTTACCAAAAAATATTTTTTACCATTTATATCATGATTTTATTAACCATGACTAGTCAATTATTCTATGTCTACTAACTATGCTTTTATTATACACAAAATACTCCTACATTACATATTCAACCAATAAATGCAAGGATTTACAATGGTTACAGATTAACCATTGTATTGTTGTTTATTTATTACATTAGGTAAAAAAAATATTTTTGTTTAGTTTCTTTCATGTCTGTTTAGTTATTTTAGTTGGTAGCCTTTCTTTACCATTTTTTTTGGATTCAGTAATATTTATTAATAATAAAAACATGATGTTATGTGTATGTTCTACTGATTGTATGACATTTAAAAAAATCTAATATAAAACATTTAAACTTTTACCAATTAACTGAAAAAACTTATATAGTGACCAAGCTTTTAGGTACAATCTCAGTTATATATACTATTATACTAATACATATATTCATTCTAATATTAATTGTTAAGCATTATCTCTGTGGAGCAGGAGATGGTTTTGGCATTTTTCCAAGGAGAGCTTGAATTTCCTTTTTCTCATCATAGTTTTTCCACATTTCATATAAATTAATTATAGCTCTTACTATTTCTTGTATCTGAAATATCAAAAATCAAATGATAAATAATCTCAATAAAGGTATTTAACTATTTAATTTATATACTTTAATAAATTAGAAAGTAAGTTTAAATTTGCCAAAAGATCTTGAGCAGAAACTTGCTTGTTTTGTTATCCTGTTACATATAAAATGAACTCATTCTTGTTTATTAGCTATTTTATTAACTAAACATGATTTTTATCTGGGTATGAACCTGCTCTGGCTATGGCCACATTAAATATTTAAATTTATGAAAAATTCATCTAGAGTATCAAATTTGAGGTGCCATAGGGCAATTTTCACTGTTATGAATTATAAAGTAACAGAAAATTATAATTACCTTGTCCATATCTACATTAAGTTCTGCAAACCAAGGCTTTAAATTTTCTTTACCAAGCATAACACAAGCGATATGTAATGCACCAATGGCAATCTGAAAATATAATAACAGCGTCTAATACCCATATGCCTTTAATATTCATTGTAATTAAAATTGTATGTACTGTTTACCTGGTATGGTGGATATAGCAAACTAACATCGGTGCGAAGGGAGTCATTGACAACTCTCCAAGCATATGTTGATAGTTGATCATCTTGACCTATATCTTGTACAAACAGCAACAATGGTCTGTATGGTTGGTAGACAATCAAGCAACAATCCAAGTTCTCTAACAAATAAAATTCACATTCTAGGATATGATTAGTCCTATAAGGAAACTCTTGCTGTCCATATGCATAACTGAATTTATTTTTAATTACTGTTTGGCATGTTGTTATTAATCGTGAGTTAGAAATAACACCAAATTCCTCAACTTTAGATGCTAGAAACACACATGTAGGGGCTAATAGCAAGGGATCTATGCACTTTAGAGAATTTCTTGCGTAAAATCTTTTAAAGTAAACAGTGGCTGTGGCTATCACTTGCTGGCGAAGTTTGAGTTGTTCCCCTAAAACTTGGATAATACTTGCGAAAAAATTAAATATTTTTTGGTATTCTTCTTCTGTTAGTTTTGATAAATCATGTTGGCGATCGCGAATAAGGTCTTGCTTGTCTAACAGCCACTGCTGATGATGTGAACTTTGCCAAAAATTACCCGCCATTGTTAAGATACTTTTCCTTTTTAGTATTTCTTTTGAAGTAAAACAATGTCAGATTGTTTCAATTGTTTTGCATTCGATTAAAATAAATATCTTTTTGTAAACTCGTTTACATTTGAATAAAAGAATATCTTAAAAAATTACAAAAGCATCTGGTCAACTGATTACAGAAAACTGTCACTTATTTTTTTTCAAACTGAAAAGTAATTGTTAAATATTATATGTCAGTTGTCATATAATACTTGATCCTACTTACCTGTTTCTGCTGTGGTTTATGTTAGTACAGGAGTTAACAGGACTTTGTTGTCAATGTCTGATGTCAGTTAATCATATTATTTGTCATTAGGTCATCAATTCTTATTAGTTATTGCTCAACTTCAAAACAAAAAAAAAACTCGTGTACTGTCGATTTTATTATTTTCATCTATAAGATAGGCCGGATACTAACAAGTGGAAGGAAAACTAACTTAATTGCTGCCATTCTAATCAATACTGCAATAGCATATTGGTATAAATCATTTAAGGTTAGATCTAGGAATGCATAAAATTTTGGAGTTTCAAGCTGTAGTTTTAGCAGCAGGAAGAGGTTCTCGACTTCCAGATGTAGGTGGAACGTTCTCAAAATGTCTCCTTCCTATAGGTCCATATCCACTACTATGGTATTCATTGAATATGCTTGAGAAAGTTGGGTTTCAAGGTATGTCATATGTTTATAATATAAATCATAATCATAATATCAATAGAAGAAGTTATTGGTTTTCTATGTATGTAGGATACATAGTGATTTTGGTGTTTTATAAAAAAATCATTTTTTATATCTTTATTAAATGTATTTTATTCTTCTGGATTCATTTACTTATATTTATTTCCAGAAACTATGGTCTTGGTACTTGATGATGACAAATCAAGCATTTTGAGTGCATTGGAAAAATGTCCACTAAAAATAAAGTATGAATTGATTGTTATACCCTCCGAAGAGGATTGGGGTACTGCAAATTCTCTCAAACACATTAGTAGCAGGGTAACAACAGACTTAGTTGTAGTTTCTGGAGATTTGATATCAAACATCAATCTAAATGATGTTTTGAACCTTTACAGAAAGCATGATGCGGTACTTGCTTCTCTTTTCTTTAATAATGGTCCTGAAGAATGGATAGAACTTCCAGGACTTAAAACAAAAGCGAAGCCAGATCGTGATTTAGTGTGCTTAGACAAGGAGACGGAAAGATTATGTTGTCTAGCCAGTGCTAGTGATTTTGAAGAAAACGTAACACTTCCTAGATTACTATTAAAGAAATTTAACACTTTAAGTATGTACAGCAGATTGTTAGATGCTCACGTGTATATTATGAAACATTGGGTTGTCAATTACCTTGTCGACATGGATAAGTTTACATCAATTAAAGGAGAACTAATTCCTCATTTAGTAAAGAAACAGTTATCAAAGCCCAAAAATGCTTTAGAAAAAAAAGGGACATCTGAAAAAAATATGGATATAAATAAGGATATTTTCGATTATGCACTTGAGAATGGCTATGAAAAACAGATTCGTGAGATGTCAGCATATACCGATCATAAACTTGGCAATAAAGGTGTTTACTCTGGTGACATTCTGAGGTGCTATGCACATATACCAGATAAAAATACTTTTGGAATGAGAATTAATACTTTATCTGCTTTTTATTTGTCTAATAACAAGGTAAACATTTGAAATTATATGTTGTGAAAGTTCCATTTCAGATACAGAATCTAAGACGAAATCTATATATATATAATGAAAATGGTCTTCGTTTGAGGCTCAATCACGCCTAAACCACTGATCGTATCGACATGAAACTACCACCATTCGATGCGAAATTTGCAAATTTCCTAGATGGTTTATGGCTATTTATTTATTAAATTCCAACATTCCTTCATTTTTTTATTGCTGTTTTACTTATATGAAAATTTATCCATACGGACTTCACCGCGGAAACATTCGGGGAGGCTTCCTAGAACCTCTAAACGTCAACATCTGTTAAAAACTCGATTTTCGAAATATTTCAATTTTCTTAGCGGGAAGTTATATTGAACATAAAGAAAACTATGTTATTGGGGAAATTTTGCCATATTTTTTCTATCCTTTCTACAACAAGTAAATTAATATAGTTTAATCATATATTATTATTTAATTTTATTGTAAGTAAATGAGTTAATGGACTATTTATTGTTCACATATATTTTTCAGATTTTATCAAAGTGGGAAGAAATAACCGGATTGCCTCTTAATGAAAAAATACACCCGAATAGTGAAGTTAAAACAAAACAAATAGATGAAAACACGACAGTTGGTGAAAAAAGCATATTGAGCGAGAAAACATCTATAAAATGCACATTTATTGGTTCAAATTGTACTATAGAAAACAAAGTTAGGCTTACAAACTGCATTTTGATGAACAATGTGACGATTAAAGAAGGGTGTGTACTTCAAGATTGTATATTATACACTGGAGCTACAGTAGATACAAATTGTGCATTGCAATACTGTATTGTTGGACCCCATCATGTTGTACCACCTACCACTAAGGGCAACCATCAACTGCTGGCAGAAACCACAGATAATATGATAACACTTGGCTAAATAAAAATATTTAAAAATCTTAACTTGCTTTTATTTACTTTATTTATAGGAGAATATAAATTTGAAATTAAGCTTTCCAAAAATTATTAATCATAGTCATAAAATCACTACATCTAAACCACTGCAAATGCATAGTATCTTACATTAAATATAAAACAATATTAATTAAATTTAAGACTTCAAAATAAATAAGTAAAAATATCTTAACATTGACATTGCCAACAAAGCGCTTTTAATGTTATCTCTTCTTAAGGTGGCCATAGACGGACGGACTGATAACTGATTTGATGAATTCATTAGTATTTTAAGCAATAAAATACAAAGGACAGATTCCAAAATTAGGAAGGGATTGATCTTCAGCGGGGAGGTCGTGGCGAGCGGTCGGCAGCAACCGCTTGTAGCAGTCCGTGTATGGTGGGCTCGGTAGCTCAAAGCTGTCGACCGCACGGCGAAACTCGACCGCAGAGCGACTGTTCCGACCGCTCAGGAACTGCTCGAGCTTTCCGTGTATTGCGGATATGAATTTAGTATGGAAACTGCAGATTGCCGTGCGGCGACCGCTCTAGGGCAGTCGTTGTCGGCTGCAACATGCGGTCCGTCTATGGCCAGCGTTAGGGTGAGATTTAGAAACAAGGCTTCCTGTAATTTTTTTATATACGGGAGTCAGTCTTAGCCCTAAGTTCCAAGTTATGTAGAGTTTCATACACTTATCTTACTAACGATGGCTTTGGCCGTACAAAATGATCCGTGAGGATCCGTGATGAGGCCCCAAGATCGCGGCAGGTAGCGCGGAGGGATGAAAACTGGTATAGGAATCACAAACAATAGGTAATACGCTTTTTAGTATTTATTTGCGTACACTTATTAGTATTTACTTTAAAATTATATTACGTACATAGGACTCATATAGGTACATAATATTAAAACAACACAGCATGACCAAAAAAATATCTTCAAAGGATAAATGTTCTGCTTAGTTTCGACTCTAGGGAATGTGTATAACTAATTAATAAATGTTTGGGGAAAAGCGTAAAAAGAAACCCAAGTGTTACTCTCTGTAATTAATAAAAAAGTGTACTAGCTCTTTACGGTCCCTGCTACAATTATAGAGGTACTACTATTAAACTATAGCGACGATGTTTGGTCGTTTAAGTATAATTTCAGTAAATACTAATACATATACTTAAGTATAAACTTAAACCCTGTATACATATTATAGCAATGATGTAAGCAACAATGACATCATATGGAAAGTGAAGTAAAATGTGATATTAATGACATGTATTGCAGCTTGATAAAGTGGCATGTAGAAACCTATTTACTCAACAGGATTCTTGGCTTATCCAGGAAATACATCTCTGTTGAGTCAGCGATTTGATAAGGAGAAGTACCTATCTACTCAATCCTATAAGCACTTTCGGGCTCATGGTTGATGGAATTTTAATTTGAGATAAATAAAAATAATAATTTTAACTATGACAAGTAGTAAATAAAAGTTTTACCAATGCGAAACAAATATTACTGCAATTGAAACCTAGACTACTGGGCTACAAGCCGTGTCCTTTAAACCACAAAGCAACTATTATTAAATTATAGACTATAAATATTTGACTTTCATTTGGCATTACCATGTACTTTTGATAAAATAGACCGATTACTCTATTTTTTTAAATAAGGGGTAAGGTTAAAATTTCTTATAAAAGTTTGTCGTCCCTAGGGCTACTGATGTTTATAATAATGTTTGCGTGCAAGGTGATCTCCACAGCTGACATACTGAATTCATTGATCGCTTATTATATCAATCATAGGCCATAGCTAGTCATTTCGAATATTAGTTCCAGTTTCGTCTTGGATTCAAATCACGGAACGTGAGCGTGCATCGTGATTAAAACGTTTCTTCATACATTTTTCTTATATAGATATGAAAGGATATTTATCTATTAAAATGCTGCAGTTTGAAAAGATTTCCCTAAAAAATATCACCCTGAAATGTCTACCAGGTAACTGAATGACGGCTTTGTGATTCTAATTTATAGTTTTTTTTTTTTTATGGCTCTGGCACGATTTGTGCATTAGCCAGCGTCAAGTATAGGATTTTTTATAATTCATGCTTGTCTTTAGAAATACGACCGTGTCCTCCATGTACGGTTTAGGCACTCGCCCGGTACCGCACAACCCTCCCAAAGGCCGAGAACAAATTTAAATTAAATTTAAACTTGCCCTCGAACCGGGAATCGAACCCGGTACCCCTCACCTAGCTGCCACTTAATAAGACCGCTAGGCTATGAGGCCTCTCAATTTATAGTTTAACGTTTGTCTATGTCACCTTGACAGATTAGATTTTTTATATCAAGCCGTAAAGACGTACTGAATTAGTTCATTGGCCCCGGATAAGGAATTGTTTATAAATGACTTATTCGCGACATGGCTGTTAATGCGATGGGTATTGTGTAATAGCGTTTAAGAGTTTGAATATAATCACAAAGCACAAGCAATTTTACCCCTTGAAGAGAAAACAAAAAGCTGAAATATACGCAAAATAAAATTTGTTTTAAAAACAATTAACCTAATTTAAATAGTTGTTCAATTCTACGTAACAATAGTAAATCAAGCGTAGAATTTTTTTAATGTAATTATTTTATTATACATGTTAAAAACAGTGACTTTTGAAGTAAATTTGAATCCTCAAAGTTATGTAAAGTAATATTTTGATACTTTTACGACCAATAATATTCATAGGTTTTTGGTAATTCACATGTATTGATAGTCGATAGATCAGTATAAAATAAATATAAATGTTGTGCTTTAGTTTATGGAATACCCATCTGAATTTTTACATGGATGTGTCATCTGTGAGAGTGAGTGTTTCATAGTGTATGCACGGATTAAAACGCACAGAAAAACAACTGAACGCGTATTTTTGTTTTTAAGGGATTTATTTCACTATGTAACAGTATTCTATTTTTAAACCGACAAAATGACATTGAGATGTCTTGAAATACGTGCCTAGTATAAAATAAGTTAGACAAAGGCCATGAACCAACTCACAGGAAAAAGCTAGTAAGTGCAGACGCGTATGTCGCCACGTAGTGAAAAAAGCACTTACATCGTCATTGTTTTCGCAATGTTTACGGTTCATTGCGTGTTTTTGTTATGTAATTGCATGTGTATTGCATTATAAGCTGGGGTTGCGGTAAAACATAAGAGTATTGATATGACATGGAAATTTTAAAGTCAGTTGAAAAGAGTTCAACGGGAGGTCGTCTGATTATTATTAGATATTTTATTTATTACAAATACATTTTAATTTAAAATGTGAATATCAATATCTGTTTTGTGTAAAAAATTGTAAGCTAAGCCTATATTTTTCAAATAAGGCTGCTTATGTCTATTAGCTCTCGTTTCCGCTATGTAAATGAATTCTGGGATAACAGAGCTGGGAACTTATGCTAAGAATTTTCGTATTACAATTTTAAAGTCCATTGGTGCACAGCCGGGGATCGAACCTACGACCTCAGGTATGAGAGTCGCACGCTGAAGCCACTAGGCCAACACTGCTCTACCTATACGTATACACAGACAATATTGGTCATACATATCTCGTCCATAAACAATATTGCAATTCATCTAACATATCTGGGTCTTGACTCCATTCCGCTGCATAAGATATTGCGTGTATATTGGTACATTTTGTGGCAACATGTCTATTCGGTGTTACAATACTTGATATATTTCATGTTAACATGGCGTGTCTGGTTATGTCGATACTGTATTTCCGAATCCAAAAGAATGTTTTAGACGAATATGAATGTCTATGCAGATGTTATGGTGATGAAATATTATTTTAATTTAAAAAAATTATCGATATATAGCTAGTAATAGCTGTTCCGTGCCACGCTTCGCTGTTGCACGTTGTAATTAAATTTTTGAGAAAGAAACAAAACAAAGAATACATTTCATATAACTTTAATTTTGCAATACTTGTGGAAAAAGAATTGATAAAAACATTCTTGATGCGGATTATATATCATGCTAAAATTGCGAAAAGCGTTTACAAACCAACATAACTTTTATATATATAGATCGAGAGAGTCTTAAGTGCTAAACAGTGGTAAGTGAAAAAAAAGAACGCAAGAAAAGAATGTCTTCCCCTTAGTACCTATAGACTGTATTGGACACTTTCATATATTGAATATCCTTATTAGTTAGTTAGGCTAGTTTTAAATTACTTATTAGTCTTAAGTTTGGCAAGATCCTTATGTTCCATGATGTCTCACTGAAGAGACATTGTATAATTTTTTACCGAGGTGGTACCGAAACCATACCATAAACCCATAAACCCCATTCATTGGCCTTTTATAAGACAAATAGGAAATCGATCCTACCTTTTGTTTTTAGGAATCAAACCCATGTCTAACAAGTTCACGGCATTGAAAAGGTGATGAATGCTTTTTATATCAGGCATTAACGAAAAAGGCATCTTGCGCATTAAAGGGGATTTTGGGCTCAACTCACTTATAAGCTCTCAAATTCTCAGGCGTTTCGCCGCTGTCTTATCTGCACTATTGCTTTTCAGTGGATCAAGGAAAAGTATAAATATTAATAGGCCGGCAACGCACTCGCGAGCCCTCTGGCATTGAGAGTGTCCATGCGCGGCGGTATCACTTAACATCAGGTGAGCCTCCTGCCCATTTGCCCCCCGTTCTATAAAAAATAATAATAATAAAAAACATTAAAAAAATTAGGCGATCTACGAGCCTTACAACACTATTCATGATGTAATTCAAATAAATCTCAATATTTGTTAATACAATTCTAAGAAACAGTATTTAAAAACCGCTTACATTTTACAACTTCAAACATTTATTAAATTACATATAATTGTAGATATTGGAAAATATAATTAGCACATCGTTACCTAATATTATGGTAACGACATTGGAGAGTTCGCTGTCAGTTGTCAAATGTCAAGGACGCAAACATAATCTTATTTATGGTCTGTAACGAAAAGCATTGTAAACATTGCTTAATACGTTTTACGTGGTTACATGAATTTAATGTATGTAAAAGGTTGCAAATTGGACGGTACAGCGCTTACCAATTAAATACGTAACTCTATAATGATGAATTCTTTAATTTACTGGTTTATCCAAATGTAGTTTTTTAAATATCTAATAATTATGTTAATGTTAATGTTCGTCCCAGTCACATATAAGTACATATCTATTTTTCTATGAAGTTATTTCCCTTCGAATTTGATGTCTTCTGATAAAGCAGCAGCAAATATAAGGAGCACAATCATACTTCAAAATTTACCTAAAAAAATATGAGTATTAAGTTTAAAGCTATAATTTTGTTTATTTAAAAACTATAAAAATTAATTAAATTTATTACACGCAATTACACAAGTAAATATTGTACATAATGAGAACAAATCTACCAAGTCCTTATAAATTTTTAAACATGTGTAATATTTAAGGTAGGCAAATGTTTAAGGATTTTGTCTTTAATTTAAATTAATCAGTTGGATGTCCGTCGCTCCACGAGTGAGCGTATTTTAATGCACTTTTGGTGGGAACCAACTATACATTAAAGTCTTTTCGGAAAAAAGAGCGTGCAAATTTTTAAACGGAAGGCATCTTGCTTGCTGGACTTCTTCCGGTGTCCATAGTCGGTATCACTTAAAATCAGCCCTGCGATTCTGTAACTCACTTTTCGAACTCACACAGTGGTTTTCGCATCGGCGGTCGCTCTCAAATCAGGCGTGAAGCAGTTCGAAAAGTGAGTTACAGAATCGCAGGGCTGATGAGCCTCCCATTTCCTCCATGATATATAAAACAAAAAAGGTTTAGTTTGATGTGAATTGTGTACGGCAACAGTAGTATAGACCGCAACCGCACACTTCCGCGTGTATTTCATCAATCACCTTAAAGGTGATCAATCCAGAGTACTTTCTAACCCTGAACAATTATTATTTCGTCGGGAAACCGTTACCTCCAGGTAATAGCCAAACAAAGCGGTGATAATATTTTAGATATAGTTTAACAAGTCATCCAAATTTTTGCGTTTATAATTAATAGTTTTATAAACTATAACTAACTCACACTCAACGAGTTCGTTGTAATTACATAATTTATAAAAGATACAAACATATATTTCACTACAAATAATATACAGGTCTCCAGACAGCCTTGAAATAAAAATGTATCACAGCATAACGTAGCCATAATAAGTCTTTATTAACAGTAAAAGTTATCTTGAACCAGTATTGAAATTCCTAATAATATTAATTGAGCAGTGTTGGCCAAGTGGCTTCAGCGTGCGACTCTCATCCATGAAGTAGTAGGTTCGATCCCCGGCTGTACACCAAAAGACTTTCTTTCTTAGGCGCATTTAACATTCGCTCGAACAGTGAAGGAAAACATCGTGAGGAAACCGGCTTGCCTTAAACCCAAAAAGTCGACGGCGTGTGTCAGGCACAGAAGGATCACCTACTTGCCTATTAGCTGACGAATGATCATGAAACAGATACAGAAATATGAGGCCCAGACCTAAAAAGGTTGTAGCGCCACTGATTTATTTATTTTTTAATAATATTAATACTGTATATAAGGTTGGCGCTTATTAGCTTTGACTCCAAATATAATAATTGTTTTGTATGACACAAAAAGTTGATTGTAATGATCAGACGTAAGGTTTTCAGGGTTTTATAACTTACTATTTATTTATTCGTTGCAACGATGCTTAACAGTAAACAAGAGCGGCAACTCCGAGCCTGTGGCAGTAAGCAGAAAACTTTCCCACGCAGCGCACGCGTTGTATTACACAAGTAAGACGCTCTGAAATTACGTGATTTCATTAAAGGCCAATTTCGATTCAGTGTACTTACAACTCTCTTTAATAAATATTATATTGTTCGTTGGTATTCAGTTCTTAATAGTGTTTGTGCATTGTTCGGACTACCGCTATTTTGGTAAGAATTCGTTCGATATTATGTATACATAAAGATTCTAGAACCAAGTTACTTAATAAGGTTGTAATTATTTCTACGCGACCTTTACCTAATATAAGAAAATATCGCTATATAAACATACTTAGTTCATAAATGGTATTAAAAAGAATGTTTTTAAAATGCTTAAGAAAGCGTTTAAACGGTTGGCGTAAAGCCTGGTGAAACAAATTTTCAATTTAATTCAAGAACTGAAAAAACAACTTCCACGTACTAGGAATACACAATGTAGTAACGTAGTTCAACGGGCGGAATAAGCCACCTCTTCCAGACAAGCTAACCTATTTTAGGCAATTATTTAGTTTAATGACAGCTGTTGCCCTAGTGGCTTCAGCGTACAACTCTCATCCCTGAGGTCGCACGTTTGAAACCTGGCTGTGCTCCAATGAACTTCTATCTATTCTTCACTTACCCAAAGACGGCGTGATTCAGATACAGGAGGATGATCGCCTACTTGCCAATCAGAAAAAACAAATGATAACGCCACTGCGTTTATATTACATAAGATTTTCTTTTAATAGCAAATTCATTTAGAAATAGTTTGTTAGAAATTTTGTTATTTAAACCAATTTCTTGATAGCACGAAAACTATTATCTAAATAATTGCCGCAAAGTCTCACAGCCCTAAATGCCAAATTACATAATTTCAATTACTATGATAATTGCAGTCAAACAGCTATAATGATGTGAGAGATTGCGTGATCTACGTGTTTATTTGATTCATTATAGTTTTCTCGAAATATAATTCAAGGAAATATTTCCGACTCCGTAACTATAGATTATACAATGTACTGAAATTATATCATTTAGAATGTTATCAGGGTTGCCGGGAAGGTCTTTGGCTGGTTTTGAAAGAATTTTAAAAGTTTATTTATAAATATGAACGTAAGGGCCTCATAGCCTAGCGGTCTTATTAAGTGGCAGCTAGGTGAGGGGTACCGGGTTCGATTCCCGGTTCGAGGGCAAGTTTTAATTTAATTTAAAATTTGTTCTCGGCCTTTGGGAGGGTTGTGCGGTACCGGGCGAGTGCTTAAACCGTACATGGAGGACACGGTCGAATTTCTAAAGACAAAACACGAATTATAAAAATCTTATACTTGACGCTGGCTAATGCACAAACCGTGCCAGAGCCATAAAAAAATATGAACGCATTTTTACATTACAATATTTTAATTATATTTATGATAATAAGTCTTAAAAATACAGTTCTTATAATACGAGTTTTCTAATTTTATACAAAACGTCCGTAAATTAATTTAATTATAATTATAGTTTTTATTATTTGTCTAGTATTATATTACTTAAAAGTGGTTGACCATTATTCTGAATATATTTTTTTAACAATTTTACATTAGGCGAGATTTTTTAATCTATTTAATCGCTACTACAGTTTTGTACATCATACATCAAATTGAATAAAACGACCCCAACACGGTTTTAAATAACGCATTTACTAAAAATATGGGAACCTATTTGACATTCCGCTAATCAATTATTTATGTCCACGCCTGGTAGGCAGTAATGGTGACCCCAGAGCTGGTTCTTTCCTCCCTCAACATACGAGTAACTTTCGCAATACAGCGCGGAAATGCTGCCAGCATTAAAGGCACACTGCAACAGATAATAATCATTTAGTTAATTAATTACAATTTAAAAAAAAGCTATAATAAATTTTGAAACTGGTAAAGGTACATTACCTTTACCACAATCGATTGCAGCGTATCAGTTATCTTGACAGAATCTACCGAGAGCAATTTTACGACTGAGGTGCTAGTACGAAGACGTAAAATAATGTCGTAGTTTAACGGCACGGGACCGCCCACTTCTAAGGGTTTTTCTTTGATCACAAGCGAGTGTTCACAAACTTGTTCCAACGTTTAATACGTTTACGAAATGGCGGAATCAGTTTCAGCACAATAATTAATATTTTAAATAGAGAGATGAAATTCAATCTTTTCATGCAGTTTGTAGTTAAAGAAATAAATCATATATTAATATAAAATGTTCTTATATCTTCCGATAAATTCCCATTTGGTCCCAATACTCTTTAGGTATACCATGGTTATCGTTACTCAACTTATAAAAAAGCCTTGGTGAGCTACTCCGAAAGCCAGGCACGTAGGTATTAGGCAAGACTCCCTCTTGGACGACTACTTAAACTTGCAACACACGTTGCTTTCTAATCTATAGATTCTAGTGCTTTCAAATAAAAAAAAATATGAATTATCTGTATTCAGAATGATGATTCAATCTTCAAGCTGTCGGGGTTCTTTTGTTTTTTGCTTATTCTTTAGTGTCGGATAGTTAAATACAAATAAACCTAAATACAAATAAACACCAATGCAATTTGCATTATTTGTGTTACTTTGAACTGTTTGTGTTCATCGTAGTGTAGGTAGTTTGCAGTGCATCTACACTACGATGCATTAAGGAATTATTTTACACCGCATTCGTTGTTAATGATTCTTTCGAAGACACTGACATGATCGCCCAACTAACATAATTCGATTTTTTATTTGTAAAGCTTTTTGGGGTGGAAATGTAAAACAAAAGACGAAACGATGATTTTTAGACTTTGATCGTAATTCGTCAAACGGAACGTATCGCTTGTCTGTGATTGGAGTAGACGCTGTTGACAAATGACAATCAAACTTCTACTATTAACCTACTCCCGTGTAAAATGTATATTATAGGTAATTAATAATTAAGTCATGTGTTTATTTTTTTTATTACAACGTAAAAACAGTAGATGCGACAGAGTATTAAAAGCAATGAAATTCAGTTTTATGAACTTTAACAGCCTTATTATGTGTGTGTTATGTGTATAACTTATAAACTTATATCGTATTTGTGTACAAGTACCTATACTACTTTTTGTATGGAAAAGCAAGTGTAACATACGCGCTACTAACTTTAAACTATGTTTCATAAACTATATTTCAAGAGAAAAAATAAATGATTTTTCGTTTATAACAATCTATAACAACTAGTAAAAGACCGAATACGAGTATAATGTATTTTTACAAAATTCATTTTAGGATAAAAAATAATTCTCAGATTTTATTTCCAAAATATATCAAAAAAAAATTTGAACTTTCAACAATCTCTCTTTTACGTACACGCATCAAAATGCCAAAACGCACAAAATGTAAACTTGTAATACGTGAATTATTGTGGTTTGTAATTATTATGTTCCACTCACCCATTTATTATGTGTGAAAGCAACAAGGAAACAATTTATTTCTTGTTAGATTTTTATACGCATTAATTTTATACAACCGCTTTTAATGATTATCAATATTTACGTGCTTATATTATAAATTATCTAAGTAATCATTCTATGTTTTAAATATAATCTGTGTCAGTGAACAAGTATAATTCCAGAGACAAGCAACGATAAAAACCTCTGCGATAATTTTAAATAACGAATATTAAAATAGAATTAGAAAACAAAAGAAGATTTCATCATCCATTAATATTAAATAGATTTTCAACATACAATTTATAATATCGAATATCGTTACTATCCAAACTTGGAGTCTATTGTTTTTTTATTGTAAATGAAAAACGTGTTGTCACTTTGCTCTATGCTTCCTGACCGGAAGAATGAGTGGGCCTCATTTGTATGCTTGCAAACACTTGAGACAGAATTCTATACTTAGACTATTATTGTTATACATTGGAAATATATAGTTTTAACTTCGAAACTTTATGGTAATAATACCATAATAAAATGTATACTGATTATACAGATAAATAATGATATGCTTCAATATGAAAAGTAGTATAATCTATGTATGCATTTATGCGTTTAATAAAAAAAACCAGCTACAATCTCTTAGGTGTGGGCTTCAGATTTGTCTCTGTTACTTAAGGGTTGCTTTTTGAAGGTGCCTGTCACACGCCGTAAATTTTTGAGTCTAAGATATGCCGGACCTACTTGACACTGGCTTTTGCACAAACCGTGCCAGAGCCATAAAGGAAAAAAAAAAAAAAAAATATGCCGGATTCCTCACGATGTTTTCCTTAACCGTAGGAGCGAGTTTTAACTACGCAATAGGCTACTAGGCCAACACTGCTCCTTATGTATTTAACAGGTATTCTTTCAAAACACTTCTCACAAGTAGCACACTAATTATTATTTTTTAGGCCTGGAATATTTTTTTAATGACTACAAATTTTAATCATTTTCCTAGAAGTTATAGAGCACTGCCGTGTAATTCTTTCAAGGGAAAGGTGATTAAAATTTTAAAGGCAAGACCATAACCAATTATAAATAACTTAACTTCTTATATGACTGTATAAAAATTAATAAAACATTTGCATGCCTATTTATATATGGCTGATTGTGCGGATTTTTATAATTAATTGATCTAATTGTACCACTATCTTCGCAAATAAACGATTTATTATTATTAAACTATGTATTTTATATGAACAAAACAAAATACGATAAAAAATCTGTAAAATGCAGTTTCATAAACAGTAGAGTACCTATCAGGAAGAACCAGCCGAGTGCAAAATGTGCAACATTATACAATAGTTATTTGATGCGGTAGTTGGCGCTCTCAAAGCGTATTCAAAGGCATAAATCATTGCACAAGTACGGTTTATGTCATAAATGTCAAACATATGAAATGCATAGGTGCTACTTAGGATAAGGTACTGAGATGTTAGAGTAGTAGTGTGCCGGTAGTACCGGCTCATTCAATCTATTATATATTTGTATTCCGAAAAAACATAAGTTGAATGAGTTATATTACAACTGTAGTACAAAGTGAATAAATAAAAAATACTTGAAATATCTTTATTATTTATAAAGGTTGAACTAAACCTGCACGGCGTACAGCCGGTGTATCGTGAGTAGCCCCTACAAGCCCCTACTCACGATACATCGGCTGTATCGTGGGAGTGTGTGTCTTGTGACCCTAAAAAAAAGGCATCTCACGTCCCCATTTTACATATTTTTTTTATTATTATTACAATTTCTTGTATTAGCCGTCTGTGGTTTAGTGGTCCACCAAAAAATACTGTATCTTTAAGCACTAATTGGTTATGGCTGAGGTGTGAATGGCTTGTTTTTTGAGAATGACGATGTCTAATGTCGATATTATTATTATATATTCTAAAAAAAATTTATTCGTGAATAAAAAGGTATGTTGTATACGGGCAAGTGTTTATTGCACAAAGATAATGAATTATCCATTTGTACACTAGCAACATTTACCATTACGCTAATCCTCCTTATTAACTATTTGCATGTGATATAACGATATTGGCAAACTTAGAGAACCTCGAACATAAAACTAGGCAATAAACCAATGTAATAACATTCCGTTTAAATCTTCGAGGTTAGCGAGAGATGTATGCAAATTGTTGCCCTTAATTATCTTTGACCTTAGTAAAAAGCTAAAGATTAGAATCACAAAAATTACAACGAACAATATAACATTATGTTTAACGGTTACTATTACTCTTTGTTTAGAAGTACACGTGACGGCCTTTTAAAAAGGCTTAGAACAAAGTTCATACGTGTTAGTGGGTTTTCCTTATTTCTATTGTACCTTTTTGACAGGCTTAAAAAACCAATGGTTTACAGTGCGTACGGTCCAAGACTGTACATATTCCTCACATAGGTTTTCTTATAATATAAGGTTTTATAAGCATGGCGAGTACCTAAGTCGTAGTTAAAACCCGAGAGCTAAGTTGACACTCTCTAGCAAAGCACTTATAGCATATATTTAACCATTAATTTATTCTTTCGTTTCCCTACTGCGGAACTTTATAAAATCAGTTCTGTACTTACAGTTCGACAGCTGTTTAGTTCAGACACACTGTTCTGAAGCAACATTCGCTGTTATTATTCGATACCACTATATTGGACAAACGTCGCAAATATAGCGTTTGTACAACCCCATTTTTTTGTAATTTTTCTCAGCGATCGTTCTCTTTTCTGGGCTGTTACTTGTATAATAAACTCAACAAAACTCTAAATATATATCCTAAAACTAAAAAATGTGTAAAGCAAATAGTTTAATTTTTACTTACTTTGAACTATGACCAAACGGAAAACCTGCTAGATATATTAAAATAATTTTCACATATGTTTTCAGGCGTGTGCCTGACCCTCTCCCACTATCACACATACACACACACTCACACTGCACTACTGCTCTTTTCAGCGTTTTAAGCGCGAATTACGATTTTAACCTTTTACATTCAATTGACCTAAACATAAAAAAATTACTAGTTAATGGTTGAAAACAACTGCCTTATACATCTCACACAATCTATAAATGCGGATGAAAGAGGAATTTGCAAGAAGTATACGTAATCGACGTCACTAAGTACCAATTTCTTAAGCTTATAAATTGTCAAGACAGAAATAGTGGCCTAATGACCAGTACATTACTTGCGACCTCAATTATAGGTAATTTCATGACATAACGGTTGCGTTGAGCTCTAGTTCGTTAACTATTAACTGGAAGGCGACAAAAGATGTACGGCCAGTTTATAGCTCTGTATACCTCGTAGTAACAAAGGAGGCCCAAATTTTTACATGTGCACTAAGTCATCATGGAAGAAAGTCGGCGGCGTGTGTCAGGCACTGAAAGCTGATCCTACTTGCCTATTAGATTTAAAAATGATCATGAAACAGATTCAGAAATCTGGGGCCAAGACCTAAAGAGGTTGTAGCGCCACTGATTTATTTTTTTAATTAAGAATAATATAATCGTGTTTGTACAAAGTACTGATAAACCAGGAAAAATAAAAATCATAGGAAATTGTTTACTAGTTGGAATTTGAATGTGTTTTTCCCCTAAGTATCCATTGTGCCGGTTGCCCTCCCCTTAATATGGTCCTAATACTTTACTTGTAGTATTCGTCACGTATATAATTATTTCAGATACTTTACATTGAAATACATTTATATTCTATAATTCCTAGTTATCTGTGGCAAAGGCCTCCTCCAAATCCCGCCATTTCGGTCTGCACTGTGCCACTCTCTGCCACCCGCTGTTTCATTAACCAGAACTATCCACCTTCTACATTGTCTTCCTCTTTTGAGTTTATGGAACCTTAGGCACCAGTTTAATACGGGTTGCAGACCAAGAGCTAAGCTAAGTTAGTTTAGCTTAGCTCGCATAGCTGACGCAGTTTTCCATACTTGTGTGCAGACCGCAAACTATGCGAACTAAGCTATGTGAGCTAACTAAAATATGCGAAGCTAATTTAGTTGTGTATGCCGATGCGCAGCTACACGAGCTAAGCTAAGCCCCTCCCGCTACCCCGCACACCATTTGCACATCTTTCGCCACACTGACTGAGCTTTGGCTTAGCTGTTGGTGTGCACGCTATTTATTTCTAGCTTAGCTTAGCCTAGCTTGCTTGGCATAGCTTAGTTTAGACTTGGCATAGCTTAGTTTTCGGTCTGCAACCGGCTTAACACTTTGTTGCTCCACTTTTCTGTTCCTCTAGACTTGTGCTCCATTTCCACTTGAGTTTATTTATTTTCATCATTACATCTGCTACATTAGTTACTCTTCTTTATTTTATATATTCTTTTCTTCCCTAGCATACATCGTTCCATTGATCTTTGACACACCTGTTTGAGATCCATATAGTACCTACGGGGTAATACGCAAGTATTAAAAAGCTTCCTTTTAACAAGCTTGTTTTCTTTTTTATCATGCTTTGACGTAACTCTTCGCTTGTCTCTGATGTTAAAACAGATGTTTTTTCTGTGTAGTCTATCAGATACGCGATCAGGCAGATCTGTGGCTGAGAAGCTAGGCAGCAAGTGAGTTTCAAATCTCTCCTTTTCTAAAAAGGGATTAAAGGCTTAAAATTATGTCTAATGGGCTTGGCGTCTCCCGCCGGGATTGGCGACAATAAAACAGATGTTATATTGTAGCGGAAAGAGGCAGTAATCCTTTCCGCGTTGGTGTTTGAACTCAAAGGTTTAAAACGATTAACAATTGCGAATTGCTAATTTAAAGCATTTATTGGAGCGTTACGAAGTACAGTTTAAATTCAATATGCAATAGTTTTACCACAGCCTCTGTTTTCACAATATTGTATCTTTCAAATAATTAACAACGTATTATGCTTGATTGAGCACTAACATATAGGATTTCCTCCGTGAAACACTTTAAATATCATAATTGTAACAGAGTCTTAGAATTAAATTTATATCAGAGACCGGAGATGTACTCATTATGTAATATATGCAGAGAAATTCGTAAAATAAGCGACGGAATGATATGTTTTACTGTAAATAGAATGTAAGAAATTCTGTTTGAATATTAAAGTAACTTTTTAATGACTAAAATAAAACAGTTAAAATAACAATAAAATTATCAGAAGTTGTTTTGTAAGTATTGTTTATACATAATTATTAGATTTAAATAAGCAATGGCCGCTCAGATTTAGGTAAATATGCAATTTCGTATGCAAATGCATATAATGCGGTTAAATTATTGCAATATTGAATTAATTATTACAAAATCAATGAAACGATTTCTTTACACAATATTTAAAAATCTTATTAAAAAAATTTAATTGTCATACCTATATCATGTCTATGAATTGTCAATTATTTTATAATTCGAACTAAATTTTATACCAAAGACAATTTAATTTTCTTGTATATTATTAAGTTTCTCGTGAAACATGAACTGACAGTAAAGGTCGATACAAGAAATAGCTTTCATTTCTCTGTATTTATTTGTTATAGATATACCTTCGGATCGAATATCTAACGAAACCACTAGAGATACTTTCGCTTGTCAATGTTTTAAGCTCTTATTAAACGTGTTTATCGATGATTTGATAACAAACATCACTAAATTAAATTAATCATCTAAAGGGATATTAATAAATAATAGATTAGCTGCTTTCGTTATGATTTTGTATCTAAATCCTTTAATTAATTCATAAAAAATTATTGTCTGATTTATCATACAAATATTTTACGCAGATGTTTAATCTCGCTTTGCTCATTGGTGCCAAGTACGGTCAATATTAATTTTAAAAAAGGTAAAAGGAAGTCTTACATTGTCCTTTACGTGTATGAAGCGCAAAACATACATCGCACACAGCATTCATAAGTCTCCGAGTAGTTATGGCAGGCAACATCTGGGATGCTGGTCCATACCCGCAAGTACTGGACTCGATCTTCCCTAACTCTTACTACAAAAGCAAACCGCCCGGTCTGTGAAGGATACTTGATGCATCAAGTATCTTCACAAACTAATAATGGGCGTGGAGCTGCGAATGCAACCTTGATTGCTTGTCGGGAAGCGAATAAGGCTCTGTTGTTACCACATCCCGCCTAGTGGGAATGATGGTAGCTCCTTGGGGTTTTAATGCATTTTTTCAATTAAGAAAGGCTGTGCATGATATATAGATGATTTTATCATTTTAATAATAATAATTATTATTTATTTATTGCAAGAATATGGTACAAAAATGGAAGGAATTTTTAATTATTAGTCAAAGTCAATTCTTTTATTATATGTATCGTACATATCATACTTTATTAAATTTATATCAATTACAGTGTCTCATGCAAATAATCATTTATTGAATAATACATTTTTCCCAAAAGTAATACACTAAGGCGGTTTTGAAAGACTCTAGTCGGAAGATCTTTTATAATGAAACCCGTGCTTGAAAATCTGTGAGTAGGAGTACTACCCAAAGTACTAGGATTATGTAGGCTAAAAGTGTGTACTGAATTAGGTGTGTCGGAGAGTCTCTTGCCAGTTCTGTTATATGCTTTTGCTTTGATAGGAGTATATAGTATCAGGAATACACAAGTTATATAAATCAATATTTGGACTTTGTTATTGATATACCTACAAACATATTCGTGGACGACACAGAAAAACTAATCTGTGAACATCCGTTTGGCGACGATTTAATTGTTACCCAATTATTGAGTTATTACGACATCAAGGCAAACAACAAAGAACGTGAAACTTTAAATAGGATTGATAAATAGATTCATGGTAATACTTTTCGTTAAAATACATCACAAAACTATTATAATATTTAAACGAAGATGTTAACGAAGGTTTGTAAATATTGAAATGCCAAATATATTTTTAACACAGCAAACTTTTAATAAATTTGTTCTCTATTAGTTTGGATATGACCTTATGTGCTGATATGCAATGCCATTTTAAGTTATTTTTATTGTTAAAATAAGTATCGCAAAAGATAATTTATGAAACCCTGTTAAAACACTTTTAAGCGTTAAATTACTAATACACAAATGAAAATCTACTATCCAATGCCTGAACAAGCTTTTATTTCAACGTGGCAATGACCGCATAGTAGTGTTTAGAATGGAGAAAGCTTTTGAAACATTAAAACCTGTATTCGGACCCTTAAATTCTAACTTATACTTGCTGCATCGTTTGTAGACCATAAAAACTTCTTTCGAATTATTTTTTCTTTATTGCCGTGCCTCTATAGTTTTGTGGTTGTTCGTTTAATTCGAGTAACTGTCTAAACGTCATAAGATCGTATCATTTAAAAGGTTATTATAATTTAACATTATATTCGATTTGACAAAACGCCTAAAACCTATACCTGTTCACAGACTTATAAGACTTATACACGAGATAATCGGAATGACGGAATACTTGAAAATTCTCAGGAAATAGGAAATAGAACCTTGGGGAGCGTTAAAGTATTACGTAAAGAATTTTGGAAGGGGGGGGGGGGTTCCTTTTGTAAAAGATTACGATGCGGGGCGGGGATTGAATTACGTGTTATTGTTAATACATATTATTTTCTACTTACTGGTACCACATAATAGTAACTAAAGAGTCACTAGGTGGTCACGAAACGTTTTACACTAGACTTGGATACAGTACTTTACTTGGGCACTGAAAAACGTTACGGCGAGTTTATGGGGGGGGGGGTGTCAATAATCTCCAAAAATTGCGTTACGTAATACTTGAACGCTCCCTTGGCTGCCGCTACATGTTATCGAAATTCGGCAAAGTAAAGGTTTCGTTTTTATTAAACATTCAAATGTACCTTGAAATTGTTAATTTAAAATGACCATAGCTTATAACGTCTATATTAGATGAATGAATTGGACACCTTTCACGAACAAGTTAAACCACTTTCGCTTCAGCCACTCGAATCAGGTCATTCGGCTCATCGGGATTTCTCCCACTTTTAAAATTATAACAAATATTTTGTATATGATAAAGTTTTTATACGCTTCTTAGTCTGTGGTGTTGTACACTCTATGCTTTTGTATATGCGTGTTTATTTGCGTCTATTTTTAAGTTCTTTTGGCGCCTTAGGGAAAAATGGTGAGAGAATTTTTTTACGATGCGCGCACACCGTCACAAATAACTGACACCCTGAAGTTAGCTATAGTCAACATTTAAGTTTTTTCTATTGTTAGAGTGGTTTTTTCTGCAAAAGTAGAATAAAATGTTTGAAAGGATTTTTATCTTGTTACGCCAAAGAACTTCTAACACGTGTACATAAGTACACACACGTTTCTGCGTTAAAGTCATGATAATTTTGACGCAGGAAATTTTATGGACTAGGGGCATTGAAATTTTACGTTAAATTTTCAAACAATAATGTTAGTCTACGTAATATATGTATAATGTAGAATGACAATACGTCCATTATCCTATGTAAGCCTAAATAATGAAAACAAAAACTGGTTTATAACATTGTTAACGCTAATTTACCAGAGATTTTAGATAATGAGAAATCATAAGAGAGAGATTATCGGACGTCAAGGCAGAATACAAAATACCAGCCGTATCACCTCGGCAACCGTCGTTCCACAACTGAGCGTTTTTTTAGGCAGTTTTTGCCGCTCACCACCACAATGTGGAACCAGTTGCCCACTGAAGTATTTCCGAACCAATTCAACTTAGGGCCAAGAAAAGAGTGTACCAGTTCTTGAAAGGCCGGCAACGCACTTGCGAGCCTTCTGGCAATATGAGTGTCAATGGGCGGCGGTATCAGTTAACATCAGATGAGCCTCCTGCCTATTTGCCTCCTATTACATAAAAAAAGCGTACTAGATTCATTCGAATAATTATTGCGCAATTCCAATTTAGAGTATAAAATTCAAGGCAAGGAGCGCTACGACCCCCATATCGATTTTTGTTTGCACTTATTGATTATTTTTCTTTATAATACGCCCACTATTTGTTCTACATTTTTAGTGACAAATCGCATTCATAATTATTTATCTTTCTAATCTAATCCTTCTAGCTAATCAATTGTACATATAGAAATTAAAATACATCAGGAATATAAATAAAAACCCCTGTTTCGAACACGCCACCGCAAAATCGCTACGTACCACAACTTACTAAAATAAATATAATTCGTACCAATAATTCAATTGCAAATATTTACACTGTATTAGCTATTCAATAGAATAAATTTTACATTACGCGAGTCCAATTACCGATTTTCTATTTGCTGCATTACTAAAAATTGTGTAAGATCGTTGCTTCTAGAAAGAATGCGTAACAAATATCGTGTATCTGCACTGCATTTTAAGGAATAAAACTTACGTAATCTATTCCTATAAACCAATTCGACTTAGCATGCCACTGTCATCTTGAACGTGACACATCTTGTACGGTGAAACTTTGATGACAATTGACATTAACTTTGCGTCGCCTTGCAAAGACAGTATAGGTATTATTGGGAAGTTTAAGAGTATTTTTATTTTGACGAACTTAAAGTAAACAGCTCTTTGACTATCAGTGGCGCTACCTTTGAGGCCTGGGCTTCAGATTTCTGTATGTTGCTTTATCGAATAGGCAAGACATCAGCCTTCTGTGCCAGACAGCGTCAACTTTTTGGGTCCAGAGATAATGTCACACGCTATAAAGACTACATCTTTGTTTATTATAACTACCTTATGATTCAAGATTTGCAGCATTCGGTGCCGACAGTTTTTAGGGATTATAGTTGACCCTTGGCCGAAAGACATAATATAAGATATGCAATATACGTTTCATTGAAAATTTCCTAAATTGCTCAATTGAATGATGAATTACAAATCAATTTAACATAGAAAGTAAATTGTGCAACTCTTAAAATAACCCAAATAATTCGTTATCGTTCTAAAAATGACGTTTTAATTTCATTTATTTCTACAGATAAATTCTATTCAAAATCTGTGGAAATGTCAACTTGACAAGAACAAAATAACTTCTTATACTGTCGACCATTTTTATTTCGTAATACGTTAAAAAATATGTCCAAACTACTATTTTGTGACGCGAAATAGTGATTGCCTTGACGTGAAGCCTTTTATTATTTTTTTACATACCTGACATATAACCTATTGATATACCCAAACTACCTTACATATATCGCAAAAAACTATTTAAAAAAAAAATCTAATCGATTAATATTTGTCTAACTTATATTTTAAACGCGTTTCTGTAATTACACAAGATGATCCGCTCTTGGTACCATCAGTACCATTCATACTTACTACCAAATAATTAACTTACACAATAGGACATTGCTATTAAAGTGACGAATGATGAAGATGCTTTCGAAGGGACTAAGGGTGAGGATACAGAACTTAGCGCAAACTAAGACTCCCATGATGAGGTCCAATACAATTCTGACGTACGGGAGTCAGACTTAGCACTTAGTCATGTTTCTGAATAAGACGGATCCCAATTGGACGTAAGAACTACACAAAATAAATTTCTTCGCCGTACGAACGTACATACATATCCAAGGATGGAACCTACCTAAAAGTTGCACGCTGAATCCGTGCACAACACAAATCTTTAATCGTTCTGCTCAATGCACTGAGAACTGAAGAATTTTAGGCTGAACATTGAACAACCTCCTTAGCATAACACATTTACAGCAACAGTTTTCTAATGGCGCGTCTAAACGGGCCATGTTTTGCTGCAATTGATGGCTGCAACACTGTGGCCGGCAACATTGCAAACAATAGCAGCCACACTATGCAATATTGCAGTAATGTCCCGGCCATATAGCCAAACATGTTTTGTATAGCCACATATGGCCGATATTGCCCCGATGGGTGGCCGGACGATCGCTAGGCTATCGAATTCAACTGCAATATTGCACAGCCAGTTCTATTGTTGTTTCAGTCACTCTCTTTGTTATGGCACAGTGTATCCTTTTCTACGCGACATGACGTTTGCTATGAGTGAAGTGTGCCTGTTGCTATATTCTGTGTTTTGCGATCAGCTGTATTTGACGTTAGAATTACTGCTTTTGACATTCTAGTTCTTGAATAATTTATTATCAAGACTTATTTCTAGACTCAAATTGTCTACAGTTTCACGCCTATTTAAGTAAGGTCGAATCCGCAAACTCTTATTTTTCTGTTTCTTTTTTAAAACAATATAAGCTGGGACAAGTGTGATTTCGTCAGCCATTGTTGCCGGTTGGTGTAGCCCGTTTAGGAGTCTGCATCATGGGCCATACTATTGCAGACATATTGCAACACATTGCCCAGCCATAGATTGTTCGGCCATCAGCTGCATTAAAATATTTTTCTAATGGCCGGACAATTAGTTGCCAACAGTGCAGCCATCAATTGCAGCAAAACATGGCCCGTTTAGACGCGCCATAAAGAAAATAAACATGTTTCCTACAGGCATTCTAAAACAATATAAATATATAAGTGTTTAATTTATTAAAAAGCTTGACTCTTATCCTGTAATACTACATATTGTCGTTTGTCTATATATAAACGAGCATTGCTGGTTTAGTATTTCTACATAATTTTATATTAAGTAAGCTATGATGAACTCTTAAAAAGCGGACTTATCTGCGATTGTTGACATTTTTTTAAATTAGTCTCCATTTTTATTACGTTATCTGACCTCGGTAGTATATTTAAAATTTTACGATTAAAGTCGCGTGTTTTGTAAGTTTATGGGACAATGGCGTGGGTAAAGACAATCTAATATGACAGATTAAAAACTATTTATATTTTGCAAGATTTTTTAACATGCAAATTTTGCAATGTTTAAGCTATTATTTGAATCTTTAATTGCAAGTAAACTGGCTAGAAAGTCATCTTGAGCGTAATTATTTACATTAATTAGTTGTAAAATGCGTATTTGTAATTCTTTTATTCAGAGAAATACTTGCAACTATTGCGAGAAACATAACTTTCTTCGTTAAACTATTGACCAGTGGTTTGCCGCGCACCACCACTATGTGGAACTAGTTGCCCACTGAAGTATTTCCGAACCAATACGAGTTAGGGTCCTTCGAAGAGCGTACAATTGTTTAAAGGCGGGCAACGCGTGAGAGTATCGATGGGTATCACTTAACATTAGATGAGCATCCTGCCCGCTTTCCCCCTGTTAAAAATACATAAGAAACCACAACAAAAAGTTTATTTCGATGCATTAAGACCTGCTATACAACACGTGTTAATTGGTAACTTACAGCCCAATAAATGGAGTGTCCGAAACAATTTGATTGTGTTTATAATTCAAAATGTTGTTTGGAATCCGTTGAAAAAAAACATTTAGTAATGGATTATACCACATTGGTGAAACAGAGTTGATGGTAAAATGCGCAGTGGTCACGCAGTAGGTCACCTGCCCAACACAGTATAATGACCTTAGAATTAAAAGTAGGGCACCAAACAATCGTCGAAGGTCAAAATAACTCCATTTTTTAAATCTTATGTAACCTGTCTGCTGACCTCTCGTTTCATGGTGAAAATCAAATCAAAAAATAAATAAAACAAGTTCCTCAAACTATAAAATTTGTTATTTAAACAATGTTATAAGTTATATATGTTTGCTTTAAATTCACAATGATAATTACTTAGAAAAGTCACGTAAAATATCATTTAAAGTACTTAATTTTAATTATAATCAATAAAATTATTCTTATTAATGTGTGATACACGTAAATAAACTGACATATGTCCATAATTTTCGCAATTCATACGTTATAATTGCTTCGCAAAGTGTTTATCGAAAGACCTAAGTCATTTCTAAATAGTTTTAGAAATCTTAATCCAAACACTTATTTAATATTAGCGAGGAGATATCGTATGTAATAAGATCTAAGTATATCATTAGTGAAAACACAAACTTCTCTAATAACTAAACATTTGAAAACCAAATACAATTAGAAATCGTCTAACGGATTAAGTATTTGTCGTGTGACCTGGTCCACTGTTAGTGGCACATCTCATTGTGAATGCATAGTTACTGTTTCCTGACCTTAACAAGTGAAACATTCTATATGCATTTATATAACAACCTCTTCTGCAAGATAATCAAGCGTACTCGTGAGGAGATAAAAAAAAAACATTGTGTTGAATTGAAAATCTCGTTCACGTTTAATTTCGGCATATAAGTTTTCTAGTAGATACAGTCTACAATATAGTAGTTTCTTCTTCTTTTTACCATCTCCTTTCGAAAGCTGGCTCATAATGGCTACTTTAATTTTGGATGCTGCGCTTCTAAACAATGACTTGATGCTTTGCCAACGAGTCATCAACCAAGACGTGCGTCTGCGGCCAGGTCTCCTTCTACCTGGCACTTTGCGAATTACTAGTATAAGGGGCTTTTGTTTTTCTTTTTTTTTATTGTACTCCAGGTAGTCACAGTACTTACGAGTAAATGTACCGTATAAAGATACTAATGTTTTGTGTACTTCTTAAGTTCGACTGGGACTTTATTTAGCAGCCTGACTTAGCGCATAGTCTGACTCCTATACTTCAAACATGTATTGGATTTTGACTCTCATGTCATAGTAATCTCGTTTCTGTATCCTCACCCTTACACCCTTTACAAGCATCCTTATCATTATCATGTCTAACTTGTGTGGCGATTTCCATAATTGACTCAAGTTAATGATTGGCCGGTATGTACCCTTGGCAAGAGTGGATTATCTGTGCAAGTACAGAAATGCATATAACATAAATAAAAGTTAGATTTATAATATCAATCGATTTGATTTTAAAAATATAGTTTTTTGTGTTATATGTAAGCTAGGCGTTTCTTCTCAGAGTAGTCAGATAGGAAACGTCGACCTCATCTAGTTTAAAAAAAAAATTTGACGTGTAAAAGTGTTTGTAAAAACCTACTTACAGAAATAAATCATTTATCATTTATCATTTAGGTAAAAAATAATAATTCCTGTTTCGCCTCACAGAATGGTAGTTTGGATATTTTTGTAACGTATTACGAAAATAAAAATGGTCGACCGCATGAGAAGTTGTTTTGTTCTTGTCAAGTTGACATTTCAACGGCTTTAAACCTTCCTGTAGTATTTACCTTTAAATAGAATTTATCTGTAGAAATAAATTTAACGTTAGTTTTAACTTATAAAGTACTTCTCTTTTTAGAACGATAACGAATTGTTTGGGTATACTTAGAGAGTTGCACAATTTAATTTCCTTGTTAAATTGATTTGTCATTCTACCATAGATCAATGACGCAATTTAGATTCTTGAGCAAAAATTTTCATTCCAACGTATATTCCGAATCTTCAATTTGTCTTTCAGCCAGCGGTCAACTAAAAAAAAAGCTGTTGGCACTGAATGCTCCAAATATTGAATCATAAAAAGCAAAGATTAAGACTCTCATTCGAAACTCGGCCGTGCACCAATGGACTTTCAGTCTAATTGCGCATTTAACACTCACTCGTAAGATAGAGGAAAACATCGAAAGAAAACCAGTATAGCATGTCTCAAAAACATCTACATACTACATAATATATTTATCTACAAAATGGGTCAAACCCCATATAGGGTAGCGCCGGTGGATTATTATAACAGATAGTAATTTGATCATATTCTGTAATGAAACATTTTAATTGTGAATAAATGTTGTCCTGGTATCGTAAACACGGAAAAACATATCTAGACACATCCTAGCCTTTAAAAACAGTGCAAATTAGTATTATTTATTATTCTTACATACATAGTACAAAAAAAATAGTTTATAGTGGAAAAACCACTACATATATATATATATAAAGCTTTTCTGACCACCGGGAGGTCGAACAACACAACTTCACGCAACCCAACAAAATATTCGGTAGTAATAGAAATAGTCCCCACGGGAAATCGAATCCAGCCTTGCGATTCTCTAACTCACTTTTCGAACTCTCACAGCGGTTTTCGCAGCGGCGGTCGCGCTCAAATCAGTCGTGAAGCTGTCATTTTACGATTTGGCATTCTGATAAACAATAAACTACAAGCTCCCTCCTTATGTGTGAAAACCGCTGTGAGAGTTCGAAAAGTGAGTTACAGAATCGCAAGGCTGAACCGCATAATCAGTCAAATATGCTGACCGCTATATCAAGAATCGTTCATATATTTCAAGCATGTAATTATGTAGATATAAGCAATACTGACCTATCGTAATCATAATTTCCCTATTATTCCATTATATCAGGCCATGATTGTTGCATCATAAAGGAAATGCTTCCGTGATGTAATACGTAATCATAATTTTTTTCTATCATATGATTGAATTTAATCTATAAAGAATCATCTTATGAAAGTGAAAGTAAATTATGTCATAAATTAATAACTAGCCGCTTTCGAAATAATTAATTCAGCGCAGGCGCATCACAATGGCTTTCTGTTGACAGGTGTGGCTATATTGTCTATATTAATCGATTGGGCTGGTATAACCGTCATCGATTCTTAAACTGGTGATAAAATCTAAGTTCAAACGATTGATGCATAATACTAATGGCGCTACAACATTTTAGGTCGGGGCCTCAGATATATGTACCTGTTTTGTGATTTTTTGATTTTTCTAATAGACAAGCAGGTGATCAGCCTTCTGTGCCTAACTCACACCGTTCACTTTTAATTCCCTCGCCGTTCGAGCGAGTAAATGCGCATATAGAAAGTCCATTGGTGCACAGCCGGGGATCGAACTTACGGATAAGAGTCGCACGTTGAAACCACTAGGGCAACACTGCTCTTTTGATGAATTATAAGATTTATTCTTTATTGCCCAATAACTTTTTGACTTGCAGCCCTGCGATTTTGTAACTCACTTTTCGAACTCACACAGCGGTTTTCGAATCGGCGGTCGCTCTGAAATCAGTCGTGAAGCAGTCATTTTATGATTTGGCATTCTGAAAAGGTGGGAGCTTGTAGTTTATTAGAATGTCAAATCATAAAATGACTGCTTCACGACTGATTTCAGAGCGACCGCCGATTCGAAAACCGCTGTGTGAGTTCGAAAAGTGAGTTAGAGAATCGCAGGGCTGGAGTCATGTTTGAGATAAAATTTCACGCAGCCAGATTATTATTAAAACTTTTATTATACAATACGTCGAAAATATTGAAAATGTTTATTGACAAAAATATTTTGTTTTCATAACATTTGTCCGGTTTATTGTTTCTTGTGTTTATATGGCTTAACAAATACATTGCAAGAGCTCGCGTTTCTCCTACCAGTAAAAGCGAGGATAATTCTTTCCGCAGTATCTGAAGCATCGGTGTCAGACGTGTGAAATTCCTAACAACCTTAACAAATGCGAGAAACCTGAGACTACGAGAGAACAATAAATTTGTAACCGACGCGTTTTCTCTTTCATTGTTCTCTAAGGTATAAATTACAGCCTTTTATAAGCAATTATCACTATGATATAAACAAAGTCATGTGTGAAAGGTGTTTGTTGATGTATCAGTTGACGCCATCTCTATTTTATTTTATTTTCATAAAAACTGCGGACATAAATGTTTTCTGTGCCATCCTTACATTCGGTAGCAGTGTTGGCCTAGTGATTACGCTTCCGAGTCTCGTCTTCGCAGTCGTAGCTTTGAACCCCGGCAGTACCAATGGATTTTTTTTGTTTATATGCGCATTTAACACTCGCTGGTACGGGGAAGGAAAGATAGAATAAAATGAACACGAAACAGATTCAGAAATCCGAGGCAAAGAACAAGCGTTGTAGCACGACTAGTTTTATTATATATCCTGCAAATGTTCTCAAATATATGGAACCAGCCCTGTGATTCTGTAACTCACTTCACGAACTCACACAGCGGTTTTCGCATCGGCGGTCGCTCTCAAATCAATCGTGAAGCAGTCATTTTATGATTTGGAATTCTGAAAAGGTGGGAGCTGGTACTTTATTGTTTATCAGAATGCCAAATCATAAAATGACTGCTTCACGACTGATTTGAGAGCGACCGCCGATGCGAAAACCGCTGTGTGAATTCGTGAAGTGAGTTACAGAATCGCAGGGCTGACCTTTTTGTATCAAGTCTTACGTAAATCAAAATCAGGTAGAACTTATAAAATCAACGCTAATATATGACATCCAAGCTCTGTCCAAAGATAAATGCTTATTTCAACTCGTCCTTATTCCAACACGTATAAGAAAAGAAACATACAGACTTTTTTAACACTTTGATTTTTTTCCAAAATGACCAGTCATATAATTAAAATTCGAGACAGATTAATGCCTATTAGTTCATGGTACAACCGCAAGTAAAACTCAAAACATTCACAATTTAAGAACTTAAATCAGTATTTCTAATTTGGCTAAATATTGCTAAATTATATTTCAGTTTCTAAATTCAAATATTTTAGACAAATTCGAAATGTAAGACTTTTTTTTTTTTTTTTTTTTTTAAATATTATGGCAACAGCTTCAACTTTATGCCAGTTTCAAGTAAAAGGTTGGGAAACTACACGCGAAAAAAAATAAACAGAGACATCAAAAGGAAATAAAGGGATAAGCTGGTTAAAAATAAAATATGTACATAAACATATTACATCTTAATATTATTATAGATTATGAAAGAAGATAATACATTATAATACAATAAAGGATAAAGCAAAAGGCAGGAGATTTTAGTCGGAAACGGAACATGAAGTGATTGTAAAGAATTCAGAAAGGAGGTACGGTCATATTGGGAACAAGAAAAGAAAATATGGTCAAGGTCACCAATATCTTCTCCACACTCACAAATATTACTATCAATAATACGAAGCCTTGCTAAATGATGAGGTGTACAAACATGTCCTAAACGCATTCTGGAAATGATAGAAGTGACAGTTTTAGAACTTTTAACCTCAAAGAACCATGGTCTACTGGGGATCCTGGGTTGAATTTCAGCATAATGTTTGCCTTTGAACTTGCTGCTTCTCAACCAAACATCATTCCATGACTCCCAAAGATGGGTTTTCGGAAGAGCAGCTAAATCATGACAATAATTAATGTATGGGACTATGTCTCCATCCTTTATAGCTTCTTTAGCAAGCTCATCGGCTTTCTCGTTTCCTTTAATTCCACTGTGACTTGGAATCCATGCAAAGATAACGGTGTAATTTCTTTGAGAACATATTAAAAGCTTATCACGTATTTCGCAAATAATAGGATAACAAAGTTTCATTTGGAAAGGAAATTTTTCAAGAGATTGTAGTGCACTTTTTGAGTCTGAAAATATGATTGTGCTTTTAGATTTTAATAAAATAACTAGTTCTAAAGCTTTTAAAAGAGCAAAACACTCTCCAGTAAAAACCGAGGATTCAGGAGGAAGTTTAATCTTTTGAATTATTTTATGTTGCCAATGAATTAGACCAACTCCAACACAATCATCAACAGAGATTTTAGAGGCATCTGTAAAAATATAATCCCAACCTTCCCAATTTTGTTCCTCAACGCTACTCATGAAACGAATATTTGTTTCCAGTATATCTTGCTTACGGACGCCTATATTATATCTTATATCCGGATCAAGAATTAAAGAATTGAATTGTGTCATAAATATGGGTAATGACGGAGATCGATGAATGCGGCTGTGTAATGTTAAAAATTTACGAAAGCTTATTATTAGACATGGTAATGATTTGTGACGCCAGTAACGGGATGTATAAATAATATTGTTCAATTCATGCAGCCTTCCATGTAGAGGGTGGTTAGAAAACTGCATAGATTTGAACAAGAATCGATCACTTAAAAATTGCCTTCTTAATTTTAAAGGAGGATCGCAGCATTCTACTTGTAAAGCATTGGATGGGCTTGATTTCATTACTCCTGTCACAATTTTCAAAGCTTTTGACTGAATGACATCAAGTTTTTGACTTCCCAAGACACTTCCTCCATCTAAGAGAAATGTGCCATAATCTAAAACAGATCTTATAAGAGCGTTATACACAAGTTTCATAGAAAACGGATGAGCACCCCACCATACACCTGAAAGGCATTTCATGATGTTAAGCAGCTGTGCACATTTCATAACAACATGTTCATAATGGGCAAGTCCAGACAATTTTGAATCCAATATAACTCCTAAAAATTTAATTTTTGTTTGGAGTGGCAAAGATTGACCATTGAAGGTCACATTTATTATAGGAGTTGTGCGTTTTTTGGAAAATACGACTATAGAACTTTTGGAAACTGAAAGATCTAGGTCATTTTTAACTAACCAGATATTAAGACAATTAAGTGAACTAGACATGGAATTGCAAGCCTTAACCACAGATTTATCAACGGAATAAAAAAGAAGATCATCTGCATATTGTAGCACATTTATATGGGAATTTATAGATAATTCTAAATCATACGTGTAAATATTATATAAAAGTGGGCTTAGTACCGAACCTTGGGGAAGGCCTTTAAAAACTGTACGCTTTAACTCGGTAATATTACCATCTTTCTGAACGATTAATGATATGTATCTGCATGATAGTAAATTGATGATAAAACGTATTAATAACGTAGGAACCTGTAGCTCTAATAATTTGCGTTGTAGAATAGAAATGTTCACATTATCATAGGCGGCAGAGATGTCCAAAAAGGCAGCAACAATATCTTCATCACGCGAAAAAGCTATGCGAATATCTGTGGTCAATATAGCTAAATTGTCTATTGTAGATTTTGACTTCCGAAAACCGTATTGACTATTGGCTATTAAATTATTGTTTTCTATAAACCATTCCAAACGATTCTTCACAAGATGTTCAGCAATTTTAGTTAAAACGGAGGACAACGCAATAGGCCTATATGAGGCAACATCATTGGTAGGTTTGTTAGGTTTTTTAATCGCTATAACTTCTTGAGACTTCCATGTTTCAGGAATATTACCTGTGACCATGACGGAGTTTATTAAATTTAAAAAATACATTAAGGCAGTATCACCAAGATGAGATAAAAATGAGTACATAATACCATCTTGACCAGGAGATGAATCTTTAACATGTGAAAGCACACCTTTCAATTCATGTAATGAAAAAGGAGAGTTTAAAGAGGAAGTGTCATCTATCAAAGACGATTCCAAAGGAAAGTAGATCGATTCAGCAGCTGATGGAGGAGCTAATCTGTCTAAAAAGGCATTTGTTAAAAAAGGGGGAAGTGAAGACGATGATAAAGATTCTTTGAAAGCAGATCGAAAACGTTTAATACTTGTCCAAACTTCTGAAGGGCACGTAGAAGGAGATAAAGAAGTACAAAATTTTTTCCAGCCTGCCTGCTTTTTATCTCTGAGGAGTTTACGTGTGGTACTAATAACTTCATTGAGAATATCTAAATTTTCATTGGACATGTCCTTAGCATAGACTCTCTCAGCTTCCTTTCTTCTGCTTACAGCAACCATACATTCTCTATCCCACCATGGAGGAAAAGGAATCTTATTAGACGGATTTCGTTTGACAGAAAAAATCTGATCGGCAGATTCTATTAAACATGTAGCCAAAGCTTTAGAGGAATTGGTCTCACCACCGCTAACTAATTCAGGCAAATCATTTATTTTAGATTCGACAAGGATTTTAAATGCAAGCCAATCAGCATTATTTAATTTATATTTCACACGAGGTTGTCGTTTTTGATAAGGAGAGCGTCTAATAGGTGAGGATATGATAATCGGGAAATGATCACTGCCAAAAGTAGATGATGAAGTGTACCAAGAACGAGAAGAAGCAAGATCTGGAGTACAAATTGATAAGTCAACCGCGCTAAGCTTTTCATTAGGCTTTGTACGTCTGGTTGGTGAGCCAGTATTAAGTAAACACAAATTATGTAAATCTAATATTTCAACTAAACGTACACCATTGGAGTCAGTAGTGCCACAACCAAACATTTGGTGATGAGAGTTAAAGTCACCCAATAGAAGGAATGGACGACTAAGTGAAGAAAGTAAATTATTAACGCTATTGAGAATTACAAAAGAGGAACGAGCTAGGTAAATGGAAACTATAGAAATATTATCAATTTTTATGCCGACAATATTAATGGCATCATTAGAGATTAATGAAGAAAACGCTATTTCAGAAAAATTAATTGAGTTCCTGACAAGTAACGCTACGCCACCATGGCCATCAAATCTATCATCACGCAAGCAGGTATATCCTGGGATCCTTAATAGGTACCCTGGCTTCAACCACGTTTCAGATAACGCAACAACAACGGGAGAATGTTTATTAATCAAATATATCAAATCATGTTTCTTTGGAACAACACTCCTGCAATTCCATTGAATTATCTTGGAATCCATTATTTTTAATAACATTAACTGATTTAATTTTTTCATTAATAGAGGCAACGTGGGACGGTTTCAATAAGTTTGAGTTTATTAAACTAGTTAATAATGCTAGTATCATTTCTAATACATCAGATTTTTCTTCTTCTTTATTTTTGTGTCCAACCAGAGCACTGCCATTTTTAGGCTCTGGAACTTGGAAATCTTTTAAAACATTATAATGAGCAACGCGATCATAACCATGTTGTGGTTTACGAGGAGAGCGAGGTTTTAAGAATATTGTCTTTTTATTTGAGGCATTAGAAGAATTATTACGAGATACAGACTTCGCTGCGGAAGAATATACGGGTTTTGGTACTTCCGGAATTGTTGAACTTAATGCATCTGCGTATGAAGGCTTAATAGAAGAAAAATATTTACTGGCTTCGGCATAAGACATGCAGCTCTGAGCCATTTTAACTTTGATTTCTGTCTGTCTCACAAATTCTGGACATGACTTATCTATCGCTGAATGGGACCCTTCGACTTCACACATTACACAGTACAGAGGATCTTTATCTGACCTGTCACATGATACACCTGCATGTTGACCTCCACAGTTATAACATATTGGAGTCTTAGAACGACATTGAACTTTGGTATGACCATAACGGCAGCAATTATAGCATTGTATGGTAGGATAAATATATATTTCTACTGGAAGAGCATTATAGCACATGAAAATCCTTTTTGGTAAAACTTGCCCATCGAATGTTAATACAACTGATTCAGAGGGTTTCCAAGAAACCGAGTCATTAATTTTTACCTTGCGATTCAAACGTCTTATTTTAAGTATTTTGCCGCAGCCTATAGGTACGGATACATTTTGTTGAACTTCCTCTACACTCCAATCTACAGGGACCCCGCGAACTAGACCCATTCTTGTTACGCTGAAAGTGGGAATGAAGGCTTTTAACTTTTTCGTTTCCAAAAGATTGCAGTTAAGAAAATTATTGGCGTCTTTATAATCGGAAAAGCCAACTACGCACCTGTTTCTTCCTATACGCTTTACACTTCCGGGAATAATATTATTAAATTTGTTCTGCTTTAAAAAATTGCCAAATGTTATTGGATGGAGAATGGTCCCGTCGTCAGGTGAACTTTGAATACGTTGAACATGTATAAAATAAGGGGAAACATCGGTAGAAACATATTCAGTACGGCCAATCGAACGGGGGTCCGTATTGGTTACTGAAGTTGTGGTGTTGTTTAAATTTCCCGCGTTAGAGTCTTGAGAGATATTTGAATTTTCCGTGTAAGATGTTGATGGTAGAGAGGATGTGCTATGTGAATTATTATTATTTTGCAAGTGTGGAGATGACGTGGATTGAGATATAGGTTTTGAAGTAACCTTTTTAATTAAAATTGACTCATCTTCTACATTGCATAAGCTTTCGCACTGACAGTAATCACCGCTAGAACCACTACCTTTCTTTTTCTTAATTTTCGTACATTGCCGACAAAGGCGCAAATAACGTGTTCGTTTACGACTTCCTTCACCTGTTTGAGATGATACCGAACAATCGGTATCCATTTTGTCAAATTCATCTTGTGAACCAACAGATACATTTGATCCCACAGGGAGATTCAAGCCAACAAGGCCATCATCCCCCCGACCTAAATCGGGGGGCTTGTTCATACAATATTTACAGAAATTACAAAAACTTACCGACTACACGATGACACTATACACAAATATGATATAAAGATTACATATAATACAAAAATTAAAACTACCAGCTTATCCTCTGCGTTTTAACTAGTAAAATTAAATTAAATATTCAACACCGTGAAAAATACGTCTACCATGAACGAAGTTTCCCGCGCTTTTTTCAATGTAATGGTGGCTGTACACACTCGGCGAGACACCCCGAGACAGGCCGAGGGCGAGAGTGTACAGTAGAGCTCTCGTCTCGCCTCGCTTCCTCGCAGTCGGTCTCGCCTCTCTCGGTCGCCTGTCGGTTTTTTGCGCACGAGTCAAAGGGTCTCGCGAGTAAAACGAGAGCGACCTGTACACACTCGTTCAATCACTTGCTCGATGACTGTGGTTGTGACAGGACGTATCGAACAATGTGGTCTAACGAACGCGAATTAGAGTTTTTGGAGTGTTACCAAAGGGAATCGTTGTTATGGAATCCGAAGGATGTAGGACACAAAAATAAACAATCTCTACATGATGCTTGGATGCGAATAAGCCGGCCGATGGATATCCCAATTGAGGAACTAAAGAAAAAGCGAGATTCACTCATGACGTACCGTGGACGTAACTTTATGAACCTAATTACCTATTTCTGTTGCGGTGCATAGTAACCATCCACCATCTTCTACTTCGCCATGGCTTCGTAATTTTTTTTTATGGTAAACGTGAAGAAAATTATAATAACTTATTGCACAAAGACAAACAGCAGCAGCGGTTTCCACGTCCATTATTAACGGTGTTTTAAATACAAATAACGTAACGAGTGTGTACAGGCTGCGCTCTTCTCTCGGTCCTCTCGGTCGAGACTCTCGGCGAGAGGCTCTCGCCGAGTGTGTACAGCCACCATAAGACTTTATCACGAGAGCGCGAACCACGATTCTACTGTCTCTGGTATCGTAAATCTTGATCTAGTTGTGTAAAAGCGGAATTTCCTGATATTCGTGGTAGATGTAGATGTGTCAGATATGCCCTATTAACTTGTAAACTTGTTCGTTGTATAACATGGATGATAAACAAAGTATAGTCATTAAAGGTGTTTGATAACGAAACGCTGCAATGTAATAGGAAGGCACCACCCAGTGGTGGATTTACCAGCAAACTGAGTACCCTGGAGCCTAGGGCGGCAGATTTTTGGGGCGGCATTTGGGAACCGAATTTTTTTGGCTACTTGATAGAAATAAAAAAAAGGGTGCGTGTACTTATGTACGCGCGTAAGAAGTTATACTTCTTTGTCATTATTAAAAATAGTTTTTTGATTATATGCATATAATTAATTACAATTAAATAATCAAAGACTGGAAAAGGTGTCATTATAGTCAATTAAAATTAAATAAATAAATATTTATTATTATTCTCTTACGGCCTGGCCACGGGGATAGGCGGTGCGAACGGCGATGCGGGAGGCGAGGCGACCATTCGCGCGGGGCCGTTTGCAGGCCACGGACCAGTCACGTTTGCCGCCGCGACCAGTAAGGAAGTTCGACAGCGAAATGTCTTTATCGAAATCATCTCGATATTGCTTGGAAAGTAATAGCTTTTGGTGCAAGACCTAATATTTGGAGAAATTGTGGAGAATTCCACAAGAAGTATGAGAAATTCAGAATATATCCAGAATTATTTTTTTGAGTATACCAGAATGAGTATTGAAACCTTCAATTATATTCTTATGAATATTCAACCAGAATTGGAGAAAAAAGTTAATGCAAATAGAATTTTAAGTGCCCCTGAAAAATTGTTTTTGAGATTAACAGCCTGGCCACGGGACATTCGCCGACGCGAATATTCGCGCGGTGCGAACCGCGATGCGTCTAGCGACTGAAATAAACTCATAGCAATGTACTAATCAAGCCACGCGCAACGGCGACCAGCGATGCGACCGGCGAAATGTACCGAGCGAATCGCGCGGGCGACTGACGTCGCGACGGGCGAGCGAAACAAATGCATGAATCAGTACGGTGCAAGCCACGGAGTCGAGCGGCAGTCGCGGCGAATAGAGAAGGGAATAAATAAGTTTAGTCGTGGTCGCGGCGAAAAATGAATACAGAGTTTTTAGTTACTGAAATACTGGCTAGACCAGCTATTTGGAAGTCTGGCCATCCACAGCATTAATTTAATATACCTTAATCTCAAAAACAATTTTTCAGCGGCACTTAAAATTCTATTTGCATTAACTTTTTTCTCCAATTCTGGTTGAATATTCATAAGAATATAATTGAAGGTGTCAATACTCATTCTGGTATACTCAAAAAAATAATTCTGGATATATTCTGAATTACTCATACTTCTTGTGGAATTCTCCACAATTTCTCCAAATATTAGATCTTGCACCAAAAGCTGTTACTTTCCAAGCAATATCGAGATGATTTCGATAAAGACATTTCGCTGTCGAACTTCCTTACTGGTCGCGGCGGCAAACGTGACTGGTCCGTGGCCTGCAAACGGCCCCGCGCGAATGGTCGCCTCGCCTCCCGCATCGCAGTTCGCACCGCCGATCCCCGTGGCCAGGCCGTAAGGTATATTAAATTAATGCTGTGGATGGCCAGACTTCCAAATAGCTGGTCTAGCCAGTATGTCAGTAACAAAAAACTCTGTATTCATTTTTCGCCGCGACCACGACTAAACTTATTTATTCCCTTCTCTATTCGCCGCGACTGCCGCTCGACTCCGTGGCTTGCACCGTACTGATTCATGCATTTGTTTCGCTCGCCCGTCGCGACGTCAGTCGCCCGCGCGATTCGCTCGGTACATTTCGCCGGTCGCATCGCTGGTCGCCGTTGCGCGTGGCTTGATTAGTACATTGATATGAGTTTATTTCAGTCGCTAGACGCATCGCGGTTCGCACCGCGCGAATATTCGCGTCGGCGAATGTCCCGTGGCCAGGCTGTTACATTTGGTGTAACATAAATTCTATTATTATTCGAATGTTGTTTTTAAATTATGTCCAATGCCGTAGCATGTTTTGTGGGCAACTTCATTCTGTTAATTTTGTGTCACGGTGCGCGCGCATCGTAAAATCGCTCTCATCAATTTTTCATAACGCGCCTAAAGAAGTATAACTTCAAAAAATCTGTGTGAGTTGATGTTTTACAGATAGATCTGTTGTCTGTAACAAAATTTGCCGATGACTTTCCCCGCTCACTTGTCATTGTACATTCGGAGTAGCAAACTTCCATATTCTAGAGTAAAACAGCTAGTGCGCCTCTAACAACCAACCAGTCAAACTTCGTATGAGCGAAAAGAGTGAAATTGCAGAAAATTTCCTTCTTCTCCCTTCCCCCTACCAATCCATACATGTCAGTCCTACTACTGGTTGGAGGCTGCGAACTGCATGGTTTGTGTATAATTTACTCAAAAATCAAATTTACCTATATTGTGCAATGTTACGTGCAATTTCAGCAAATTTTTTGGATTCTAGTGCTTCTAGATAGATCTATATCTTGAAAAATTGTCATTCGGCCACTGACACCACCTCAGAGTAATCGTTTAAGCCCTCAGCTTATTTCTTTCTCTCTTCTCTCTCTCTTTCTTCTCTTCACGATTAAATAATCAAAGCAGAAATCTGTCCACTCCGTGCTAAATTAGGTTTACGGGGCACAAACAACCAGTCGCGCTTCAACCTGTAGGTCTCAAACTTCTGTATCTCTTTCGTGACTTTTTTTCTTAATAGGCAAGTAGGTGATCAGCCTTCTGTGCGTGAGACACGCCATCGATTTTTAGGAATAAGTCATGCAGGTTTCCTCACGATGTTGGTTTGATACAGTGACAAATAACAAACAGAACGCGCCATTGTTTTGTTTTACATTTACACCAAAGCTTTCTGATTAAAGACGTGAATGTTTAGTAGTTTAGTAAATGTTTAATAAACTTAAACTATGCCTTCGTAATCATTAAAATATATCGTAAACATTATTTAAGACAGATAAAAGTAAAAGTTGTTTGACATAAACTTTATTGCTAATTAACTTTACAAGCTGGTATAACATTGTTAATAAATTATCTAGTATATCTATAAACTATAATATAATTTCTCTCTTTTGTTGCACGTTTTACGAGTAGGTAGTAGTTCTAAATTATAAAGATAGGTTTTAGACTGATAATGAAGTAAAAACTTAGCTTAACTAGGAGTTATACGATCTACGTTATTTTTTATGTTATCGTAAAATAAATCGAACGTAAGTGTAATTTAGAATTTATTTCATATTCGGTAAACGAGGAATGAGTTTTAGATAAGCTTGAACCAGACAAGCTTGAGCTTCTGTTTGATAAGTACTTTGGTTGTAGATTATCGCACACATTGTCGCCTACAACGAAGTTTAAAATTTTGTGTTTTCTTGACTCCTGCCTTGCGATTCTGTAACTCACTTTTCGCACTCACACAGCGGTTTTCGTGCTCAAATTAGTCGTGAAGCAGTAATTTCAACAATAAACTACAAGCTCCCTCCTTATTAGAATGCCAAATCGTAAAATGCACTGTGGAAATACTTATTATTATTACTAAGCCTTTATTGCTGACATCTAGTATAATATATATAAGCACTAATTTAAGTTACATAACCTAACTTAATCTAATACATCATATATGCTGGTAATGCAGCTGCTTCCATTATCTTCTAATGTTAGCTCTTCTTGTCTTCTGCCCCATATTCATTGGAAATCCTAAACAACAACAAAACAATTAACATTTAAAAACACTTAAACATGAAATTGTTTACTTCAAATTCCAAAAACAAAAGAGTTACACATTTATAGCATTCATGTATTATTTCAGATGTGATGCGACGGCTGTACCTAACAGACAGACATTTAAGGGTGATGCTATGGTGTATATTATTGGGATTGCAGCCAGCGTTTGGTGGTATTCTTGACCCATTCAATTGGGCACGCTCAGATCGTATCGAGGTCAATATCCCATGGCTACCTTGTAAGTAATAAAAACATTTATTTTTTTTGCCGCGCTCCACTTAGTGGAACACCTATGTATTTATTTATATCTCATTGGTCTAGTGGTTAGTACCCCTGACTGCGAATCCATGGGTCCCGGGTTCGATCCCCGGCTGAGACGAACATCGATGTGATGAGCATTTGGTGTTGTGCTTAGGTCTTGGGTGTTTAAATATGTATTTATATCTATCTATAATAATATGTATGTATATCCGTTGCCTAGTACCCATAACACAAGCTTCACCAGCTTAGCATGGGACTAGGTCAATTGGTGTGAATTGTCTTTAAAAAAAAAAAAAATCCGAACCAATTCGACTTATACTCCTTTGAGAAAAGAGCGTAGAAATTCTCAAAAGACCGGCAACGCACTCGTGAGCCCTACGATAATATAAGTGTCAATAAAAATTAATTGTAGATTTGTGTAATATTTGTTAAAATACTTCTATTTATCACACATTGTTGTGTTATGCATTATTTTATCTTGTTTTCTTTTTTTTTGCTAATGTTTAATAGCGAATAAATTATATATAAATGTTTCTGTCCAAAAGCTGTATCAGAAATAAAGTTTCTATGTAAAAAAGTCAATCATTTCAAACTTTTTCCTGATTGCCTTCACCTTTTAAATGAGAAATCAACATGTTATGTTAAAATGCCTACTCGAGTAACATACCAATCGTAATTATTACGAGTCGTATAATTTTCGATTCTAGTAATTATTACTGATATGGCAAGTATTTAAGTTAATCTAATTATATTGTTTTAGTTGAAAATGAAACTAGATGCTACGATGAGCTTGGTTGTCTGAACATCACACGGAGTTGGTATCATCTAATTCACCGGCCGTTCAATGTTTTTCCTCTCCCCAGAGTAGTTGTTAATACAAGGTAATTTATTCTAATCATGGAAAAATCATATACTCGTAAATGCTCTATTTCTTTTTTATCTGTCCTTTTTTATTATGGTTTCACTGTCAACTAATTGCTTTGCTTTGTACCATTAGTTTTGTCATAGTAATTTTATGTCTTACCAGCGGCCCCTCCCGGCTTCGCACGGGTGACATTTATTTTTTAAATAATTTTTGTAGACATGTCATGTTCTTTAATATTGTGGAACATTTTTTGGTGGTTGTGGTTGTTCTTATCGCTCGAAAGCGATAAGGCCGCCAGTTGCACTCCTTTTTCATTATTTTAATTGTATTTCAGTGTTGATGCAACAAGCTTAATAAATAAATTCTTAATTTGGATCATTTCTCTCTCTAACCAGCCTTGCGATTCTGTAACTCACTTTTCGACCTCGCACAGCGGTTTTAGCAGCGGCGGTCGCGCTCAAATCAGTCATGAAGCAGGCATTTTACGATTTGGCATTCGCATAAGGAGGGAGTTTGTAGTTGATTGTTTATCAGAATGCCAAATCGTAAAATGCCTGCTTCACGACTGATTTGAGCGCGACCGCCGCTGCGAAAACCGCTGTGTGGGTTCGAAAAGTGAGTTAGAGAATCGCGAGGCAGTTATCACATCCACATCTTGCGTTTTACTCTGTGCATTATTATTTTTGACGCGTTCAAATTTTGATTTATTTCCGAACGGATATGACTTAGGAGGGCTTAAGAAAATAATGGACCACTTCCGCAATTGTAACTTCCTGGCATTGGCAGGTGTCCATAGGCTTTTTCGAACTATTCGCCTCATCATTTATCACCTCCGGAATATAGTTTCTTAGTATTTCAAATATTGTGGGCTACTTGATTGTGAGGAAGTTACATGGATCTGCGTAGAGCGCTGTGTTTTCTAAGTTTCACACATATACATCCTTTTATACATAGATATATATCCATAAGTACATATCTTTATAACGTGTGTGAAGTTTGAAAGCAAAAATAAAATAAAATTCACTAGCGGCTGTTCATTGCAAATTTTCAGCTTCATTATACTTTTAGAATGATGTTATATGTAAGCTGTCTGGCTGCCTAATTTTGATCGATATTGTTTTTTTTTCTTAGGTTCATTCTATACACGAAGAGTAATCCCACTGATGGACAACTACTTAACGTTAATGTAAATAAAACTATAGTTAAATCAAACTTTAGTCCTCGTCGTTTAACTAAAATGATTATACACGGATTTATAGACACGCCACTCTCAAATTGGGTAAGTTTTATTTTATTTTATAACAACGTATTAGAATTATTATAATATGATAGATAATATAATAATCTTCTTCTTTGTTAATTGCACTGTTGTTTTACTGTTTACAGCTGAAAAAGCTTTCGATTTGTAAAAGCCCTTGTAAATCAAGGTTATGGGCGTAACTTATTAGCGACTTACAACGGCTTACTGTGTAATATTAAAAAAATATAAATAAGTATCCAGACTTATTCAGCCACGGCAGTTGTACTCTATTGCGAAAACCTACAAGATATTATAATACCATTCTGTGCACTAGAGAATAATTCTTATAGTTCAAATTAGATTTGTAACAATTACATATAATGTTTTAGGTAAGTGAAATGAAAGATGAGTTGGTGAAGGCCGGTGATTTTAATGTCGTGGTCGTGGATTGGGCGGGAGGCAGCTTGCCTCTGTACACTCAAGCGACAGCTAACACTCGACTTGTTGGACTTGAAGTTGCACATTTCGTCAATACTTTACAGGTAATAAATAACTTATCACATCCATATTTAACTTATGTACGTCACCACAATAATCAAGAAGATTGTATAAAAACCAATACGTAAATGTCGAGGCTATTGAACATCTTGACAATCTACTGAGAAGATTGAAATAGACATTAGTGAATTAGTGTGAGTGCATGTTGGTCTTAAGTGCTAAACAGTCGTAAATGAAAAAATGGAACACAAGAACAGAGTGTCTTCCCCTTAATAGAGACTGTAAGTAGTGTTAATGGGCACTTTCTTATGTTAAATAAAGTTTTTGGTAAATTAGATAAGTTTTAAATTACTAATTAGTCTTAATTTATGCCAGATCGTCATGTTAAATTATGTCTTTGGACAGAGAAAATTCGTAAAAAAGACTCATATAAATGCACTAGTTCTTGTACTTTTAAGATATAATATATTTTTATTGCATTGACTATGCCTGACTCTTTAAGCATATTTATCGAAATAAGTGATTGATTTTGAGAATTTAGAGGTGAAAGACAATTAAAGTATGTATTTAAGTTTTTGGTAGAGACACACAATTAAAACATGCACGTAAATTTTCACCTAAAATAATGAAGTGGAATGTGATAATTCCATCGGCAGATATTTAGGTAGCCACAGCTTCAATGATTGACCTGATAATTAGTTCATAATTGGCTGGCAACCGCACTTCTAAGGACTCTAATGATTTCATCTAGCAACGAAATTATTTTTTTGATATATAATTATTTCATCATCCACAGCATAGATGTCGTATATTTGGGATCATGTTTTTAATCGAGTCTCGCTGTTGGCCTGCAGGGTCTTGAGAGTTAAGCTCAGGCTGTTTTAGCGAGCGTAGCTCTCCCGGCAATGGAATTTTTCCTAAGACTAGCAATGACGTCTCCTGTGAGACTCGGGCCTCGGCTTTGGCCGTTGTGGGGTGGTCAATAGCCTGTACGACATTTGAGATTATATATGTAACAGTCAATATTAAACTCGGAAGCGTTATTAGAAGTAACCTAGTAGCCTTTCTGGATTATTATCATGAATATATCTGTAGTTATTAAGAGTGATCATTATTCTATAGTGATTTCTGAATCTGTTCCATGATCATTTTTAAATCTAATAGGCAAGTAGGTGATCAACCTTCAGTGCCTGACACACGCCGTCGGGTATAAGACATGTCGGTTTCCTCACGATGTTTTTCTTCACCGTTCGAGCAAATGTTTAATGCGCACATAGAAAGAAAATCCATTGGTGCACAGCCGGGGATCGAACCTACGACCTCTGGTATGAGAGTCGCACGCTGAAGCCTCTATGCTGATGATCATTAATTATACTATTATTAATAAGCGTCTTATAGGTTATAAAGTTTTGGTTATTACGTCATACTTATGCTAACTTCATTTTCCAGAAAGAGCACGGCTTAAACCCCCTTGATGTACACATAATTGGTCATTCTCTTGGAGCACACACAGCTGGTTATGCTGGTGAAAGAATTCAAGTGAGTCTAACGGAAGTTTTATTAAAACGCACGTTCGAAAAGCTTGCAATTATTCGTACATTTTATAAATATTTAAATATTCTGTAATGAATCACACGGAAGTTAATAACGATATATTTCGGACTAAAAACAAAGTAATAATTTAATTTTTATTACAAAAATATTTAAAAAACAAATGCTGTTATTCCTCAACCTGCCCTGCGATTCTGTAACTCACTTCACGAACTCACACAGCGGTTTTCGCATCGGCGGTCTCTCTCAAATCAGTCGTGAAGCAGTAATTTTATGATTTGGCATTCTGATAAACAATAAAGTACAAGCTCCCACCTTTTCAGAATGCCAAATCATAAAATTACTGCTTCACGACTGATTTGAGAGAGACCGCCGATGCGAAAACCGCTGTGTGAGTTCGTGAAGTGAGTTACAGAATCGCAGGGCTGTTGTCGAAAAACACAACACTGTCTTAACATTGTTTTCACGTACAATATTACCTTTGATTTAGTTTATTTTTCACTAGGATTTAGGAAGAATTACAGGACTTGATCCTGCTGAACCTTATTTTCAAGGGATGCCAACAAATGTGCGACTAGACCCAACAGATGCGAAACTGGTTGATGTCATACATACAGACGGGAAAAGCATATTCCTTTTAGGTAATGCATATAAACCTGTCTAACGCTTTATAACCCGCACTATATCATTATCATACTAATAAATTATGTGTTATTGCCGCTTTGTTGCTAATATACTAACCTATATGTTATATATAGCTATTCAGCTTTTAGGTCATTGATCATGTATATATATTATATTTCTATTGCTCTTACTAATTTTTCACCGTTATTCCACGCGTGCGACAGATTTTGTGTTTATGGCAGGATACGGGATGTCACAACCCGTGGGTCATTTAGATTTTTACCCTAACAATGGAAAGGAGCAACCAGGTTGTGATCTGACTGAGGGGCCACTGATACCCCTGACTTTAGTAAAGCAAGGATTGGAAGAAGCGTCCAGGGTTCTGGTTGCTTGTAATCATGTGAGAGCGATTAAGCTGTTTACAGAGTCTATTAATGGAAAATGTCCTTATATAGGTAATTATTATTTCATATGCACACATCTAATGGTGCTACAATATTCTATTTTTCTTCGCTCACAGTTCGGTGTGTCCTATACCTTTCGTTATATCGTCGCTATAGAATGATAACTTCTTATGTTCAGCGAACCAAACATACAGTAAACAAAAAAAATGTTTCATTTCGTCAATGTTCGTTAAAATATTATGTGCTTTTGTCCATAGTTTTGGATGGTATTTATTAATAAATAAGTCCTTACTTCATGATTATACCAGTTAAATAACATAAGAGTCTAAGAATAAAAAATAAATGGTTTTTTGACGTACGTGGTTATCATTCTACAATAACGATATGCAAGTAGGCATATCATATGCCTTTAGCACGAGTTTTGGGTTAAAAACATAGCCAGTTATTTATAATTTTTCTTACGCTAAAAAGAATACGTTGACAAGAAAAAATTATCGGACAGGTTTAAGCAACATGGTCGAAAATCGCACTATGCTATAACAAGTTAATAAAGAAAAGTAATTTTTCTGTGGACCTAACTGGTCAAATATTTACAATACATCTTTTTATTAAGATGACAATATGTTTGCTATCTTCATTATACCATGTTATGGTGTACTCACATTAAGTAGTAATAGAACGAACAGTATTAGTTATATATTATTGCCAGATGAACCTGGTTGTTTGTGAATTACAGATAAAGATAATTTTAGTTTTTAAATGTTTTAGGTCACCAATGTCCATCATATCAACACTTCCTGGACGGAAAATGCTTTCACTGCGGTCATGGTTGCGCCGTTATGGGGTTGGTATACGCCACTCAATAAAACATAATTATAAATGAATATACTAACGTTACTAGTATACGTTTAATAACTCGAGAAGATTTTAAATAAAACATATAAAGATTAAATTGAAGTTTGCTTTTATGAGTAAAGTAAAGTTTATTATATTCGTTATTCGAAATTGCGATAATTTTCATCGCTCGGCATATAACATAAATATCGCAATACTGCGAGGAAATGTTGCCAGCATTAATAAGTAGTACACTGTAAAAGGGATTTTTAATTATTTTAGTGTTTTACAATTGTATTGCATTTTGTAGTTTCATAATAATCTTTGATACTGAGGCTTTAAAAGTATATTTATTTTAAGTAAATAATGATAATAATAAGTAAATAATAGGTAATAATAATAGACATTTTAGTAAAAGATTGTAATTTATTTCCTAGATTCCATGCAGACAGCTCACCGGGATTAATCACGAATAAAGATAATGAGACTGAGAACGAAGTTTATCCTTCTGAGGAGCAGGAAACAATTGGTGCCAAGTACTTCCTTAACACTGGAAAAGAACTACCCTACTGCCGTAAGTTGGATTATGAAGATTTAAACTACTGTTTTTCATATATAATAGCTAGTATATTGTAACTTAATTGAATCTTTTGACTCAGAGGACAGTGATATGATATTCAATTTAAAGTATAAATAATAATCGATCGATGCACGATTACTGACAAATGCGTGCACTGACTTGACAGGTCCACTCAATCTGTGTGGTTCTTTCCTCAAAAGACCATTTCAGACTGCAATCTACCATGGTCTTCACATGATCTGACCAAGATTATGTCTGGACTTTAAAAGAGACCTCTGAGTTTGTTTCGGCGTTTCTTCTCAGAGTAGTCAGATAGGAAACGTCGAACTCATCTAGTTTTAAAAAAAAAATATGCTTGACGTGTAAAAGTGTTTGTACAAACCTACTTACACAAAATAAATCATTTATAATCAAAATTATCAAGAAGAGTTTCATATCGTAATCTGTGTCGCTATTGTAAAATAAATATAAATTTATTGTCAAAGAAGTTTTAGTTAATTATTTCAAAAGGTATTTTTAATAATATCATGTTTCTTTCAGAACGGCACTACAAAGTCTCAATTCATTTGGCTAATCCTAAGGGTGCAGAATCCTGGGTTCAGGTTAGATATAATATTTTTATATTAAATAAACATTTATGCTATTTGAAGTAGGACAATCTTTGCTCTCTCTTTAATCTATGAAAATGATACAAATAGAGCAATACAAAAAAGTAACTTGGCGTATAAAATAGTAATTTGCGTAAATCTTGTTTTTATGTTGGTAGTGACAGAACTGCCTTGCGATTCTGTAACTCACTTTTCGAAATCACACAGCGGTTTTCACAGCGGCGGTCGCGCTCAAATCAGTCATAAAGCAGTCACTTTATGATTTGGCATTCTGATAATGAGGGAGCTTGTAGTTTATTGTTTATCAGAATGCCAAATCGTAAAATGACTGCATTACGACTGATTTGAGCGAATCAGAATCGCAAGGCTGGTCTCATCGTGTACCTATTGCAAAACAGTAACATTAAAAATACGCAGAAATGTTACTGCTTCATACATATGCATTTGGGCTTGTGGACTACAAATAACTCTAACACCTCGTAAGTAAATACATATTGTTTCATGATTACAGGGATTTCTGAAAGTCACTTTGATGTCGGAGAAGGGGGTCATCCGTGGTATGGATTTAACGCCTTCAAATTATGTCAAGTAAGTTCTAAAAGTATAGTTCCCGGAAATTAAGTAAGTGAGAATTAAAATAATTAAAAATAAATAAAATTAAAATTAAAACAAATTTAAAAAGTTTGGTCCCTGTTTCCTTTTGTTTTGTGTGTTTGTTTCCTTTTGTTTGCTTTAGTAAGTGAGATGAGTATCGCGAACGTATATCTTGACATGAAAATTCCTAAACTCCTGGGGATTAAAAGTAATTAGGAATTATCAATAAAATAGGGTAACACTTTATTATTAAATTATAATTTAATAACTTATTTTCCTTCAACTTCTATACTCAATTCTTTTCAATCATATAACTCCCTTATCTTACAAATGAATTCAAATTCACAAGTCCTAATAACTATATATTACGTTCCTCTAATAGATGCGCTTTGGAAATTCCATCTCACAGCTCATCCTTCTTATGCAATTCGTATAGGATATCCGCTATTAAGTTGTGGAATAGGCTGCCCTACTCCATACGATCGGCTACCTCCATAACATCTATTAAAACTCTTCTACATTAACAGTTCTTAACCATATCCTATCCTGCTCAATCGTTATCGTAATTCATGAATCCTTGAGATTAACTTTTTAGTTTTTAGTAGATTTTTTTGTATTATTCAAGATTAAGGTTGGTGATTCTTATAACATTTGGTTATGCACTTCTCCACCATATATTTTTTTTGTTTTAGTTTTTTCCTTACTAGGGTCGCCTGGATGAGATCAGGCCGCCCGTTGCATCCCTTATAATTTTGATGTATTATGTTATTTGTTTTTCTCTAAATGTAACGAAGTGAATTAATAAATAATTTATTATTAGGACAGTAAAGGTTTCAAGAAGTTTTTTATAAAGTTAATCGGAAATTTATATCTATAACATAAAAGTAAATCGCAAAATATTTTGATAAGCACAAAACTCGAAGACGGCTGGACCAATTAGAGTATTTTTTTTTTAATTCCTCGAACACTGAGAAAGGTTTTTAAGGAGAGAAACGTCTTAACTACTGTCACTAAATGTAAAATTAGAAGCATTAATATGTATTTCTTTACTGACAAGTCATAAGTGTACAATGAGTTACCTATATGATTAAATGATTTTTGAATTAAAAATTGCACGGGGATTCCTAAAAACCAGTTTCATTCAAAATCATATTAAGAACGACAATTCTGAACGACAAGGCAAGTTAAGTTTTAGATGGCTTTAAATCTTTTAACATGATTTGGGAATAAAGAGCTCCTAATTGATGGAAGGGAACATTCTCATATTACCATTTCACATAGGCATTTAATGTGGTTTGTTTATTTTAAAATCCTTTGATTTATTATTTATTAATTGCAGATTAGAACATGGATCTTCGTATACAATTGTTGTTACGCATCCGATGGATTTAGGAGGAAAAATAAGAAAAGTAAGTACACAATAAGGTACATAATCTATATATAGAAAGTCTACCCCATTTTATTACTAATAATAACTATATGTATACAAAGAATCATACAATATAAAAAACACACACAGTAAATATAGATGATATTTTATAATTCATTCGCTATTAAGTCTTAGAAGTATCTTCTTTTTACCCAATATACCATAAGCTGGTACAAATTAAACTATTTTCAGGTGGAGTTGTCGTGGGAGTACGATATGAATGTACTGGAACCACGATCTCTTTGCATTTTATGGTGTAACGATCGGCTCTACGTGAAGAACGTAATAGTTGACCAAATGGAACTTCCTAGTAGAGGGTAAGTTTTTGGCATTATTAACAAAGAATGGCGACAGAATACATGAATTCAATTATTCGTTTTGCATTGCTATAGCAATTTTACCATATGTATATTGTATATATCTATATATCCTAATGTTTGAAGTGCGGCTCTATTGGGGTTGACGCACTTCTGAATCTGTTTTATTGTATCATTTTGTATGGTACGGTTCAGCCTTCTGAGAATTCCAACCTGAAATTTTCTTTGTTTGTCCCTTGAAATCGATCTTTAGTCTTTACGTAAATACCATGTTGTAACTTGTTGAGTCACAGAGAAATATTCATCACCAAAGAAACGATTACTTTACTATAGTTCCACTATCAATAATCGGATATCCGTTCTTTATCGCCACCCTGGAAAAAAAGATTTTCATAAAAATATTAGTAAAATTATTTCCACTCCGCGCAAAAGCTTGCCAAGTCACTTGGTGATATTGACCAATTACCTTGAAATATTTTACATTAAAGTTGCTGATATATTAATACCTCAAACCTTTTTACAGGAAACGCAATGTAGATTTCAGCAGTAAATTATGCACGCCGAAGAGAGAATTCGCCGAAATTCCAAACAGAGGTTCCGCTAGCTTCTACGACAATTGCGGAAGGTAGCCAATTGAGACGTGCCATGGAGAGAGAACAACTGGGCTATTTGAGCGATACACTATGTCTTGCCGAGAAGGCCTTACAATCTTACGATTTCAGTTGCAATTAGTACAAAGCTACACTTTCAGCCTTTGTAAAGGAAAAAGACAGAAAAATTGGTTGCCTTCAAAAGAAACGGCATCTTTATCAAAATACAAAGTACCAGTCGAACTATTCATATCTTCGAAAAAAAATTATCGAATTAAGTACACTTAATAGTACAGGCATAGCTTTGTGCTAATAAGCTGAAGTGCTGCCTCCGTGACCATACTTACACAGAACAGAGTAAAAAAGCAACATATAATGGCTGTACACGCTCTTGGGCTGCACATCACAACTCACAAGGCCCATAGGTTCGTTCACGGCCCCAAAATAAATTTCGCGATATGGACAATTACTGTTATGAGTGACTCGAAAAGCTTTAATGATCGAACAATTTGGTTGTGATTGAGGAACTACCAGTGATATTAGTGATACAGGATGGACTCTAAATTATAAATTATTGTAATAGAGCTGTAAATATCTGCATTCCTTAAATTTATTTATATTTTGTTGATTTTGTATGTGCTTTGATAATGGCATACACAGTAATGTGTATGTATATTTTATAGTAAATACAAATACATTGTATAATACTATATGTTATGAGACATCTTAAGGAAGATATATTGTTGGTTTACCTTTAATATTTTAAAGTGTTTTGAGAGGCTATTTGAAATTCTTGATTATTTTATTTTTTTATACTACAGTTTATTATATATGAATTAATTATTATGTATAATCTTGTAAATATTTACTGTAAGTTATATTATGATAAAATAAGAAACTATATTTACTTTTTGAATAAAATATAAACTTAGGTTATCTTGAATAAAGAATATTCCATCTTGTTAAATATGTGTTTTTCTTATTTCATAGAATTTAAAATAGGATTGTTATTTGTTAAATTAAATTTAAATCGCGCGCATAAGATCGCAGCAGAAGCTTTGTTTCTATATCGTCTGACGAAATATTATGTAAGTAATTCATTAAAATAATTATTAAATCCTATTCGGTATAATACCGAAAACCCAAACTATCTCGGTGACATTTAATTATATTATGTATTTTTATTAAATATTAGAAATAACCAAACTGAAAAATCAAGTACCTAATCGTAATAAAATACATATAGTCTAGTCGACAAGTTGAAAATGGAACAAAATAGAGATACTACTCTTAAAATTATGTGCGATAGCTCATTGGATCCGGAATGACGTCTAGAAAAATGTGCTAAAAGCGTGTATTAGCACATAAAAAATTGCAAAAGTTATAGACAATTAAAGATGAAAAAAAAATGGCATTTAGTTTTTTGCCAATATTTAATAAACTATTAATATTTTAGAAATTTCAAATAAAGATTCTGAAAGAAGAGGAAATTTCCAATAAAAAACTCCTGACTCCCGGAACTCTATCTCCATTATTTATAATGTTAATTTAACGCTGAAAATAGGTCTGCGGGTGACATTTTTAGGATTCGCGCGTGGCGTCAAAAGCGACTACGGCACATTAATTAATTTATTTAAGGTATTGAATATTTTTTTTTTAATTTGAAAAAATTATGGTGTGTTCTGAACACTATAATTAATTTATTCCCGTTGAAAATTTTACTTAAAGTTAATTTTTCAACAAGTTAAATAATTGTTAACTAACGAAATTTTCTCGAACGACCGTCTTAATTGTAAGTGAAAAAAAATGTTTTAATAATGGTCGTAAAAATATTTCGCTTCGTAGAGCCTTTCTTACATACATACTTAACAAGATCGTGCCATAAAAGTTAAAAAAATATTTATACTTTGTTTATAACAATTTTTTTACTTAAACAAAAACTTAAAAATCCATGTAATGTTGTTAAAAAAAAATTTTTTTTTCTAAATCATCATATAATCGTTTTTTTTTATTAATACAAGATATTTATTGATTTGCAAAAAAAAAATCCCGCCATTTGTTGATAATTTTTTTTTAAACAGATTGATTAAATCAATGTTTTTTTTAAAAAAAAATTAACATAACTTTATTACATTAAAAATTATGATTTTTAAAAAAAAAAATTTTCCTTAATAACAATTTTCAATTGTTTATAATAGTTTTTTTTAATTTTCTATTGTTTAAATAATTAGTTAAGAATTTTTTTTTTCTAAAAATCATAATTGATAGTCCTCTATAAAGTAACAGAAAAAAAATTTTTTTTAATCAACAATTCTATTGTTTATTAACTTACCAAGTTAGATAGTTTATTAAATATTGGCAAAAAACTAAATGCCATTTTTTTTTCATCTTTAATTGTCTATAACTTTTGCAATTTTTTATGTGCTAATACACGCTTTTAGCACATTTTTCTAGACGTCATTCCGGATCCAATGAGCTATCGCACATAATTTTAAGAGTAGTATCTCTATTTTGTTCCATTTTCAACTTGTCGACTAGACTAATATAAATGAAAATACTATTTAAATACAAAATAGTCTGTAGCCAGTTATTTATTATTTTAAAACTGCAAAAACATCCTAATAAAAACATGAGTTGACAGTGACACCACGTAGTCACTATGAAGTGTTACCTTCTTTATGAATTGGTCAATTGTCAATCTATTAGGTCATGACTCAAATCTCAATTGATATTAGTAATTTGTCAAAACTTCATGGTAAATACTTAATACACAAAATATCTAATATCAATATCACTAATAATTTATTTATGAAAAGTTGTTTCATTATAAAACTAATATATAAAATAAAAATCCTTACATGTTTATTGATTTTATAGTTGATATTCTTATTTGGAATTGTATAAATATTTAGATGCATTTGTCAAAACATATAAAATACTTAGAAATATCCTGTTTTTAATCCGGCGGGTTAGCCAAGGTGGACTGTACAGTTTTCAGAATATTAAACGAATAGCAGCATGTCATCAACTGCGTCAAAACTAGTATTAGGTTTATCCTGTATCATAAGCACAGGAATTGTTGCCTATGTACATGTAAAACAACAAATAGACAGGTAATAATTCAATCATTTCTTAGGAAACTTCGCTATATAGTAAATCATATCTTATAATTTTCTGAAACATGATGAGATTAGAAGAGAAGCAACTTTATTTTTTAGTTCAGTTTCTGTGCGGTGGAGGTTAAATCATGTAAAATGTTAACTTCATTTATTCAATAATTTGTAAGATTTTTTTTGATTATCGCACACTAAGTTATCAAATTGTGAATTCAATTATTCTACTGCTGTGAAGAACATGATAACTGTATTTATTTATTGATGTTTAAATAGATCTACAATATTTTTTTTCTTTTAAAAAAAAATAGATAACCTCACAATAACAAGCACAGATGCATAATGCGAGCACCATGTAACCTTTACTAATTTGTGTGATAATTTTTAAATAAATATTTAAAACTACTAGCTGGATAGATGCTAGATGCTCAGAGGCATTTTATATACTTAGATTATATTGAAACACTCATTGTACACACAATCCTTTAATTTATTGCTGCCATATATTAATGACAATTTTCATTCAGGGAAAGGATGCATGATGGAGTCATCCGAGATACAGAAAGACAGCAAAGAAGAAAGATAGAAAATTTATATATTCTAGAAAAACAAAAAGAATTGACAAAGCAACTCAAAAATGATATGAGTAGTTGATAAGATTATTAAAAATGCTATGTAGTATCTAGTTACTATTTATTCCTAAAATATTATAAAATAAAATATAATAACTATTTTCCATCTTTTAAACCTTCTAACCAAACACTATTAAGATTTATATCGTTTCCAGTGGGTTCTTTTTTGTCCGTAGAGTCCACAAAACCATCAAAGCAAAGTTTCTGTTTTGCAACTGCAGCCAGGCTTTCAAAAGTTTTAGGTTCCCAAGAAGCCAAATCAGACAAGGATTTCCGATCCAGCAATATGTTGGCACGCTCTAAACCTTCTCTAAGACTAAATGCGGTGATGTTTTGCTGCTCACAAGCAGCTGTAATTCTCGTATCCCATAAATTTTTCATATCTTCTTTTTTTAAAGCACGGGCTTTAGTTGAGTATACTAGCGCGCGATGAACATTTCGAACAGCTACTGAATAAGTATTCCGACGTCGACCTAGAAAATGAGCTGCTAACCTAAAAATTTTCCTCTTTCTCCAAAATTCATCAGGACCCCTGCATCTTATCAAGTTTGATAACGTTAAAAACACCATTTTACGCCGAAATTACCGCTGACAACCAGTTTTAGAAATAAGTTATTATACTTCGCTTATTTTATAACCAATGAGCATAATAAAAACAAATCCACAGAAGCAAAATATCGAAGAAGGTTGAAGTGAATGTCAAAAGTAAAAATCTGTCAGCTGTCTCATCAAACAATATACTTGTCTTGAGACAAACTCACTTTTTGACAGGCGTGACCCTAACGAATTTGTATTTAAATGGTCACGTGAAAAAGCGTGAGCTAATGTCATTCTTTCTTAATGTTCTAACGCTAACCAAATACGTAAAAACAAGATAAAACAAGGTTTGATGCATTAATTTACGTATGTTGGCAATCGGTTTTGTCGGCAGAAGGGTCGACCTTAGTCGATATTTTTAGCTATACATTTTATTTTATTTTAATCAATCACATTTCTTAAAATCACTGTGACAGGGGTAGCTCATTTCAAGAGAAGTTATTCATTATAATTCAAATACTAAACGCAAATTTATTTAAAGTCATTGGTGTTACTTGCCTTAAAATAAAATAATACTTTAGATTAATCAAAAAGAAACACGACTTTCTTTATATACCATTTAGTTAATAAGAGTAAATACGAATAACAACCACATAAATAAACTACAATAAATCAGATAATAATAAGAAATGCAATGATGATTTAGACCATTATGTGCTTTTTTCATATTGATTTCCATTTTCGCTGTGTTCATGTAAGTTATACGAATCACTAGAAACATCAAATCGTTCGTTGACGGGCATTATGTGGTCAATTAGTTTCGTTTGTGCCACATTCGATGAATGAATAGCAACGTACCGAAGTATTAGTATCTGAAAGAGTTATATAAAACATACTCACAAAGCGTGGGGTTCTAAAATTGTATACTTACACCAAGAGACAATACTAAAACAATTAAAGACATTAAGAACAGTATTTGTTTGAGTGTTATTCACGGCTACGTACCAAAAGACTTCTCTTTCTACTTGCTCAATTACCACTCACTTGTACGGTAAAGGAAAATATCGGCATACCTTGGACCCAAAACTTTAGGCGTGTATCAGGGTCATAGAAATCTGATCACGCATATGCCGATTTTAAAAAATGATTACGAAACAGACACAAACATTTGAGGCCAAGACCTAGGTTCTGGCGCCATTGGTTTTTTTAAGAAAATATAATTGGACAAAAAGTAAAGGCTTTGGATAAAAATAATAAATGTTTACCTATCTTAAATTAACACTAATTTGTTTAAGTAGTAAAATAAACAAAACATCGCAAACATTGAAGCTATCACTGGGCCCTCCGACTATAGTCGTAATTTATAAACTACTTTACATTTATTTTTATCGCAACCTTGCTAGTATATAACTTTAATAGTCTTGGCTCGTAGTACTCAACTTAATTCGGAAAATAGTACTACAAAAAAAATTAAATCATCAAAATTAGTTTTGTGTCAACTGTCAACTGTATACCTCTAAAAGAATTACAGCTACAAATATAAGGAGATGCACATTCATTGAAACTATTATAAGACGATACATTGTACTTCCGCAACCCCTTTCATTTATAGAATTGGTACCAAGCTCTTCAAGGAAGTTGGAGACGCACGAGCCACTTTTACAGCAACTAAAATGAATTAATGTGCTTCATTAGTATAGATATATAGGACTAAAAACAAAGTTAATTGTTAAATAGTAAGATTAAAAAGTTTAATTGACTTTGAAGGACTGACCAACTATTCATATTGGTCAGTCCTATTTGTTTATTACCTATGAGTGTAAGAAATGCTATATGTGAAATAGTAGGAAACACTCCGTGGAACTAATTCCATGTGTGTTGGCCATCACTAGACACACAGAAATCATTTCACACTCTACAGAAAATTTGGGCAAGTCGTGTCAAGACAAAACCTAACCTCAAAGGTACACTATCCGAAGTTTCCTTCTTCAAGCCCATACTATCTTGTGACAGTTCCAAGTCATAATCCCGAACTTTGTCATGCCAGTCATGTCTAAACCAATCTTTGTAGGAATGCAACTGAAACATTTACGTTATTTTGCTACAGCTGCATGAGCAGTTTGAAGAAATATTATGAAGTTAACAATAAATTTATAGAAAACTAGCATTTTAAGTTAAACGGAAATTAGTTTACATGTGTATTTCGTTAGTGTGATTGTTTTATGTGCAATCACTACTTGCTCTTACGGAATACATATTGAGAACCTAGCAGGGCATAGGGTGAGAACCTTCGAACCGAAACGATTATATCAAACCAATATGTTTTATTGTAGGTACACACATAGGTATAAGTATTTATGGTAGTGTTACGGAACTTCGTCGATAAGAAGTTATAATAAATTAATCTTACCCCACAACACTGCAGATACACCTGAAGAAAGTCAATAAAGCGTTTGTATTTTGGATGACTTCTATACTTCTTCATACTATTTGCAAAGAACCTAGTTACTAAGTCCTGGCAAATGTACAATCTGTGTATGCATAAAACAACACCAATAAAGCTGATTATTATTATCCAGAGAATGCATTGCCATAACGGACAACAGAATACTCGTAATCTGAGGCTGTAATAGATGTATTATATTTAGGTACTATTCATATGCTCTATGTCAATTTTTATGGGAGAAATAACATGTAGAAGGAAAAAGATTTTACTGGCTGAAAACGCGTTTTATTGTGACAATTATTTTTTTTTATTAACTGGCGCTATGACTTGTGTTTATGAAAAACGTGTAAGACAAAACTTAAATATAAAGAATGTGTTTATATTTACTCAAGTTTCTTTCCCTTTGCAATATGATTTAAAATAAATATATTCGTTGGTAACATTATCACGCCAGATAAAAGAACAACAGCGTTTACTAAATCCGTTCCAGTCAAAAACAGTAGATCGTTAACACCTGAAAACAATTTTATGGAGAAACAAGTTCGTTTATTATAATAAACATTAAAAATATTACGTACAAAATAGTAAGAATAAAGACCATAGAATTGAGAATATAGATATAATCCATAAAAAAGTTGACGCCCAAATTAAAAATGGATGGTTTGGGCTATTCCACTCCATTTTACTGAACAAGGAATATAAATGCGTGAAATGAATCTTAAGTATATTTTATTGCAAATATGTTAACTTTTGACAGTACTAAACTGATTGCAAAAACGTGTCAAAATTAACTTACAAATTTTGACATGAAAATGAGACAAAAATTTAAGACGTATTACGGTGTACCAACATCACATAATACGATTCTCTTCCTTATTATACTATACTCTATGAATTATCACAGATACCCTCACGAATTTGCTTCATATGAAGAGTTTTGACTAATTTCATACATGGCATATAATATAGGTATAAAATGGGTGATTTATAAAAAAATCTAAAAAATAAAACAATGTATTGCATTATTCTTTAATAAAATTATAACAATATAACATGTTAATTCACTTATAAGTACAAAATTTATAACCATTTCAAATTCAATAAAAATTAACTCAGTTTGTATAAAATAATATAAAACATACACTTATTTTTAGGTATAGATTTCAAAAACATTTGTATACATTAGAGACTCGGTAAATTCATTAAATGTAATAATTATCTTAGAAAATGTCCTACATTTCTAGTGCTATTGTGCGGCGTTGACCTTTTCAAGGAACCAAACGTCATTTCGTGAGTTCTAACTTACGATAAACATGTCAAACATTTTCTTCTTAAAATATTTTGGGAATTTAAAAGTACCTCAAAAATATTCATTCAAAATATCTTAAACTTTTTCTTAGATGATTACAGTAACGTAAATATTTTTCAGTAAATATTTGATGTTATAACTATTTTATTCTTTATCCATTTCAGTGATGTCTCCCATTTTCTTGAGATTGGGTGATACATTAAACTCACAGCCCACACTGGCAACAATGTCTTCAACTTTGACACCTTCGGCAAGTTCGGTAAGAATCAATCCCTTTTCCTTATCAACTTCCATGACGCACTGAAATTTATGTGTTACGTATAAACTGACAAAGAAAACATTAAAAAATAAAAATAGTACAGAAAATAGTCAGTTAAAAGGTTTTTTATGTTTGAGGCAAAGTATAATCGGCATAACGTTGAGTACGTGGAACTTTATTTTGAATTCCATTGAATTGTCAAGGGTCCTAGACAAAGACACTACGGCAAGCGTGACCAAGATGAATTTGTATGACAATGGTCACGTGACCTAGCGGGCGTTGTTGATTTCATAGTTTTATATCTTAACGGATCATGTCTAACTAATATTTTTGTCTTGGGCTCCATATTGAGAATAAGACATTCAATAATTATTAACTCAATACAATATTTTTATAACATATTTTATAATAAATGCTACTTGCGAATGCTGTAGCGTTCAATGATTATTAGAATTAAAATCGGAAGCAGGTGCGTTCGAATAGCATTTGTTACCTTTTTTTTTACATGCAAATGCAAGGAAAGCCATTTTACCATTTGTAATCGGTATGATTTATGAAAAATTCTGTAACAGTTCCATTGTATATACGAAAACAATTTTCTCTTTAGGGATCAAACTTAGGATCTCCAGTTAAAATAATTACCTTTTCTGTAATGATCATATCGACGCAATGTTTGCCAGTGAGCGGTAGTGTGCATTCGGGTACAATTTTGTGTCCGCCATTTTTCGCTGAGTGTTCCATTGTGACCACAACTTTCGTTCCTGGTGATGACACCAGGTCCATGGCACCACCCATTCCTTTCACCATTTTGCCCTAGGAAATAATATATCTCGTCACAAGTACGTCAATAGAAAAAATAATCCTTCTACTTTTACTACAATATTATATATTCCTTAAGTATTTGTGAGTTTATTATCAAAATACTATTAAATACTTCTTCATTTTCATAATAATTAATGACATGTTGAAAATTTCTATTCATAAAGTAAATAGTCAAAGTGACAAATGACATGATATTAGAACATTATGGAAACATTTCTTATACTCATGCTTTAAACTATCACATTAAGCGAATGATAAAAAGGAACAATTATTATTCCAATTATAGAAATACATATTATCAATCAAATGTTATTTTCATTATGATGAATATTGTACACCTTAAGCTATAAACTGACAAGATTTATTGCATTGACATAAAGACATAAAGTACTTCAACAAAAGAGATTTTTAAATAAAGAGGTTGCTCTATAAGAAGACATATAGCATAGTATACTCTTCGTATAACATAATTTGGTATATGATATTTAACAATATTTAAAAAAATATATTATGTATTAGAGTTAAATGAAATGATTATAAACAATTTGTTTCTATGAAGGGTACGAAATCCACTTATTGTTTTAAAAAATCAGTTTTCTTGCACTATTTAAACTCGACAGAGACACATTTTGGGTCGCAAAGCCAGCGGAGTGAGTGTGTCTCTTTTCATTACAGCGTAAATACAATTTGACGAAAAAAGACAAAAATACTTAAGTTTAAACAATGCAATAGAGTGGTCTTACGGGTATCATCCAATTAGCCAAGTCCCCGTACTGCGAGACTTGCATCGCTCCCAACATCGTTAATTCCACGTGACCACCACGTATCATAGCAAAACTGTCGTCCGATGAGAAATATGATGCGCCTGGAAAAGTGATAATGGACTTAGCATTATTTATGGAAATGGGAAACCTAATATAACTTTCTGGTCATTCGAAACCAGGATCTCTATGATATTATCGTGATTCTTGCTATAATTTTGCAAATGGTTTTGTAAATTTCTAAAGTGTAAATAAATAAACATTTAAATACAACAAAAAAATAATTGAAACATTAATAAAATCTTTCAAATAAGTTTAGAGATTCTCTATATTTTTATATAATATATTAAATAATGTTATGTCCATAATATAGCAATAATTTATCTCATTGTCATTTATACAAATTTAAAAATATCCACATTCCACAGATCTGATTCCACCAATTTTTGAAAAGGTATAGATATAATTTCAGTAGTTGAGACTTAATCAAAATATTTTTTCTAAGCGTATTATATATATTATAGTAAAATATATTTATAATAAACTTTTACCTGGAAGGATGGTGACTGTTTCTTTGCCAGCATTAATAAGATCGGCATCGATTTCTTCTTCTTGAGGGTAGGGCCCAAGGCCTAATATACCATTCTCCGATTGCAACAGAACATTCATATTGCTTGGAATGAAGCTACTTGCTAACATTGGCATACCTGAAAGTTCCCGTAGATGTCACAATATTCGTATTTTTTTTAATACGATAAATTTTAAGTAAATAATTACTTAAAATTTATCTTAACAATTGTTTTTTACTATGTCATATATTATGATATTATGTCAACTTATTTCTGATAGTCTGTGAGGAAAGAGAACCGGCGAAGCAGTTGTGCGATGCTATTACTCATAGATTTTTTTAAATATTAAGTATCAAGAGTACTGTCAAAGTATAATGTTGTAAAAAAAACAAAAAAGCATCTTTATAAGCATAATTATCGGAATAGGAATGCATAGCATAGAATAGAAAGCATAAGGAAGGTTGCTGGTACTTCTGACACGGGTTTTCTCAGTTTAAGTACCCGCAAACTTAACAAAGCAAAGAAGTTGGATACGTATGTATATTCTTGAATTTGCTTTTAAATTCATAAAAATGTTTATATACGTATGAAATACTTTGTTTTTTTTTAAATTCTGTGGAAAATTTTGTATCTATACTAAAGCAAAGAGGTAATGTTTATAAGGTATAATCTCCAATTAATTTCACCGATTTTGAAAATTATAGTATCAATAGAAAGCCACGTTATTTGAGTGTAATATATCAACTAAATAACCTTAAACAAAATTTACAAAAATGTAGAGACTTTTTTGTGGTACTAAGATTGTCGTAATCAGGTACTCAGAAAAAATCAGTCGAACAACAACGTTGCTTACCAACGATGAGAAATATATGATTAAGTCAATAAAAGTCAGCGACACCATAATATATCTAACTCTTATATTAAACAACTAATCCGACGCGTCTATCTGTCATATTAACTCAAAGACCTTCCTTCATACTGCACGGAATTTATTGCAGTTTTTACCAATATCTAGAATGATTGACGGCGATGGTTAAGCCGTATAATTATTCAAGTTTGCCTGTTTCGGGGCGGGTTTATTAGGAATTATCTATAAAAACCTAATTAACGATCACCTAGTTAATTATACCTATATTAAATACTTACCAATACCAAGATTAGCATGCATCCCATCCTTAAACTCCAAAGCAGCTCTCTTGATAATCCTTTCCCTTACTAAATCCGATGGCTTCTTCTCTTTGTTCTCCTTGTTCTTCGCTACTGTACGTCTTTCTATACGTTTCTCATATTTCTCGCCCAAAACAATTCTATGAACATAAATCGAGGGCGTATGCACGGAGTTAGGATCGATTTCATCAACGATCTCTTCGACTTCTGCAATTGTTATTTTCGCAGCTCTAGCCATTGTTGGGTTAAAGTTACGAGCGGTTTTTCTGAAGAGGAGGTTTCCATGTCTATCCGCCTTCCATGCTTTGACTAAAGCAAAGTCGCCAGTTATCGCCTCTTCCATTATATAGTTAATGCCGTTGAATTGTTGTGTTGCGCGTGGAGCGCTTGGTATTTCGATCTGAAATTTATTAATTAGGATTTCCCTTCAAAATGACTCCTCTCTTTCGAGATAACATAAACAACAAGTTAAGCATGGTGTACAGACCCAAGCTGTAACGCATGCTCGGCTCTGTACATCGAGAGCAAACGTCTATGAGCGAGAAAACTTCGTGCTATTTGCTACCGCGGGTAATAAATAGAGTATCCGGTCAGTTATTAAACGCCTAAACTTAAGCAACATAAAAAGTAAGTTGAAAAACTACATTGATACTAAAAACTATATTTTAAATTAATACAAACCACAGATGTTTTCTAATGTAACATATCAGCTTTAGATTATATTATTCTGTAAAATTGATAAACAAAAATGGATATAATAACAAAAAATAAATAACAATTCGTCAAATATTTAAGTTCTAGGATCCTTTTGTTTAGCTCTGAAAGTTTTATTATAAACTTAATTACCTTCCCATCCTTAGTATATTTAATTGGTGAGCCTCCTTCGTGAATAAGTGTACCGTAACCTGTTGGAGTAAAGAACGCTGGTATACCAGCTCCACCTGCCCTTATTCTCTCTGCCAGTGTTCCTTGGGGAGTAAGTTCTACCTTAAATTCGAAATTATTAATTTTATAAACTATTTGTCTATAGAAGATAAACTTTGTATTTTCAATTCTATTCAGTTGTTAAAAAAAAAAAATTCAAGAACCCGCCAAAACTAGCACCAATGCTTACGACGTACCATACTTGTGGACATAACCATAGACCACAGAAAAGTCAAGTTTTTTAATTTGCTAATTATTGACATATAAAAATATAATTTTTCTTAATTATGGTTTATTTTTATTAATGGTTTTTTAACAAGTTATTGTACTACATATTTTAAAGTGATGTTTTATATACAGATTACTCCTAATTACACTTTAAGTTATTCTCTCAATTTACTGTCTCAGAACACTGGTTGTTTGATTTTAAAATTCATTAACCAGATACTCAAAAATATATTTTTTAGTAATTACCTCACATACAATTTATAATAGCAATACTCACTTCTAATTCTCCACTCAGGAATTGTCTTTCAAATTCAGCATTTTCACCAACATATGATGATATCATTCGCTTCACTTGCTTACTTTTTAACAGTACACCTAGTCCAAAACCATCAACACCTGAAATTATAATAATATACTTAGGTAAGTTTCAATTTGAGACACTAAAATGTGAAACAAAAATATATGTGGCTTATGTATTAAATTGCAAAAGTTACTTTTTATTTTTACTCTGTTATGTTACTATGTGCACTCTGAGACACTAGACAGCATTAATAAGTTTATCCTTAAAGTACTATGTTTCATTTGTATGTGAAAATTTTGAATTTTAATGATTTTTTTGTAACATTGAACATTAATACAACTCATCAACCCAAAAGTAAGATTCCTTAAAATAGATGCCGGTGGTGACAAGTAACAAAATTTGCAATTACTATCAGCTTTTGTAAACAAAGATTAGGAATGTATAAATATAATAACTTTATGATTGTTACATAACATTTTATTTAGAAGAACTGTTAAAATGTAATTTGAGGAATTACTACATTTTTTCCAACTTACCAGCATTATTAGATACAATAGTTAGTCCAGATATTTTTTTGTTATTTATTGCTTTAATAAGATTTTCTGGGATTCCACACAAACCAAAACCTCCTACAAGTAACTTTGAACCATCTTTAATATCACTTACTGCCTCATTCACATTAGAGAATATTTTGCTTTTATGGGAGGTACTGTAGTAACAGCCTATAAACTAAAAAAAATATATATTTACCATACGTTTATAAATCATGTAAGTAAACCCTAATAAATTATGATTCCTAAGTTGACTTTATAAATAACTTACCTTTGTGTAAGAATTTGACTTAGAAATACCAGATATTGTTTTAAAATTCAAAAGAAGAAAGGTTTTTGTTATTCCCGACATTATACTTTAATTCAATATTGGCAGCAATAATTATCTCTACAATTACTGAAGAATTCACCACACTTCTATCTCCTTGTTTACAATTAAAAAAATAGTTTTGTGCGCACACTCCGAAAATATGTTCATATTATTATCAAGAAATATCAACAAATCAAGGTCGACCACCAGGCACTAACCAATAGGATTCCGTCACCAAGTTGTTTGAAATTTGAATTACAATAAATTATAATTTATAACTAAAAACATTCAGTCATTAATTATGCCGGTTTTAATGCCGGCAATCTAAACTTATGATAAATGTAAACAATCAGTTTAATTTGTGATAATTCATATTATTGTCACTATCTATATATATTATTTAGGTTTGAATTGAATTTTAAAATAATAATGTTTTATTATCCCAGTTCAGTTTTATAACTGCCATTTTATTGTTATCTTGAAAGATAAGACCACGATAAGGAGGAATTACCAATTAAATAATTTATGTCGTAAAACCGAGACGAACCGTTTGTCGAAACCGAAAAACAAGATACTATAGCTTGAATTAGCGACATCTAGGGTTCTTACAGTTAACAGTACAGTTATCAGAGACATCTATTAATAGTAAACAAAAACGGCCTTTTACTTTTACCCCTTTCATATTGATTATTGCACAAATACTCTAATATGCAATCTCTATCCAAGATTATTTATAGACTTAGATTGAGGATACATTATTAATTTTGGGCGAAACACTGTCTAGGATTATTTATATACTTATGTCGAATTACAAATGTTTTTTCATATACGAAATGGATATACTTTTTGGCGATGCTCGAGTCCAATATAACTATTATTATAAAGGTTTATAATTGTCTACTTAATGAGATAATACGTGTGCCTGTTTTTAAGAGTTCAAAGACGGTCCGGTCCATTAATTACAGTGTGGTGAGTTGTATTAGTTGTTACATTATCCAGTGTGGTTTGCAGAATATTAATTAAAATGACTTAAAAGTTCTGAAATACGCGCCAGTCCAGTATTTAAAACGTGATTAATTAATTTATATAATTTTTTGTTTACTTTACTGTGATTTTGTAGATGGAAGTTCACAAGATCCAAATACAATAAATATATATTATATTTTAAATAATAAACAGGAGAAAAAAATAACAACCATCAATAAAAGTTATTTAATTAAATTATTGTATTTACCTTATTTAAATATAATATTTTAAATGCGACAAAATATATTAACAATTTGAATAAAATTTATATTTAAAATAATTTAATACTAAAAAAGTTAAGGCACTCTATGCATTAATAACTAATATTACTACATATCGACTTTACCGAGAACAGTTTTTAATGACTCCTATTATAAAACACATAGATAAATCTGTTAAAAATACATACATAACTCAAAAAGTTTACTATACATACTAGAACTATATAATTTTCCATTTTGTATCTAGTGCATAGATAATAAAAAATATAACTTTCTACATACAAAATTTCATATTTATAGATTATAAATACGATCATCAACCATAACTATAATTCTTACTTAGTAATTGTTCACCATCATGTGATTTGTATTTATTATTAACCACACTTTTGACTAATATAAAAAGTTATTGATGTTGATTTATCAATAATTTTATAAATAGATTAAACACTCATCAAATTAAAGAAAAATTGGCTATTATTTTTAATTTCAAATGTGTTCCAAAGTTTCTTAAAAATTACTCAATAGGTAGTAAATAAAAAAATATTTGTATTTCTACATATTAAGAAGTTGCGTAATGCCCCATGTGTTTTGCGGGATAAAAATCCTTAATATTATTGAATTTATAATAAATCAAATATAGCAATATATAGTTCACAAATCCTCTTATTCATAAAAACAAAATCAGTTGCATAGCTGTAGCAAAAGTACTTTTCTTGAGAACGTAAACATAATTTGACAAAACAAGAAAAAGAAGTTCTACTCAATGTAGATTAATTTTTATGAATAAGGCGGGAAAAGTTCACAGTGAAATGTGACAGGCACTGATTGACAGGCGAATATTGCCAGTGTATTTATTTTGATTATTATAGTAAGATTACAGCATTTCATCAAAATAATTAACTAAGACGTCCAGATCTGGCATCGGTAATTGCACCCCATAGTTCTATGATGAATTCATCGGTAAACCCGAATTCTTGCAAGTCGCTGTTGTCAATAGCGTCGGCCAGTTGCATCGAGTTCGTTTTGCCCTCAGCGAGGTCCCACATTTGGGTGGCTAGTTCTGTGTCGTTAATGCCCATGAATGATTCTAAAAGCTCGTTTATTTTCTCTATTCCAGCTTTCGATTTGTCGTCATGCTGAAACAAAGTACACTGTTAGTACGAATATTTATAGTAAACGTGACTATTAAAAAAAATCTGTGGCGCTACAACCTCTTTATGTCTTGGCCTGAGATTTCTGAATCTTTTTTATGATTATTTTTAAATCTAGGTGTATTAGGCAAGTAGGTGATCAGCCTCCAGTGCCTGACACACGCCATCGACTTTTTGGGTCTAAGACACGTCGGTTTCCTCACGATGTTTTCCTTCACCGTTCGAGCAAATGTTAAATGCGCACATAGAAAGAAAGTCCATTGGTGCACAGCCGGGGATCGAAACTACGACCACAGGTATAAGAGTCGCACGCTGAAGCCACTAGGCCAACACTGCTCTTACTGATTTAAAATGATTTGAAAATGATATAACGTGAAATTAATTTTGCTTAAAATAAAATATTTATCAATGTAAACGCGCGGAGATAGGAAATGCAAGATATTTTGATAAATCTTACTTTATCTATGGTAATGAAGGCAGATTATAAGCGATTATGACATATTAGAATATACCATGTCCTAGTCCTAGTAACCTACACGAGGTTCAATGATGTCTATTTTTTTAATCAATAACTATTAAGCTCGATGTTATCTGAGGCATCAATAGCAGTTTTATATGTAAAAAAAGTTCCTCTGATTTTCAAGAAACTAAGTATTTAAAAATATTACATAGTGAATGCATTTCTATTGCATCGTCATCTTTCAAATACATTTATCTTACCAAAAATTAAATAAGCGCATTGTTTAATAATTGAATTGAATTTTTTTATTGTGTGTAAGTTAATTTCACTATATCTGCAGCCTGGGATAGATATTTCCACAATTTTTTCTTATGGCTCTGGCACGGTTTGTGCATTAGCCAGCGTCAAGTATGAGATTTTTATCCTTCGTGCTTTTTTTTGCCTTAGAAATTCGATCATGTCCTCCATGTACGGTTTAGGCACTCGCCCGGTACCGCACAACCCTCCCAAAGGCCGAGAACAAATTTAAATTAAATTCAAACTTGCCCTCGAACCGGGAATCGAACCCGCTCACCTAGCTGCCACTTAATAAGACCGCTAGGCTATGAGGTCCCCATTTCCACAAATTACATTATTATTATTAAAAGATGAACTTGCTTCATCTTATATTTCCAACCAGTAATAATTTGCCGTTACTAAATAGCTTACCTAATTATAAACGAGATGGCGCTGATTTAAGTTTTGCAATGTTAAGGTTACGAATAGACCTACCTCATTTTCTATCGTTGCTTGCCCATTGGCTTTAAATCTTAACGTTTCTTTTCCTGAACCATAACTCTTTTTTCCGGATCTCGCTGAACCACTTTTAGGTCCGATACTGCCGAAGCCGCTCTTCAGTGGTTCAACGAGTCTAATAGTAAAGGTAGTTCCTAAAGGTATTTCCTTAAGTAATTTCGCTACTTCATAATGCCTCTTTCCAACCATGCTCTCGCCTTCTAACCTTTCGATATGGTCTCCAACCTGAAAAACGAATTATGAACATAAATGGCTGACTCTAATAGATTGTTTCCTGTTTTATTGTCAAGCGGGCAGTGACCTCTGATTAAATGGTCCACACACAGATGTATAATTTGTAAAGAAAAATGTATCAGTCTGTGCCCTCGGGGAATTTTGTTTACATTTTACAGAACTTAGATTTTACTACTTGTAACCTACGGTCATCGAAATTACCTTGCCCAAAAATTCTTGAACTAATCGAACTTAAAAGATCTTTCAAAAGAGTTTTTTATGAAAACAAACTCTAAATTCACTAGAACTTGTATAGTGTGTTTTAATATTAAGTTTGAAATACATGTGTTTGAAGTAATTTATAAATGCAATGATTTCAATTTATGTATTCTAATTCTATGACCGTGACATTAAGTAAATGAATAAGTACGAGTATGTAGTGAACTTCCGTCCTGTGACGTGACGATTCTTATTTCTTTATAGACTTCTCTATTTTTTATTTACTTTTTATAGATAAAAAAAATAATTACTTTCCATTTACAAAATCACAATGGTCTATAGTCTATACTAACAAAACAATAGGTCAGGGCATTTGAAAATGGAATTTTCAATTAGGTTACAGTCAATCAATGTAAAAGGTCATCCCCTACATTTGTCTGTTTTATACTGCTTGGACCGTACATGGTATTGTCTCAGCACCGAAAACTGAAATATTTATGTAATATGTATATACAAACACTCACTTCTATATGCGGTATCCGTGATACAATTGAATCTTCTTTTATCCTCTTAATAAATGAATAGCCAGCACCATTGTCAGTAATGGTTAAGCCGAGCGAGTCTTCCGTTTTAACAATTTCGATTTCCTTTGGTCGACCTTTTCTGTGTGCGAATATAAAGTCTTCTAATCCAATTTGTCCGCCTAAAAGTTTCTTCATGTCCACCTTGTGCGAGTTCAACGTGCAGAACAAAATCTGAAACCGTACAAATATTCGTATTAAACAAATGTTGGACGTCTACAACTTAATATTATTAATGCAAGAGTTTTTGTAGCTGTCTCGAGAAGTTGACGAGAAGTTCTATGTATATGAATTTATGGGACTTTATGAATAAAATATGCTATTTCACTTTATTTAAATACGTATACTTCAGTTGTTGTTGTTCCTTTATGAATAACACTGTAATCTGTGAAAAATTATAGATGCAGAAGAATAAATTGTTTAAGAAAAATTTGCGAATGCATTAAATCAACAGAACTTCATTTAATAAATATTAGAAAATAGAAGAAATAACTTTTCTTGTGATTTTGAAGTTATACTTCTGGCGCGTTATGAAAAATTGATGAGAGTGAAATTTTACGATGCGCGCGCACCGTGACACAAAATTAACAGAATGAAGTTGCCCACGGAAGATGCTAAGGCATTGGAAATAATTTAAAAAACAACATTCGAATAATAATAGAATTTATGTTACACTATCTAATGTAAGAGAATAATAATAAATATTTATTTATTTAATTTTTCAAATGTAAACTGAACTTTATTGACTATAACTTTATTGACTGCTTTTCCAGTCTTTCATTATTTTATTTTATTTTTTTAAGTTTCGGCACGCAACTTGATTTTGCATGATGAAGGAAACTCCGTACTTTAACTAGAAAAATCTACTGCACCCCTGAGTATTTCTGGACAAAACAAAAATAGACGTATTTCTACCTAATATGTTCTGAATAATATTCTAAAGTTATTTTTTAACATAGGTTATAACTCAAGTGCAGATAAGTTTTGTTAACCCTATTGCGTTCCTACATTTTAGATATTTCGATTACTTGTATCATTCAAAGAAATGATACGGCCAAGGAATTTCCCGTAGTAAAATATTGAAGCACATTAATATTACCCAAGAATCAAAAGTTTTATTGAGGAAAATGTAAAGAAAATTGCTTCTGATTGATAACAGGTATATAATGCACCGGTTACCAAGTCATGTATATAAGGTGCATATTTTAGATAAAAAAAATAAGGGACTCCTTTTAATAATATATTTTAAGGTTATTGTTTTTATATATCTATATATATATATTATTTATTTATTCATTTTAATGCATTCCGAGATTGTAACAAGTGTTTGTTATTACATTGTAAGATTATTAAAGAATGTTTTGCTAATAAATATTGAAAATTTTGGATATAAAGTAGCGGGCATAATATTCTTCTTTTTAAATAATAATGAACTAGCAGATGCGACCAACGTTTCTAAACCATTCTAGAAATTAAAAGAAAACACTGTTTAGGAGGAGTTTAGTTACACGCACAGATTTATTTATACAACGATATATTTTAATTAAAACTATCAGTGCTTCACGTGCTTTACAGGAAACGATTCCAAATCATTTACCCGCTCTACGCCCTTGACTTGCGAACTGGTAGTAAATGTAAATTTACAATTAATTTAACTTCTTTCTGACAATTCATACGCGTACTTGTTTACCTACATGAATAAAGATATTTTGAGTTTGAGTTTAAAAGTAATTGCTATTATACTCAGGAAAATTACAATAATTATTTGATTAAATGCTCCAAATTTTTATTACGATTAACTATATCAAACTAAAAATCTCCAACAAATACTTGTTCTAATTCACTTTGATTTAAGTATAGCGGGCATCGGTAAAACAGTCACAGAATTCTTCTATAACAGAGATACAAAATTTCATCGACAGATCCAAATCAGAATCATTTATTCATAGGTAACACAATTTACACTTATGAAGGTCAAAAAAGAAATATATATTAAATGCTAAATACTTCTAATTTTACATTTACTGCCAGTTCTCAAATCAAGGGCATGGAACGGAAGAGAAGAACTGGCAATAAACTCTCCGCCACTCTTTTTAATCGCTAAATTTTTGTTTTACACAATGTTTGTAAGGAGCTGCAACCATTACACCATGTTCCACTTAACATCTTAAGTAATTAATAGTTAATTAATAATAATAAAATAAATTAAAAACAAAGATTTATCCATCATCTGCAGGAGGCCATATGTCCTTATATTAAATTTAAATCACTTCGCCTAGAGGTAACTGGCAAATTGTTATTGGCTAACCATAATATGATCTCTAAAAATACCTATTGTAAATATTTATCGTTCTTATCATTTACCAAGGTTTCTGATTACATTTGCTCCGTAGTAATTTCGTAACGAAACATTGTATTTTAAACGTTATCTCAAGAGATTTAGAGACAACTTATAGTAATTTGTAGCTACAGTTATGTTAGTAGTTAAGATATATATTAAATATTTAAGTTAAAAGTTAGAAGCGCAAACCAAATGTTAGCAATCACCGCACACTTGAAGCCAAAATAAGCCCTTAGTTTTTCCCACACTCATAAATTGTAATATAACATTCTCTTTTCCCATAATGTCCAAAAGGTCGACTATACTTATATTCTTTATAGGTAAGTGTCACTTAGATTTAAGAACCCTTAAATAAGTCAAGATAGTTGTTGGTTAATACAGCGTCGCAATCCCACTAACCCTAATTTTATGTTAGTTATCAGCTCTTTTTAAACGATTAAACCAACACCCAGCTTCAAAGGTTTTCATTTATTTGAACGGGATCCAACAACCGTAACCGAAATTAACTCTAGACAATAAATTAAAAGTATATTTAAATAGTCGTGAGGGAGGGAGGTTGCAGCTCCTTACAAACGTTGTGTAAAAAAAAAAAACATGGCGATTAAAAAGAGTGGCGGAGAGTTTATTGCCAGTTCTTCTCTTCCGTTCTACGCCCTTGATTTGAGAACTGGCAGTAAATGTAAAATTAGAAGCATTAATATGTATTTCTTTAATGACGCATCACAAGTGTACATTGTGTTACCTACGTGAATAAATGATTTTTGAATTTTGAATTTGAATTTGAGTCGTGATATTTTTAGCTGTTATGTATTTTTTTTAAGGTTTATAGCTCAGAGTTTTGATATTATTAATCACTTCGGGAATAATGATTATGTAAAGGTTATTTTGATTTTGAAGTTTTCTGTAGTTTCGATAGTATATTTTATATGGACTACAAAACTCGCAAGTTACTTGCATTTATGTATTATAACTAATAAATAGAATTTACTTTCGTCTGAATTATTTCTCGTCTGATTTATCTAAATTGAAACGAATGACGGAAACACCATATTATTCCACGAAAGTGTCGAAAATAGTTCAGACATTCTGACGTGATCTAGTAACAATGGAAATTATAACAATAGTACAGATCTATAATTTTAAATGACAGAGTACAAAAGCGGTGATAGCTTATACAACAAAACGTTTTCACAGTTCACCTTGACATGAAAATTTAGCTCAATGCCTATTAGCGTATTTATGATGTTTTTCGCGAGTTTGCCGAACTTTTTTTGGGATTTTTTTTAATTTTTGTACAATTTACTTTTCTTTGGTATTGTGATCACCAAGCTTGGTTAACTAACAGTGTTATAGTACACAACTAAAAGTAACCAAGAAAACAATATGTTCCTATACTCCTCCGAAACCGCTCGACCGATTCTCATGAAATTTTTTATGCAAATTCAGTAAGTCTGAGAATCGGACAACATTTATTTTTCATCCCCCTAAATTAAGGGTGGTCCCGTCCCTAAATTTATATTTTATTTAAAGATTCTATTTTTTTATGCAGCGTACAAAAATACATACAATCCTTAATTATCACCCCTCTACGATCAACCCCTATATTTTATTATAGTAGATAGTTATTTTTATTGAACATGGCAAAACGACGTTTGCCGGGTCAGCTTATTATAAAGTATAAACTATTGGCTAAATGAAATGGTGGATTAGTAATTCGTTTGCCCTAATTGTCTCGGGTTGCTAGGAAAGGAAGGCGATCATCAACCTGCCTTAAAAAATATCGATACTCTGTATTCAGCAATAAATCACCAGCCGTAAACTACTTTCGTTTACTCTCTCTCTCTCTCTTACAGTAACGAGACTTAAATGAATACTTCGCGAACTATTCTGTGAATACATTTTCGATGTAGGCCTTAGGTCGATAGCTCATATCTGAGCTTTGTCGTCGTTGTTTTACTCAAGGAAAACATAATTTGAATGTTTAAGTTTCATAACTTAATTACATTTCCTGTATTGCGATACTTATTAGTTAAGCGAGGGAAGCACCAGCTCTGGGGTCACCGGTACTATCTGCGTCAGCAAGGCGTCAACTTTTTAATTAGCGTGTGCACTAGAACCGCACGGCCCAAGAGTCTACTCCAAAGGGAACCAAATCAGTTGGAAGAAAGACTGTCTGACTTGTAAATACTGTATATTTGTTTGTTATGTTTAGTTAAATGAATAAAATTGATAACAGTCAACCACAAAATATTTTTTTTTTAGTTTACCATATTTTAAGGTTTTTGTTGAAATTTCGAAATTCCATACATTATTTATTTATACGTTCTAAAATGTGTATGCCTAAAAAATACAAGAAAATATGACCTCACAAATTTAACACACATACACATAAATTACATGAGAACATAAGCAATCTATCAACGGACAAAAAATAAACTAAAAATTAAAAATAACTAAAACTAAAAAGATAAAAATTAACATTATAACACTTTGATTATTATTACAATGCTAATTATATAGGACGTTAGTCTCAAATGATTATATTTCTGTTCATCCGATTGGCTTCAAGGAATGCGTTGCCACAACACAATTTCCCAATTTGCACGTAATATTATACACGTTATATGAGAACGCCCCAATCTGCAATCGCTTGGGTCGATTCGCTTCCTAACCAGCCACCCGTGCGTACTTCCGAAACGACAAAAATCTGGTCATACATAATATTACTCAATGTATTTTTATTACTAAATAAAAGGTTATATATATTAATAATTCGATTAACTTACTTTGCATGAAGTGTATTCAGAAACGACTTAGCTATGTCTGACTTTTGTTTGTGAATCTCAACGTAAGTGTTCTTAGAGAGTTATCAGGGGACTTAGACAAGATGCCTTAACAGTGGTGTATGTAGAAAGTTTGTATGAAACAATTCGAGTCGACAAAATTTTAAGATTAAGAAACCGTTACATTTTTGATGTACAGACATAGCTCTAAACCCCGTGGATAGCAAAGTTGATACAGAAATGTTCTTTTAAATTGAAAAAAATATACCTTATCGCGTTACAAAACATATTATGGGCTACTTGAGTAGCAAATTGTATAATTAACTCAACAGCTCAATAGTGGCTCTACAGTCTACACTTTGGTCTTTGATCTTCAAGATTTTTTTCTAATAGTCACGTAGGTATACACGTCGTAGACTCTTTTGGTCTATGGCGTGCCGATTTCCTCGTGATATTTTTTTTTCACCGCAATAAAAATTCATCGGTGTGCAGTCGGGGTCCAAACATACGACTAACAACTGCTAATAACTCAGCACCTTTGCATATAGGGTATATCAGACTGTTGGTGGCATACAATCGTGTAGGTGAATCTAAAAATTCCCATCTGTTCTTATTAAAGTACCGAATTCTACTCCATACCTTGCCCCTAATTAGGTCGAATGGAGTAGAATTAAAAGGTAATAAACTACTATTTTTATTACTATAAACATAGTGTACAAGTATGATAAAGATTGATGGAATTTACGTCCTTGCCATTTTCACTTGGCATCGATGACCTTTTGTTCACGGTCTCGTTCGACTTTCATGGACGTCTTGAATTTATTTAAATACTAATTTCAGAGACATTTCATATTCAGTTTGCACCTAGTCGCGTGCCCAATAATTCGAAATAACTGGAAACCATCACAATGGGTGGCGCTGATGGTGGGCCGTAAGAATATATATATATACATATTCATAATATGGGGATATATTCGTATCACTTACAATTATTGCTTTGGATATACATATTAAACTAATATGCAGGTGTATAAGAACCGAATATTATATATACATATAATAATAACAAAGTTAAATTGAATTAATTGATTAAAGCAACTAAGTAGGAGAGATATATGTACACTAAAAGCGATTATAATTTAAAATCATTTCTTAATTCATTTATTTCCGAAACGGAAAGTTTCTCGGAATTCAGACTTAATATTTGTTTTTATTCAGATATGTTTGACGTATTTATAAGCGATAAAACTTATTTGCAATACTCTTATTACTGTGTTATTTTATACAATAATGTTGATTTTTTTAATTTACTATCAATACTTATATATAAGACAACAGTGCTTCGATATAAAAGATTTTGTTCACGATAAGGCTTTGCAATTCTCTTTCAATATGTTAAATGGTTTAATATATTATATTTACTTTGAAAAACTATAGTAAAAGGAAAAATTATTAATAGCATGATTCAGCGTGTTGTTTTAGAGCATAATAAGGAATTACGTCACTGGGCATAACTTCCACGCAACTAACCAAAACGCAATATGAAAATCGCTGTGGGGTTTATTCTACTTGTCTATCTGGTAGTCTTTGTATATGTGACCATTCTAATTGCTATTACTTACTATATAAGGTAGTCGTGGTATTGATAAATAATTATGTGTGCTTTATGATTAATAGGTCGGGATATAGTGACACAAAATAGTGGGTCATTTGTACCAGTATGGCGGTTCTTCAGGGGTCTTATTACGCAATGAAAAAAAGAAAAATGATGGTCAGAGCGCTGCTACCGGCGGCCCAATCGCGTGAGCGTTAATTCTAACTCGTCGCATTAATTACGAAAGTCAAACGATTTGTTCCTCAAAAATTCTAGTATTTTCCGATAGTCCATAAAAAAATAAGAGGCGGCAGTGTCATGCTATACTTCTCCGGTGTGACTTATAGCCCGCCATACCGACGCGAATGCGTTAATTAAAAAAAAATCTACCACCTACCACCGACCCACTATTTTGTGTCACTATATCCCGGCCTATAACTATCATACTTTATAAAATATGCATATTATGTGTGAAATGGAAAGGAATCAAAGCGGCGTCTTTACTAAATTGGACCAAATGGCACTTGACTAAACCTATTATAATTATTAATGTAAAGGCGTTTAAAGGTAGTGAATGTATTTCGATACACCATATATTTATAACGTCACATACCTATATACATTCATTTTATGTCTCAGTTGCACATAAACGCGCATCTTTCTATAACTTTCACTCTTAGATCTAACATGTTTAACTCCTTTTTATAATAGTTTGTTGGATACAATAAGAAAATTAGTTTTTTATATAACAAACGAGCCGGTAACGCCCAAAAAATGCAGTCATCGCAGCCCATGGACATGCATTTTTAGTGGGTGCGTTGTCGGCCTTTGAAGGAAAAGTGCAACTTTGAATAGTTGGAGGTCGTACCTCTCAGGGAAGTCGATTCCACAGTTACCGGAATTATTGTGGTAACTTTTAATATATAAAAGTAGGAACTACTGAATTGATTTTGATAATTCCATAAATAGTTTCTAATAATATTAAATAGGTAGATACATTTAATAAAGTTAAAAATAGATTTTAATAAAAAAAGAACCTAAATAAATAAATATAATAAATACCTAATACCAGACGAAACACTTCTACTCACAACAACAGTCACACTGTAATAATTATAAATAGCAGTATATTGTTATTAAATATATTTCTACTTATGATATTGATTACTAATAATAAATTCCATAATGTAAGTAAAAAAATGGCGGTTGCAGCTGCAACCATTGTCATAGGTCATAGAGCATAGCAAAACACAGACTACACATACCCATTGGCATTTGCTTATTATTATAAACATGACGTGTCTTGGTTATTCATATAAAATTCTAATATAATAACGAGATCGCAGATATGAATAATATCTTTTTTAAATTCCAAAACCAAATTATTTTTAATATACTACTATTGGTAAGTGAAATAATGGAAGTTAGTCATCCCTCCCGCCGCCAGTTGTGTGATTTGCTCAAAAACAAAAAGTGTTATAGTGCATTATATAAATACGTTAAAAATACCGTAGGGAAGATTTAAGAAAACAAGTGGAACGTTAGAATAAGAATAACATGTGAAATTAAATGAAGAAAAATAAATGAAATTTAGTGACCGAAAATAAGACTTGGCTTAAAGGTCTTGTTACCAGGCCATAGAATTAAAAAAAATCTAATACCCATATTTTATATACTCAAACATATACACCCTGTTATATAAAAATATACAATGTAATATAGTTATTAGACATTTTATGACGTTAAATTATTAATGTTTTTTCGATGTATACATGTATTTATACGATTAATTTGATGTTTATCTGCCTAATTCATTTATGATGTTATTGATAAGATCGAGGTTCTTTTATAGTTATCTATAATAATTAAAATATTAGATCACCTGTGACTTCCTTTCGACGAAATAAATTAAATAGCGTTTGTTTTAAACCCGCGTCAATGCGTGATGCAATATAAAAAATCATTGATTAATGACGTATAATGAATCATCAATAAATTTGTTTCAAGTTTTCAGACGTATAGTAATAGCTATTCAGATTTAAGTATTGAGTTCACGTGATTTCAAGTTGTCAATTAGTTCTGGCTTGACAGAGTAAAATGTTGTAAAAGGTTCTATGGGTAAATATAAAGCACATTTAGAAAAAAATATTACTTCTTAATTTCAAGATAATTGAATGAGTAATTACTAAATTACCTACTTAATGAAACTGGGCATCGTTCTTGCAACAGAAATGATTACATAACTTCCTTATTTAATACATATAACATTCTACCTAGTCTTTGTGACGAATGAGAATTATTTCGCATAGTTATAATCTATTGTATTTACTCTAAGATCTATTACCTAACACGGACGGCGGAATAATTTTTGCATTAGCTTCTTAATATTATAGTGTTATTTAAAATGTCTAACGAAACTATGTTTCAAGAATAACATAAGAAGATTCCTCACTTATTTTGTGTTGTCAATTCCTATGTTTATTAAACTAATTACTTGAAATATATTAAAACAAGATTGACTACGAGATCCACTGACTAACAGTTATAGTTGGATGAATGGTCAAACTGCTCGATTTATAATCTAAATAAATCTGGGTGCTATATGTTTTCTATACCATAAAGTGGGTCATGAATTTATAGTTTTAAACGCACGGTCCGGTTTTGTACTTTATTACATCCACATTAACTAGTTTCACTAGTTCGTGCGGCTCAATATTTTCAAACCGAATAAAAAGTTCGTTAACTGGGATCTTAAGGCCGATTTACATTATCATTAGTGTTTAGGAGAGTGCTTTAGGATAGTACTTTAGTTGAAACATGTAAACGCTACTTGCTTTAGTAAACGCTACGCTAAAGAACTTGCCTTTCAAGTTGTACTAAAGCACTCTCCTAAACACTAAGTTAATGTAAATCGGCCTTTACTTCGCCCGCCTTGATTTGGGGTGGACAGAATAATCCTTAAAATTGTCTATGGAAATTAAATTATTCATTTGTTTTTTTTGGAAATCAAAAGATGTCAAGTATTATATATAGTTATATACTTATAGTTCGTGGTACAAGCTAAAAGCGCTATTTAAGGCACTACTGCGCACCATCACTATGTGGAACCAGCTGCCCACTGAAGTGTTTCGGAACCAATTCGACTTAGGATCCTTCAAGAAGGGTACCAACTCGTAAAAGGCCGGCAACGCACTTGCGCTTATGGCAGTGTGAGTGTCAATAAGTTGAGGTATCAGTTAACATCACGTGAAACTCCTACCCGGTCAAAAAAAACAATCTTAGCCTGCTTCATAATGTGGTCATCCATTGCACGTTCGTAATGTATCATTTGGATGTTATTGGTTTAATTAATACTTTTGAAGAGAATCATTATTGTGGTTTCATATGCGATGTACGTGATCAGTTTTTTTCTATCAAAACTTGATAAACTACAAAACTAATGTTTCTCATCAAACATTTGAAAAGATATTTTATCGATATTTGACAGACGTTACGGTACGTAACACTTCTAGGTTTTTCTATAAGTAGACAATTAGTCATCACTAAGATTATCAACCTTAATAAATAAAATATAGTTAAATGGGAATTATTATAAAGCTTGCAATCTTGAAAAATTAGTGGTTATCAGGTTTCAAGTGCAAAGCAATAAATGATAATAAAACATGTCATGAGATCCACTCAACAATATTTTTAATGGATTGCTTGATTATATTTTTCATACTAGTACCGTTGTATGCTTAGGCCGATTGTCTCGAGTGCCAAAAATACCTAAAACGTACACATTTTTCGTCTACAATCTAGATAGATACATGAATTACTATGATAAACACAATCAAGAATTTCTTCAAAGATACCGGATGTCACGAATAATCACCGTATTACAATAATTTCCATATAATATTTATTTTAAACGTGATATCCGCGAAAGATAAATTTAAAAAGAGATAGTTTTAATAGTTTTCCGACTCCACTTACAAAAATATAGCGAAAGATAAGGTAAGGTAAGCTTCAAGCTTCACAAGTAAAATTTCCTGATTCACGGTATAGTCACTGTTATCAATATTATTAATACTCGGAATAACATTCCTTAAATGACTCATTAAGTAAGTTTAATATTTAATTAGTTAAACGTTTATAAGTGCCTATTAGAATGTAATATAAATTGCAATTAAATTGTCATTAGAAATACAAAAATTCGTTAATAGAAAGTATGTATATATTTTTATACTTTTAATTTTAATGGTAGGTTTTATTATTTCATTGTAGATATTTAAAATGACACCTTATCAAATTGCGGAAATAAGCGTTTTTCATGTACTCGTAAATACATTTACGAATATACACCCCTACCTAATAACTAACGTTGACCTTGACTTTAATGATTTATAAAGTTAATTATAAGGAACCACATTTTATTAGCAAAGAAGTTTAATATAAAACTCCTAATCATTTGATCAAATAAACGTGTACCACTGCTGACTTTCGATACCATAAACTGGAATCAAATGACTACCTAGTGATAAATAACAATTATCAAATTCAGTGAATTACTTACATCTTCGGGAGGGAAATCGTAACATTCTGCTATTTTCTGATACAGTTCCTTGACATTAGCAAATCCTGATATTAAGCCAAGAGGGCTTCCCTGTGCCTGTTGACAATGAAACACCAACTGTGTCTTTTGTCCATTGTTGTTATCAACACCGTTAGATTGATTGTGTATTTCTTCCACAGGAGGGGGCTGCACCGGTGGAGACACGTATTTAGAAGTTTTCTTCTTAAATAACGACATGGCGAAGTAACGGTAAAATTAAGGTTTCTTTGGTATCAAGTTCAAAACTCACTCATTACACCCGCGCACTGTAAAATTATAATCACTATGAGAACATTAACAGCTATCAACGCGTCATACTTCACGATAAGTTATCAACCAATGATATTGGAGGATAAGATTATGGCACACTATAGAAACATTATTTAAAGACGAATGCCGATGGCGAAGGCAAACAAATTACACGTTTAACCAAGAGACCGCTTGATGGGTGACTGAGGAGTGAGGAATGGGGAGTGCCGAATAGCGAACTGCCGAGTGAGGACTGAGGAGCGGAGGAGTGAATGGTGTTCGTACAATGCGTGGCCCTCATTTAACGTTTGTAAAATAAATTTTAAAAAATTTGAACAGCGACGTAATTTTTATTGTTAATATTAAAATTTTGCCCCTGCTAGCGCAGTCAGGTTTATTTTATTGTTGTCAAACATGATATATTTTAGGTATGTAAAGGTACTTACTACATTTTGATAATATTTTACTTTTTTGTTTTGTGTATGCTAGATGTGTTGAACAACTCACAGAAGGCTTACCTACTTGCCTAAATGAAAATGTATCAATAAAACAGATGCAGAATTTCATATAAAACAAAATTGGTATTAGATATGCCTGTCTCTGGATTCTCACAAATTCGTTTCATATGAAGCGGATATTATAATATGTTGTAATTGAATTTAAAATTAACTTTGCGTTATGGTCGTTAGAATAAGTTCTTTTAATGTGGGCGCCTATGCGGGATTTTGCCCGCATCCTACAGAAATAGACATATTTTATGTTGCTTGCTTTTTGTATGTAAAAATATACTTAGTTGCTAATAAATAAATGTAGTTCCTTAATTTTTATTTAAAAAAAATATTTAAACATACTAAAAGGTTTGTATCCATTAAAACGACTATGTATACAATTTAAAAAGTAAATTAACAAACAATAAAAGAATACAAATATATTCACACTTTTGCTTATAGCTAAGAGTTTTGTGGAATACTTAAAGCCCGCAATAAATAACACCGTAAAGACATAATTCACGAGATTTCGTAACAATCTTGCTAATCCGTTTAACCTATAGGCAAACTGATACCTCTTCCGCAATTTTTTTTTTATAATTGTCACATCTTGCTAATAACAGTGAACTGATTAAAAAAGGGCTAGATTTAGATTGGAGGGTGAGAATGTAAAGCGAAAAACGTATAACAGAAGAAGAAAAACAATTGTGCGTTCCGTTCTGATTGGTCGACAGCATCTTCAGACCAATACGCGTTGACAGTTGACACGCGACACGATACGTCATAACGTCCGTTTGACCAATGACAATCGAATGCAACGTTTCGTCTCGCGTCATTAGTTTTTTTTGTATTTCAATTGACATTTTACTCATATCTGTGAGTTTTTACCACCAAGCATTTCTATTGCTATCAAGCTGTGATGATATAAGTAATTTGTATTGCCGTCTATCGCCAAGTTAAATATTCTTATTTCATTTGACATTTTTGCTCATATCTAAGAGCTCTGACCACCATGCCAAAAGTTCTGGTGGTGTGAAGCCGTGAACTGATGCCAATTCCCAATAAGAGCTTACTAGGGGTAGCCAAGGCCTGTATACACTCAATCTTGGTTCGTGGGTCAATTTTAAACCAAGTTTACGTCTTGCCACTAAATATGTAATGTAAATATCTTCAATGTTAATAAGTGGGACTTCATACGCCGCCAAAAACATTGGTTTGAGGTGTTTTCCTAAAAAAAAAGTTTAGTGAAACTAGTTTAATAGGAAAAAAATACGCAATTTAACAATTTTAATCAGTTTTTAGAAATAGTCCATAATTTTTTTTCTTTTAGAAATCCAAACCGAAACCTCATTGTGGGAAATTTAAATTTTATTAAATTTTAGTGTTACCATTAATCATATACCCATTTCCAGAGAGATATTCCGGCACAAACTCCTCAGGGTACAACCAGCTTGGCATATGCCACTTACTGCTCTCACGACGATCCAGCTCTGCATTCACCATTTTATAACCTAAAATCATTCTTAACATAAAAATTATAAATATCAAACAGTTACATTTTTCTCTTTTTTAATTAAAAATACGCAATAAATTAATTTAAATATCCCGCTTCGATAGCGTGAGCTAGCTCATTGCAATTGTAATATTGTATAGGAGAACAAGTTTTCACTTGGACGGTAGACGCTATTTCAAAAAAAATGATAAAAGGTAGATCAATTCCAAAAAAAAGGCGGGTACGTGTTGAACGAGACTTGGCGCTAAGTCTTCAGTACGTCAACAATGTGTTAAATTTTAACATAGGTACATATTTTGAACACTGTCAAATACCTATGTCATTCATACAGAAAAACTGGTTTGACAAGTCTAGAAACTGGAGGATTGCTTGACGGGCTAGTTTGCGCTACTTGTTCGGGTTTGGATATGTATATTTGTAGTGGTTAATATATATTAAGCGAAATTTCTTATAGACACTTGAAAACTCCTAATATTAATATATAGGCAATATTACCAAGTAGATCAGCGTCTGGCGTGTCGTGCACAACTGTTTCCAACTGCCAAGGGTTTAATAGCATATCATCATCGGTTTTGAGTAAATAATTAACTGATGAGCATTCCTCCGATGCCCACTTCAGCATGAGCGCCACCTTTAACGTGAGATTCTGGTAATGGTCTTTGAATTCGTACACAATTAAATCATCTTCGTGTCTGTCATTCTAAAACAAAAGAAGATCTATGACGCGACATTTCTCCACGCTGATCAGTCTTTGTCTTCATAGGCAAGTGGGCGATTGCTATTATTAGCACAGAATTTACAAACAGAGCAAGGGCAGTTAGAGGCACCAAACGAAGTAAGGCACATTCAGGCACATAACGTTCTTTCTTTTTCCTATTTTAAAGAATATTTGTTTCACAGGATTCAACTTCTGGACATATACGTCACAGCAATTATCATAACCACACATATTCATCGTGCTAAGCTCATAATAGCATAAGCAGTGGTGGCCTAGTGGCTTAAGCATCGACTCTTAACACAAAGTGCGCTATTAACACTTGCCCCTACAGTTAAGGCAAACATCATGAGGATGCCGACATGTCTTAAAACCCAAAATCCACGACATATGTGACAGACACAAAAGGCTGATCACATACTTGTCTATTAAAAAAAACAATGAAAGAAAGGCATGAAATCTGTGGTCTTTATTAGTTATTCCACTGAGTTATTATTATTAAATATAAAGTCGAATTTATAATACTATTGGTTCGGAAAGCTTAAGAATGTCGGATAGTATGTTGCTCAGTTAATTGCAATTGTATGCATCTGGAAATTAATTGAAACCTTCGTTCGTTTTATCATGGATGTGATATTCTCACAAATCAATAATTTGAATTGTCATAACCGCCTGCGTTAAACGGGAAATTAAAAAAAAAACATCAGACATCTGCCCATATTACGAAATTATATAGAAGGCATGTTAGTCCAGTCATTTAAGCTTAAATTAGGTAAGAATCTCGGAATTCGGGATACCCAGCTGTAAGTCTGTAAATAGTTGTATATTGACACCCTAAAAGTTGTCTCAAAACCTACATATGGTAGGGTGTAAGCAACTATTAAATTTCAAGGTCAAAAATCACAAAAATCGGTTTTTTGCGCTTTTTTTGGAAATATCTCATTTCCTATGGGTTTTTTGCTATTTGTATGTATGATCAATATTGTAGAATACAAAATTCTCTATAAATTTTGTTTAAAAAAATTTTTTATACGGTGAACCGTTTTCGAGATAGAGGGCGGAGATCGCGCGGTCACCGCATCACTTCAGGTCAACCGGTGCCTCCGGTCGAAAAAACGGTCCGGTACAAATTTAAAATATAATACAATAGTTAACAAAAATTGACAAATATTTATAATCATTGATTTATCGATAGTTCATCAACTATATATGGCGCGTTTTCGACCGGAGGCACCGGTTGACCTGAACTGATGCGGTGACCGCGCGCTCTCCGCCCTCTATCTCGAAAACGGTTCACCGTATAAAAAAATTTTTTAAACAAAATTTATAGAGAATTTTATATTCTACAATATTGATTATACATACAAATAGCAAAAAACCCATAGGAAATGAGATATTTCCAAAAAAAGCGCAAAAAACCGATTTTTGTGACCTTTGACCTTGAAATTTAATAGTTGCTTACACCCTACCATATGTAGGTTTTGAGACAACTTTTAGGGTGTCAATATACAACTATTTACAGACTTACAGCTGGGTATCTCGAATTCCGAGGTGAACTTACTATAATGACTGGACTAATGTGTAATGTGTGTGTGTAATGTACTAGACATTACAAGACTTTCTACCGAGAGATAGATAGATAGGGGTGTCGCTTGTAGAAGTTCGCCCATTGTATAGTGAAAACTTCATCATGGTCTTGACTGTGATAATAAAACATGTAAAGATAGTAATTAATAAAATTAATAAAGCAAAACTATTTTGACAATATTATTTTTAACGGCTTTTTCGATTCTCTAGTGCAGCTTCCCTTACACGCCACGTCCTTGCTGCAGTGCATCGCATTAGATGAAAACGAAATTCATTATTTAAAAAAAAAAAAACCTCAAGAAACAAAAGCTTCCCATACATACCAGATGCTGCAACTCCTCACCACTTAAGCCCAATATAAACAAAGTAGGCACTCGAGTAGCCCATGTATTTCTGATCGCATACCTCTGCTCCGTGTGAGAAGGCGCAGAGGTTACCATCACCAGAAGTGGCATATTATCTTTGCACGGTGCTATTTTCGGCTCAAGAAGTAGTCTTCTAAAAGTTTTAATATAGAGGTTAATCTCTTATGAACTGAAAATTCTCTTGAAATACTCTAAACCTCTTTTCTCTGCGATATATTATATACGTATAGTAAACTACTTAAGTGTAACTTATTATAATGGATTACTCAAACAAGGATGTTCATATTTCTAGGATATCAATTGTGAATAATTAAAAAACAGCAGAGTTTTTTTTTCTTGGGGAGAATTCCTTCGTTAACGGTCCTTTAAATGTTATGTGAAAATCACAATAAACATAAAAAGTGAGTAAAATAAATAAATAACGATAATAGTACATACATTTCCTGCAAATAATCCGATAGGCTTCGCGATTTTCTAAAATGATTAAGATTCTGCTGCACAGTAACGTCTTCGGTAACATGTGTCATACACAAACAACATATCAACGTAGATAATATAATAAAAAATAGCAAATTTCTTATGGTACTCGTTCTTATAACTGTAAATCAATTTGAAAAAATGATTAGGTATATAGGTATGAAATTTTAAACTAAATATAAAAAGCATGTGTATAATCATCAACATCTATTGTGTATTTCATATTAAGAACACAGGTGAGGAAAAAACTCGCCACGAAAGGTCCGTTTTGGCGGTAAACGAAGCGACGCGCGACGCGGGAAGGGTGTAAAATACTCTAGGCGGTAAAATATCTATTACCCTGCAAAAGTGAAGTACTCTTTACTTTAATTGTGTTGGCTAGAACAAAGTACAATGAGGTAACGCGCTTAGTCTACGCGAAATCACTGGAATTTAACAGGGCAGGGAATTTATAATTGTTAAAGTAAGTACGTCAAAAATAAGATGTCGATCATACTATTGACGTCTTTACTAAATTAATAGGGAAATTATAAACTACCTGTCTTAAACACATTGGCCTTCATCATAATATTTTTTTCTATTTAATATTTGTTGATTTTTTGATATTGTCTAATCTTCCTTTATCGGGATTACTGTTACAGAACATTGAGTCCTAAGTTCTGAAAAACAATTAAATTAGTGACACCAACTCTCTAAAGAACTCAAATGGCAAAAAAAATACTTTTTAAGTTTATAGCTTGGTTTTTCGACATCGATTTCTACTACAAATTAGATTTAGTTCATTGATGTCATAAAGTAGGTACGTCTTATGGACAATGTTTCTTTCTTGTTATACAACAATAAGCTGTTTGGCTAATATCTAAGCTGTTTGAACTTTAAAAAATTCATATTAATAGTATTTGTGTTAATCCACATATTCTCTGCAATAATGATCATTATGATATATATTGTTATTATAATATGTATCCTATCAAAACTCAAATGTGACAAATATTGCAATAAAAGGCCTGTAATCACTTTGATTAGTGCGAGTGCAAGTGATTAGTAATTGAGGATGATTAGTGCAGATGTGTAGTGCAAGTAGTGGCCAATTCTTGTTTAGTGGCTCTGTTAAGTAAATTCAGCTGTCGATAGCTGTCGATCAGCAAGTTTGGACGAACATCGAGAAGCGCGCTTGCAATTGAAAGAAGTACTGAAAGAAGTATTAAACGCGGTGCTATCTGAAACCGAAGAAGTTTTGGAAGCTGAACTTGCAAGACCAAGAAAAGTATGGGTTCGAAAATGGATTAATAGAAGGCGCAAGGCGCAAGCTACCAACTCCATAAGGTTTTGGCTGCTTAAGATACGACGGAATATTACTTTGCTCTCAGGTTGACTGAAGAGTCCTGCTGTTTCCAGACGTGTTTTGGCCCGCTGCGAGGGAGGGGGAAGGGAGGGCGCACGCGACTTCACTACTCGCAGTTCACTCGCAAAAAAATAGAACACGCTTCTAATTACTTTATATTATTACTACGCTGCCAACTAATCACCTGCACTAATCAGTCGCTGTCCACACTTGTTTTCTCCTAATCACTAATCAAAGTGAATACAGGCCTTTAGGATTCACAATAATTTTTAAAATAAATTGATTGAAATTGTGGACGAATTTTACAAATTGCTACTTAGTTCTATACTCTTTGATTATGTGTAATCTATTGAGCAGTGACAATTTTATTAGCACAGCTGATTAAAGTATGATTTTTGAAAGTGATATGAACATAATTGCTATCAATTAGTTTCCGGCAAAATATTAATATTCAGGAACATTGTATTGTTACTTTTACTAGCCAAGAGTATCCATTTGTAAATATCCTTAATTTCGTATGTGTTTGTTTAGAAATAGGTTATGATAACGAAAAGTGCAATAAGCGAAATTGTAAATTAATAATTAAATAAGGTAAGCCGAAATTTTTTATTTACCACAAGCCAAGTTCCTCGCATTCTTTATGTAATTGTAACTACATTATATGTGAGCAAATTGTGTTATTAGATGACAAGTTACCTTATAATATCTCTGATTTTCTGAAGAAATACATTTTTGTTTTTCACTTGTAATATCTTGTGCACTTTTTACTGTCAATACAACAGTATAAATGATATTCCTTATACATTTGCCAGTGATATGATATCCACTAGAGCTTATCGGTAGCATTAGATGATTATCGATTATGTTTGCTCTGTCCTAGTAGATATTATATATTATTTTTCTATACGCGATAATTTATATACGTACGATAACTAAACATTTTCAACCGAAAATCAAAATGTTGTTTGTTTCAGGTTATGTTAGGTTTTAAAAACAAGCCAGAAGCTGGACGGTGTGATCAAAAGAAATTTTGAGCAGAAAAATATGCAGCAGTAAGACATATTTCATTATAATGAAGTTGTGATTTTTGTTTATAAAAAGAGATTACCCGAAAAGCGATTTGATGTTATATTCTTAATACATTATTCCTGATTAAAATTGTAAATCAATAATATTTTTGTTTTTAATGTTTGTCGTAACGCGAAATACATACCAAATCCATCCAAACTTTTAGACGGTCAGTTAAGTGGCGGTTTCATTAATTGCAAGACAATTTTTAGCTTGTCAGCGGCTCCAGGATCAATATAAGGAACTTTTTTTGAAACGTATCTAATAAAATAAAGCACGTCACTACAGCTAAAGTGGCCGGGCAACTGTATCAAACAAAATTAATATATATAATCTTTGGTGGCGAACTCCGTGTTAACGTAGTATTCGGTTCTTAGCGATTGCGACGCGCGACTGTGTCGTGCGACTTATTGAACTATGATCATGTAATATGTATATGGAGGGGAAACCCCGCGACCGCGACTCGGCTACAGTGATGCCAACTTAGGGGTTTTCCCCTAAAATGTAGTAGAAATCAAGATGTCCAGGCTTTTAGGGGGTACATAATCCCAGAAAAATATATTCGTAGAAAACGCACATTCTTATTTTTATTAATTACATACATTAAGCCTCGAACCCAACTAAAAAAGTAAACCAAATATAAACTCCAAGCATGACAATAATATATAAATATTAAAAAAAAATATATCTATATTAAGGGTATTCGAAGTTGATCCTAGGGGGAACAATCTGTAGAAATTGGCATTTGACGAATGGCCTTGTGATTCTGTAACTTACTTTTCGAACTCTCACAGCGGTTTTCGCAGCGGCGGTCGCGCTCAAATCAGTCGTGAAGCAGTCATTTTACGATTTGGCATTCTGATAAACTACAAGCTCCCTCTTTACGGTGAGTTACAGAATCGCAAGGCAGTGCTGTGTTGTATCGATGACAGTGCCGTCGCGCGACATAGGCGATAACCACAACAAAATTTAAATGTTTTTTATTTGAAAGCATCTCATCTGCTCGCTTCAACATTAACAAAATTTTGTCCATCATCATAATTTTTACGGATGCCTAGATAATAATAATGTCACAAAAGGAATATGATCTTCATACTCCAGTATAAGTATCACAACTTTTTTCCTACCTGCGGAGAATTTTCGTACTGGAATAGAACATAACCATCATCGATAAAAGCTGCGATAAGAATGCATTTCGCGGTCGCTGACATCGGAAAGCTAGTGTCACTCCGCGACATGCCACTAGGGTCGCGGAATAATCGTAGTCGCTAAAGGCTGATTTACACGTATTAAGTTGCCAAGTCTTAACTAAATTTTAACTAAATTTCAAGTGACTTAATTTTAAGAAACCGTTTACACGTAAAAATACAAAATAATTAGTTAAACTCATTTATTCGCTCAAGATGGACGACCACAGAACAAAATATTATAGGATTTTCTCTTCCTGATTGGGGATTTACTGTATTGTATGCTCCAATACATGATTGTGAAGGTTCTGGGGACTCAACGTAATACGTATTTGAAGAAGGCGAAGGAGTAAAACGGCTACTATTATTCATTGGGGAAGGGGTTCTACTACTGTTCATTAATTGTTGTATACGCATATCGGACAAATAGTTTTGGATATGTTTTTGAGCTTCCAGCGCCGAAAGCAAAAGCATAGCTTTGCAATGACTCCGCCAGCTTATGCTTTTCACTTAAATTTAACTAAATTTTGCCTGTCCAAACGTGTCAAGTGATTAGCCACGCCCACCAACTTAACCGAAAAATAGACAAAATTCTATTCTACCTTGTTTAGTTGCAACTAAATTTTAACTTGCAACTTCTTACTAAATTCACTGTTTACACGGGTTAAGTTACTTAAAATTAAGTTAATATTTAGTAAATTTTTAGTCAACTTAATACGTGTAAATCGGCCATAAGTTGAGTAAGTTCCAAATGCTATATTTACCGGCATGTCGGCGGGCAACACTCGCGGGCCCAAATTGCGGGCATGATTTTTTCTTAGACGTGTCGACGGGATGTGCCGAAAATTTTGGAGATAAGTTTAAGTGTGTTTTACCCCTTTTTAGGAATCTCCATAATATTAGGAAACGTCGGATAAATTTAAAATTATGTTGAATAGTTGTCAATTTATAATAATACATAACTTTAATCCGGTTAAAAAGTTTTTTCTTTAAATATTAGGTATTTCAACCAACCAACCAAAATAAGTTTTATCTACCCGTAATATAGACCATACGTACATTATATAAATTGGTAGTACCTAGTAAATAGCGTAGTTCCTGCGTTATATAGTGACTACTAACAATAATTTTATATAGATGGCTTAAAGAAACTGGTGCTTCGGTATTTCATAAATACCAATAACAACAAGCAATCGCATAGTTATCATACATCTTATTAATATAAATAATTTGATTTAATAGATAAATGAGGTGTCATTCCATGGATTAGTTGCAGCCGCAGAAGAGACGGACGGATTTACATATCATATCCGTAGATAAATCATTAGATATAGGTACTATCGACCATTGTTTTAGCATCAATTGTACCTACGTGAATTAACCTTCCATTAATCTTGAATTTTTCAATCACTGTTTTCGTTATACATATTAACTTATCACTCAAGAAAATAGAACAATACAATTAACATTGTATTAAGTCTTGTCAATATTTATTATATTTGCAACACTGTGAAAGTACAACAATTCTGAACTGTCGTAAATTCAAACACTAATAACTGCTAACGTTTTTCATCTATTCATGATTATTATTAAAAATAGGAATGCCAGTTGTCACTGCTTAGAGTCCGACCTCCTAGGTATATAAATTAAATTAGGTTAAATAACCTACTCAATCATTTATGTACTTAACGAATTTTTAGTATTATATATGGTTTATTTGCCATTTTTATCTATAACATATGAGTGAGTACAATAATTAATAATACTAATGTAATATATTCTTTAGGACTGTTGATTTTCACACTTCTCCCATAATTTAAGCTGAATCATAACTGGATGCAATATAGTCTAAGGGTCTGTTTCACAATGTACGGATAAGTTCTAAATAAGCTATTTATTACGTATTGGTAGAATAAACACTATTGTTGCGTTTCACGACTGTTACGTAGCGCTATTCGTCACATAAAGTCCATCATAAGTTATGAGTCCGATGAAGTGTCAAATAGCACAATAATTTATCTTACAAATAATTTGTGTTGCATAACTATTTGGTACTTATCCATACATTGTGAAACAGACCCTAAGCATGGTTTATTATCATTGTGACATTAAATATCATAATGATATTTGACAACACCAATATCGGTACGATATGTCAATGTCATGTGATTTTCGTCAAGGCGGTACTTTGAATTTATAGTTTTTATTGAGTTACTCGATTTAATACACAAATCCTTTTTGTTATTTCAGTGGAGGTAGTATATTTGTGAAAAAATAAATTACAATGATGAGATACCGACAAAAGTTTGCCGCCTTGATAACTAATAAATTTCAAAGTAGTTTTTGTAAACAAGGTAAGTGCCTAATAGTTGAAAAGTATTTGAACTTGCAGTTACAGTCAAAACCGGTTATAACGACATTGAAGGGACCGCATAGTTGCCGACGTTATATCCGATAGTCGTTATAAGCAATGTCATATACACAAGTACAGTACATATGTATGTACATAGTTATCGATCTAGAATAGGTAGGTATGGGTTATAATATAGTATGTTAATATTATAATATGTAAACGAGTCAAAAAAGAAACAAAATTATTTATTTATTATATATATATGTATTTATTACGAAATAATTAGGTACAAAAGTAAACCACTCAGTCTATTTTTTTCTAGGCCAGTCTCAAATATTTTTTGCATTTTGCGTTTCATACTCCTCAAGGTATGAGTATCACCATTCAAACTGTTCGTTAAAGGCAACAAATTTTTGCAAAATCGTTACAGCGTTAAGAGCCTCGGAAATCGTTGTTGGCTGAAGCTGTTCGTTGGGAGAAAGTGCGTAGGTAATAATATGCCTAAATATTCATTCAATGCTTATAAATAAGATTTAAAATCGTTTTTATTGTTTTGTTTTGCTGAGACAAGAAGCGGTTGGTCGTTATAGCCGATGAATACGATAAACTTTCGTCGTTGTAAGCGATATGTCGCTGTATCCGATGTTGTTATAAGCGGTTTCTTTACTGAATAGTTTACTAGGGATTCGGACGGGACCATACAATCCGGTTGTAATAACCGATAGGTCGTTGTAAACGATGTCGTTATAAACGGTTTTGACTGTATTTGTATTATTAATTTATTTGGTATTTTTTAGGTCCTAATATTCTTAAAGCAAATAGTTTAAAAAGCAATCAGATATTTGGTTGTAACTTGACTTTAAAACAAAGTTATGTTACTAAGATAGATGAACATGTGGCTACATATGAAGAAGTAGCAAAGAGTGTGAACAAACCAAAGAAAATGATTGTGGATGTACGTAATCAAGATGAAATCAAAACCACAGGTCAAATCCCTTCAAGTATCAACATACCATGTAATGTAATTATTTAGTTATGGCAGCTACATTTGGGTACATAATTTGTTATCTAAAAGTAATCTTTCTAGTGCCTTACAACCTTAAAGAGCAGTTTTATCCTAGTAGCGTAAGTGTGCCTAAACCTTGAGGTTATGCTTTCAAATAACTGCGCCCCAATCACGTTTTGTGTACCATAATGAACATGCATCGCTTGCATGGTAAAAAAAACAGTTCATCATGCATTTAAGCCCTAAAAATAGAAAGGATGTGAAGCACAGAAAACTGATCACCTACATACCTATGAAATGATCATGATGAGCAGATACAGAATTCTGAGGCCAAGGCCATATTACCACTTTTTAAAATATATTTACATAGATCTCACAAAATAATAAATTAATATAATCTAATAATTATTTCCAGTGAAGAATATACAAGAAGTATTGGAGTCAATGTCTGAAGCAGAGTTTCAAAAAAAATACCACAGGTCTAAGCCTTCACAATCTGATGAATTAATTTTCTATTGCAAATCAGGAAAGAGAGCTACAGAAGCGACTAATGTTGCTTTAAAACTTGGTTATTCTAAGTACTGTGATCTTTTTATTATGATTCTAACTTAATCTATTTTCATAATTTTAAAGCCCAGTTCAAATAATTGATTAATTCATTAAACATCATTTTACAGAAGTGTTTGAAAGACAGTGTCTTTAAACAGATTTATTATAATCTTATTCTCATAAATATAGAAAAAGGATAGTTGTCACTCATTCATTCCCTTCCAAAATCTGTCTCTTCAACTGTGACTTGAACCTATATATATTATATACCTCACAACACATATATTATAATCTGATAAATTTAAAATTAATAGAAGCCAGAACCAACAAGGTTTTAATTTTGATTTATTGAAGTCTTATTTCACTATTTATATGATAAGAGGTTTTGTAATTTCATAATCGTAATATTGGTGGTGCCAAAATCAAGCAATAATTCTATCTTTCTCAGGTGATTAGCATTAATAAACACATTATTTTACAGGTCCAAAAAGTTTTTGCCTGGCTGGGATGGATGGAATGAAAAAAAATAAATGTTAAAGTAACCACTTGATTTAAAAAATATTTATTCCAAGAATATCTTAATCATTGAAAAAGACCATATGATTTGAAATTTATGAGAATATTGTATTATACTCAAAACAAAAAAGTGTTATCTTTTATCTTCTACTCTTTTACCAAAATCAATTAATAAAGCCATAATGTATAGAAAGATAGCTTTATGATTTTGAAATCAAGTTAATAAAAAGATTTAAATTTTGTGAACCTTTTAATTAGTAAAATGTCTACGAGGAGGCAACTGCTTTCTTAGGGGTAGGTTGGCCCTCTTTGAAACCATTGCGGAAGCGCCTTCTGACAATCTTAAGATGACGCATACGACCAGTTCCAGTGGTCTTCCTCCTCTTAGCCTTCACCGACCAGTGGTCTAAAAAAGATACAGATATTTGATAACAAAATTTAATTGTTTGAAAGCTATAAAAACCAACTGTCTCGATAAAATTGGAAAGATATTTAGTCTAAAATATTGGTATTAATGTGCACATGCTTAGAAGCAATATTAGTTAATGACTAGTTGCATTTAGCTTAGGATAAATTACATGTATTATGATTGTCTGAAATATGTAGCTTTCTATGGATTAGAATATCCACAAAATTTACCACATAATTCATATTGTTTACCTACATCTACAAGAAAGTATTAAATTAGTTAAACACCTCCTCAATCTATGTAGGAATTTTCGTGTACAATTACCTATATATAACCTGTGAAAGAACCAACTACACGTTACAATTTTTAAAAACTTACAAGAGCGTAATTTGGCTGCAGGGTATCCACACTGAGCGCATTTTGATTTTTGAATATGATAAGAAGATCTGCCACATCTTCTACATAGTGTGTGAGTCTTATTTCGGCGTTTACCGAAGCTCGATGTTCCCTTCGTCTGCAATCAAGAGTAAACAAACCTTAAAATTATACACAATAACACAAAATATGATCACTCCGTAACTAATAACACTGAAATTAACTGAATTAATCACAAAAAGCACGATATCACATAGAAATATCCATGATTCTTAAAGATTTATTTATTCATTTAAAAAAATACACTACCATTTTTGCCGAATTTGACAATGAAAGAAAGAGGTTAGGTGTTGCTACTTGATGACCCTAATAATTTTTTTTTTTTTTTTTTTTTTTTTTCCTTTATGGCTCTGGCACGGTTTGTGCATTAGCCAGTGTCAAGTAGGTATAAGATTTTTATAAGTCGCTGTTTTAATTATTTACAGTTTATGAATAATAAAAAAACGAAGGAAACTAATCGCGACATAACATAGATGATTGAAAACGCATTAAATTTACAACAAAATCAGAATAGTTACATAAGGGGAAAAATTAATCAAAATTATAGTTTAATGTTATTATTTACAATAAATATACTTATAATACTATATACAAGGGGATTTAAATCTCGAAGAAGTAAAGAAATATTGGTAGGAAGGGGAACAGAGAGAGATACTAAAGAAGTGTATAAGGAAGAATGGTCATATTTAGGACAAGAAAAGAAAACATGATTCAGGTCAGAATAGCTCTCGCCACACTCACAGGCGGTACTAGTTACGATACCAAGTTTGTGCAAATGAACTGGAAGGCTGTTATGTCCCAGACGCATACGGATTATAGTTGAAGTGGTGGTTTTACCAAGCGACAATTTGGCAAACCATGGCTTCCTGGGAACGGAAGACTGTATAGCATACAAGAAACGACCCTTAATCCGGCCTTTCTCTTCCCAACACATATTCCACGATTTGTGGAGATATATGCCGGGCAAAGCAGCAAGATCATGGCCAAAATTCTTGTACGGGTGTACGTCACCGGTCTCAGTAGCACTGTTAGCCAAACTGTCAGCTTTTACATTTCCAGAGATACCACAGTGACTAGGTATCCAACAGAATGAAACTAAATAGTTGTGTAATTGGCAGTGCAACAGCTTTCTCTTACATTCAAATATTACATGAAAAAATGGGTTAAGTTTTAGTGAAAATTTTGCTAAGCTCTGTAAAGCACTTAAGGAATCGGTAAATATAACGGTTTTTTTGAGTTTGAAACACAACACGTATTCAAGAGCTTTTAGTAGTCCAAAACATTCACCGGTAAAGACCGATGATTCCGGAGGTAATTTAATTTTCTGAACTATGTTGTATTGTTTGTGAAACACTCCAACACCAACACACCCATTGGAGTGTTTAGATGAATCTGTGTACATTTGATGCCAGTTAGGCCATTTGCTATTGACATTGCAATTAAAAATTGCATTGGCATTAAAATCAGATTTTTCAATGCCAAGAGAAAAGCAAATCTCTGGAGAAAGAAGAAGAGAATCATAAGAAGAGCTAAATAGAGGAAGTACATTAAAGGAATGAGTTGGGGCTTGTAATTGTTTGAATTTCAGGAAGCTTTTTAATAGACAAGGTATAGGTTTATGTGAAGAGGGTAATTTTAGAGAAAGAGACTCCAGTTTGGAGATGAGGGGATGATGGAACTGGACAATTCTAAAAATGAATCTATCTGACAGATATTGACGTCTTAAGTTTAATGGAGGGTCACAACATTCTATTTGCAAAGCATTAACCGGGCTTGATTTCATGGCACCAGAAACAATCCTTAAAGCCCTAGACTGTATGAGGTCTAGTTTTCTAAAGCCAGCTACATTACCTGGATCTAAGAAAAAGGTCCCAAAATCCAGTACACTTCTAATAACAGCATTATACACCAACCTCAATGTGGCTGGGTGAGCACCCCACCAAACTCCACTGAGACATCTCAGCATGTTCAAGTGTCGCTCACATTTACCAACTACAAATTCGCAGTGTGGTTGACCTGTTAGTTTAGAATCAAGTATAACTCCTAAGAACTTTACTTGATTATAAACTGGTAATATATGACGATCATATGTTATAGTAGGTGAGGGAGGAGAACGGGATTTAGTGAAAAGTACAACGGAACTTTTTGAGGGAGACAGATCTAGGCCATTTGCATCCATCCAGGATTTTAGCAAAGATAAAGAGGAGGAAACATGTTGTTCAGCAATACTTACACACATATCAGAGGCATAAATAACTAAGTCATCGGCATATTGTAATAAACTAACTGAATCTCCAATTGAATCTTCTAGGTCATATGTATAAATATTGTACAATAAAGGGCTCAGAACAGACCCTTGTGGCAAGCCCCTCCATACCAGCCTACTAGGCATATAAGGGCCGCCAACATCTAAAATAATTTTCCTCTCCGAAAGAAGATTTACAATGAAATTAGTTAAAAAATAAGGAACCTTTAATTTATTTAATTTACTTTTAAGAATATGTAACAAAACGTTATCATAAGCCGAATTAATATCCAAGAAAGCAGCGACTACTGACTTTTTATCTGTGAAAGCATTACGAATGTCCGTAACTAATATGCCTAAATTGTCACATACACTTTTACCTTTTCGAAATCCAAACTGAGTTGAGGACAGATATTCGTTATTTTCTATATACCATTCAAGCCGATTTTTAATTAAATGTTCAACAACTTTTGTTATCACCGATGACAAGACAATCGGACGATATGATTTAATATCAGATCGTACCTTAGACGGTTTTAAAAATGGCAGCACTATTTGACTTCGCCAAGATGGCGGTATGTCATTTGTCAATAGAACTTTATTTATTAAATTTAAAAAGAAATTTAATCCATTTTCACCAAGGTGAGACAGAAATGAATATGGGATCCCATCTTCCCCAGGTGCACTGTCACTAACGTAATTTAATACACCTTTTAATTCCACTAACGTGAAAGGTAGATTTAGAGAGGAAGGGGCGGCATCAGAGTTATTTTGTTTAGAAGAGTGGATAAAATCTCTAAGTGGAGCAGAAGGAGGAGCCAAGCGATCAAGGAATTGATCAGCTAACTCTATAGGAAGTAACGACGTGTTAGAAGAATTGACAGCTGACCTAAATCTTTTGATATTTCGCCAAATGACAGTTGAATGTGTTCCAGGTGATAAGGTGCTACAATATTTCCTCCACCCCTCAGATTTCTTTTTTTTAAATAGCTTTTTAACTTCTTTCATCACAGTCATTAAGGTCTCGTAGTTTTCCATAGACATATCATTGCGATAATTATGCTCAGCTGCCTTGCGTTTTTTAATACTTGTGGTACACTCTTCATCCCACCATGGTGGAGATGGCAACTTATTACTACGCGGCTTTTTCTTTGGAAAAACATTATCAGCTGATTCTAATAAAACAGTTTTGAAATAATTACTATCTGTGACATTAATTTCTGAGCAAGTATTAATTTTCTCTTCTATTAATAAAGTGTATTGACTCCATTTAGAGTCAATGATTTTGTGTTTGAGGCGAGAGTTATGAATAAACATGTTACTATTTTTTTTACAGGGAAATGAAATAATTATTGGATAATGATCACTATTGTAAGATGAACACAAAGTAGACCAAGATAGAGAAGATGCTAAATTGGGAGTACAAATGGACAGGTCAATGGCACTAATTGCTTCACCAGGTTTTGTGAGGCGAGTAGGAGAACCCGAGTTTAAAATGCACAGGTTATACATGTCTAAGATATCCAATAATGCATACCCATAACTATTAGAAACCGAGCTACCCCAAGATGTGTGATGAGAGTTAAAATCACCCAGAATCATGAAAGGCTGAGGAAGCACTGAAATTAAGTTTTTAATTTCATTGAAAATTTGCAAGGAGGGGTGAGGGACATAGATAGAGACAAAACAGATATCATCAACAATAGCTGCAATAATAGAAAAGCTGTCACTATGTGAAGGAAGAGGGAAGGAAGAAAAGGTGCTAGAGTTTCTGATGAGCAGGCATACACCACCATACCCATCAGCCCTGTCTTCTCTTAAGCATAAATAACCAGGGATTTTAAATACATGATCTGGCTTTAACCAGGTTTCAGATAGAGAAAAAATAAAAGGATAAAAAGTATTTATAATATGTATAATTTCATGTTTTTTGTTAATTATACTGCGGCAGTTCCATTGAACTAGCCTGTCCATGTTGGTCATTATTAATATGAGTGTAGGTATGAATTAAATTAGCAGCGTGGGACGGTATAGATAAATTGGGTTGTGAAAGTAATTTGATTAATGTAGTAATTAGCTCTGCTATTGTCTGTGAGTTTACATTAGAGGATGATGGATATGCACAACCATTAGATGGCTGTGGCATATTATAGTCTCTTACAAGAGACTCATGTGCAACATGATCGTAACCTTTACTTTGTTGAGGAGGGGTTCTAGGTTTAGTAAAAAAAGTTTTTTTGTAAGATAGTGTACGTGGAGGTGGTGAACCAGGCAAAACTGTATTTCCACCAGGAAGAGATTTATTTGGGATAGAGGATACTATATCTGCAAATGACTTAGATATGGGGGGATGTAGTTTTGATGCTTCAACATAGGACAGGCTATTCTCTGCCATTGATAGTTTAATGTTGGTTTGTCTCACATACTCTGGGCACTTTTTACTTGAAGCAAAGTGCAGCCCAGAGCATGAGCAGCAAGAACCGTGGTCTTCCTCCACATTACAAGTATTTCCAGTGTGGCCCTGACCACACTTGTAACACCTAGGCTTTGATCTGCATTGGACCTTAGTGTGCCCAAAGCGGCAGCAATTAAAACATTGAATAGTCGGATATATATATAAATTAACGGGCATAGAGTTGTAACACATAAATACACGTTTAGGCAAAACTTGTCCATCAAATGTAAACACAACTGTTTGCGAAGGTTTCCATGTAGGTGTGTTGTTTACCATGACTTTATAGTTAAGTCGCCTGAGTTTCAGAATTTCTCCACACCCAATGGGTACGTTAGTGTTCTCCATAATATCCTCAGGAGACCACTCGGTTGGGACTCCCTTAACTAAACCCATCCTTGTAATATTAAAAGTTGGGATAAAAGCCTTCATGTTGTTAGCAGGTAAGCAGTTTGAAGTGATAAAGCTGTTAGCGTCTGTGTAATTATGAAAAGATAGTGTCATTTTATTTCTACCAATACGTTTTAAGCTTCCATTTACAATATTTTTAAAAAGATAATTTTTTAAAAATCTGCCAAACACAACTGGGTGTAAAGTTGTACTATCATTATCATCACGTTGTATTTTCTGCACATGTACCACAAACGGGCCATGGTCATTGGCATCATAACTAGCCCTACCAATTTGTGTGGGGGTTTTAGGAGAATTGCTGGTGGGAGGAACAGGCATTGAAGTAGTATCAGTGCAAGGAATAGCAGGCAAATTAACAGTGCTCTCAGGAAATACATCTTTACATTGACAGTCTGAGTGTTTACTACTTTCAGTACTACTTTTTCGTTTTTTTTTGTTGCAATGTTTACAAACTTTGTGGAGATGGCTGCGCTTCAGCTTCCTTTTAGAAACTAAAGAGCAGTCAGAATCCATACCGGATTCATTAGAAATCGTGATAAATGCAACCGCAGGGGGCGCCGTGCCCCCCGGGTCCGGAGGCTCGTTCATAAAAATCCGAAAAGCTTACCCCAACTCGAAGAAAGTAGAAGAAAATATAAATAATAATACAAACTACAAATATATACAAGTTTGAACTATTCTGATCACCTAATTGATTAAAAATATTATTTTACAACAAATTCAAACAAAAACCGCGTCCGCCAAATTCGAAGGTTTCCCGCGTTTTTTTTTCCTAATAATTTTATTTATTGAATATAGAATGACAATTGACACGGCACTAAGTTTTATGTTACATGTTATAATAAATGTGTTCAACATGCAACATTCCACATTTTAATATAAAACGGTATTGGCCTAAAGGTCATAAACTCCAAAAAATAAATATATAAAACGGTACTCCCGTTCGTGTTGATCCATAGTCATTTAATAAATTTATAAAAAACTGGTGTAACGATACAATATTTGTAATTTAATAATTTTCTAAAATAAAAAATAAAATCAAATTGTGAACTTTATTTATTTATTTAAGCGTTTTTTGAATTTATACTTATTTAGGCGCGTTATGAAAAATTGATGAGAATGAAACTTTACTATGCGCGCGCACCGTGACACAAAATTAACAGAATGAAGTTGCCCACGGAAGATGCTACGGCATTGGACAAAATTTTAAAAAACAACATTCGAATAATAATAGAATTTATGTTACACTTAATGTAAGAAAAAAATAATACATATTTATTTATTTAATTTTTCAAATGTAAAACTGAACTTTATTGACTATAATGACTCCTTTTCCAGTCTTTGATTATTTAATTGTAATTAATTATTTGCATGCAATCAAAAACTATTTTTAATAATGCCAAAGAAGTATAACTTCTTACACGCGTACATAAATACACGCAACCTTTTTTTTATAAGCTTGGACGAAATAGTATTATGATAATAACGTACCTTAAGTCTCAATATATATATTTCATCATAATATCTAGATTTTTTTGTTTAGTCGCTAGTGATAGATTTTAAAGTTATATATTATTTGAAATTAATGCTTATTTTTGGTTTATGCTGCAATTTACCATCACTGCAAATAACCAAAAGTAGAAAATAAACACAATTTTATAATAAGATTAGTGGATTTTATCAAAAATCTTAATATTTTACAATCTCATATAGATTCCTCAATTTATTACAAAACCTAACCTAACTACCGTTTGGTTTTTAAAATGCACGCGTAGGAGGCAGAAGACAAACACTATTGGACTTTTTGCGTAGTAAATGACAAATCTCTTGTTCGATTTTCCGTGTATCATTTGTGTTTTAATTACATCTTGTTACGTGTTATACTTGTTATTTCTTGATAGAGGTCAGAACATCAGTTCAACCGACATAACATATACAAACATTTTTGATAATATAGACATTTAAAAATTCAATGACTTTTTATAACGAGCCTTTAAAAACCTTTGGATATTTATTCTTTAACCAATTAAAAACACGCAGTGAAAAGTAATAATGTAATAAAAACAAATATAAATTAAAACAAAGTACATAATATTATTATTTATATTTTCTTTGTCTGAGAACGGGGGTGTTGCCCGGTGTCCAGTGTGACCAGATTTAGTAGATTTCTACTTTTTTGGTAGATTTTGAGGTACTGTCAACAGAATTTAGTATGTAAAAATTATTTGGTATATTTTAGTAGAATTCACGCTTTTCAGTTATTCTAGTACTTTTTTTGGCATATCGAATAAAAGCGAGGTATTCCTCTTTCATCGATTGGATTATAACTATTTAATGTTTATTCTTTTCGTTACCATTCGTGCCGTGAGCATAGAGTGTGATGTGGGAATTCCTTTATTAAGAATTTATATAATCGACTTTAAAATGAAACATAAATATACACAAGGATATCGCAATGAATAGGAGGAAGATCCCTTATTTAAAGTTGGTTATGTAAATCTACAAAATTTTACGTTACTTTTCAAAGTGATCAGGCCCTTATTCATAAAATTGAAACAGACATACAAAACATGATGAGTTCCATTTTGAGCTGCTTTATGAAGATAAATTATATAAAAACTACTCCGCTTCAGTCAATAGATCTGACAGAAGTATGTTCAAGTTAATGGACTCTTGCTTTATGACAATGTTACCCAACATATAGACGAAAAATCTTTAATTTAAATTACATTTTTGTAAAATTATATTTTTATTAAGAATTTAATTTAAAAAAACTTGGTTTCTTTAAATTAAATTCTTATTTGTACTATTTTATCGTTTTATCAAGAAAACATTCATGATTTACGTTGTAACACAACATCAAAAAAATATAATAGATTTTCTCGTTCCTTTCGGTAGAATTCAGTAGTTTTTAACCTCCACAAGCAGTAGATTCGTCAATTAAAATCTGGTCACACTGCCGGTGTCATTAATTATTTTCTACTCTGCGTCTTGGGTAGCATTGTACAGTGTACACCACGGACAGAAATGAAAATATCTACACTGTAAGGCATACATACATCTATAATAAGCAGTTTAGGGATACTATTGAAAAATTGCGCAATTATTGAACATTGAAGTTTGAGCGAGCTTAAATTTTATTGCGCAATATGTTTTTTTTTCCTTTTCTCAACAAAATCACTAGCAATGCTGCAGCCATAACTTCGTCGTCAGACATGTTTTTCTCATGAAAATATTGACGTGAATGGTTCGTCAATCTTATTGCTAAATATGATATTGAACATTTGGATTCAAAGATGGTATTCAATATTATTGCACAATAAAAATATTGTAGATGTTTGGGCCGCCTAACTCCTAAGACACTATCATGATACGTTACTACGTTAGTGTACAACTGTACAGTTTATATACTATATTAGAAAATTATCTGTATACCTGGAAGAGAGAAACTGAGAATTGGCCTAAAGGTACCAGGATACCAGGCCATAAACTCCAAAAAAAAAAACTGAGAACCTTAGTTGAGACTTGAGAATTAAAAAAAAACATTCTTCGAAAATAAAATTCATTAAACCCTAAGTTTGTGATTTAAAGAAGTACACTTACAGGTTGATATCATTACAATACTTATAAGGAGTATTGTTTATTGATTACTCTACAGTTAAGGTAGGTTGACCTTTATGATGAAATTGCAAATTTGATAACTGGTTGAAGACCTGTATTAAATCCTTGTTTATGTACTCCCTTATCAAATAAAGCATCACATTTTTTTTAACAAAAAACTGGTATCCAATAACTTTTCTTTACATTTTAGCAATATAATAAAATATGGAACTACTAGATGTAATGAAAAATTTAACTATTAAAAATGTTGCTAATGAAAGTAATCAAAACTTTTTCAAGTCAATTGCTGCAGATATAGACGATGTACCAACTGAAATTGTTTATGCAGATTATTCAGATAAAATAATGCTCATTATTTCACAATACCAAAAAATTGGCAGTTTATTAATGATTCAAAAGGAACAAGTGCATAGCCCATTAGGTTCAAATGACATTTATTCAACAAAAGTAATTTTTGGTGCTTCAGGAGAAGAACAGCAAGTTGCAGCAAGATATCTGGCTGAAGCAATTGACATATGTAAACCACTTTGTATATTTATTAATCTTAAATCATATGACATTGAGACAGTCAAAGCTTGTAAAGATATCATTCTCGACTTGAAGAAAGAGGAAAAGTAACAATGTCTTTGGTAAGAAAAACGAATTTCAAAAATGTTAATAAATTGTATGGACAATTAATCATAGGACCTCCCGGTGCCGGCAAAACAACATACTGCAGTGAAATGTCAAAGCTATTAAGAAAACTTGGAAGGAAAACAATTATTGTCAACCTGGATCCAGCTAATGATAACATTACTTATGAACCCGATATTGACATGCGAAATTTAATAACTTTAGAAAATGTTATGGAAGTGCACAATTTGGGTCCTAATGGTGCACTGCTATACTGTATGGAATATTTAGAAAAAAATATAGAATGGCTTATAGAACAACTAAGAGATGAGCATGCTGCAAATTATATATTTGATTTACCTGGTCAGGTTGAGCTTTACAGCCATCATGAGTCATTAACAAATATTTTCTCAAAATTAGCTAACACTGCAAACTTGGAACTTTGTGTGATACATCTCGTTGATTCACATCACTGTTCTGATGCTGGAAAATTTATTTCAGCTTTAATGTTGTCTTTAAATGCCATGTTGAAACTAGGCTTTCCACACATTAATTTACTTACTAAAGTAGATTTACTAAACAAACATTCAGATAAATTGCAATTCGGTATAGATTTCTATACTGAAGTTTTAGATTTAAATTATTTATTGGATTCTTTAGATACTGACCACTTTGCCAGCAAATATACAAAGTTAAACAGAGCCTTAGTGTCTATAATAGAAGATTATAGCTTGGTAACATTTCAATTAGTTAACATGTTTAAAGAGGAAAGTTTAATTAAAGTTAAGAACTCCGTGGATAAGGCTAATGGCTATGTTTTTAAAGCAGATGAAGGTCGCCATATAAACAGCCTGTTGGCCTGTGCTATGGGCATTCCAGATAAAACTAGTGATGTATAGATAGAATAACAAGAACTATCCAGGAAATTTGTGACACATTATTTCCTATGTAGTAACTTCCAACATAATAAATATTCATAAACTAATAAGCCTATTGAGCCTTAAAACTGCTCCTTTAACCTTCAAATAGCAGTTTTCCTTGTCATATATGTAGTAGTTTATTGGAACTATGTAAGTGTACACTGGCACTGTAAATAGTGTATAAGATTGTTTCTTACTGTACTTTATATAATAGGGTAATAAACTTTTATCTGGAAGATGTTTTATTTCTTGAAAATTACATTAAATTAAATCCAGCTTTTTATTTTGATTTGTTACAGATGTCTAAAAACAAAAAAGATTTGTATACAAAACTATTGGAAGAAGAGTTGAAAATAGATAAACTTTTAAATGATGACAAAAATCAAATTCAAGTCAAATTATTGCACCAGTATAATAATATTAAAGATGCAACCCAAATAGTTATAAATCACATTGCTAATTTAGAAGGAACGACCCTAACTGATATTCATAAAAAACTAAATCTTGAAGAATGAAATAAAACAAGTATTAATGATGGAACCTTTTATTTGAAGACAAATACAACTCTTTACAAGTTAATTTCGTCTAATATTGTATTGTTCACAGAAAAACAGTTGTGAACATATTTTTATGAACTTCTAAGAGCAAATTTATGTAGTTATAAGTGTTTTCAAAAAGCCACAGTTCCATGTTGCTACTCAATTACGAAAAAGGTATGAATATGACAAATAGTTCTAATATATTCATATATGTTGACAAAATATTAAGTGACCATTGTCAGCAAATAAGTTTAATTGGAGTAAAGGTATACTGTTGAATAATAATCTAAAACTATATGGAATATTGGTTTTAAGAAACATAAAATCTACCTTCCTTCTTGGAAACAGTACTACATTTAAAATATGTGACAGTTTATTTTAAATAGCACAAATACCATAAAACAAAGGAAATTTATAATATAATTTCCGTTCAATAAAATTGTTTGTAAACAGTGCCCATAGTTATAAACCGTCTAATATAAACATGCATCCCATGAAATATAACCAACCCCTAACATGCTTTGACGTTACACAACTCCTTAACGAAATGAATGTATTACATTGAAGTTTAAATTCTAACGCTACAATATTGTGTTTATTAATAAGCAAGCAATAATATATAAATGTTTATATAAGTGTGCGTCGTAAAGACGCGTGCTATCTAGTAGCTATTCCGCAATGAGCCAGCGTGAGCTGACCACACGTAAGCTAAAACCTATCGCCACAGCGATAATACGAAGTCGGTTTGCTTTACATCTTTAAGCGATCACTTTCAGCTTGTGTTCGCAGTGTGTTTTTTCACTAGTTCTGATCAAGTTTCCTTTGTTAAATCAATATGTTATTGTGGCAACATATTTGTCTCTGTTCCAGCCAGGGAATAAAGCGTTCCAAATTGTAAAGTCTTCATTAGTTCCATTCTCTATTGGTGTCAACCGTTCGGTACTTTACTTCGTGAACGTTTTCAATGGAATGTTACATTTGATGTTGAAACAGTATTTTCACCAACAGAGTAGTGTGATAAGACTTTGTCTTAAATATTTGTCATTCCAGCTAAATTTAAGTATAACAATATAACAAATTTACAAAAATACATATAAATTAAAGAACATTCGCCGTTTTGAGATTCCTAAAATGCATATAAATATATCACTAACAAATCTAAGTTATTCTATTCAAATAATACCCTATAGGATGTGGAAAGCTCAACACGCGAATGTTCTTTCACTTTCATTAAACGTCTATCGTTAGACTTATATCTATCAGTTTCAGACTCGTTTCAGGCTAATTTTAAGTCCCACAGACTAATTTCAGAGCACCAACCATCAATCAATAAATGCGATTTTAACACTAATTTAATTATCCTCCCACCACTGTTCATCAAATGTTGACAAACGAGTGCATACGAAAATAGATTATAAAGAAGTCTAGGAGGACCATTTCAACAATTGTAACAATATACCACATTGGAATAGCTTGCTGTCGTCTACTATGAGAAAAACATGCTTATAATATCGAGAGCAAGTTATTGCAATGTTAAAAACAATCTCACATTCATTCAATAACGCCTAAATATACACAAAGTTCCTAAAAACAAGTCTGAATACGTTGGGTTTAACCCATGCAATCGAACGTAACTTAAAGATCTTTTAATTAAGTGAATGTTTACCATAAAACTAAGATCCATTGTACCAAAACTACATTTCATAAAAAAAACATCTTAAACTAATGATCCAGAAATCAAAATATACATATTCAGTTAAAATAATCTACATCCATTGAAAATTTAAAATTTCATAATTTATCTAGTAAAACATAATTTATTGTAACGCTAAAAAATCCTATCATAGAAGTATACATTTTATCTATGGTAATTTGACAGTTACCTCAACAAAACTAAAATTGTACTTAAAAACCAAATTTCTCTATGGTCAATTCACTTTAATACTGAGTTTAGATTACATAGGCTAAACCGAGCTTAAAAATAAGATATTTTGGTAAATTGTAAATATACTATGTGTAAATAAATAATGCCGACTCATATGCTAACATGCCATTTAAATGACTCAACTTGGTAATTTTAATAGCAAATATCACTTGTCTCATTAATGGTGGAGGTCATCTCGTGAACCCCATAGCTGTATTCATTGGTTTGTCATTGGATATTCATATTATTGTTCTTTTATTGTATCCTAAACATTGAGCTTGTCTTGTTTGGAAATAGCTTTTAATTCAGATATCACCGGCGCACTAAACAATAGATTCACAAACATTTTCTCAACACAATAACAGATAACTTGGACCTTTATTCATAAAAAAAAGTTTAATTACACCATTTTTAATAAGAAAGAGACAAAAGAGTTCTTTAGTTAACAGTGAAATTATACTTTGTTTTTATGAAAATTAGTTGTATGTAGAGAGAATGTCAACAAATCTTTGTGTAAAATAAGTCATCACAGATTTTTCTGAAATTACACGTTGCTATGGTAACCGCATGTATTTTTACATTTTGGTGTTTAATAAGTTTAGACACCATACACAAAGGTTTAACCCCTTATTAATATTCCTCTAATAAAGTATATTTTAACTTTGAGGCTATCAACAAGGGACTTTACGCCGGATAAATCTAAATCAGTCGCATTAAAAGCGAAAATCGCTTGTCACATCGATATTAATAATTAAACACTATCGTGTCAAATTAAAAAATCAGTCTCACCTTCGGGAAGTCTTTTAGATGTTTAGGCACGTATATTAGTTATCTTAGGGGCAACTAACTTATCATAACAGTTACATGGCTTGTTTTTAATCAGACACTGAGGTCATTAGCGATAATTGGTTAATCAAGTTTGCATAGTTTTTTTTTAAACAACCCTTTCGACATGTAATAGACTAGAGGAGTCTATTTATTAGCTGGCGATTTTCTTAGTAATTCTTGAGTCAAGCTTGAAATATTATTATCTTTGAAAATAGATTCCTCAATTAAGAAATTCCTTAATTAGAGAAAATAGATATTATCATAGATTTTTTCTATCAAATTCATAAACTTACGACTCGTAGCAAATACGCCTGCTAGTTTGTTAATAGAAACCGGGCATAAATTGACCAATCTTAACCAATATCGAAAACAGTGTCGAGAGCTTAAGGCTGTTGAAAATACGTGCTAAAATGTTGCCCAGACCTTTATCCAGCTAACGCCAGATCTTAATAGAATGCAAATAACAATAAAAAAAACTGAACTATGGAAAAAAAAGAAAATAAATGTTAAAAACTGTAAATAAATACATAAAAATTACTTCCTTTAAATAAAACAATTTAATTAGAGACGGGCGCATCCCCTTGACCGATGTGCTCCTTTTCAGACATGGATTGATCCTGTAAAATTATTAATTTTATCTTTTTTGTTGGTAATTCCAGCTTGAGGCATTATAGGCCCAAATACCCATATAGACATAGCTAAAAATGTGTATTTGGCGAAACCAATATTCATGAAGAGTATAAAAAAAACTAGATTTTTTTATCTGGCAACGATAAAAGATGTTTTTTTTTGAAAAATTGCAATTAAGGCAAAAGACCATGACGCCATATTAACGAATACTTTACAAGATTAGCATATCCGTTTTGACCACAAAGGCTATTCATTTTCTTCATATTTACATGTCATGGATACAAGTCTATTGGCCCAATTATTTTACGATAATTGAACTATGAATGTTCTTCCATTTGTGCCGAATACAAATTTAGTTAATTATATACCTTCTTATCTAAAGGTCCGTTGGCCTCTAACGATTGCGCTACATCAGTCTTAGCCGATTTCTTTTTCCCCTTTCCCAGATTTTTCTTGGGAATTTTTCCAGTCTTTGGTTTTTGTTGCTGAGCTCCTGTAATATTAATAATATTATTAAATGGAAAGAGCGGAATTCCAAAGATTTTCGCTTGACATTATATCATTAAATCTTGTAAACTAATATTAAAGTGTAAAAACAGACCATGTTTACTTCAAAAATTATATATTTTTTAAATGATAGCGATTTGACAAAATTTTAACCACTTTTTTACTAGTGTAATTAGACACAGAAACCAACGTAAAATAATTGATGTGGTAGTTATCATTCTTAAATATATATATACAACATATTAGATTTCGATCAAAAAAGACAAACAGTCTCAGAAGTAAGTAATGTTTAAGACAGTATTAGGATTAGACAACCGAAGATGGTTTTATTTAGATTTTGTTTTGAAAGTGTCCGCCTCATCTTCCAATAGGTTTTTATTTTGTTTAAAGGACCTCAAATTTTCTTTAAAATGCTCGCAATGTAAGGTGGTTTTTAAATTCTATAATAGACACACACACACACATACCTTCACCATCATTATCGATGTTATCCTCTTGAGGACTTCCCTCATCGGCGAGAAGGTTCATATCATCAGATCTCACAGTTTTTCTGAAATTATCGAATAATATTTTACGTATGTTTTACGGAAGTACTCTTTATATGTAAATAAATAAGAAATGTTAGAATAGATCAGACATCATAGTATCTATCATAGTTACAAATTATTCAAATGTCATTTTTAGCCAAATATTCTTAAATCTCACAGTCTTGTTTAATTTACTATTAGTTAAAAATTAAATGTATAGTTTAATTAATAACATTTTGCTTCATTTAAATTAAACCCTTATTCTGAATATGAATTCATCTTATTTTCTAAGTTTTTGAAGTTGTACTTCTTTAGGCGCGTTATGAAAAATTGATGAGAGTGAAATTTTACGATGCGCGCGCACCTGTGACACAAAATTAGGAGTGTGATTATACCGTGCGCGAGCGAGATAGGAATAAGACAATCTACAAGTAAAAAGAAATAGACTATGCGTGAAGTTCGAAGATCGCAAATTTTGAATGATCATAATGACAAATGACAATTGACATTTGTCATTTACCTTTTAAACAAATAAAGGAGTTTTTAATATTTTTTCAAAGAAATTTAGCAATGCTTTTTGAATTATAATCAATCAATAAAATGAATATTTAAATCAATACTAATGAATATTAATATGAAGAGAATAAAAATATTTGTGAAAAAACTGTTCTCATCAACCTTCCTAAGTGCTTCAATACAATTGAGGTTAACTATCCGTATGTATTATTATTATCGAGTAATGTTTTGATTAAAAAATTAACCACATTGTTTAATCAAAACATGTAATTTTTCAGATTTAATCTAGCAAATATAAGGACAAGAGACAAAAAACAATTGATGAATCAGTGGAAGTGCACTAAATTGAATACAAAAAAAGAGTCATCTTACTGCTGTGAAACATCAAAAACTGGAGGTGTAACAAAGCCACCATCACCTTCTCCAGACACAATGGACGTGTCACAGAGATGATACTGCAACAGTTTGAAGTCGATTTCAATGAATTTGATTGTGAAGGTGTCGAGGTAGGAATGTTAATTATAAATATGATGTATGGTGATGTTCAAGGTTCAACCTCTCAAGCATAAGCATAATATGCTCACAACAGTACTTTATTCCCCTACAGGGTAGTCAGAGATATTCTAATACCTCAAAACATCCATGTTGCACTTGTAGTACCGAAACTGTCCAGCCAGAAGTGAGCCCATTCCCACTTATAATGAACAGTGGGTATAATACACATCAACACCTGAATGCGAACCACTCAAAGTGATACTTAAATTAATAAATGTTATTTATATATTTTAGAATATTACAAATAAAATCATTTTGGAAATAATTGATATCCCAAAAGCAAATAAAGTGTACAATGATACAAAGTGTACAAGGTAATAATTCAGTTTTGACATAACTTGAATACTAGAAAAGCCAGACAAAGGTGTGCACAACAGTGACAACATAACTTAACAATTTCATTATTTTGTAGGATTATAATGCAAAGGTTAAAGAGAATCATGTCGAACTGAATAACAAGAATCCCCAAACAACTCCAAAGAAACCTACAAGGAGGACACTGGTATTATATTTAAATTATCTCTATCTCTAAATAGATAAAAGAAAGTTGCTATCCAGGTCTGTAGCATGTGCAATTAGTTTTTCTAAACTACACAACGGATTTTGATCTGACTAATATATAGACTGTTCTTCCAAAATGGATTTTTATAATATGAATTATCCATTTTTTAAGTTTTGCATGGACAGAGCTTATATTAATATTCTCTTATTTGTTGCACAAAAGCAAGTAGTAGTTTTAGTTTGGGAGAAGCCTCGTATCAAGATATGCATAGCTTTCGGGCTCTGGAAAATGAGCAGCTTCAAATAGAACACAAACATAGAGTTAAGAATATGGCAGAGATGCACAACCAAGTAATGATTAATTTAAAATTACAAACCAAAATTCTGATGCAGACATTAGAGTCACATAAAAATAAATAGTATAATGAAATAAAAATGTTTTAAAGATAAATAGTGTTTTATTTGTTTAAATAACTTAATTGTTAAAACAACCTAAATTAAGAACTATCAAACTATCAATTTTGATTTTGAAATCAATGGCTATATTGTGCAATACTGCCAAATCTACAACATACATCTTAGTGTTTGGTAGAGATGTTCTAAATGTATAATAATATATACTTTTAACTTAATAGAATTTATGTTACACTTAATGTAAGAGAATAATAATAAATATTTATTTATTTAATTTTTCAAATGTAAACTGAACTTTATTGACTATAATGACTCCTTTTCCAGTCTTTGATTATTTAATTGTAAATAATTATTTGCATGCAATCAAAAACTATTTTTAATAATGCCAAAGAAGTATAACTTCTTACGCGCGTACATAAGTACACGCACCCTTTTTTTTTTTAAATTTAAATAAAACCCAACAGTGTTATACAAATAATAAGGTCAAAATGTCTATCTATTATTTTTAAAAAGTATCTAACTCCCTATTAGTTAGCCATTAGAGCCATTAATTTCTATTGGCGCACAGCCGGGGTTCTAACCTACGACCTTCAGAAATCAAAGTCAGAACTCAGACCACTAGGCCAACACAGCCCTGCGATTCTGTAACTCACTTTTCGAACTCACACAGCGGTTTTGTAAAGGTGGAAGCTTGTAGTTTATCAGAATGCCAAATCATAAAATGACTGCTTCACGACTGATTTGAGAGCGACCGCCGATGCAAAAAAAAAAAAAAATGACGGCCACTCACCCATTAACAGCAATAGTGGCAGGTCTGGCTGGCTCATCCGTGTCCCTTCTGACGCGTCGTCCACGCCCTCTGGTGCCGATGGCGCCGCGACCACGCCCACGACCGCGACCGCCACGCCAACCGCGACCGCTGTACGCGTTACGAGGAGGGGGCGTGTAGCCCACGTAGCTGACCTTAAATGTTATGTACGAAATTGAAAAAAGAAAAACTATCACACAAAAAAATTAACCTTAACAATAGGCTATTTGACAGTATGAAAATAATAATAAATAATAAAAAATCTATACTTAAAATATTTATTTTTATTACGTCAGTCACGTGATACAAAGCGGTCATATCCTAATACTGTCTTGGCGTTTAATTTTTGTCACTCTGTTTTTGACCGAAATATAATATATGTATGTATGAGTAATTATGTAATTAAGAATGATTCAATTAAGATTAATTGATCAATTTGTAAAGGATCTATAGACATTAATAAATATTCTGAAATGGTATCAAATATTGTCAAATAGTCACAGAGTAAACTCCATTAAATTATTCGACTTTGATTAGTTTGCCATATATTGTAATACTTCCATATGACAACTTCATAAAGCCAAAAAAAATTCCTTTAGAATCGACATATTCAAACTTATATTAACAAAAATATTCATTTCCTAATTTTAAATTAATTGTCATAGCCTCATTACACACCACTGGTACAGCTCATAATTTATCTTAGATAAAAAGTTGAATAGCTTTTTCTTAGCACAAACCGCCAACACCAGCATTTCCTTCACCATGCGAGCTAGTGTCAAATCTTGTCATAGAAAAGTCAATTGGTGCGATCAGACGTTGGTTGACGCAATACCTGCGGATATCTGGCAGCACGTGGTGGGTAGCTGCCGTTGCCCCACTGCCCCACAACGACTCCTGCAATCTCAAGCCTAGCCCCGCGACCCCTTCCCCTCCACCCGCCTAAAGGTTCACCCACAACTCCTACTAGTGGCAGGGGGGGCATCGCAAACTCCACCTCTAAACCTTCGAGGATTGCTTTGCGCATGCGTTCCACCTGTAAACAACATTTTTTTGTTAGTAGGTTAGCTTAGATTATGTTAGTAAAATATATATCACCGTAAAATTGTAGACACCGTTAGATTTTAATCTATCTCGCGAGATTGTAAACTGACGAAAGATTGTGAACCTCAACGAACTGCTGTTAAATTGTAATTTAACGTATTTATTATTCGGTAGATTGTAATCTATCGAAGTGAAACCGTCAAATTGTGAAACGGATCGCACCTCGCGCTGTTTGGTTGAACCGAATATTCCCCGCGCCACCTATTGTTTGTTAATTCGGTTGTTGTCGAATGTAAATTGATTGTTTTGATGAATGTAAATTGATGTCGTGTTGAAAGTAACTCACAGCTTTAGAATTATGAAATTGTTGGGAAGTAAAATTAATCTGTGATTGACCAAAGAAGTTTGAATGATAACTAAGTTAGTGTAACGTGTAGTTAAAGTAAACATAAGTTTAAAAAAAAATAGAAATTAAAAAATACAATTAAAACATATACAAGATAAGATAAGCACACAATAAAATAAAATTACTAGAAATTTGTTGGTACTTAAAGCAGAAAAAAAAGGAAATTTATCAGCAAAACAGCGATTTAGGTTCGAAAAAGGCTACCGAATATATCCAGCTCCGGATAAGCTGTGTTCAATCCGTTAAAATGGCGAAGAATCCGAACGAGAGGTGCCTGAACTCCTAGGTTGGTTTTTGCAGAAGGAATTTGGAAAATATTGCTGATTTTGGACCTAGGGAATGAATAAGTGATGATAATTTTAATATCCTGTAAGAGGTCACTGCTCTGTATATGATTATTTAGCAATTTATATAAGGTAACACCAGCTAAAGTTCTTAGTAAAGTGATATCATATTAAATTTTTTAATATGATATTTCGGAAAGTATACCTTGACTACAGTATCCAGATGGTTATCGCATAGCTGCGCCAAGTGCTTGCAATGGTTTGCGCGATGTAAATTACGTTGGAGTAATTTCCCGTCGAAGTACAGCCAAGGCGCGGCGACTAGCCACGGCACGGGAGCACCGCAAGCGTCGTTCGCCAGTAACGCCACTTCAGCGCCCGCCATCACTAACGCTCCTAGCTGAACGCCACGGGAACTTATTCCATTCACCTGCGAAAATTAAACAAAAGATTTTGGTATACTAAAGGATACTAATTATCTCTTAGGATTTGTTTTTTATGTTTTGGGAAGAAATATATATCTAATATATAAAATTCTCGAGTCACAATGTTAGTTACCATTCTCCTCCAAAACGGCTTGACCGATTTTTTATAAAATTTTATATGCATATATCTATTTTTTTATTATATATATATATCTATTTTTCATACCCCTAACATTCTATTTTTATTTTTTTTTGATACAGCATACAAAAATAGTAAATACATACAAACCCTAATTTTCACCCCTCTACGTTCAACCCCTATTTTTATTATATAGTTAGTACGCTCTTTTATTGAACTAAAAAATGTGTCCTCGAAATAACTACTATTTATTTAATTTTAGTAAGTTACTAGTACATTACTAGTTCTATATACACCGACCAGTAATGTTTGTCATTATGAACAAATAAAAAAAAATATCTTAACGCAATTTTACCAAAGGCGAACCAGCGTAGATGCCCTTGGACACTGGCTCGCAAGTGGGTTGCCAGCTTTTTAAAAATTGGCACGGACGTCGAGGTGACACTTACACAAGCATATACTTAAGAAGTTTATTACACGATTCATGCTGAAAGTATTTTAGTAGTTAAGGAAAAATATCTCACCGTCATCTCTTGCAAGTGCAGAGCGTTCATGAGATCAGTTGAGAAAGCTGTCGCTAAAAATGCATCCAATTCTTGCCGTCTAAGAATTTGTATTTGAGACGTCATAATGAATCTGTAAAAGAATAGTTAAAATAAATAGTCCATGTTTTAAGCGGGGCAACGACAGCCGCAGCAAAAGCAGTCTTCGCATTAATGGGTGTGTTGCCGGCATTTTAGTAAGGAGTAAACTCGTTAGGAGACTGCTCGCCCAATTGTTATTTTTAAAACTCTAAATATAATGTTTGAAGTGAAAACTTCTTTAGCGGCGTTGTACACTTTTTGGAATGGGTAAAAAATGTTTATCTCGCGTCAGGAGACGTGATCTGATCGAAAATTCGTAAGACGGATGGAGAGTAGACAGCTGGCGCTGCGTATTTAATGTAATATAAATTGTCATGTTTGTGTATAATAGCGCAATAAATAAATATTGTATTCTACCACATAAATTATAGTACTTTTATACTAATAATTAAAGCAATTCGTCCAAAATTATTCCCTAACCATTCCAAAATATCAAAAATACACCACGTTAATATTCAAGTTTTCACTTCTGCCGTCGTTTTTTTTTAAGTGAAACTTTTTTTTCGAATTCGAAAAAAAGACTTCTTGTTTCGACAACTAAAGACGAAAGCAAATATTAAATAAACATTATTTACCTTAATACAGTCGCTAAAATCAAAAGATGTTGCGGCACATAAGAGGTGTTGAGCATGAGAGGAGTGTCAGACTTCATGCACGATAGGAACGCACGCATACGACGGCACTTGTCATCTTGGGCGGTACTGCAAAAAAATTTTACAAATAATTTTTCAAACTCTTTGACACTATTGAGTCATTTTGTAATAATTTAACATTTGGAACTCAGATTCATGCAAATATTTTAATTAAGATTTTTTGGAATTAGACCAGTGCCGATAATTTTTGAAACCTAAAAAAATTACAGTAGGATGAAACCCATTAGAAAAGCTGGGGAATATGATCAAAATGAAAGGAAAAATAAATTACGGTCGATCTGAGGTCGGGAAGGGGAAGGGGGGGAGTTTTAAGGGTAAAAAACGGTTTATCTCGATTTCCGGCAAAACTACAAGTCCTATCGAAGAAAGTTAAATGGCAAAGTTGGAGGTAATAAAAAGATCTAAAACTTTTGTATTCACACATTTTTCACATAACCTCAAAATTTATGTGAAAATTTCAAAAAACCAAGTTTTTGGTTTTTTATTTTTATCTTTAACAAAAATTTTTTTTTTTTAACGAAATTTGGTGAAAACTTACCTTTCTATGTCCCAAATACACTGTAATTTATTTGATTAAAAATATTTATTTGTTCACCTTATTTTGAATTAATATCGAAAAAACATCCTAATTTTCAATCGAAAATTCTGACGTCAAAATTTCAGCTTTTTTCAAAAAGTTGGTGGGCTTTCAGTTCGTTGAAATCTCTACTTTCCTATGGTAAAAAAATATATATATACTACCATAGTAAATCTTCTCAGAAAACGTAAAAAATCGTATACATTAACGCCCAGACCTGTCATCCCCTTCCTTACTTCTCTATGAAATACGAAAATTTTAGCCCATCTAAAGGCTAAATTTTTTTTTAAGTCACTCAGGTATATATAAATTATCTTAAAATAGTAATAATAGGCATCTGATTATAATTTAAAGAAGATTCGTAGAGAAGTAGGGAAGGGGATGACAGGTCTGGGCGTTACTGCATACGATTTTTTGCGTTTTCTGAGAAGATTTACTATGGTAATATATATATATTTTTTTATCATAGGAAAGTAGAGATTTCAACGAACTGAAAGCCCACCAACTTTTTGAAAAAAGCTGAAATTTTGACGTCAGAATTTTCGATTGAAAATTAGGATGTTTTTTCGATATTAATTCAAAATAAGGTGAACAAATAAATATTTTTAATCAAATAAATTACAGTGTATTTGGGACATAGAAAGGTAAGTTTTCACCAAATTTCGTTAAAAAAAAATAATTTTTGTTAAAGATAAAAATAAAAAACCAAAAACTTGGTTTTTTGAAATTTTCACATAAATTTTGAGGTTATGTGAAAAATGTGTGAATACAAAAGTTTTAGATCTTTTTATTACCTCCAACTTTGCCATTTAACTTTCTTCGATAGGACTTGTAGTTTTGCCGGAAATCGAGATAAACCGTTTTTTACCCTTAAAACTCCCCCCCTTCCCCTTCCCGACCTCAGATCGACCGTAATTTATTTTTCCTTTCATTTTGATCATATTCCCCTGCTTTTCTAATGGGTTTCATCCTACTGTAATTTTTTTCACTTTTTATTTATTTTAAAGGCTAAGGCTATCTGCACTGGTCTAAATGTCGGCGGAGTCAGCAAGATTTATTATTTTTGCACGCTATACATGGACAGATAGCTCCTATTTGCTGTCAATTTCTTTAATGCGATAAGATATTCATAATTGTTTCACGTGCCTCGTACGAACACGAATTATGATGTTGAAATTTTCCACCTTACCAGAAGTGTGAATAAATATTTTAGTAACAATTTAGTTGTTCTTTAAAATATTAAGTATTTTTTTGTTGAATCTATTTATGTACTAAATTGACTTATGTTTTCTATTTAACAATGTAATCCGTTTTTGCTTAAGTATTTTTTATAATATAATATGTATGTGTAGCTGTAAGATTATTCATAAATAAACAACTACTATAATTTAATTCACAGCTTTACTGGATAAAATATAATCTCAATGCACGGTTTAATAAATAATATTAATTAAGTTATTACAATTAGTTACATAAACAAAACGTCACATAAGTACAATCATTTCGTACGGGAAACCGTGACCGTAACTTCTTGAAAAATATACCTAAACCTCCCTTATGAACCATTCTAGATGTTGATGAATAATTCCGAGCAGTTTTCAATTTGTTGGAAACAAACAGATAGACACACATTATATTGCTGTCTTTTTGTACGTATTAACAAGCTCTCTAGAACTCAATCCTATCTCTCACCGTTAAGGCAGAATTCATAAGAAAAGTATTTGTTTGATAGTTTTTACTTAGACTTGCAAATCCTACCAAAAAAAAGCAAAAATGTTTATTGTGTCTCAAATTTTACATTAAATACATGACTTGAGACAGCCCCCGTGAGTAGTCAGACACTTGTGTTGGGGTTGGCACGCTACTTTCCTTATCTATACAATTTTGAGACAGTTGTTAGAAATGCATACAAAACAAAACCCAGCTAAGAAGCAAAGCCGGTAAAAAATTAAATAAAATGAAATGTAATTCCACAGAAGTCTTCTTATCACCTGTGACAAATATAATCTAATGGTAATTAAAACAAAATCGAAATCGGTTCATTAGATCCAGAGATTACCTTCTACAACCTCACAAACGTCACCTGTTTGTAATATTAGTATAGAAGAATAGAAAAAACCACTTTCCTGACTGTTATAGTACTCTAAAAAGCGTATTTATTAAAATTCAAAGTTAAACTTACCCAAACCAAAGTCTTTGCACGGTAGGCACAGGCCAGTCGAGTACAACGCCCGGTACAATCTCATGACTTTTACCCGGATTCACTCGGGAATAAATCCATTCTGCCACTTGTACTGTACAAGGTCGCTCATTTAATGATGTACTTGCTGTTCCTTCCTCTGAAAGTTTCAATATTCTAGATTATAGCCATGATTTAAATAATATTCTCTAATTATAAACACAAGTTTCAACTCTGTAAAAGATATTTCGTCAGTAAACAGCTTTTTAATTTTCTTTGGTTTTTATTTGTGTTAACGAAAATCTAAATTACCAGTTATCTTAGTATTGTCTTTGATTAACATAACCTTTACACATTTAAAGAAAAAACTTTTTAACCGGATTAAAGTTATGTATTATTATAAATTTACAATTAATATAATTTTAAATTTATCCGACGTTTCGCGTGCTTTACAGCGTGCGTGGTCACGGTGACCAGTTATCTTTCTAAGATTTGTATGTAAGTATGTTTGTAACGAATTGGCTCAAAAATTACTGGACCGATTTTAGAAATTCTTTCACCATTTGAATGCTACATTATCACTGATTAATATAGGCTATATAATTGCAAGAAAAACAAAAATCCCTACTAAAACTACAATAATGGCGTAAAAAAATGCCTATAAAATATATTTCATCGCATGCGCTGCGAAAACGATTGATGATAGAACAAATTTTCCACAAAATTAAAGAACATATCAATATCTACAAAAATTAAAAAAAAAATGTCCACCCATGCGAAACCAGGACAGGCCGCTAGTCTTTTATAATATTAAACTGTAAATCAAAATGTCAGTGATTTGAGTGCAACCATATTATTTTCTAGTAAGTTTTTTCTTTTTTTACCTTTGGCCTTATGAGCCATGAATCGATGGTGATGCATATTGTATACAATGGCATATACATTTTGTCGAATCGGCCTGTAGAAGTGGTGAATTGATGGTATTTCTCTATGGTTATCGTCTTCCATGAGCACTGGTAGAGTAATTTGTCTATGGGTTAGTATTGACAGCATCTGTGGGTGCATGAGACCACGTGTGTGCCTTTCCGCGCACGTGCGTAGTACTTCAGCCGGTGCGCATGGGCAGTTGTCTTCGCTTTGCAAGTGCGCGCTTATTGTTTGTACTCCCTGTCAAATATGTCAATTGTCATTATGAATCACAGATAAAAATGCCAAGAAATAAACTAAAGAGCCAAGTGTCGCTAACTTTATATACCTGCACCATGTAGATACTTTACAACGTTGACTGCAATATAAAATCCTGGCATAATTAGTAGATCAAGTTATATATATTATAATATATTATATTTAAAGTGTCATTAATAAACTTAAAACTATTTTAACTTGTAAATCAGATGGTCAATCCTATGATAGGATCCTAATTAAAATATATTTTTTATTAATTATTCAAAAAGGTTAAAAATATGACCAGTGTTGGTCTACTGGCTTCAGCGTGCGACTCTCATCCCTGAGGTCGTAGGTTCGATCCCCAGCTGTGCACCAATGGAGTTTCTGACCATTTATATAAAATAATAATCTACGTATACACATAGAACTATTTAAAATATTGAACTTGGATTTTTATTCCAATACAGAATCATTATCAAAAATCACTTGCTTTATAGATAATTCCTGTAAAGATTTTTTTTTTAAATAGATTCACGCAGAGCGTATTGCCACAGATTAAGAAAATTGTGAAATAAGAACGAACATCACACCTCCTTGGATGGTCTGTCCACTTTTTCAGTGGGCTTAGCCACTTGCTTCGTATGTGTGTCTGCTGTTTCCAAAGACATCGCCGCAACGCCATGACTCAACTCATGACAATGTTCCTCTAAGCTAAAGTCTGCGTTCATTGACGCGTTAACTGTCGCCAATTTGTAATCTTCCAAGCCTTTTTGCTGTAAACATTAAATTTTGACAACCATTCGAGTGCAAAACAATGGGTTAGTAAAATAATGAAACGGTTATGGGATGAAAAACGGTCATGTTCTAAACGGTTAACTAATATCGATTTTAAAAGCTATCAATACTTGACAGATCTCAAAATTTGATTCAATGTTCACGGTTTAGAATATGAAGATTCACGTGCGGACTCCGTATTTAATTTGAAAAGTATATCTAGAAAGTTCTACGTAATTAAATTATTTGCATCAACAGTTCGTTAAAATGGTTTCGTCTAATTAAAAATTGTATTAGACGCGTACAATATTTGAAATAACATTTAAAATTAAACACATGTGAGACAATAACTTGTTACTTATTGTTCAAAAACTAAGATATTTTGTTATTTTTACATAATTAAGTTTAATAAAAAGGGAGCGTTCAAGTATTATGTAACGAATTTTGAATTTATGTAAAACGTTACGATGCGGGGCGGGGATTGAATAACGCATTAATGTTAATATTATTTTCCACTGCAGTACTTTACAGCACATAATGGTAACTTTTAGGTATAAAGAGTCACTAGGTGGTCACGAAACGTTTTACTATACTTGGGTACAGAAAAACGTTACGGCGCGTTACATGGAGGGGGGGGGGGGGGGGGGGGGGGGGCAATAATCTCCAAAAATTGCGTGACGTAATACTTGAACGCTCCCAAAGTTTAAAATAAAATTTGGTATATTTCTCTCTTATGGTATGTTGTGGCCAGTTCATAGAAATCACCATTTCAAAAACCATATACATATTATATGTTAACAACCATTTACTAGAATGTGAATCAATGGTCTGAACTATTATTGTAAAATACAAAAAAAACGATATGGCCATGACTTGATAACTTTATGTAGACGTTGAGTTCATAATTTCCTAATATCGTACAAATGAATTATTCTTACGTAGAACTTTCGCTTCGACTGATTCGCGTTAAACTTAATTAAATAACATAGTATTTTAAATTACTGGAAACAAATTCATCAAATTATTAATTTCAACAATATTACTGAATAATTATCGCAAGCATGCTAAATGAAAGGATTCCGTACGTGTAGTAGAAATAAAAAGCACCCAACAAATGGTATTCTAGTGAGTGAAGCCAATTATGAGAATGAAAAGGCGTGGATGACCACAGCGGAATATTATGTGAAGTTAACCTCATGTTCGGATGATTCAGTTGCCAGTTTCGAGGTGTCCATATCGGATGAAGTTGATTGCAGATTTTGGTCTGGTTTTTGGTTCTTTTTGTTTGGTTTTGGACGACGGCCTGAGAATAAATTATTAATTTTTTACACGTAAACTTCAATACATGGTGAAGCATACTGCCTTATCGCAACTTATAAATGAGATTTATTTATTTTTATATGTCACTAGTTGACCCGGCAAACGTCGTTTTGCCATGGGTATTATTTCTAGGAAACATTTTTTAGTTCAATAAAAATAACTATGTACTATAATACAAAATAGGGATTGATCGTAGAGGGGTAACCTTTAAGGGTTGTATGTATTTTTGTATGTTGTTCATGAAAAGATAAAAAATAATTTAGGAGTGGGACCACCCTTAACATTTAGGGAGATGAAAAATAGATGATGTCCAATTCTCAGACTTCCTGAATATGCATAAAAAATTTCATAAGAATCGGTCGAGGCGTTTCCGAGTTGTATGGGAACGAACATTGTGACACGAGAATTTTATTATTAGATTTGAATAATTTTACAACATAATTTTCAAATCATAACTAATAAATAATGTATAATACTGACTAACACAATAACAAAAAAAAACACGGATTTGTTGCCAGCAACATATATGTATCACATATATTCATATTAAAGTACATATTCTTTTATGGAAATTAACAAGCTCAAAATATATCTGAGACAATTTTGCATATATAATATAATAGAATAATCTTACCAGATGCTGTTCTATATTTTAGAAATCCATCTTTGGTGCCATTGAAGTAATACTGTACGGCTTGCTTTAGTTTTGCAGCACGGAGATCATTGAGGTCACCAAATACCTCAATACATGCAGCATCTATGTCCGATGATGGTAAATCATGTACGAACTGGCCTATTGTTTTTATTAAGTTCTCAGGTGGCACTTGTTGCTGAAAAACAATTTAAATAATGTTGTCTATATAAACTAACACTGTGGCTTATATTATTATTATTATTATTATTTACTTAACACACTGGCAGCTTTTAATAAGCTGATGCGTGTGTATTAAGGGATTTGGAGAAACTTATCCAGTCTATTTTTAAAGGTGTTTACAGATGGTGCACTGATCACACTTTCCGGAAGCCTATTCCAGTCGGCCACTACACGGTTTGGGAGAAAGTTCTTTAGGGAATTCGTGTTGTGTTGAGTGGTCTTAAGTTTTAAAGAACTACCCCTCAAATGTGTATTTTCACTTAAAATAAAGAGCTTCTCAATTCCTGGAACATTATAGTGGCCAGTGAGGATTTTATAGGTTTCAATGAGATTTCCTCGTAATCTCCTACTTCCTAAATCAGTAAGGTCAAGTGCTTTCAGACGCTCATTATAAGATTTCTTCCTGAATGACCTTATCATTTTCGTGGCTTTTCTTTGAACCCTTTCAAGCATACTAATATCCTTTATGAAATAAGGATCCCAAATGCTGTAGGCATACTCTAATATTGGTCTAATGTAACATTTATATATCTTTAAGAGTGTTCTTGGTGACAGGCATTTGAATGATTTTCTCACTAAATAGAGCATGGAATTAGCCTTTTTCACTATATTCATGATGTGACATTCCCACTTCAAATCATAACTGATGGTAACACCCAAGTCTTTTTGCGTGACTACTGGCATTAACTGCTGTTGACCTAGGCTATAAGTAATGTGCGGATTTTTCTTTCCTATGTGCAATATTGTGCACTTATTAACATTTAGTGACAGCAGCCACTGCTTCGTCCAATCAAAAATATCATCTAAACCACCCTGTATTGCTTGAGATTGGGAGAGTGGATTTCCAAAAAATTTTATGTCGTCGGCAAAGATCGAATGTGAAATCTGTAGTGAGTTCTTCAGATCGGTCATGTAAAGAATAAAAAGTAAAGGGCCAAGTACTGATCCTTGAGGAACGCCACTTAGTACTTGTCGAGGCAAGGACAGTACATCTCCAATGCGAACTCGAAAACATCTTTCCGTAAGGTAATTCGTAATCCAGGCTAGTATTTTTCCTCGGATCCCTAAATGCTCTAACTTGCATAAAAGTCGGCGAACTGGGACACGGTCAAAAGCTTTTTCAAAATCTAGGTAGATTATATCTATAGGATCACCCCGGTCGAAACTTCTTACCCATTGATTCAGGCACATGAGAAGATTAGTTGCGACAGATCGTCCTGGTACAAATCCATGCTGTTCGCAGGGTATAATATTTTCATCGAAAAGGAATTTCCTTAATTTCTCAGCTATAATCTTCTCCATACATTTGGATAATATACACGTAAGACTTATAGGTCGATAGTTGGAGGCTGATAATTTGTTACCATTCTTAAATATTGGAACAACAACAGCAGATTTCCAATCAGACGGTACAAGGCCTGTGTTTAGCGAAGCATTCATAATTTTGGCTATGTTATCTGCTAGTGATTTGCCACATTTTTTTAATAGTATGGATGGAATGCCGTCTGGTCCTGACGCTGTTGTGTCATCAAATGTATCTAGGGATTTTAAAACCATTTCACTCGAAATCGAGAAAGCATCAAAGGAAGCTTCAGTCCTGGAAAGTTTGATGTTCGGTATTGGTCCATCAGGTTCTGGGGAGTAATTTAACTCAAAGTTATCAGCAAACATTTCTGCTATCATTGATGGTTCAACAACAAGTTCATCTACCTCATTTTTTAAAACCGATGGAATTCCTGTTTTAGAGCTGAATTGTTTTCTAATGTATGCATAAAAAGATTTTGAAGAGGTATCAATGACCTTTGATTCAAATTCACTTCGTCGTTTTCTTGTAAGTTTAGTTATCAAATTATTTATATATCTGTATCTTTTGTATATGCTATCAGTCCTGGCTATTCTGTATAAACGCCATAGTTCTTTTTTCTTCTTAGTTAGATGTAATATTTCGTGATTTATCCACGGCTTTTGTAGGTTTTTATTCTTGCTTTTAGTTTTAAGAGGTATAGATTTTTTAATTGCGTGTTGGATTTGATCTTTAAAGTTGATCCACAGATCATCTGATGAGCACCCTTGAATAATCAATGAATCAAGTTGTTTATTTAAACTAATATAATCAGCTTTATAGAAATCATATATTGTAACAGTTTTAAAATCAACTTGTTAATAGGAAGTATAGTTTTAGTTTATTACAGTCTACTGCTGTTGCTTCTTAAATGTTATGCATATAATTGAATATAATCCATAAAACCTTAAATATGTTATTTAAATAAAAGAAAGATCTGTTATGCACTTCCACTAAGTAATTTTAGCAAATAACTTTTTGTGTCAAATATTTAACAAGCTCTGTGTAACTGAATCACAATATATAACATAAGAAGAATTAGATGTGTGTATCTTAAGGGATTCTTATGACCATCAGAGCTGCATGAATTTTTAAGAAGTTTTCTCCAATTAATACACATAACAATAGTATTCTAACATTCTAATAAATACCTTCTTTTGATTAATTCCAAGACGTTTGTAAAAGTCAGTCAAACCATTTTCAGACAGAATCACTCCGCCTAAAAGGGCTGCAAATAGGCACAATCGGTCTTGAGGCACATCAAGTACTTTAGGAAGTTCATGAACCATATATTCCTTAGTTTCCAATGAAGACTAAAAAAAGATAAAAAAAGTAAGACTCAAATGAAATAAAAGAGACTTGATTTCAGAAACACAATTCACTATTAATGAGAGTAAGGATAAAGACATTTTGATTTTTTTTTTAAATAGAACGGGGGGCAAACGTGCAGGAGGCTCACCTGATGTTAAGTGATACCGCCGCCCATGGACACTCTCAATGCCAGAGGGCTCGCGAGTGCGTTGCCGGCCTTTTAAGAATTGGTACGCTCTTTTCATGAAGGACCCTAAGTCGAATTGGTTCGGAAATACTTCAGTGGGCAGCTGGTGCACACCACATAGTGGTGATGCGCGGCAAAAACTGCCTTGAAAAATGCTCAGTTGTGGAACGGCGGACGTTAAGGTGATACGGGTGGAATTATACATCTTCCCTTAAAAGTCTCACATTGTGCAGTTCACGATGGATTAAATGTAATTAAAGTAAAAATACTTACCCTGTATGTTAGCTTTAATTGCGATGAACTAAAATATCTAGGAGGCTGGAAAACTAAATATTCACCAGAGCAACCCACTAAACCAGCATATGCCTTCTCTCGACATAAGCCGACTACTTCTTGACAGTGGTCATCTGATGACACCATCTATAATGATAATTGTTTATGAATCACCATATAAACAATTACTTAGACATAAATCAATTTTAAAAAATAGTTTGAGTTTATTATTACAATTTAATAAATAATTAATGGCTAAGTTGTCATTTTTAGAGTAAAAAATGGTGACCATACTTACAATGGGAATATTGAGGTATCTCAAAGCAGTTCTAAGGCAAGAGTGCAATCCAGTTGGAGGTACCCACCACACTTTTGGTGGAGGTGTGCCCTTGGTCACAACATGGCGGAGAACCTTTAAAAATTTGTCATGAGCAAACAGCTATAGAAATGTATAACTTTTAAGTTATTAAAAAGGAATTCCAGAAAAATAACAAGTCAGCCTTGATGCACTATATATGACTAATTTAATCTATAGAAGCAATATTAACTACCCACAGTAAATTAAAATTTATAATAAATCTTTGAAAAAGAACTTTGTTTTTCCAAACTTACAGAATTGACTCTCTGTCTGTGTGTAGCCTGTGTTTGGATCCAGTGTTGTGGTAAGGCTGGAGGTGTTGGGTGAGCTCCATTAAAACAAACACATAGGGATACTTGATGATCAGCAAGGGCCTGTGCTAATGTTGTTAAAAATTGTACACATCTTGCCCACTGGCCTCCGCATGCCCAGTCTAAAACAAATATATGAATTAGTTAATAACCCAAAAAAATAAGTTATTTATTTTACATTTGCTGGTATATTATTGGAAATGTTATTATTACCCGAGAAGTAGCCACCGTACAGACGATCAAGACATCCTTCAGCATCGAGCACTAAACGGAAACCACCTGGATGGGTTCTGGCGATTCGAAATAAATCCACACCGACTCCTTCATTTTCTAAAAACGCCTGTAAATCTTGTAAGCCCATATTTACTGGCACCTATACAGCCTTACAATCGTTCGTTCAATAGTTCGTTTCGACTACTTGATTGATCTGCAAAAAAAATCAAGTATTACCTTTCCCTAATAAACTTCGATGTAACCTTTCTATGTAATAAAAAGCGCTGGATTAATACGAATAACAGAAAACAGAAAAAAATTAATGCATAACCGGCACGTTACTCGGTTAAAATTAAATACAAAAAAAAACGATGTCTACATCTTTTGCATTGTTATAAATGGTCCAAGCAATGTCAAGTAATTACAAATGAGATACGAACCTTAATATGTAACCATGCCACTTAAAAACTACGGCAGCCGAAAGTTGGAAACGGAGGCCATTTGTAATTTTCAATTTTATAATTTTATAGTAATCCCTTCCCTTCTGAGTATTATAGAATAGGTCAAGTAGATAGTGTATATGATACAGACTGCAGCATTTAGCAAGGATAATTGCTGTTAAGCAAGCTGTCATAGAGGATATGAATTTCATATAAATTAATATCATCATCATCATATGAATTTCATAGGAAGATATCTCTTTAAGAAATTAATTTTTAAATTATTACTACTTCTATAAAAGAAAACGCTTAGTAAATATTTGTTTTAAGATCAAAGTGAAAAAATCGACTTAATTATTAAAATTTATTCCTTTAATTTTGGGGTAAAAGGAACTGTATCTTGACTTTTATGCAACAGGAAAAAATAATTATAACTTTTACTCTAGTCTTGTACTCTTTTATATAGGATAATGTACTGTGTTCAGTGTTGTGTTGTGTCAAATATGATAGTAAGAACTAAAATAGATCTGCACCCCAGCTCATCTTACTAAATTAAATATTAATGACAGCCCTATGTGCGATTGCGGATATGATGTAGGTGATTTAAATCACATCATATTTGTTTGTCCTCGACGCGACCGGTCGGCTCTTCTCGAAGGTCTCATTTCCCTTCCAATTCCTTTCCCTTCATCCATATCATGTTTACTTTCAACATTGGACCCACTTGTATATAAACTTTTAGCAGCTTTTATTTTAAGTAATAATATAAAAATTTAGACAATATGAATGTAAATATATGTAAATATGTTTTCTTACACTCCTTTTTTATGTAGATTTATAAGAATTGATCTTTTATTTTGTAGATTAATTTTTTTCTATTCCTAAATTCCTTTATAGCCGATAATTTTATGTTTTTACCCGTTTCCCTGTTTTTGACCCTGGGCCACAATGCACAAACCGTGCGGGCCAATAATTAAAAAAAAAAAAAAAAAAAAACTAAAATAGACACCAGACAGTGACATATTTTATGAAAATTGAAAACTCGTACCCGTCCCGGACCCCGCGCCTCAAGTGCTTTTCAATGAATTTTCTTTAAGCAAACGGGGATTTTCAGTTTTCACTCCTATATCTTGACTGGGCGTTGTGATATAAAAAAAAATAAGAATGTGTTTTTATTTTTACATATCATAAGTCATATATGATTTATATTATTTAATTAAGTTGAGTTTGATGAAGAATTGAATAAATAAGATGCAGTTATAATTATAAAGTTCCGTAAAAATTATTGTGATTGATTTTCCAAGAAGGTTGAGGCTCTGAAAACCAGTAATGCCGGAGCAAAGTAACGATTACCGTGTCGTTGTTTTTGGAGCAGGAGGAGTGGGAAAAAGTTCACTCGTTTTACGTTTCGTTAAAGGTACCTTCCGTGAATCTTACATACCTACAATCGAAGACACATACAGACAGGTATGAAGTTCATAGTTAAATTTTGGAATGTTTAAATTTTCGTTATATATTTATTTATTCCCTTAACTATTAAAACGTTTTCATTAGACTTACTCTGCCAAAAGCAACTTGTACCATACTAGTGTTTTTCATTAGTATTTTTATAGATACTACCAGTTAAAAAAAAATACCAGTAAAACCTGTAAAACAATTCGCGCTTAGAATGAAAAGCTCAGTAATTGAATATTAAAGATCATCAATAATAATTACGACACATAGTACACAATATTGTAACAAAAATAAATACTAAGTTATACTGAAACATTATTTTGTAAACATATTTTTCAATGAATGAAAAAAATTGGCTTATTAGTTTTTAATGTATAGCAATCTAGATAAAAATCATGAATCAATCAATTTCATGAATATAAATTACATTAAAGGGTAATATGAAATTGTGCCAAAATAATTTTGGCACAACATCAGCAGCTATGAAACTTCCATAAATAATAACTTGGGCAGACATTTGTCCTTCCTCCTGAGCCATATATGTACTTTGCTTTTCTCAATAATTAATTATTTTCATAATGCAGTGTAAACTTTTTATAACGACATTTGTTATAACGAATAAATAAAGAGTTTTATTTATTTGGTTTAACCCAATACCCATACATTAATTCTTCTCTCCCTATAGCGAAACCTGTATTATAACGAATCATAATGATCGGTCACTGTATATTGAATACAAAATGATCTTAGTTTCTAGTCTAGTAGTCTACTTTTCTCCATTCATATACAGAAATATTTATTATTTCTTAATTCAAAATTTTCAGTTTATTTAAATACTTAAATTTCTCTACATTAAACTTATTTTAAATTAATAACTTTTCAGGTCATAAGCAGCAACAAAACAATATGTACTTTACAAATTACGGACACAACAGGCTCACACCAATTCCCAGCTATGCAGAGGTTGTCAATAAGCAAGGTACTTCTTTAATATCTAAACAATTCTTATTTATTTGGATAGGATTGTGCAAGCACAATTTAAATACCAATGTTTGACTTTTTAATTAGTTTAGGTTCTAAATTAAATCTCATGTTAAGCTTCTTTGGCTTAAAGCTATTATAGAATTAATAAAGAAATATATCCTGCTATACATATATTTGTACATAGTGGTGCTAGAATTTGAGGTATTTAGAGGATTATATGTTTTCATTTTCTGTGTGATAATATTATGTCCTATTAATTTTAAAAAGTTCTGTAATACAGGATCAATGATAGTTATGGGACACTTATTAATTTCTATATCCTAGGCAAGTGATATGCCAATATCTAAACCAGGATCTGAAACATATTAAAGTTTAGGCGCGCATTTTTGGAATATTATAATTTTCACATTAATACAATTCAATAATAACCAATGTTTATAGTAGAAGCCATTGTACTCAATAAAAGAATCAACCCATTTTACAGTTGAATGTAAACAAACAAAAAAGGGATGTTAACTAAAATTTAAAAAATAAAAGGAAATAGAATAAATGTTTTATAAAATATATTTGCTTTTCACACTTTATTTTGTAATATTCATAAGTTCAAATTTGATGAATTTTTGAATGAGATAAAATGCCTCAGCTTGAAAGAGCTTACTTAGAGCAAAAACCCAAGTTAACACACATTAATCGAATACAAAAGCAACATTTACATATCATATTGCTTTTCTCAATATTAAGAACTGCAATAAGCAACATATAACCATAGCAAATAAAATGTTAATTTTATCCTCCATATTATCAATTGCCGTCTAATTTTTTTTTGTATAATTTCAAACAAAATTAATTCTTTGTTACAGGGACATGCCTTCATACTTGTATACTCAGTAAGCAGTAGGCAGTCATTAGAAGAGTTAAAACCAATATGGCAAACAATAAGAGAGATAAAAGGTACCGATCTACCAAATATACCAGTGATGCTGGCAGGTAATAAGTGTGATGAGAGTCCCGAAATAAGAGAAGTGTCAGCAGCCGAGGGTCAAGCACAAGCACAAGCATGGGGTGTTTCGTTTATGGAGACCTCAGCGAAAACCAACCATAATGTTACACAGCTGTTTCAGGTAGATTAATATTTTTTACTTGATAATTTTTGAAACTACCCAACAACTATTCATTGCAGCAGCCTCAACAGCATGTATTTGTCTACTTTAAATTTCGAATCCAGTTCTCCAGTCCCAGTTCCATGAATAAACAGTTACTTTTTTTTTAATATTATGACAAACAGTTACTTAAAAGTTATTATGTATAATGTATAACTTTCCTCAATGACTGCACTATCCTCTATTTTGTCTATGTATCACAATCATTTGTCTATGTGTCATCTGTTTCATTCAGTTTTTATTAGATTTAAAGACAATAATCTTAAGGTTTTTCAAGCTTCGGTCATACACACCATGTCCTAACAATAACAAATAATAAGAAATATGCAATCTGGCTTAGTACTTCGGAAGTTATGCGATACATTTACATCGAGCGCAAAAAATTAAATTGTCGAATCAAATGTCAAGTTGTTGATATTTTAATATTTATTACGCTCTTCGATAAAAGAAAATAAAAATCATTAAAATCGGTCTAGCCGTTTCGAGTCATAAACGTTCTAACTATATGTATGTATAGGATCATCAAATTTTATCCACGAGAGTTGTAATTTAATACACCTTTTAATATAACGTAACTATTCACAGGAGTTGCTTAATATGGAGAAGAATAGAAACGTATCGCTACAAGTGGACGGCAAGGGGAAAAAGAAAAAAGAGAAAACTGTTAAAGATGGCGGCGAAGGATCAGCAAGTGGTAGAGAAAAATGCCTACTGATGTAGTTATATCATTTTCTTTAGTAGCAACATAGTGTGATACAAATTTAATATGTTTGAAATTTTATATGACATAATGTTGCTGTGTCATTCTAGTCATTGTTTTAAAGCATTTAAATAAGTCATTATGCCTATTACATAATATATTATATATTTTGCTATATAAATTAACCTTATTTACACTAGTTATTAACGATTTGAACGCAGTCGCGTTCGTTAGTGAAAATACAACGAAATCAAGTCTATAGGACTACTGTTAATTAATATATATGCTATTTTTTTCTTTTTAAGTACCAAACCAATAGACAAGTGAAGAGTTTAACACTTGTCTATAATTTGATTGGCATTTTAGATATAGAGGATGGGCAGTTAAAAACAACTATCCTGTTTTTTTACCTGGACTTAGATATAAAAAGATCGCATAAACTATAGACGCTTCTTTCGTTTATTTTTTAATTATTCGTTTTGAATTCGTTTGAATTGAATGTTCGTTGTGAATGTTTATAAAGTTACTTAAAGTTGACAGCTGACAATTGTCAGCTTCTCATCCTCTATGTTTATGATGAAACGAAAATAGGCTTTATATATGATCTCATTTTGTGCATTTTATTTTATAAATAAAATAAATCGTTCCTATGCGGCTATGTTGCTTGTATTTGCAGTACCAACGAATGATCTGTCATTGTGAGTAAAATGTGCCAAAATACGTTTTTCACGTAAAAGTACCTTGATTTTTTTCTAGAACTGGGAGTGATACAAGGAAACGATGTCACTTCGAAAGGCCTTGTCTTCTATATGTACTCTGTATATATATAACCGTATATATTTTATTATGGGAAATATATTTAAATCGGACCCCACTGGCCTTCTTGCATGAATGCTAACTTAACAAAGTTAGGAGACTGAAGTACATTTCTCGTATACTCTCAGGTTTTATATTATTTTTATCATTAACAAAATATTTGAAGTCAAGTAATTGTTGAAATTTTTCTGCATTACTACAGTAATAAGATTCGTTTATGAAGTTTGGTTCTAGATACTTTTCTCATTAAAATTCATCTAAGTTCGTAAAACAACTCACAATGGCACGCGTATGATATTTTGACTATTTTAAAATAATAAATTTAGTGAATATAATGTAGCTATCGCTAGTCATTAGTGCACTTTATTTATATCGTTCACTAACATATCTAATTAGAATTGTCCATAAAAGTTTATCTAGTCGATTACAATAATTGTATCTCGGTCACAATATGTTTGCCTGTACACGGAAACGAAATATATGTAACGTTGATAAATGCGATTTGGGAAATGTCATAGACAATAGTATTACGCCGCCTTTCAATCGTGATGTTATACGTTACTGACGTATATAAACTTAATAAGTAAAAGCGGCCACTGACGATACGTCCATTAATCCGAATGGAGTAGTCGTCGTCCAAAATCGTCCCATGAATGGTAAAAAAGTATTCCATTTGGATGGACGTCAGCCAGCTCTGGATTTCCAAAAGGATTGAAATCCATGCGTCCAGGCCAAATGGACGTCATCCGTGGCCGTCCGTCAATGGCAGAAACGTGCGCCACGCCATATGGAAGCAGTCCGAATTGTCCGTGAATGGGCGAAACGGCGTCCATTTTTTTGAGGTTTTTGTTTCAGTTTATGTTTTGATGTCGATGGTGGTGCATGTGCTGTGTATTTGTCAAGCGTTATAATTTTCTTTTTATTATGTCTTTGCCCGCGCGTGACTTTGTGTTGGAAGTAATAGAAAAATATAAAAGTATTTCTATTTTTAAATAAATATATTTATATTATTAAATAAATAAAAGTATTTCTTTGTTTCAACCAATCCTTCATCCACCTTCTCTTAGGTTTTTTTTTGTCTTTTTAATAAAATACACACAACTGCTGCCACCAGTAAAGTATTGTTATCCATAGTATTATTTATTTCCGTTCCGTACGATTGCAAAGTTCGAAGTGACGCCATGCATCCAAATGGAAGTATCGTGAATGGTACCGTATCTCGATAAATTTCCATTTGGAGTGCATCCAAAAGGAAATCTACTAAATGGACGTATCGTCAGTGGCCGACTTAATAAGGATTGTTAAGAAAGTATAATTATTAATATAATTTTTTTTATCGTAGTAAATTCAAGATTTTTCTTGTAAGCTAAATAAACACACCGGTGTCTATGATTTGTCTATGTCCTAAAAATTATGTCTATCGCCAGGTATCATAGATATCTAGTTAAGTTATTGAGAAAACGTGATTTTGACAGTCATTAATTTAGATATAGGATACATATATGGACATAGTTTATGTTGTAACGTTCCCCCAATGGCAACATACTGTGACCGAGTAGTATGCGAATAGCGAGGTTATAGCCTTATAGGTATAGAGCCGTTGAAACGTGGGCGGCACAAAGGCATTTTTTTTTTGCATACCCACCTTTACGTACCCTTAGTTTTCTAAGTACGCAAGAATATTTCACTGATTTTTTCTAATATAATAAATTTAAATTCACACGCTTTTACATATATCAAAATATTGGTAAGTTTAAGTTCTTGAAATTATTAAATTATTTTGAATGGGTGAAGAAATATATGCATATCGCATATGCAATATTTTTTTAAAGAAACGCCATTTTGATACTATTAATTTCGGGCATTTTAAACTACTATTATAAAAAACGTTATAGTACTCCTACTAGTAGTTATAGTGGACCTCCGTCCACTATATATACAAATGTTAATAAATATGAGATAAGCTTCTTGCTCTAATTTTTTATGTGGCAACAATGTGTCGCGAGATTTACGCGCGTATTTTTTATTTATGGCAGATGACAGATCGAACCAACGTCGGTAAAGAATATATCACAATAATCGTAGACCCTTAACTGATGCGATGAAATTCATTACTTAAATTTAAATTGATAGTATTTATTACTATTGAATCTTTTGACTTAAAGGTATTATGTACGCGTGTGAATTTAAATGTTTAATTTTCTTAGTATTTGGGCACATGTTATAATTAAGATTATTATACATTTAACAAATTATTGTTACTATATTGTTGTAACTGGACCAATGTTGTTTAAAGTTGTTTGATGTTTATTGGTAATCTTTGTTCTTTCAATCTTCTGCTGCTAGGCCTCTGACGGATTTCATTATGCGGTCGGTCTTCGCTAAGATTCTGCTGACTCATTTAGAAGGAATACAAGTCTGTGCTTGGCATAATAGACCGTACTTAAAGTAAACCCCGGACGATAAGTCGTTTAATCTTAAAGTTGTTCTATGCGTTTTAAAATCGAACCCATTCAATACAAAATGCCTCTAACATATCTTCTAAATGAGTAGGCATTAACGAATTTTATTCTTAAAGATAATTTTTATCTCGTCTCCTGTAACAGTTTCAATCTCTTCTTAAACCTACAGATGTTCGAATGGAGAGCTGCTCACTTAACAACGCATTATTCGTTGATGTTTTCAGCATATCTATTGTTTTGTTTCCGCTTAAGCATTGCATTTAATTGCCTATTAAGAAGTGAGCATCCAGCTCCTTATTTTTGGCTTGCTAAAAATTGGCAAGTCTGAATCGTAATCCAGACTGTTGAGACGCAGATGAAGTTAAAGTGATCGAAGGAGCTGGATCAACTTTATTAATGACAAATACATTTGTAAATTTCCATTATCTGTAAAATAAGTCTACAAGTAGTGTAGTCAATGAGTGAGCTTATCAATTTCTTACTTTCATGGGTGGGTACTACAACATTCCATAGATAATTAAAATTTGTGGGTACTTCACAACTTCACTTTAAATACCCATGGAAGTAAGACTATTCAAATTGTCTTACAAATGTATTGAATAAAACTTCTCCTAAGGTGCAGAATAACGAATATGGCAATAATATTGAAATAGTTTCAATTATATAAATCGATTTTGTCTAAATTTTTAGTAGTGAACCCAATTAGGGAACTCTTTAAATTCAAATAGTTCAAAGTTTACTATACTATGTTTACCTCCTTGCCTCAATTAGATAATTCGAGATTGTATGAATATAATTACTTACTGGAAGACTTATTTCTACTCTTTCTAAATTTTGTTAGATTGATATTGCTTCTAGAAACTTTCAAACCTCACGGTTTATTCACGTTTGTATAATATTAGTTTTAGATCCTTAGTTGTAGTGTAGGTGGAAGTAGGCGCCTCAGGGACACGGTTAAAGCTTGTAAAACGTGGGACGGAACGAGAATTTTTAGTTGGACGTCTTTTGAGCGAATCTCTTAAAAACTCTCAAGCATTCGTTAAAAATAATTCTATTAAATTAAAATGATAAAGCGTGGGAATATACAGCAAATAAGTTTGGATATTTTACTCGACGCACAAAATATAAATAATGAAGACATGATTTCTAGTATGGATTATGTGAAGGCGTTCAACTAAGTTCTTGGGAGTTCGTCCCACATGGAGTGATGTTGTACATAATGTTACGTTATAATGTTATTTATTACGAGGTTGCGAATGTTTGTTGACCAATAGCATAGATTAATAGAACTCGCTTATACTTAGATACTGGTGTATCAAGAAATAATGCTTCTTGTATCTGAACCGAATATCTCAATTACCTAATATTTTTTAATTTATCTTGTAACACTTTCTCACTAAGGCATCACGAAATAAAATATTAAATATTTTTTAGGTTTTTTATTAAAATATCGTTATCAATTATGCATTAGATTCACAATTTTTATCACAGTTACTATATATAGTGAAAAATACTAAAAAACGTAAGATTAAATCATAGTTTACTGCCCATATGATTTGTATGGCAACACATTCAGTAGCAAAGTGTGCGTTCCTGTCCTCATTTATTGAACAAATAATTCATAATTCAATTCATAGAGATTAGTTTCTTGCCCGAGTATGTACTGATTGAGCAATGCTTTTATAAAATGGTGACTATATAAACGCCATTAAAAAAAATATTTACGTTGTACGTTACGTCATTATTTACGTATATGTACGGTGTCTATATGTTAACGTAAAATTGTAAACACCGTTAGATTGTAATCTATCGGTTATCGGTTATCGGTATTCGGTAGATTGTACTACACTAACTTAGTTATCATTCAAACTTCTTTGGTCAATTACAGATTAATTTTACTTCCCAACAATTTCATATAACTACCGAATAATAATACGTTAATTTGTAAGCAGTTCGTTGAGGTTCATAATATTTCGACAGTTTACAATCTCGCGAGATAGATTACAATCTAACGGTTTTTACAATTTTACGGTGATATATATACATCAATAACTACTGAACGGATTTTGATGAAGTTTTAAACTGTTTAAGTTAGAAAATACTTAAAAATAAATAATATCGACATAGCTTAGAAGTCTAAATAGTCATCGAACTCAAATATGCAATTAATTAATTACCCATTCGGCATTCATACCGGTCAATTAGTCGGTTCTAAAATTAATTTATCCCCTTTCTCCGTATCGGTAACCATTTTATACATTGCATTTATGTTATTTAGTTTGTAGAGGTTTTATTCTAAAATACGGAAAACTCGAAATATCAAGAAAATCCAAGTGATCTTTGATTTAAATCTAACCAAAATTTTTCTTGACAATACTCAGGCCTACACCAAAACTGTTTGAATAATGGCGTTTCTAAATAATGCTAATTTTATGATGCGTCCCCACTCCCACCATGCTTTCTTTTGATTGAATCCTGATTAAAGCTAGACTTAATGCTAGGAAGCCTTCCAGTGCTGGCTGATCTTTTCATACCCTGAACGGGTTGACTTTGACTAGAATTAGTAATGGGCAAATTTTGATTATTTTGACTAACAGTCAACGCTTTGGAGCACAAATCTAAAAATCTATTTAAGGTTTCATTTGTGATTCGATCCCCTGCCTGAACCTGTTCCGTCTGCCTTGGAGGTTCATTTCCGTTTCGCTGTTTTAAGGCAATACTTAGTATGTAAAATAAATTTAATTGAAACGGAATATTTAGTATGAAGTTGAATACAATGCCAACAAGTAACATTATGAGCATAGCATTGAATATTAATACTAATATTACTTGTGCAATCTTGTTCAATGGATACATTAGATCATCTGAAACAATAACATAAACATTACAATATTTCAATATAAGTGTAAATAGTTCACTAACAATAGAACACAGACAAGACTTTGAACAAAGACAGAATTTTCATAGGTTGACCAACAATTAACATTGAATTGCTTTATTAATAGAAATTGCAGCATCTCTAAACAATACTAAACCTTGGGGATTATTTCAAATAGGGATGCATCGATACGCCTTTTCACCGATACGATACCGATAATCTTAGAGAAATATCGTCGATACCGATACCGATGCCAACGCTTATTGAATTAAAATTAAATTAGGGTAAAATATATCAAGTTTTCAATTTTTATTAATAAATATTAAGTGACAAACATATAAACGTATAAGATTAAAGATTTAGTTATTAAAATTAAGAATTGAGAGTAATAAATTAATTAAAATAAAATAAATAGTAACTGTTAATAATTAAAATTAACATTGATAAGATTTTTGTAAATCTGTATTTTATTTAATTGGGTATCGAAAAAATAGTGAAAACAATCGAAAATCTAGCGAAATGGAATACGCGGGGAAAAAGCGGGTCCGTGGCTCGTATGCAACGAACTAGATCAAAAAAGATACGCGTTTACATTACTTTTTTAAAGGGCGAAATTTGAAAAGTATCGTTGTATCGGCAATTAAAATATCGCCGATGCCGATATATCGGTATCGGTATCGGATGCATCCCTAATTTCAAATATAAATTAGCAATATTATTTATTCAATTCAAATATTATTTTATGTAAATTAATGTGTAGTTTTATGTAGTTAATGGTAAAAATCTCTACATCTGTTATTTTATGCTGCTGTTAATTGTGTATTGTCAATTAATTATCTAATATGTATATAAAATTCTCGTGTCATTATGTTCGTTCCCATACTCCTCCGAAACGGCATGACGAAGGAGTATGTTCTTACGAAATTTTTTATGCATATTCAGTAAGTCTGAGAATTAGCTACTACCTTTCAAACCCCTAAGTGAACACCCCTTGTGTACACCCCAAAATTTTTATGTTTTAGACAATTTTTTTTCCTTTTTATTTTGTTATGATACAGCAGACAAAAATACATACAACTCTTAATTTTCATCTACCCTCTATGATCAACCCCTATTTTTTATTTGTTAGTTAAGAACTTATAACTTGAGTTCTGAGGTTTATATATAGAAAAATCACAGAAAAACCCAAAAAAGTTTTCATTCCGGAATACCAAACAGTGTCTGGGGATGTATAGCACAATGATTCATGTTGGTATATACTTAAAAGGTAGGCTACGCATTAAGGAGAAACAAAGTTTGCGGGGGCAGCTAGTTATAATTATATATTTACCTGTGATACTTAAAACTATAGTATTAACAGTAGCACTGATTGTGATCATAGGCTCTGATATAATAGTTGTGAACATCCTTGCAGCTATCTTCAAAGGGTTCATATGTTTTAACATAACTATTGGGTCTGGTGGAGACACTACACATTCCGACGTCCAAAACTGCCACTTACATGAGTTAAGGCCTGATATAAATCGGTTGACTTCTACCTTTTCAGCTTCCTGAAACATACATAACTTATCATGTATACATTAACATAATACAAGCTAACCCATCCCTTGGTTAGTTTTATTTTTTAGGATTAATAATTTTTATTGGTGCAGTTAATAAAACATCTTTAATATTCTTTAGATAATTGGAATAAATAAAAAAACATTAAATTGCAAATATTTTCAGTTCTGTATACAGATGCAAGTTACCTCATCACAATAATGTATATGTAAAAATAAATAAAAACTTATTGAATTTAACACAATATCCTTACTTTATATGAAACAAAGACTTCATATAAATATAGTGCTACTCCCAAAAATATTAACATGTGCTTGTATGACACATAATGCCATAACCAACATGTAGCAGCAACCATTGCAGCTATTGTTAGGCTCCATGTTATGTAGTCCTGAAATTATTGAAAATAATTATAACTCCTCTTATTCTCAATTATACACAGTATTAATTTACTTTCAACTCACTTTATATTCTATAATATATGTATAGACATATTCACTCCAAGCCATGGCTATTCTTTCAGTAATTGTTGGTTTATATATGGATCCTTCTATATGTCCTATGGATCTCCTTAACATATTTTCAGAAAGAGCATTGTTCGATAAAATGTATTCATCAAGGCTATTAAATTGCTCTAGACTGAATTTCATTTGTAGAGATATATCTATTGTATCATCTTCATTTTCCTATAAAAATTAAAACTTCTGAACGAGGAATACTTTTATTATTGTGATAATTAAAACTGTATTGTGCTTAAGTTACCTTTCTCTGTCCACCTTTTAAAATTATTGCTAGTAATCGCTTATAAAACCAATCACTCATGCATTGGTTAGGTTCAGGTTTAAATTTTGCTATTTGTTTAGGTATTTTTAAATCTGGTGGTAAGTCGTCATCCTCTAAAATATTCTTATTTACATTAAGGTCATCCCATGGATCTGGTCCAACTTGGGGATTACAAGTAATGCATTTAATAAAAAGGCATAACACTAATACATGATACATAATGCTGCGAGTCGTTAAAAGAACGTTCTTAAAATATGTACAAGTAAATGTTTTTTTACTGGTTAGCGATTAATGTTTACATTTTATAAACACTTTGCATAGTTTGTTAATCGTCTTTCCGATATGTCTACGTCAGACGGGAGAAATTATCACTTTTTAGAATAAAGAAATACACGTTTTCTGAAATATTTTTTAACACTTTTAGAGTTTCAACGTTCCAAAACTTTGGAAATGACTATTTATCAATTGTCATTTTACAACGTTTCCTATTGTCGATTTGTCAGTTGAATTTGAGAGTTATCATTTGACAGTGACACTAGGGTTTGAACTAAAGTTTAAATGTCTCAGGACTCAGATTTGAAAATTGAATTAACTAAGCCACAAGGCATAAAAATTAAAAGCTACAAAAATATATTTATTAGCGTTTTTTCATTAACAAGATATTAAGTTAGCTGTTAGTGGTCTTATTTGTTGTACGCTCTCTGACTCTCTCGGACTCTGGTCTTATAATTCAAATATCGTTATTTAATAATTTCAGTTTATAATGTCATCAATAGATTTTGATCCAGCAATCAAACTATGTCTGAAATATTTACATTCAAGCGCTTCTGATTCAACTGAACAGCTACGTCTTACTTTAGATGATAGTATTCGGCAAACATACGGGAGTTCAAAAACTCTTGGTAATGTTTTATCTAAAAAATATCTAAATGAGGAGAAAACATCATCGCCCTCACGGTCCAAACATAAAAGCGATAAGAGTTCCAGCTCGAAAACTATACCGATGCCACAACACAGTCCACAGCAAATACAAATACCAGAAAGAGAAGGAGATGTAGGTGTTATGGATGATGGCGAGTTGGCGTTTGATTTATTACAAGAGGATTTGACTTGTGTTGTGTGTAGGCAAATTGCAGTGCAAGCGGGTAACCGCTTGGTTGAGTGTGATGCTTGTCATGCTCTCTATCATCAGGTATTGTTTTCTTCTTTTTTGATAAAAAAATATTTTCTAGATTATATAAATAATGGTAATTAAAGTAATAACAATTAGGGTTGGTAGACAAAGAAGGCAGATATATTTCTTCCCCCTGCCATGTTGGGTGTATCGCGGCTTTTAACAATTAAATTAATCAATTTATGTTCTTTCAGGACTGCCACAAACCGGTAATAAGTGATAATGATATGAGTTCTGGATGGCATTGTGCATCATGTCTTACACAAGGCTTTGCATACACCAACAAAGTGGTTAAATCTCCTACTCGAGTATCTGATTCTACTCCGGTAAAAATAACAACCAGTGCATCTGCATCTTCGCCACCATCTAAAGTAGTAACCCCTAACATTAATATCATCTCAGCAGATAAAAGAATACAAACAATGAAGAAAAAAGCTGCCAAACAACATGAGAAAAAGAAAAGTAAATGACATAGTCTTTCTCAATGGTAATTATTGGGAATAATTGCTATTGCTATTTTACGCTGACTTGTTCATTGCTATATTTGTAAAGAACCTAGTTATAAATGTAGGTATTCTTAATGTTTAATACATCTTAATCATTAAATTCTTAACTGTATATTCTAACAGTAAATTTAAGTATTCAGGTATAAAACAAAAAACATTGATATATAGACATAGAAAAATATAGGATTACTAACTTAGGAAACTTATTATCGAATGTAAATACATATTAAAATATTGTATAATAAATATGTTGGATATTAACTTTATGATATGACTTTTTTGGTTTTTTTTTGCTTGGACGTCCAAGCAATCTTTTTTCAACTATGAAATATGAATTGCGCTTAGACCTATATTTTTAACATTTTTAACCACAGATGTCATTACCATATGATTTTATTTTCATTTCATTTAATAAAGGGTATAAAATGTTAATAATATAGAACATAAAAATCATGAGTATAATATTATTTGTATAACTACTTGGCACCAATTTTAATGTGAATACAGGATAAGGAAAAATAAAGTTTACTTTGCATAAAAGTGGTACATATGGATTTGATAATAAAAATACAAAGGCTGACATATTTATTTATAATAAAATACAAAATCACATGAGAAAACTTATAATTATAAAAAAAATTTTAGGGCAAATTATAAACCTCTAACTTAAAACCTTCTTCATATAATAGGGTGCTGTGCCTTTAAAAATAATCTCCTTACCTTTGAAAACTTTATAAGGTCTGATTTGTAACTTCTGGGAAGGTGATAAAGGTTTTCGAACCTCTTAAGACGCAGCTGAACCGAATCTAAAAGTAAGATTTAGAAAAGAGACAGCGTTAGACTGACTTCCGACGTCAAAAATATATTGGGTTTTCTCATAAGAGAGTCATAATTCGCGTTTCTGAACGTGGCAAACACTGCGTCTGTTTTATTGATAATTTTTCTTTAAGACGTCTTTGATTTTTATGATATGCCCGTGTCTTCATGGTATGCGCAAATTAATAGCGTACAGAAAGAAAATCCATTAGTGCAGTTGTCGTGCCAACTCATTTGATTGATAAAGATCATACTGCATAAATAGTTCAATTAATTTATATACCGATACCCATACGGCTGATATTTATATACGTTTACGAACACGCAGTAAGTAAGAGAGTAAGTTTTGTGTAAAATTTAGTAACTTCAAATTCGGGCTTCTAAATGTATTCACAACGAAATCGAAAATGGCCTGAACTGCCGATAAAAGGATGGTACGGCCGTGCCGCTTTTTCGCTCGACTTGGCGGGCGCACTGCTGTGCCCCTAGATTTAGAAGAAACCAGCTGCAATCCATTGTCATGGCCTCAGTTTCTTTATCTGTTATCTTGATTGGCAGGTAGGAGTTGGCCTAAAACATCGTGAGAAAACAGACGTATACGCTGTCAAAGCATAAATATTGTGTCGGTTTTCACAGTGTTTTCATTTACCGTATAAGCGAGTAGGTGCATCAATTTAATGCAGGGTTGATAGTCGCGGGGCTCACTCTGCCTAAAAATAGATAGTGATCAATCTTAAAATAAGAAAACTTAAAAATAATATGCACCGTTATGTTACTGTAACTTAATGAATATTTAATAACATTAATTTAAGAGAAATTTCATTCAAATGGCGGTAAAGAAATTTAAATCATGATGACTTTAGTTTTTTGTAAAATCAAATTTTTCTTTGTATTTTTCTCACGTGTCCAAGCATTATCGCGCACCCCATTGCCGACGGAAAAGCTTTGACGAGCTAACATGGATTTTTGTAAAAATATCAGCTAATATACAGACTTAGTTGTATTAAAAATAGTTTTTGCTTTGAGAAACCTCCTTCAATCTGAATAAATTATTTGTTTAAGTGTTACCTATTAAATAAAATTACAACTTAATGGAAATTTAACTTTAATTGTTATAAAAACATTCAAGGCACAAATATAAATAGAATTCATAGAAAATAGCGCCTATGCAATCAATAAAATAAAATAAATATTGTTTTCTTAGCTTATACTATTTATTAGCCTTTTATTAATCTTTTGTACTAAAATGTTAATACAAAAAATAACGTAATTTTAAAATGTATGCAACGTGATACTAGAATGAGTATCATAATTTTTTTGGCAAAGAAAACCACTTTTCTCGTCAAACATCATTTCACGTCGCCACGGTAAACAGTAACGTAATACATAGATATATTGTTGCTTAACTAAATGAAACATACTACTATAGGTAGATGTTTTTAAAAAGATGTAACCAATGGTTAAGAGGGTGGAATCTGATTGGTAGAATCTCTTCGAGGGGCGGATAGCAACGTGCAGGCTGGTATATAGTTATTTCAGTCTGCGCTTTGTATCTCTGAAAATAGAGTCTTTTTCATCGTCAGAAAGTTTGCTACAGTTTTCTAGTAGCAACGCCTTTTTTGTTTCGTGAAACCACTCGAAATATTAGTAGTTGATTGTGGGCGGCTGTTTAATGGTGTTAAATTATGAGGGATTTTTTTGAAAGATACAATTACAAGTGCTTTTGAATAACAATCCAACGTTGTGTATACAAGTAAGTATTTATTAATGGTTTTCTCAATTTATAAGTGATATTAATTAAATCTGATTTGCCTGCTCGTTAAACATTTCTTGAACTTGATTTTTAATTTCCTAGTACATATTTATTAAATCAAAGTAAAAATTTTAACTACGAACTTGAATACAATAAATAGACGCTGCTCTCGAAAAACAGTTGTCTTTTTGATTATATTTATTTAAAAAAATTTCAACGCTGTTCCATAAACCTTAAACATTTTCTATATTTTAATTATAAAGCTTTTGTAGTCCAAAACCTAGTCGCTCGCCCACCATATTAATTGTTATAGGTAAGCCTCTAGGATAGAGCTAGGGTCTAACCCAAAACCTACAATTTGTTACATATAAATTGTGCTGGATTTGTCTTGTCATATATTCTGGTTTTCATAGAGATGAATAGTGGAAAAGCGAGAGTACCAAAATGTGCTAGATGCCGTAATCATGGCTTGATCTCCAGTCTCCGTGGTCATAAGAAAGCTTGTGCTTATCGCAACTGCCAATGTCCTAAGTGTGGCTTGATAAAAGAACGACAGAGGATTATGGCGGCTCAGGTAAGCAGATTTATAACTATTCAAGGTTTTAGTGGATAATAATCACAACGATTCACTTTTTTTTAAATTTGGAGGGGCCGGTTAAAAGCAAAGACTAATTTATTGAAATACTTATGAGTTACATTTAGTATGTACCTACCTAAGTATATCTTCCAAATTTGATATAGGTACGGTAGACAAACTTATCGTTAAGTTACGACCTTATCCTTAGACTTTTGCTCAATTGTATGGAACAATTTTATTTTATTTAGTAGCAATTTTTCTTATTAATAAAAAAAATATTAATTTTTTAAATGGTTGTGGTTATCATAACATCTTTGTGGTTATCAACATTCAGATAAATCCAAAATTAAATATATATAAGTATAAAATTTAAATTATTGTAAATTTCACATTCAAGACTTCGATCTAAAAATAAAGTGTAATCGGAATGAAAAAAAAACCAGTTAATTCCTTAAAATATGAAAACAATTAATATTTATTTCTAAAGATATATTTAATATCACACGGATATAGAGTATTTACAATATTCTTAACCTACATAGTAATAATAATTATTAAAAATTAATAAATAGAAAATTAAAACAAATTTGAAAAGTATGGTCCCTGTGGTAGATTGGTCGCAGTATTTCTTATTTGTTAAGCGAGGAAAGCACCAGCTCTGGGGTCACCTGTACTATTCACCATTATTTTCCGTCTGATCTGCGGCCGCCAGATTTTGTGCTTAAATTCCGAAAATACTGTTTTAATTCACTTTTATTATTTTGCACGACGGAAAGTACCTATAGCCAACGGAGACGCTATTATAATGTCGTTAATATTATACTCTACGTAAAAATAATCAATCGCTAAAAAAAAGGAATGAAATCCATTAATAAATGACTACGTAAAGGGAATTACGCAAAATAATACGCAATTTATTACAATTATTTTTGTTTTATTTAATTTTTATAATATAGTAATTCATTTTTTTGTAATTTGTTGAATTTAAAAAAAAACGATATAGAGCGCAGATATAACAAATAACAATCGATAGAAATATTCTATTATTCCTTACTTTCGCTAGGGGCTACGAAACTTTAAGCTCTATGGTAAAAAAGTTTGTGATTGTAATTCGAGAATTATAGTCTAATCTGTGTTATCAATACGTTTACAAATACCCGCGGAGGCGTTAATGTGTTTTAATGTAGTGAAATCGAGATCAGCTAATGCGATGCTGGGTTTATTTGAACAAGTGGCACATGTTTACAGAAGACGCCGGATGAAACATCGATCGGTTTGTACAGTAATGCATCGTGTCCTACCACTTTCAGATTCGGGAGTGTCTTTTATTTTTAATAAAATTTACAGGTTCCATTTTTTCAACAGACGTCTTTTGTTTTAAATCTATCTCGAAGCTTACAAACGAACGTGCAACTTTTTAAAATTGGAACTTATTTTAAGTCAGTTAGGAAAATAGATAAGACTAGGGGTACGGTTGAAAAACCTAAGCCTGCCCTTATTATTTGCCCAAAATAAAAAATTCAGATATTTTTTGTTATATAATAATATCTAATTATATAGTTAATAAATAATATAAATTATAATAAGTTATATTTTATGCGATTCTTGGCATAATTCGGTACCATTTTCGTAGCTCCAAGGGTGAATGTTCTGCATTTCATTTTCGCAAAAATTGTTGTTTTGGTAGGCACAAAGTTATCTACTTGACAGAATTTCCCCCGGCCTTTTAAATATTTAATTAATATTCTATACTAACTTAAAACGTTGATATAAGAAAACAGTGTTAACAAAATCATGTGCAAAAAGACATTTCGTATTCCAGTAGCGAAGACTATAATTTAATTTGCAGGGATCAGATTTTGTTTTTGTTACCAATGAGGCATCGCTCATGTCCCCGGGGTGACCGCCGACCGCTTACCAAACAAACAATGTTTGTTTGTCATTGATTTTCCGATAAATTAATTTACTATATCGAATTACTTCTATAAACAGAGTGGAATTAATTTACTTTTCAAATATATTAAGAATTTTTTTAGATTAATTTAAAGAATTTTTAGGAGAAATAATTTAAGTGCTTTAAGTGCAAAAACATGCTTTCATTTCATTTGAAAAGTTGTAACTTTTGTCTAATTAGTCATAGTTTTTAATTTCGTTTTAAATTTTAAAGAGAGAAAAGAACATAAACGCATTTATTTAAGTTAAGTAAGTTCTGTATTTTAAATGTGGTTTCTATTCTTCTCCTATACACTTTAACACTTACCTTTTTTATACAGGTGGCTTTAAAAAGGCAACAAGCGGCAGAGGATAAAATCGCTCTACATTTAGCGTCAGTGGAGAGCGGGACGTCTTTGGAGGCTTTGCCACCGGGAAGAATCTATGGTATGAGGGTCACGGGACCTTGCCAAAGTCCAGGGCCTGAGCCAGATTCCGCTGCTGATGACCATACTGTACGACCGACATTATTATATTACACAGAATTAATAAGATTTTTTAAAGTATAAATTAGTATTCTGGACTGGCTGATTTTTTCTTGTGTAATCGTAAAAGCACAGGAGTCTTGAGGAGTGGTTCGGTCTAATACCTGCAGCTTTCATCATCGGAAGTCAAGGCAAAATACAAAATACCATCCGTATCACCTCGACGTCCGTCATTCCACAACTGAGCGTTTTCTAAGGCAGTTTTTGCCGCGCACCACCACTATGTGGAACCAGCTGCCCACTGAAGTATTTCCGAACCAATTCGACTTGGAGTAGAAAAGAGCGTACCAATTCTTGAAAGGCCGGCAACGCACTTGCGAGCTTTCTTGCAGTGTGAGTGTCCATGGGCGGCGGTATCACTTAACATCAGGTGAGCCTCTTACCCGTTTGCCTCCTATTACATAAAAAAAAAGTTTACCTATCCATTATAATATTATTCATACCTAGATTTGAGTAGTATTCTCCTTTTTTTATATACGTGTTGTGCTAGTCCTAGAAACATTTGTATCGGTGTATGTAGTAGCGTTGGTCGCTAACAGAGCTTCTTTTGCAGCCGATTCACATAGACAGTGAGACCAGTGATTCTCTTCCTGACTGTTGTTCTCCTGATTCATCAGATCGTACTCTGGGACTTCGGCCTTGGTAAGTTAATAATAATAACACTTTAATTACACAAAACATGTGAAAAAGAATAATAAAACAGAGGATGTAAATGGTTGGTCTTACTGCTAAATGCAGTTTCTTCCAGACAGAAGTGAGACATAGTAAAGACAATCGTTGATCATCGCCTGAACTGTATCTGTTTTGTATAAAGACTTTTCACTTTAGACATCAGCCTTGCGATTCTGTAACTCACTTTTCGAACTCTCACAGGGGTTTTCGCAGTGGCGGTCGCGTTCAAATCAGTCGTGAAGCAGTAATTTTACGATTTGGCATTCTGATAAGGAGGGAGCTTGTAGTTTATTGTTTACATGTTGTGAGTTACAGAATCGCAAGGCTGTGTACTCACCGTCGATTTTTGGTTCTTAGACGTGTTGGTTTCTTTATGATGTTATGTTTTGTTTAAGAAAGAATTCGAATGCACAACTACTGTAATACTGATTTACGTTCTTGTTTTTTCAGTGTCATATTAATGTTAACCATGGTTCATTAAAGGTGTAACTGTAACCCGCGCATAGGATAGTAATCTAGGTATATATATAAAAATGAAACCCGTTTTCCGTTGTCACGACATAACATGAAAACGGCTTGACCGATTTGTCTGATTTTTTTTGTTGTGTTTGTAATTGTCAGGAGTTCTTATAAAAGAAAAAATTGCGCGGAAAATTAGAAAATTGAAGAATACTTAACCACCATACAATTCGAACTTTTTGATGTAACCTTTTGGCGTTTGACATAACATTGACAGAATGCGTGCTGCAAATATCGTCAAAGAGGATGTAAGAAAAATGAATATCGTTTAAATTTATTATATGCTTCGATCGGAGTTATTATATTGATAATATAAAAACAAACAAAGAATGTTGTATAACATAAAGCATTAGAATAATAAACACTCTTTTTCTGAAATATTTTTAAATTAATTATACCAATTTGAAATCAATATTCATAGTTAAGACAGGACAACGTCTGTCGGGTCCGCTAGTATGATATAAAAAGCCAGCACTTTTAACATTAGGCGCAATTGTTTAATTTTATTTAATAAAGTACACCACATCATTTATTATACCTTTCTTTAGTAAAAGTTACAATCTATATAATCTGAATAACATGATGATAACGGTAAACATAAATTTTACAAAAGAAAATACTACACTTATTTATTATTTATTTATTAACACTTCGTTGCATATACATTAATATAGTACAATTGACATAATTAAATAAAAAGGAGAGCAACTGGCGGCCTTATCGCTTTCGAGCGATCTCTTCCAGGCAACCACTGTGAGAAAAAAAAAAAGTATTAAATTACATAAGAAAGGCAAGAAGTGCAAAAATACATGTATTATATTTAGTTTTTTTTTAGAAAAAGAAACTTATCAGGAACAAAAAACAAACTAAACTAATAAAGAATACATGAAAAAAAGAAAATAATAATAATAGAAAATGCACATGAATCACTTTCAATTTCCTAAATCAAAATCAGTCTCACGACAGATTGGTAGGTACCTATTATTAAAGTTAGGGATACGATGTGGACAGGTAATGTTTGTAAAGAAGAGATTTAAAGGAAGATAGAGAAGGAGCTAAGCGAATAGGGACTGGAAGTGCGTTCCATAGCTTAACTGCAGAGACCTTAAAGGATTCGCCAAGAAAGGAGGAGTTATGACACGGGATTTCAAGGATATAGTTTTCGGAAGAGCGTAAGCTATAGTTATGGGATCCCAAAAATTTTAAATCATTTTTGAGATAGGAAGGAGTTTTAGGGTTGAACAGAATGGAATATAGGAGATGGAGAACATGAGCATCGCGTCGCTGACGAATGGGTAACCAGCCTAGCCGTTTACGGAACGCAGAGATATGGTCGTACTTTCTTAGACCGAATATAAATCGGATACAGAAATTTTGGAGACGATCCAGTTTATTTAGCAATTCCTCGTTTAGATCGGAAGAGCAAGAATCGGCGTAGTCCAGTAATGGCAGGAGGAGAGATTTAGCCAGTGAGGTTTTAGTGCTAAAGGGAAGAAAATTACTAAGACGTCGAAGGATACTGGAGGCACCATACAATTTGCGGCTAACTTCTTTAATATGCTGCTCCCAGGATAAATTATGATCAATTAAAACCCCCAAATTTTTTACTGAACGGCTGATATTTAAAGTCACACCGTCGATATGTACAGGAGGTACTCTGGCCCAATCAATTCTCGTCGTGAAATAAGGGCTGCCAATAATTATTACTTTACTCTTGTTGGGATTGATTAGTAGACCAAAGTTATTACTCCAGTCAACTATCTTTGCCAGCTCATAGTTAGTAGTTTGTATGGCTTGTGGGAGATCATCGAGACTTGATTGAACGTAGATTTGAAGATCATCGGCGTATAAATGAAAATTGGTTGAAAGACGGAAAGTTAAGGAGTTAATATAAATAGCAAAAAGAAGAGGAGAAAGTTCCTATTTTAGTTTTTCTAGTAATTTTTTATTTAAAAATACTTATGCGCTTATCATACGGATAAGGTACCAGATTAATTGTATGCTAAGATTCTATGCTATTTTCAAATATTAGCAAAGTCTATTTAAGCTATTATGATTTACTATATGGAATGATATTTCTTATTATGTGTGCTCAAACCAACACTCTTATCAGATGATATTAAGGTGAGACATTTGTGCTCTGAATGACGAAGTCGTTCCAGCCTTTTATTTTCCAAGACCAAGCATTAACCCTTTATTACAAAATCATATAAATATCTTCAAATTGATGGGTACCAATAAACATTTGTGTAGAGCATTTGTTACAAAAATATCCACTAATAAAGTAATTGCAAAATATTTTTCCCTACTATATAATATATTTTTAACAGCGGAACTACAAACGAAAATTCCGAAAGTGCAAACCCAGTCAGCACAGCAAGTTTGGAAATGTTAAAGAAGTTATTTCCTGGAAAAAAGCGATCAGTCCTCGAATTAGTTCTACGAAGATGCAACCACGACTTACTGCGAGCAGTTGAACATTGCAATGCTATTCAGGTAAAAAAACCAGTGTTGCTACAACCTTATAATCATGTATTTTCCTTAAGCTAATAACTAATATTATGTTGACTTCATTTTCTACAATACTAATAAATAGCTTAAACAAAGGTTGATCAACAGTCTTAGTGATCTATAATGATTAGACACTATGTTCGTGTATCCGAGATACCGCATATTCTCTACACTAGGTTTTTTAACACAAGAGGTTTAGTTCTCATTAGGCGTTTTATTCCTGTTGTGTCAATAAGTTTATTGCCTCAGCATTCTCATGGCTATATAGCCTGTTTAAGTGAGTTCTAAGGCAAATGGTTTCGCCGTATTTAGGACTGTATCCACATTAAAATCCTTGTGGATACTTTCATTTTTAATATACCATGGTGCATTGGCAATGTCCCGAAGAACCTTGAAGAGGCAAGTAGGTGATCTATCTTCTGTGCCTGACAAATGCCGTCGACTCATCTTTGGGATGTCAGTTTGCTCATGTTTTCCTTCACTGTACCAGCAAGTGTTAAATACGCATTTAGAAAGACAAATCCTCACATGGCCTCACATTGGTGTTTAGCCATGTTTTGAATGTACAACCTCAGAGTTGAGAGGCTATTAGGCTGACACTGCTCATGAATATTAAAAAAATATTATTAAAAATTATATCAGAATTAAAATCTCAAAAATGAAGGTTTTACAGTATAACGTTTATTCATAGATTCGTTTACCTTACAAATTGTTTCTGAGAACTTCTCATGTTACTTGCATGTTTTAAACATTTTTATTATATTTACGATTTTCTTAAAACACATAAATCTTGTTAACAGGGCTCCAAAGAAAAATTGCCAACCATAGTACCACCTTTAAGCTATGAATTGCCCAACCCAGAAGAACCTTCGAGATGGTCAGCTTTCAGACCTGTAGGGCCTCGTACACCCTCGCTTATGTCGGCTTTGGTTATGGGGAGGGTCTGTGGGTCTGATTGGTTGGTGCCTCTTCCTGCATTACCAGCTCTGTCTGCTCCTCTACTATTACCGTTCCAACACCCACATGCCCCACCACCTTGCAATCCCTGTGCGCCTGACTGTCGACAGTGTAACAGCCATCATTAGAGATTGTTAAATATGACGTATTAATTGTATTATAACACTTTTGTTATATTATTAAAAAAATATTGTTTATTGTTTGTGCCTATCCATAGGCTACGTGCTTCTTCTGCTTTTCAAAGTTGAAAGTTAACTCCAAACTTTCTATACTGGATTAATTTGTAAGAAGGTATGCATAGCAACCACATGGGAGCCGTATGATTATAGAATCATACTTCATACAAATCTTCCAACCTTATTTATATATTCCGTGTTCTTATGGCGCGCCAACTTTAAGACCAATTTACTTGTAAAAAGTGTAGGATGTATAAAGTATACAGTATACAGAAGCTCCCAAAAATCTTACATTGGCTGGATATAAAGGGTGTGGCGTTATGAATGGATAATATATATTATATATATAGAAGAGAAGACGTGCCAATTAAGAAAAATATGTTTATGTCTAATAAAAGTCTTTTGCTTTTCGACATTAGACATTTTCGAAAATTAAAAATAATATACCATTTGCCACTCTTGGTGGAATGGCTCCATATTACCCATTGATTACGTTACACAAATATATTTTAAATAATTTTTCATGTAAAATTATGTATCAATATCATGTAGACCTAACGCTAGTGCGTTTAATCTAGTATATAAGTTACCATAGTAAATATACGTAGATTTGTGATCCTTATTTTAAATGAAAATAATATGTTACTATGTAGATAGAAACATAAGTATCGTTATGTAATATGTTTGCAATAACTATTTCGTTAAGGATATCTGTATTAAATATATAGAATAGTATCAAAGCCTTTTTTTACCTGCGTCCAGTTTTAATAATTATTATTTATTTGCACGAAAATGGTGTAGGTACATACATATATAGATGGCGTGCAAATTTGTCTTATATTATTTGGTGGTTTATATGAAAACATACATACCTAATTATCATATAATTAAATAACTATGTCGTCATTATTAAACTTTAAAATTATATGAATTAAACACAATGTTTTATTCATATAATTTTAAAGTTTAACGGAAATATTAATATTTTTTAGATTAAGTCTATTTCTAAAGGATAGAGAGATATTGGCACGGCATTGCGCCCGCAAATTCGAGGCCGTACCATTCTTTTCTCGAAGCATTTCAGTCCTTTTTCGACAACCTATAACTTCGTTGTGGATAAAATTAGAAACCTAAGTACTTACGTAATGTCCTAACCTAACAACATCTTACAGTGACCATATCAATATTACAAACATTTTATGTTTTAAATAAATAAATTGAATTGGCCATCACATGAAAGCATAAGGTATCTCAGAAGTAATACATATTATATTAAATTTTATGTTTAATACGATTGCCAAGTCAATCTATGTATAAAAAAATATAAAAGGTTTGTAATATTAATATGGTCGGTATAAGATGTTGTTAAGTTAGTTAAGTTACGTAATAACTTAAGACAGAAGGTCCCTTAACTTAACGGAATTGGTAATTACATGATTTGGTAATTACATGGATCTCACAACCTTTGCCGGTAGAGTTGCGTTGCGAGACTTCGTTTTTTTACAAGATATGGTTTTGATGGCATTATTATTACTAGCTTGTGAGTGTTATGTACGAATAACAACAAGATATTTTTGCTATACAATCATCCTTGCCAAACGTGCATTTTCAACAAGGCGCTAAACTCAAACTCAAACTCAAAATATCTTTAATCAAGTGGGTAACCAAGTACACTTTTGAATTGTCAAGTTAAATTAATTGTAAAGAAGATTGGAGTAGTTCAAGTGCACAGGCGCTAATTAAAGATTTACGTTGACGCTAGTAGCTATCTACTACCGGTGTTGCAAGCATAAAAGATATACTGCCACAGGGACCAAACTTTTTCAATTTGTTTCATATGTTGAAATATATCTATATATTTGTATGTTGAAAATAAATATAAATATTTTAGAAATAGTGTAAAAGTAAAATAAAGTAAAGTCTATTAGTTTTGATTAGTACAATCCATGAAAGTTGTCCCCCATATGCCGACGGATATGCCCCCGGCTATTGCAGACAAGAACAAATTCGTGTCAACACTACAAATGAAGACAAAATTTTGGCTAACACATATCAACCTATGTTTAACTATTGGACAGTGTATAAAGAACGAATTTTATTATGTTGTTTATTTTTATTTGGTTTAACTGACTACAAATGCTTATAACAGAAAAGCTTTTATGTAGCATGGCGACTTATTACACAGGAGTTACCTTCTATTTAAATTTTCCATTATATAGTGGTATCTTTTTTTTTATTTACATTAATAATGCAAAGGCGATATGCTAACGTCCTTTGATCTTTCATGGACTTGAAAATAATGGTAGGAATTTATCAGTGTTTACATTGAATCATATAATATTAAGAATATTTAAATATTTTATAAAATCGACGATTAAATTTCATTTAAGTCTGCGTGTTGTTTCCGTTGTAAGTGCGTGCTCGTACTTCGTCATGCTAGTTGTGAGGGGTTTAATTTGATTTATTTGATTCCTTACAGTATTGTAAAAAAAAATCATGTGTCCAATTCACACGTGGTAGAAGTGAAACCTTCAAAAACAAAGTTTTTATAATTAAAATATGTAAATTAGACTTTTTCTCTATCTAAATGTAGGATCTTTTCTTAAAAAAAAACATTTTTTAATGTTAAATTTTAATTTATAACTTTAATATCAATCTTTATTTGGTAAAAACTAATATAATAAAAGTTTGAAATAAATTCACAAGTCCAACGTGGGAAAAAATGAGATAGGAAGCATTATACAGTGTATAAACTTTAAATTAAGAAAATTTTAAATTAAGGTAGTAAGAAGTTTTCACTTCAAAAAGTTTCTATAATTAATGATATTATGTAAATAAAATTGATAAATTTCATCTAATTTTATAATTTAACTACTTACTTGACTTACTTATTTAATTTTTTACACATCTGTTTTTTTATTTCAGAAAATGATCAAATACACACTAATTTAAAGTTTATACACTGTATAATGCCTCCTATCTCACTCTCTCCCACGCCAAATCCTATTAATTTATGTGTCTGTCTCTTTTTACTGTCGCTTTTTCCGTTGCATCCGGTTTGAAATCACAACGATTCTAAAGAAGTTTCACTTCAAAAACTTAGCAATTAAAAAGAGCGGAGGAAAGTTCTTTGACCTCAGTATTGGTAATTCTTGTAAATTCAGAATACATATATATTTTTACGTTTATATTGTGTTACCTAAATAAATAAAAGTTCTCTTAAATTAATGTTTTACGAATAATTTTTCAAAATTGCTTAGTTACTTAAAATATCATTCAAGACGTTTTAAATAATGAATATATTTAACTCTCATTGACATTTAGAGGTCACAATTAAAATATTCTGAATTGAATTTGAACTAGCTAAATATTTTCTAGTTCCTCCAGTTTTCATGATGGTATATTTCTATATTATTATAGCTTTTGTTTTTTTGCATATAATCTGTGATTTTAATTACTTTTTGCGGACTGTTTTTACTGTTATTACAAGTCGTTTTTGTGAAAACAAATGTTCTTTGGATGACGTTACTACTATTTATGGTAAGTATATAATAATTAATACATGTGTATAGTTATAGCAGTTTTAATGTGGGATTCAGAGTCGAGTGTACTAAGTATGACTGCCGTATGTCAAATCCAATAATTCTTTAGCCTAAGCTAAGATTCAGAAACGAGTCGTTAGTGATTCCCGAACGTCAAAAATATGTTAGATTTTGACATAATCTCACCATAAGTCTGGAGTCTGAATATTAGCTGAATGATTAGAAAATGGCTTGTATCGGCTGCGTTTCAGACTTTGGGTTTCGATAAATAATGTCAGAAAGTTTGTAAATTTTTGACAAACGACGTATGTAATTTGGTCACACTATTATACGTCTAATGCAGTGTTCCCCAACGTGGGGCCCGCGCCCCACAGAGGGGCAATTTGATTATTAAGGGGGTCTATTCGAAATTTTTTAAAAATTATTTGGAATTTGAGTTTTAGTTTTTCATTATATATTACTTACTGTGTCCTATAAACCTATCATTTAACAAGTTACTGAGTGAGAGTTTCTTAAGTGAACAATTGAATTTTTTAATATTAAAAATTATGCATTGCTTACTATTCTCCCCATAGAATAAGGATTTTATAAGGGCTTAGGTTTACGGGGGGAACAAAAAAGGTTGGGAAATACTGGTCTAATCAATGACGATGATCTTTAGTATCTTGGTTTTCCGTGTATCTTTACCGAAGATTCAGTTTTTCCTTCCGATTCCTTTTTTTAGCTGGGTCAAGCTAATTATTGCTTTGACAACTACTATACAAATAAATATACTTACAAGGCTGCTTGTACCTTTGTGTAGTCTATAAATGATAATAGATAATAAATAAATATACGGGATCATTTACTTTCTTAAGGTTAGAGTTCATTTTTTGATATCTCTCATCCCTTAGGCCGTCCAATGTACGTAAACCTAAGTAAGTAAAATATATTTTCAGGTCTTTGTACTTTACAAGATTGCGATGTATTCTTCAAGAGTATTCGCACGGCCAGATTAGTACGCGAAATCGATTTCGCGAGATACCATTATTACGAGAGAGTCGGTATTTACGAACGCAGTATAAAATTGGGTATAAAATCATTGCAAGGATCAACAATGACTGTGGTTTGTGAGCCTCTACCAATTTTTGCGATCTACAAAATTAATACTAAGGTATATTATTAACGACTTCAGCTTTATTGATAACTGCTCTTACAGATTAACCAAAAAGGTTAAAAACGGGTGTAATGAATTAGTGTTTTTATTTTTAATCCGGATTAGACTTGTACAATCAATAAATTATATGTATAGTTACAATGTTGGGTGTGTCTGTAAAGGTTATAAGACATATGTTTGGTAGGCACAGAGGCTGAACTAAAGAAAAAATATCAATGAAATAGACCTAAAACGTGTCCCAGCTACAGAAGATTGAACAGTTTTTATCATTTTCAGCTAGTGTACTGGGACGAAAGATCTCTTTTTTTCGAACATGAAGTAGTTACATTGCGGGATGGTAAAGTCAGACATCTCTTGATATCTCGGCAATATGCTATTGGTTCTAATAAAGAAACAACGGAGGCTCTTCTAAAAGGTCTACCCGGCTCAAGTAATAGACCAAAATGTCCACCACACATCGAACGTTGGTTGAGTAGTATGCAAAAATCAAGTGATAAGCTTCGTAATAAACAATAAAGGATAACATGTTTTTTTTAATAACTGAATAATTTCTAAATATTTTGAAAGGATTTGAAATTCAACGTTTTACACTAAAATTTGGTTGACACACGTCGTTCAATTTCTATTATGTTTCGGGACAGAATATAAGAAACAATAAAATAAATATAATAATAGCTTGTAAACCTGAATAAAAATGAAATTTGTTAAGTTACGATTTAATGAAATTGTAACTTAACAATCGCTGCCAAATGCTATATAAAGAAAAATAGAAAGCTGAGACTTATTACTAAAATAAATATAAAATACTAAAATAATTATAATAACGTGGTACACCGAAACCATGTTCATAATATTTTGCATTACACCAACGGTATTACGTGATTAAAGGTAAGTGTAGCTAACTTCACGCGGCTGCTGGTTCAATGACATCATGACATGAATTATTCGATTCTCATCGCGCGCATAGAATTTTTATCAGCTAACGTCAGTTGATTCGCTTTTGTTTGTAGTATCGTACAAGTTTTTTGTATTAAAATGTACTGCATTATCGTGTCTATTATAGCATTAGCGTATATATTCTGGGATGTTAATTACTTTCTACGAGTCGCTTTCACTATAGGAATTGGAAGATTGTTCAAGAAGAAATGCAGTATAAAGGATTCCACTACAATTTACGGTAAGTTTTTGAAATGAAATAACTAATTATTCATGATCTAGACAAAACTTTCTTTACTCAAATAAATCTAGCTCAGTTTAATTAATAACTACTTTCTACTATTATATTTATTATATATTTTCTTAAGATAATTAATGTGATTCGGGAAAGTTTTAAGCCAAGAAGTTTGAACAACAAAAAATAGAAGCTTAAACACTTCTTACATAAATAAGTTTTATGGTCAAGGTTCTTTGCTTTTTATAAAGATTACGTTTTAAAACAGGTTTTAAATGCTTCTCTTATTACTCTATACTGAACAGTTATTATATTTATCAAAGCGACACTGAAACAAGATTATTTAAAACTTTCGTGCATTGTCAAATACAACAAAGTGGTAAAAACACCATTGCACGTCATTCAATGTAAAAACTAGAAAAACTTAATACTTTAGCGATTTCAAACCACGTATGTGCTTGGTAACTACATATTTTTGCTTGGATAAATATATAGTTAACAAACACATTACCAATTAAGTCTGTTCGTAAAATGTTGATTACGTCCATGTTGTTAATTTATTCACTATTTTGCATAAAGCAAAATCTATTGTTTGATCATCGATTGATAGATTCTTTTCATTTACTCAATTTTTTACTTATAAATACTTGCTTTAATTGCAAATAAACCCTTCATTGCATTTTTTGCCGGCTTAAACAACGTTATCAGTTTAACTTAAGTTTGACTGTAAATTCTGAAACGAAAATTATATCGAGACATTTTAGATTTAAATCATATTTTAATTTAGGAACTAGTTGGGATATGGCTATCCACCCATTTTTGGAGAGTTAAAATAAAGAAATGTATATAAAGAATGTTAGTATTAATCCAACTTAATTGAATGAATTATTATTGATTAGTCAGCAATCTATTAAAAAGTCGTTCTACTGTGATTAGTCTAATAGTTCAATCAAGCATTTCATAAATTAATATTCAATACAGTTTGTTTTTCAAATCATATATAAAATGGTTTGCTGTTTTAACAATGGACTCCGCCTTACATTGTAATTGAATTCATTTAACATTTGAATAATTCAATCATTTTTCATTGCCATTGAAATTATAATAATAAATGTGTATATATAAAAAATAAAATTATCCCAGTTATGAAATGAAAGTCCACCTAAGTTCTACTTCGCTAATTAATCCTTGAAGCTCTTCAATGACCCACGACGTGATAAATTGTATCTTTAGTATATAAGTTCCCATGTAAGTGACGATTGTCTGTTATGAGAATAAATGTCTTTAAACCTAAATAGAGTACACTACACTTAACTACACTAAGTCCAGGTCATTTAAGTTTTACACTAGAACTCAACCTCCGACGGAGTGAAGGCCTCCTACAAATTATTCCACTTGCCTCTATTCCTCGCGACAATTTTTCCAATTATTCTACAATATATGTATATATAATGTATAAGTAAATCATATTTATTGAAATAAAATGAGTCCAATTGCACCAATTAAGTACCATTGCATTTCTTTTTGTCATATTGTGTTTCACTAGGATGAAGAGAGATAGATTCGTATAATTATCGTATAATTACACATTTTTAATAAAATATATTTCTTTATTTCCAACACACAAATGCACAAAACAGAAGAACAATAAAAACAATAACTAACCTTAAAATATAATAACTAAAATATATTATTATTTTTATTATTTATTACACATTTAGTTTTTATGAATAAGGGGTAAAGGGTATTATGATCAGCAGTAACTATTAGCATGGACCTCTATCGTTCAAAAACTTTAATACCTAAATGTGTGTATAGTAGGTTTTTTATGCAATTCATTCTATATTTTTCAGGATTTTGTACAACTCAAGATGTGGATATTTTCCTAAGACATATGAATAATGCGCGATACGTACGAGAACTCGATTTTGCCAGGTTCCACTTCTACGACGCTACTGGAATTTACGAAAATATTAAAGCAGTGGACGGACACGCGTTGCAAGGTGCATCCACTATTAGATATCGACGAACGATTCCTATATTCACACCATACAAAGTTGAAACAAAGGTATGTTCGCTTATTCAAATAATAACTTTATTAATGGAGGTATAAGGTAGATAATTGTTTGAAATTATTATGTGGACATGTAGAAATAACAATAATTACGTAATATAATACGTTATTTAAAAACATGTCACTCGGATATAAAACTCATGACAAACAAAAACAATGATTTTCTTCAAAGCACACGATATGTCGAGTTTTGTCATTAATATATCCGCGCTTATATTCGTAAAAATATATATGTAAATATTATATAATAAATATATTCGAAATTAATATTATTATTTAGTATACACACTAGCACAAAAAGGCTAGCGTGTGTATTTAGGATAGGAAGAAAAATTATTTATTTTTGAATTCAGTGTAGAGGTCACATTCTCAGAGTTTATTTAGTCGTTCCACAACTGAGCCTTTTTTAAGGCAGTTTTTGCCGCTCACCACCACTATGTGGAACTAGCTGCCCACTGAAGTAAATCTGAACCAATTCGACTTAGAGGCCTTCAAGAAAAGAGCGTACCAATTCTTAAGAAGCCAGCTGCACTCGCTAGCCCTTTGGCATGGGCGGCATTATCACCTAATATCAGATGAGCCCGTTTTCCCAAAAAAGTAAAGTGTTATATAATGTTCTTCATTCTAATAATTGTTTATAATAACACCAATATCTCTCTTATTGTATTTAGGTGTAATTTGTTGTCCTAATAAGTCTTAATAGTTGTAGAAGATAAATCGATTCCTTGAATAAGCTGATGTTCTAATTTACTCCTTTTTCAGTTGGTGTACTGGGAAGACAAAACTTTGTTCATTGAGCAAAAGTTCGTCACATTCGATGGCTTTGTCCGCGCCATCGTGCTGTCACGTCAAAATCTGATTAATGTTGACGCCGATACACTACTGAAGAACATCCCCGGAGCTGAGAGCAGACCAGAATGTCCAGAAGAAATTAAACACTGGCTAGATGCCATTGAAATATCAAGTGCAAGATTAAGGAAGAAGGATTAGAAAATTATTAGTGGGTTATTTTAATAAAATGGTTTAAGTTTCATATGGTTTTATTTAGACGTCGTTTTCTATCTAAAACCTGCCCTTTTTACAAACACGGCTTTTAAAAGAAAATACACAATACCTGTCCAAAAACGCACTTAATTACCTAAATTATAAAGTTAGAATTTAACATTCAAGATTGGCGCTAAGACACAAGTTACAGCTTGATTTATGGATAAAAGCAAATTCGAGAATTATGTAACGTAAATTAATCAATAAAGCTTTTTTATAAATTTGACGATTATTTAATGATATCTTTTTTTTTATCCGTGGCATTCATTTCCAGTTCAAAAGAGTTTCTTGCCCGTTATACGTCTTTGCCTTGCGAACTTGTAGTAAATGTAAATTTAGTACCTATCAATTTAACCTCTTCTCTGTTGACGTTCATAAGTGTACTTCGTTACCTATATGAATAAAGTTATTTTGAGTTTGAACATGGTGATGAACAGAAATGGTTTATGTTTTTTTTAATTCTTTAATACATTTTACATGATGATATTAATTTATCCCTAATGGAAAGGCAAAGGACTTTAGTCCATACAGCCAGTTCTTGTTCTTCATTATTTCGAAACTCCTAAAGAAATCTAATAGATTTTACATAAATATGGGTACCTTTCAAAGGATACAGACTACGTCAGACTATTAAATTTCATTAAATAACTGAAATCGACCATAGAATGTAAATTTCCGTAGGTGCCCGTTTTATTTTGCAAAAGAGTTAAGTAGTGCTATAGGTCACGGCTTTGATTACATAAATGTCACAAGTAGCCAGTGTTGCCAACTCGGATTTTGAAAATTACGTAGATTTAATAAAAATTGTATAGGAAATGTTAGTAGATCTACGTACTTTTTGATGAGTGAAATGAAGAGGGTAGGCTAGGTAAAACTGAATAAAACGAGTGTTTTTTTATCTTCATTCTTATTTTCTGGTAAATTAAATTTGCACATGTTTTTAAACCCGGTCGGATTGTTTTTAACTTTTTTTTTCGAAAGTAATATATAATATATTTCAATTTGATTAAAAATACGTAGATTATGTGACTGAAGTTCGTAGATTTTCAGGAAAGGCCTAAATTACGTAGATCTACGTAAAAAGACGTAGAGTTGGCAACGCTGCAAGTAGCCCCCGGTTGAGCCTACTTGATTTGTGCTTGTGTAATAAAAGAGAAATTTAGCTTCCTTTGTCAAAAACAAAATTTTCACATTCGAATAAAAATTCGACCATCGATTTTAATGCCCATATTTTTTTTGCAGATAGTACTCACTAAAAGAAGGTGTATATAAAAAATCGGAGGCGCAGAGCAATAGCAGCCCCCACCCGCCGTAACAAAGCACAGGCATTAAATATAGAAATATCTATTATTTTTTATTTATCGATATTTCATGCTAAATATTCAAATAAACACATGTTAAAAAGTAGCGGCATTGGTTATATCCCATTACGTACACTGCGACCTGTCACTTGTCACCAAACTATTACAGCTAAAACAACTTGGCATTATGAACTACTTAGAAACAGTATTGAATTACAGCTTTTTAAGGAATTCTTTTAGAAATAAAGGAAACTGTTTCATGGCAAGGCAATACTTTGGATATGAAAATCCTAATGATTTTCCATCAATATTCCATAGCGTTAAAATATTATTATACAATTGTTATAGATAAATGTCAGTGAATTGCGGTCAAAAAAAAACTCAAATTACCGAAACGTAATAATTAAGTTTTTATATAAAACGTAAATTAATTATATAATTATTTTAGGTAGACTGTTATTATAGATAGATATCAAAAATTAAATTAAATTAAAAATATAAATAATTTATAAGAATAATTTTCCTAACGACGTAGAATGAAAAATATAGTAAAAATTTGCTCATTATGTTAGCGTGTAGGTGAGAATCGTTATTGCTATTTTTTTATTGTAGGATCTTTTGATTATGACGATAAAAGTAACTATGCCAAGCGTATCTGCTTGTATAAAAATAGTATACAAAAAAAATGGATAATTAAAAGCTTATTTTACTTAGTGTTAAATTTGGCTTAAAAGAAAAAAGGACCACACAAGATATCACAGGATACGGAAGGAACGATTTTAATACTTGCCAGTTTAAAGTTTTTAAAACTCATAAATTTTTCATAACGCGCCTAAAGAAGTATAACTTCAAAAATTGTAAATAATGACCGAAAAAAAATCCTTCGTTTCCATTATTTCGGTAATAATTTTTCTTAGACATTAGTTACATTTTGCATAGCTATTGTAAATTGGGATAAATACAGTTAAAATGCCATTAATGATTTGGACATTTTACAATTATTTAATGTAAATCAAGTATCAAAACTATTAACACCACAATCCCGCCAAGGAATTGTGGCGCTAAGCAGTTTACCGCGTGTGTTTTGTCGCGTTACAATAATATACATTAACTGTAGTGCTCGTTTTCAAATATTGTTTGTTTAGGATAAATTTAGAATGTTGTGTTTATTAAACATCAAGCTAATCAAAAGAATTTTTAAATACCAATTAGCTACCGATAATACGAATAGCTACCTATTTAAATTGTGTTTGCTACTAAAATTATCCGTAATTACGTTTTATTCTTTGATGTTCTGAATGTTTGTATTTATTCACAATAGATACTTTTATTTGTCACTACTTTTGTATTATAGTTATTAACTGTGTTCCGTATAACTACTGTTTATACAATTTAAAGTAGAGACAAAAGTATGGTACTATACCAATTCTCTGTACCTTGATATGAGTAATTTCTGTAATGTTCAATTGTGTAATAAAACGAAAATAGGCCTAAATATGAATGTATTTTAATTTATTATAAACTGTTACAATGTACGAGGATGTTGTAGTAAAAATAATATTTAGTGAATACAATTTCGTGCAAAAGTAGTAGTAGTAATAAAAGATACTCTCGTGTCAAAATAAGAAACTAATAATCAGTTGCGTTTCAAAATACATATCTTAAAATAAACGATATATCTTAGTAACTTTATCTGTACTACGACAAAATTACTTGTATTATGAATAAAACATATGTTTTTATTTCTTTGAAACTTTCAATCAACTACATATATTTAAAATGGGCAAAGGTATTCCCATTTTGTACGTATTTAAAACCTAGCATTATTTGCAACCTGCCATTCTGATTACGTTTCTTCTATCGGATCACCATGTTATTGGTACCCGATGTTTTGCTTCCTATTGAATTACTGTTGCAGACATTAGTAGACCATTATCTCAATACTTCTTACTGTACAACTGTTATAACTGAAACGCCGTTGCAAATTTTACCACAGATGTCACATCGCTATATCCTTTCGAACCAGAGCCTTGAGGATTTAATACTGGGTGCATCGGAGGCTGGTTGTTCAGACTTTATCGTACAAATAAGTGAACCTAAAAGATTTTTCTCTGCGTTGGATTACGCAACACGCCGCGGTCTTTTAAGGCGAAGTGACCGAAAGATAATTTTGTTACCATTAAACAATGCAAAGGATAATTCACTTCTAGATGTGTTGAGAATGAAAGAAAGCAGTTTTGTTGTCAATCTCCTTCTGGTACTGCCTTCTCCGTCGACCCATTGCGAAGCTTTCGAGTTGGTTACGCATAAATTTATTGGTCTAGTTGACAACGATATGCCAGTATATCTGGATAGTTGGAATTCTTGTTCGGGGTTTGAAAAACATGCGAACCTATTTCCTCATGATATGTCTAAGTTGGATGGTAAAAATGTCAAAGTAACATGTTTTACCTATACACCTTACGTACTTTTGGATTTGGATCCTGGAATAGTGCCTCTCGGCCGTGATGGTGTTGAGATCAGGTTAATGGAGGAGTTTTGTAGGTAAGCAGTTTGTTAGTACTCTATAAGATGTGTGCTAAGATAGAAGAGTAAACTCTTTGAGAAATAACTGTATTAGAAGCAGAGATTAAAAACCGGTACAAATTTAGGTTCTGGTTCAGTTCGTTCGGCTTCTAAAATAACTGTTCTTAATAATAATATGTCGGTTCTGTAGTTTGCAGTTTAGATGCATTCAAAGGGGCCATATTCCCTCTTAAATATTGCATAGTACTGTGTGTGTATATTGTGAATTTATCACCATGGAATCATATAGTAGTGACAATTAAGAAGAACTAAAATTATGTATTTAAAGAGTTTTAAAACGTAAATATTTTTTTATAAATTCCGTTTAATATTATGATTATTCTGAATATAATTAATTTAATAATAATTATTATTAAATTAATTATATTCAGAATTTATTATAATATAATAATAATTATTATAATTATTATCTATGTAGTATGGCCATAAATACTGTTAAATAAAAACTTTCCTTTTTTTCAACTTTTTAATTATTTTAAATTTGGAATTAAAAACTTCTTCCAATACGGAATAGGGTATTAAAGAAAATAGGATTGCAGTGATCGCCTTGCGCAAGGTGGGTATGGGGCCGTCGGGCATATTCCAGACACTTCAAAAGCTTATCACCCTAATTTAGAAGAGACGGTCAAATATCAAATCGCCTTCCAAATTACCTCTAATTAGCTACCTATCATTGATTTATGAATGTATACAGGATAGTATACGCTGTCTTATTTCAAGTAATCTTAAAAATACCAATTGCTCCAGGTGGGTTAACTGTACCATAGAAATAATAGGTGATAACGGTGAAGAATGGGGTGAGGTGTACGAGAATTTTACAGGCTTGGGTGTACTCGGTAATGTGGTTGAGGATCGCGCTGATTTTGGAATAAGTAAGTTTATGGTGATTTTGTTTCATGTACTGCCGTGCGATTCTGTTAATCCGTGAGTTCATTTTTGGAAACTCATGGTATTCTGTTAAGCAATTTCACATTACGTCTTGACAAGCGGAGGGAGCTTGTAGTTTATTGTTTATCAGAATGCCAAATCGTAAAATGACTGCTTCACGACTGATTTTAGCGCGACCGCAGCTGCGAAAACCGCTGTGAGAGTTCGAAAAGTGAGTTACAGAATCGCAAGGCTGGTGTTGTTGAAATAAAATTACTTTAATAACTTTTAGTAGTTTATTATATGTATATTTTAATAGGATTAAAGCTATGTTGATTGATCATCAAGCTCAGTAACAGTTAAAAGTAAACCTTGTGAAATTAAACCAAGCGGATTTTATGTAAACATTGAACTTATATTATTTTTTCTAAGCTGCTTTATATTCTTGGTATGAGGAATTTCTTTATATGGATTTTTCCGGATATGGTGTACGTACCTCTGTTACATGCATAGCTCCATCTCCAAGGTAAAAATATTATATCAGCATTTTTAAAATAAATAATAATTTTAGCTCTGACTTTTAATTGCACGATGATAAATAATTTACTTAAATTAACTAACTATGATAGCGTACGAGGTTAAGCTTACTCATATCCAAATATTGATTATGATAGTAAAATATATTTGTTACTTTTTATTTAGAAATATATACGAAATATTACGAATATATATTAAAAAAGAATTTCGAAAAACGCGTTGAATAGCTTCTTAATATATTTACCCGGTAAAAATCATGTTATTTTTTCATCATTGGCATTTTTTAGACTTTTAGCGAGTTGGACAATGCCACTTCTACCATTCAGTATTTATATGTGGATAGGACTGCTGTTTACGTTCATTTATGAAGCGTTTTCATTGTTCGTGGCTCAACATTTTTCAGCGAAGAAAATTTTTCTGACCACATTCGGCATCATGATTACGCAGGTTTTATTTTATACTATACTTTTTTATAAACGTACAGTCCACATCAGTCTTTGTTAAAATAAATGACGCTTCGATGGGAACTTAACTCTGAACTGGACACTTGCTTAGAATTAAAAAAAAAATATAAAATCCTTATTATTAAATAAATCATCGTCTAAACATATATTTCCTTTAGCTAATAATATTTGATCAGTGTGAGCCTAGTGGCTTCTGCGACTCTCTTCCCTGAGGTCGTAGGTTCGATCCCCGGCTGTGCACCATTTGACTTTCTTTTAAGTGCGCATTTAACATTCGCCCGAACGGTGAAGGAAATATCGTGAGGAAACCGGCTTGCCTTAGACCCCAAAAAGTCAACAGCGTGCGTCAGACACAGAAGGCTGATCACTGATACTTGCCTATTAGATAATGAAACAGATACAGAAATCTGAGGCCCGTACCTAAAAAGGTTGTAGCGCCATTGATTAAAAAAATATATTTGATTAAATAAATTTTCTATTGTCAGCCGCGTGCTAGTATTTATTTTGTTAATTTTTTAAAATAAATAAATTAACCTACGTATTGTAAACGATTATTTACAGTCTCAAAATGACTCAAATTTCAAATCGTGGAGGATTCGAAGCGTGGTGGGATGGATGATGCTCACTGGTTTGGTATTAGATAATGCTTATGGTGGTGGACTGGCGTCTACCTTCACAGTACCCAGATATGAGCCTTCTGTTGACACTATCCAAGATATGGTGGATAGAAAAGTGACTTGGGCTGCCACTCATGACGCATGGGTATTTTCCTTGTCTGCGTCTCAGGATGTAGGTGACCTTTTAGATATTGCTTGAGAAACAATAATTATAATCAAAATTCAAAATCATTTATTCATATAGATAACACAATGTACACTTATGAACGTCAAAAAATAAATAAAAATGAAATGCTTCAAATTTCTCTCCGCCACTCTTTTTAATCGCCAAGTTTTTTGTTTTACACAATGTTTGTAAGGAGTTGTAACCATTACACCATGTTCCACATGACATCTTAAGTAATTAATAATAATAAGATAATTAAAAAAACAAAGATTTGTCCTCTATCAGCAGGAGGCATTGTGAAATAGGAGCACAAACTTACATTCTCGAGGGAACAACACGTAAATACATAGTCGAAACAACTAACATACACGAATTCAAGTAAGACCAGTCACCAAAAGTAGCACCCGTTCACGAGTATGATTATGATATTATGGGGCAAGGGGCAACTGAACCGAAACTGCTACTGCTACGGCATCTGGTTCCACATAGTGCCGTAGCATTGATTGCCCTTTGATTGATTTTTTGTCTTTGTATAATGTATTGTATTAATATTTACATAAGTGCCTATTTATGTACCTAAAACTTATTATTATTATTTATAGGAAAATATCATAGCATTATTTTCAGCCTTTAATCAAACAGTTAGTTAGACAGTTCCACATTTATGAGCCGGAAGAGTTGAAACGTCTAAGTTTTACAAGAAAGGTAGCTTATAGCATTGAGAGACTACCGGCGGGTAAGAAATTTATTCGTAATAAACGTTATACTTCTTATACTAACAGATTTAGATACATTATTATAATATATAATCCAGGTTATTTTGCAATTGGAGAATATATCGATGATAAAGCAGTTCGTGACTTTACAATTCTAGTTCAAGATTTCTACTATGAATTATGTGTGGTTATGATGAGAAAAAGCTCACCTTACACACTCCAAATGAATAAACATATTGGCAGGTTACATGAGAGTGGTTTAATGCTAGCTTGGGAAAGACAGGTACTCTTTAGAATAATAAATAAATTTATTTACACTTTTTGCACAATTGTTTAATCATAATATTAACAATAAACTTTAAAAGAAAAAAGGGTGCGTGTACTTATGTACGCGCATAAGAAGTTATACTTCTTTGACATTATTAAAAATAGTTTTGCAAAAAAAAAAGCAAGCAAATAATTAAAATAAAATAAAATAAAAAGCCTTTATTGTTGTTAATAAGTTTTACACAGAGTAGTTTCGTGTGCCTAAAATTACTTATGACTACTATCTAAAAAAACACATTTTGACTATTAACTAGAGTTTAATATACTAACAATTTTAATATTTATTGACTATCGGCAAACGGTAGTTCGGATACAACTTGTCTTCCGACAAAGGCCTCCTCTAAAGCTCTCCAATCTTTTCTCATTTTTGCGGTGCGAGTCCATGTTGAACCCGCTATTTTCTTGACGTCATCCTCCCATCTCTTAGCCTGTCTTCCTCTATGTCTCTTTCCGTCTAAAGGGTACCATTCTGTGATAAGTTTTGTCCATTTTTCTTGCTTTTCTCTCATCATATGCCCTGTCCACCTCCACTTCAGCTGTTTGTATGTTGTGTATGCATTCTTAAACTTGGTTTTACTTTTGATGTCTATTAATTTTTCTCGGTCTTTTCTTTTGACACCTATTGTACTTCTTTCTATGCTGTTTTGACAAACTTTAATTTTATTTGCTAGATGTTCTGTCAATGCCCAAGTTTGACACCCGTATAGTAAACATGGTAGAATGCACATATTAAATACTTTCCTCTTTTCTTTCCTAGCAAATAATTAATTACAATTAAATAATCAAAGACTGGAAAAGGAGCCATTATAGTTCAGGTAGGTAGGTTCAGTTTACATTTGAAAAATTAAATAAATAAATATTTATTATTATTCTCTTACATTAAGTGTAACATAAATTCTATTATTATTCGAATGTTGTTTTTAAATTATGTCCAATGCCGTAGCATCTTCCGTGGGCAACTTCATTCTGTTAATTTTGTGTCACGGTGCGCGCGCATCGTATAATTTCACTCTCATCAATTTTTCATAACGCGCCTAAAGAAGTATAACAAATACACGATGCAACTGGCAGCCTTAACGATACTAAGCGTGCTCTTCTCTCCTGTAAAAAAAGATTAGAATTGTGAAGAAGCGCAAAACCTTATATTTAAAAAATACAACAAATATAATTAATAAATCTTAATATTTATAAAGTTAACTTATAACTGATAATAGAACAGAAAGAAAAAACAAATGTTAATTTCTAAAATGATTATAATAACAGCGACCTTAACTTACACATAGGAATACTATACTGTCAGAAAGTGCTTATAGGAGAGTTTGCAAGACAATAGTGAAGAAGCTGGTAGTATATCAAGAAGGAAATTTCAAAGCTTCAATAAAAAAAATCACTTTATTAAATATTAAGAATTCAGTTTCGATCAGTTATGAACGTCAAAAGTTAATTTCAACATCAACGAAGGTTGGTTCTCTATTTCTTTTCGATTGCGTTTACAAAATATATATTAGCAAAGTATTTACATATAATGAAATAACAGGATAAATTATAACAGGATAGCCGATAGAGTTACCTGAGTAGTACCTAGAGTAACAAGCCTAAAACATGAACCATGAACTAAATGTTGCGTTATTTCGGATTCACGTGAATTCTGCAAAAATATTTTAAATATTGTATCAGTCTTTCCTTGAAGATAATAGTGACATTTAAGGTGTTCCGTGAACCGGATTCTATCTATAAAATCTTTAGAGACGTAGCTAACGCCATCTATGGGTAGTTTATTTTTTTTCTATGTTAAAAAACAATTCTGTGATAACCATAAAAATAACTATAACATGTAATTTCGAGAATGCTCACAGTTCATCTGTGATGATATTATTTTCACAGTTATTACCTATATGTTTACCCTCAGGACGCTGAAGAGATAAATCATACATGATACAATCATATGGTCTATTTTATGCCTTGTAGTTTCAAGAGCTATCAACCCATTTTCTTTGTATTCATATATGACATATTTGACAGCGGTCTATTTCGTATACCAAGTCGAGATTATGATCGTTTCTTACAGATTGCCTTAAGCCTATTAAATTACAAGGTGCAGATTGAGGTAAAATTGTCAAGATCGAAGAGAGATGTCGAAACTATAGAACCTATCAGTTTCCGCCTTGTTCTTGTAAGTTGTTAAGGTTATAATCATATAATAGTTTAATTATTAAATATTTTAAATTTATATTTACATAATTGTCTTAATCTGGAGTTTTGACAGCTATTTTCTTATAGGCTCCTTTCCTGTAGGTTTTAATAATATTCTTATTTTCTTTGCGTGGGAATAATTACATTTTAAACTCACCTATGTGTTGTTTCATTTCATAAAAGTTAATAAATGTTATGTTTATACATATATACACGTATAACGTTTCAGGGAGTATTTATTTTGTACGGTTTCGGAGTGGTATTGGCTACAATTGCATTTTTCTGTGAAATAATGTGGAATAAACGAAGAAAATCAAATCCGGTGGTGTAGGATCTACTATAATCTCCGTTTATGAAGAGTATTAATTGTTTATTGAATTCTTAAACATTGTTATGGTTAGTTTATATTAAAGTGAGTTAAAGTATAAGGCTTATTTTATTAAAAACATTGAAGCGTGAAGGATACAATTATACTTAACTTGCGCACTGCTAAATACAATTACACACATAGCCATTTTCTATTTACAAAAAATATCTTTGGTAATATTTTGTCAAATTGAAAAAGTTGCCTACTTTACTTATCTAGCCGTGCGGTTATCCTTTTAATAATATCACATACAGTTAATGCCATTAACGGTTAATACTGCCTTAGGGAATAATGTATCCTATTTTTGAATTCTCTAAACGATAATAAATAAATCATTCATCTCATACAAAATACTCACAAACAGTGCAACAAAACATTTACTAAATCATGTCTGATGTCCATCAAACGTCTGAAATATGAATGGCGCCAAAGTAAAAACAACTCATGATCGCTTATGACAGGGCGCCACCATTGATAGTAATGGAATACCTAAACAGTAAATCGTAATAATTAATATACCACAGACCACCGCCTATATATATTAACATTATGTGTTTAATATTTATTTTTTATTATACCAGTGAACTTGGCCCAAAACCGTATTAAAAAAATATACATATATATCCTTTTATTATAGAAACAATGTTTTGATTCCGATACGGAGCTTATAATTTGTCATTATTGAAACGTTTCGAAGCAGTATTTTTTATTTAAATCTAAATAAGAGTATTCCTGTTGAATAATTTCAAATTTCGCGCTTTAAGCTTGATATTGTAGAGTTGCCATTTTAGAAATATACCCAATTTTTTAAGGAAAATAGCACTTTAAGTTGTATGTTATCTTAGATTCGATTCAGATATAGATTTTCAACAAAATCAACATTAAAATTTTAATGTAATTACGGTAATATTTTGAAAAAGGTAAGACATGTAAATAAATATTTTATTAATAATATTATCTGGTTAACTATCTGTGTCTCAATTTGTTGTAAGCATTATTATTAATACATATTTTTATAGAGGAAGGTTGTAATTGACACAAACTAAATTTTTAAATAAATATATCTGTCTAAAGTCTCAACTCTTAACTAGCTACACCGTTCTCAGTTTAGCCAACATTGCGCAACGTGATTTTATGTTGGTAGCCATGATTGACAGGGCGGCGCGGCGGGAAAACCGATCGATACTTTAACTTGTTGAGAGCCGTGAGCGTTTCGCTCTTGTGCTGCAATAGCAATAGTGACACAGTTCGTGCATTGATTGAAATTATGTGATTTAAGGTCATAATATCTGATTATTCTCCAGTTAAATAATTAAAACAAAATGGCGTATTTTTACATGGTTTTTTTGGGATTATTAGTTGCCTACATAGGGGTAGTTTCGTCTACATTCGTGTGGAAACATCACAATAATGAGGAGTTACCCTTAGTTTTGGAAGATATTCACGAAAAGTGCCCAAATATTACAAGAGTATATGCACTAACCGAACCATCTGTTAGAAATGTTCCCCTTTATGTCATTGAGTTTTCTGATAGCCCTGGTTTCCATCAACCATGTAAGTATCTTTTTAATATTTTAAACCATTTATCCGTTTATATTTATTTCCTTATATTCGTAAGTTATATCTTATATCAGTACCATAATACTAAAAGCATACATGAAAATAAATATGTTATTAATTTTCAATAAATCACATAGTGTAAATAATTTGCGTATAAATCAATTATTTTTTTCATCACATCAATTTTATTAATTTTACTTGGTTGTAGGAATTATATTTACACAATTGAAAATTAATATCAATAGTTTGTTTAAATTGTTCTTTTATTTTAAAATGAAAAATTCGGCGGACGGCAATATATTGACGACGAATTTTCCTGGTATGATAAAACCTTGTAACACGTTTATTTCCATAGAGTTTGTTTAGAATTTACGTATATTTTATTTACACATCCTTTGTGCTTTCTGATTCACCGGTTTCGCAATCTATTGCCGCGTTTCACGCAACAAGCTCTTTAAAAACATTTTTAATTCTTGGAAATATAAGAAAATACCATGATTAAAACATTTTGCGTAAATCGACGGCTTTTTCATGATTTTCTTCTATTATTACCGCATCTCCAGTGTTAATGAAGTAATTACTTATACTGTAAGTAAGCGACGACTTATTGGTCTATTGGTTAGAACCCCTGACTGCGTATCCATGGGTCCCGGGTTCGATCCCCGGCTGAGACGAACATAGATGTGATGAGCATTTGGTGTTGTGCTTAGGTCTTGGGTGTTCAAATATGTATTTATATGTCTATCTATCTATAATATGTATATCCGTTGCCTAGTACCCATAACACAAGCTTCACCAGCTTAGCATGGGACTAGATCAATTGTCTTTAAAAAAAAGCTAAGCCTTAGATTTCCATCACAGATTTAATTGTTCATTGCTTGAGTAGAATTTGAAAAATCTTTCCTAAAAATGTACAAAATAGAACTAAAAATTTGAAGTATTTAATGCTTTTGGTATAGGTTCTAACTTAACAGCGTCCGAGTAAATATAGTAACTAGATACAGTTCCAACAATGTTCCTGAAATATTCCCGTCTTTTTCTTCTTTACTACCATTCTTTCAAACAAATGGACTATCCCACAGATAAGCCAGAAGTGAAGTATGTTGGTAACATTCATGGAAATGAAGTACTTGGTCGGGAGCTTTTGCTGGGTCTCGCCGATTACCTTTGCGAACGATACTTAAACCACGATCGCAAAATTAAGACCCTCATCCATACCACCCGGATTCATTTGCTGCCAGCAATGAACCCTGACGGATGGCAGTTGTCCTATGAAACGGTAAGAAAATTTTAGTCCAAGTTTGTTCAAAGAATAATTGAACCATTTTTCAAGGAAATGCTGTGCACATATAAAAAGGGTGCATGTACTTATGTACGCGCGTAAGAAGTTATACTTCTTTGGCTTTCTTTATTTTTTCAAAATAATTAATAATAAATATTTAACGTTAATAATTTAATAATATTTAATATTTTATTCAATTATTAATTAATATTAATAATAATAATATTATTATTATTTATTATTTTATTATATTATTCTTTCAATTTAATAACTAGGTATGTTTCATAACCTTTTAACTAAGTAACAATAGGTATTTGGGAAAAAGCATTGCTAAATTTCTTTGAAAAAATAATGAAAAATCCTTTATTTGTTTAAGAGGTACTACAAAGGTCATTATGGTCATTCAAATTTCTTGGCATAGCTGGTAACTTCACGCATATTCTATTTCTTTTTACTTGTAGATTGTCTTATTCCCATCTCGCTCACGCACGCTCGGCGCCCGGCTGGTTTAAAAAGAATTCGTTAGTGGGCAACTTCATTCTGATAATTTCGTGTCACGGTGCGCGCGCATCGTAAAATTTCACTCTCATCAATTTTTCAAAACGCGCCTACAGAAGTATAACTTCAAAAACCAGCCTGTCGACGTATTTTCGAACGACTAGGGTCCTTCAAGGGAAGAGCGTACCTACTGATCGATAGCTTTTCCACTGTTCTATAAAAGTTGAGCATACACTAGTGAAGCTTTATAAGAATTCACACTCTATAGATCTTATGAAATCTGTGCCGTTATTGTCTTTGATAAATTTTTTTCGTGGTAGCGGGATGTGTGGATATAAAAGCTATATAATATAGCTATATACAATAAAAGCTATATATACATATATGCTGCGTTTCTTTATATAAAACCTACTTGATTTAATTTTTGTGGCTTCCTAGCAAAACATTTCCTAGCTTCCGTCGAATCTTGTTCGAGATAGTCTTGATATGTGGATTTAAAAAGTAGTCTGGCCTCAGTGTAGAGCAACATATTTAACACTACAAAATGTCATCAGAACCTTCACAACACATCCGGTTCATTGCCGCAATTGTTATTATTTAATATAATGTTAATTCGAATGTAAATTATGTCTATGCAAAAATCTGAATTCAAAAGAATATAAGTAATTTATCATGCAATTTCTCTATGATTATTAGAAGGCTCAATTACCTTCTAAAGAATTAATAAACAAATATAAAATAAATAATATGATTTATCAATCAGATATACATAATTAACTTGCTTAAATATTTTAGAATTGATCTTTTTCCTTGGATTCAATTGGATTCTTAATGCCAGTCAAGTTAAGAGGCCTTATATATATTTATAAAGAACTAGCTGGCCTGGCGAACATCGTACCGCCTAACAGTCGATTCTTTATTTTTTTTAAATACTTATTCTGCTATTCGGGACACCGGTCTAGTTAAGATAAAAAAAAGAAAGTTGATATGACAAAAAGTACATTATGTCAAAAAATAAAAATTTACCTTCCCGGAACCCCTCCACTAACACTTGAACTTTATGTTATGGTATTAAAGTTCAAATTGACTTTTAAGTATTATTACGAATATTATGTATGGGAATATAGAAAAGTGTTGTTTTTAGACTTTTTCACTAAATTTTTTTAATTTTTCTCTCCGTATGAACCATCCTCGTACTTCAAAGAATATTATAAAAAAAGAATTGGCCAAATCGGTCAAGCCGTTTTCATGTTATGTAGTGACAACGGAAAACGGGTTTCATTTTTATATATGTAGATATAATAATAATAATAATGTTCCAGCGGCCCTAGAAACCAATACGATTTTTTTCAAATCTATAAACAAGTGTTTGATATATGTTGTTTACCGTAGGGGGTTTGCTGAAAAAAAAACATTGGAGCACAGCCGTGATTCGATTGTACCGTACATTGTACTAAGGCTCGAGCGCACGCTCAAGCCACCAGGCCCCACTAGCCAGCAGTGCTCATATATTGAATATTATTTATATTCAGTTGTTCACCTATGTTTATTTTTAGGGGGCAAACGATTATCTCATTGGTCGTAACAACAATCACTCTGTGGATTTGAACCGAAATTTTCCTGATCTTGACGCAATCACATTCGAGTTGGAACGCCAAGGAATTAGTCATAATAATCATTTGCTAAGAGATGTCACCCGTTTGACAGCACCGGTAAGTTGAATATGATTGTGATAATATTTCTTTAAAGGAAAGTGGTCGGCGTACTGTGACCTTCAAACCGTTTTTTTTAATCCTCTATTTGCTTTGAAACTGGTACATGGATGGATGATTAAAAAGAACCGAACAATCCATATCAACTAGCTAATATCAAATTATAATTATATTTAGCTCCACGCAAATATAGAGTATTATTAATCGACATAATATTTAAAAATTAAGAAATAGGAAAATAAAATAAATTTGAAAAGTTAGGTCCTTGTACCTTTTATGCTGGCAGCATTTTCTTGCTGTATTGCGATACTTATTCGTTGAGTGAGGAACGCACCAGCTCTGGGGTCACCTGTACTTTCTACCAGGCGCCAAATTAAATATTTAATAAATTACATGTACACTTGAACCCCACGGCCCAAGAGTCTCACCTTCAAACCATAACATAGATGTTAGTATGTCAAAACTTATAATCTAAGAAATCCCTCACATTATAGAAGTACCGTGCCTTTAAAAAACATTTCACTTGTTACAACACGGATTGCTATTGTGGCATTTAGAATTACAAAGTAATCCTGATGATCTGTAGGTGCAATTTTTTGTTTTTCAACATTTACCGTGCCATTCATGTATATTCTAAGATTTATATGGTGGTAAGAGTTCGAATCGCAAACCTTTTAGGATATTTACCATTACAAATTGGTAGATCTTAGGTTTTACTGGAATATTTTAGGATTTACTGCAGTTCCAGCTTTTACAGTAACATATACACCAACCACATAAGATTTCCGTTGTAATACCTAGATTAAAACAACGCATACAGTACTTTCATCCTAAATCCATATTATACTCGTAGTGAATAGCTGCCGTCCTCGCGCTTAATAGAATGTCATATAATTATAAATATTTATCTAACTACTATAATACTATTAACGGTTGTTAATAAAACAAAGCATAACATATACACACAAATAAAAAAAGAATCAATACATTATCTTAATAAATAAAGCGCCTTCTACCGGATGTAAAAGGCACTAAAACGGATAAAATAGAGATAACCAGATAAATAGAGATTCTTAAATTTAAAGGACTTTAACCACCAACTAGTACAATCAATTCGAATTCAAATTTAAGGTGTGGGCTTTAGAGTTCTGTATCAGTTCCGTGATCATTTGTTTTATGCCTAATCGGCAAGTTTATGATCAACCTTCTCTGTCTTACACATGCCGTTGACGTTGACATGCTGGTTTCCTTACGATGTTTTCCTACACGACAAGAGCGCGTCTTATATCTCAAATGTCACATAGACAGAAAGTGCTTTAGTGCACAGAAGTAATGCAATTCCCAAATCCCGAAATTTAGAAAAAACGTGAATCACAAAACAGATGCTGAATGAACATGAAATAAATCTGAGACTCATACCTATATATATTGAAACATATTAAAAATACGTGTGTCACTCGGGACTGCCGCGTTAAGCTATTGTATAGCATTTTTTATAAATTTATGCAATATAATTTTTTTTTTTTTTTGCGGTATTTTTTTTCTTTGATATTAATTCAATCTACCACTCTACCAGACTCAGACTAACACGCGTATCCGATCACGCTAAACCGATGTGAGACGCAGTATGCGTTCTGTCCCGCTCTAACGCGTATTGGCCGCACCTATATTACGTCATCGTGTGTTAGGTTTATTTCGTTACGGAATTTCTTGATTCCCGCCCATTTCTTGGTTTTATCGAAGCCCGCGATAAAATCTATGCAATAGCTTAAAAATATATGTTTTCTTTCTGCAAATATTAGATTTTTCCTTAGGTGGAACCCGAAACTCGGGCTGTAATAAGATGGATGATGGCTATTCCATTCGTGCTTAGCGCAGCTCTCCATGGTGGAGACTTGGTTGCCAATTATCCGTACGATGAAAGCAGGAGTGGGGCTCCCGTTTCAGAGTATTCAGCCAGTCCTGACGATGATACTTTCAGGTAATTATTGAGAGAAGAGATTAGCTTTAATAATAAATATTTAATATTTTCTATAACCAACTTCAAATACCTATAAATATCGATTAAAAACCCTTAAAGTTTTTGTTGTATCCTCGGTTTGCGTAGTAAATTCAAATGTGCATAAATATACATTCAAGTAGTATAAAATTTCGATCTTGGAGTATCATAGCTTTTTCATATTTTCAGTTATACACACGCTTGGAGTTTATATTTGGTTTAGTTTGTTGGTTGGGTTCTAGAATATAAGTTGGATAGAATCGTTCGTTTTTTTTTATATAATGTACCCCTAAAAATCCCCAAGAGATCTAGATCTAAAGTTGGGGGGAAAATAAGGTCCATCAAGAAAAGAGCGTACCAATTCTTAAAAGGCCGGCAGCGCACTCGCGAGCCCTCTGGCATTGAGAGTGTCCATAGGTATCACTTAACATCAGGTGAGCCTCCTGCCCGTTTGAACCCTATTTGTTATATAAAAAAATAGATATAAATGTGATGTGATATAATACATGATTTCTCTATTTCGAAATAGAGATATTTTGGAAGAAGTAATATTGTTTTTGCCCTACAATTTTACGTCTTATGGCTACCTTTTAATACTTTTTTCTGTTATCAATATTTACGCTGTGAAAAATGTGTTATTATTATTATTATTATCATGTCCGACCGTATTATTCCGTTTTGGGAAACCCCCTTTTGGTTTTCCAATTTTTTGGAAATTTCAATTAGCAGAATTTAATTTACATACATACAGGATATAAGGTTAGATTTGAATCGCGTTCAATTCAGTTGCAAGCAGATATCAATTGGCTACGTAGATTTAATCTAGATAACAAGATTTGACAAATGTATCAATTAGTTGTTATTTTCCAACCGAAAGTAAAGGATGTTGCAATAGTTTTCTATAAAAATGTTTATGCATTAGAGTTGCTTCATTAAATATTTCTGATTAAAAATAATCGTATCATTATTACGCTAATTACTACCCAAGCGTTTCAATTCAAAGAAATTTTAGCTTCATTTTTTTATGATAACGTTCTATGTTTAGTATGCAATTATTTTAGGGACTTAGCGATGACTTACGCCGAGTCCCACGCAGATATGGCTGATCCAAAGAGGCAGGGTTGCCGTATCTCCAATGACGATACAACCTCGTACAACTTCGGGAAACAGGGTGGAGTTACTAACGGGGCGGCTTGGTATAGCTTGAAAGGGGGTGAGTGTTCATTTTGCAAGTGTTAGCTTTTAATATTTATTTAATATAATTATAAATTTTTTTTATGAAACATATTCTTAAGAATCTTGCTACAAGTACGCATGTGCAATAGTTACTCATTTGACCCGTTCGCTCTGTGCCATATTTTTCGTCTATCGAGCAACCCACGCTTTTTCACAATAATACCAGTATTTTTTGTTCATTACCATTTTCAGCCTAAATTAGGAATTATTTTTTACTTTTTAGTTTGATGTGCTTTAAAAGCGTGTTTTTTTAGTTTTTTAAACTATTACTAATTTTTATTTTTTAGATAATTTTTTTTTATTTTATTCATTTTTTTTCGGATAATTGCATTGTCATCGATCTTTGACAGGTGCGCAAAGTTTGAATTAAATCTGTCCGTTAAAAGTGGGTCAAAATCGAGTCCGAAGGAGTCGATTACATACATACATACATACATACAGGTGAAGCTAATATAAAGCGTGTAAAAAGAGGTTGTAACACATGCGCACGGGCAATTCCTTTGTTCAAGTTTGAATTTATACAGTTTACGTTAAATCAATATAGTGAATTATAGTGAATCATGTTATAATTGGAGTGTTTAATTTCCTACCCTAAGAACTAGATCAACTAGCCCTTACACAAGTGTGTGTATGTTGATTTATCGGCCTATTTTATTCTGTTCCGATCGCTTCTGTTAGGACGGACTTGTAATGTTCTGTTCTATTCTTTCAAAATTATAAATAAACTGTTAACAAGCATAAAATCTCATTTAGGTCTATAAGTAGGCTTGAAACAAATGTTTACGAATAAAATGTTTCTCGTAGAGTTCTTGTTTATAAACTTTCGATAAACAGTCTACAAACAGGTCATTTTACATATGTGATTCAGAAATTCCTTCAAAAAATATCGTTTCAACCTGTAAAATAATATTTCTTACTGGAAATGTCCATAAATAATGGAATGCATGGAGATCCTATGACACCTCAATCATTCATCAGTCTACGGACAAAATAACTAAAAGTACTTTCGATACATATATTACTTTATGAAGATTTTGTTCTTCAATTTTAACCCCCAAAATTAGATATTATTAAACAATAATAATATCTAATTTTGGGGTTTCACCAATTAATAATTTGAATAAGGAAGGTTTAAATATAAATTAAATAATAAAATATTATTAAAGAGGTCGCAAAAAATCTTGCCAAAAAAACACGCTAATAATATTAATTCGTGTGTAGTGTATGAATTCTTCTGAGCTGTCAGATAGTAACAATATCGTATTGGCGTAAACGAATAATTGAAACTCGTCGTTTATATGTACGACTCGTACAAGCGATGATAGAAACCTAAAGCACTTTTAAAATAGGGTGCAAACGAGCCGGGACAGCTATGTTGCGTTGCCGGCTTTTAAGAATCCTTACATTCCCACTTACACTCTTTTTTGGTAATGGTCGTATCTCCTTTAGAAAACCTATTTATCTAGTAATGCAGATTACAGCATCAATGTAAAGTCAACTTTGTTTCTAACTTGGTAATCATTGGACAGTAAAGACAAGAGCCGAAACTAAATTGACTGATTAATATCGTCCTTTGTTTCTTGTTGATTGTTGTTTCCTTTAACAGGAAGTTATAATCATCGTGCACTGACATTTACGATTATGTCGTTAGCCATGAGTTTAAGCATGCTAATTCAATGTTAAACTTTTCTTTCAAATGTAAATAGGCTATGCAAACATTTGGTAAAACCGGTTACGAGAACTTGCCTACGACCTTGCTATAGGTTTTTATTTCGATTCATATTTTAGAATTGTACAAAAAATTACATTAATGAAATCCGGTAAATTTTAAAAAGAAAAACAAAACAAAAATATTTCATGCCATATATATATTGTTGGTTTAATTAAAAAATAATCTAAATCGTATCGGCAGAATATCACGTAAAGTTCTATAATTAGACTCTTTCAGATAAGTAACGAAAAATCGGTAATAAATGATAGAGTTTGTTTATTATTCAAATAAATTTTAATATTTGAATTTGGAAGGATGAAAATAGAAACTTGCAAAATAGAATGTATACTGTATAACCTTTAAATAAGGTTTGAATTTCGTTACATTTGTTTCAGGTATGCAAGATTTCAGTTACCTAGCAACCAATGCATTCGAAGTGACCCTAGAACTCGGTTGTAAGAAATATCCCCCAACGGAAGAGTTAGAAGAAGAATGGCACAAAAATCGCGAAGCATTACTTGCGTTTATATGGAAAGCACATATTGGGATAAAAGGGATAGTTGGGGATGACTCTGGATTTATTAAAAACGCAATCATATCTGTGGTGAATATTACGGGACCGGTGCCGAGACCAATTCGACATGACATAACTACAGGTAAGAAAATTCGAAATTTAAAAATATGCCCAGGTACTTCGATTTTTGAATTTATATTTTAATTGGTTGGTTAGTTTTTTACTAGCGGATTATTTATGAGTAATGTCAAATTGGATAAGTTATTTGTAATCCGATTTTATATAATTTCAAAATTGGAATGGGAAGGACCATATTTTATTTTATTTATCATTGATTTGGTTTAAGTTAACTAATAGAAAGCTTTGCTCTAAATAGGGAATACTCCTTTTAGTCATTTATTTACGCTTTCACACCTGGTATATTATGATAGGTTCCGTGACCGTATTCAGTATTATTATAGACTAAACAGCAGTGTTGGCCTAGTGGCTTCAGCGTGCGACCCTCATCCCTGAGGTTGTAGGTTCAAAACACTCGCTCGTACGGTGCTGGCAAATATAGTGAGATAACCGGCATGCCTTAGACCTACAAGTCAACTGCGTGTGTTAGGCACAGAACAACTAGTTATTTTTGAAGTTATACTTCTTAAGGCGCGTTATGAAAAATTGATGAGAGTGAAATTTTACGATGCGCGCGCACCGTTACACAAAATTAACAGAATGAAGTTGCCCACGGAAGATGCTACGGCATTGGACATAATTTAAAAACAACATTCGAATAATAATAGAATTTATGTTACACTTAATGTTACAGAATAATAATAATTATTTATTTATTTAATTTTTCAAATGTAAACTGAACTTTATTGACTATAATGATTCCTTTTCCAGTCTTTGATTATTTAATTGTAATTAATTATTTGCTTGCAATCAAAAACTATTTCTAATAATGCCAAAGAAGTATAACTTCTTATTCGCGTACATAAGTACACGCACCCTTTTTATTTTTTTATCACGAAACAGATACAGAAATCTGAGGCCCAGACCTAAAAGTAACGCCAATGTTTTAATCAAACCTTCGTATTAAAAATTTAATAATAAACGAATATCTACATACATATTTATCCTTATAGATAATGCATATGAAAACAATATCAGTCATCCTGTTACTGCATTGTTCTGATATAACATGAGCTTCGATATTAGCTATTGTCATGTATAACACTTTGATATGATACATTTAGGGTATTTCTACATAAGTTCCAAATTAGCTATTTATTACTTATTGGTAGGATAAACACTATTGTTGGGTTTCACGACAGTCAGATAGCGCTATTCGTCACATAAAGTCCATCATAAGTTATGAGTCCGATGAATGTCAAATAGCACAATTTTACTTCCAAATAATTTATGTGTTGCATAGCTATTAGGTACTTTATCCATACATTGTGAAACAGACCCTTAGTGATTTGACCCGGCCAATTGACGCTTTTGGTTTGAATCGTGTAGGTGTACTGTTACAAAACCAAAAAGCGACTATTGCGCATCAATAAATACAATTTGCTTTTCGTCGGATGGTTGTAGAAAATCTGCCGCCGTGTTTCTCCTTCGATTTTTTTTACCCTTTATAAAATATCTGTATATAATTTCCTCATACCAACAAGGACATATTTCTGTTTGATTGATTATTTTGCTTTGTTTCTTTGTTGTTTTGTTTCGTAGAATAGAGCTATCATAAACTAAGATTCAAAACATTTCTTATAAAAACAAAATAAGCTTTAAATTACCTACCGAAGTAGGAAATTTAATAATAAACTGCCAGTTTTATTTCATTTTATATTTGGCCATTCAAATTATATTTCAACCTTGGCATATAATATTTACCACTTATTCTTAAAGAAAGTTTTTTTTTTTAATTTAGTTCTCTAAAAAATATATTACATTTAGAACATATACAAGACACTACGGAAATAGATTTAATTCGTGAGCAAAATTTCTTTTATCACAAATTTTAGTCTGACTTCTACTTATTGCAAGTAACTTATTTATTTATGTAGCTAACAGTAAAATTATAAATGTAAAAGTTTAAACAGAAAAAAGGCCGTGAATTGCCTACTCTTGTAAAATAAAAAAAAATATAGTTAAAAAAAACTAAAAAACACGCTTTTAAAGCACATCAAACGCTTTTTCACAATAATACCAGTATTTTTTGTTCATTACCATTTTCAGCCTAAATTAGGAATTATTTTTCACTTTTTACTTTGATGTGCTTTAAAAGCGTGTTTTTTAGTTTTTTTAAACTATTATTTATTTTTTAGTTCATTTTTTTTTCGGATTATTGCATTGTCATCGATCTTTGACAGCATGCGCAAAATTTGAATAAAATCTGTCCGTTTAAAGTGGGTCAAAATCAAGTCCGAAGGAGTCGGTTACATACATACATACAGGTGAAGCTAATATAAAGCGTGTAAAAAAAGGCCGTGAATTGCCTACTCTTGTAAAATAAAAATATTGGTATATCTGTGCGTGCGTGTAGTTACACTGACTATTTAATTAATAATATTTTAAGTAATTTGCCACACGTACTTTCTTACTTGCAAATTGGAAAGAATATTAAATCATTCTTATACGGTAACATTTGTTGACATAGAATGTAGGTCACCGTAAAAAACTATAACTTCAGCGAATTTCTCACGTATCATATATCAGGCAAGATTAAAATACAAACGCAGATTTATTTGTATAACTATTAGTAAAGATAGAAATTATATTAATAACACGTAATAATGTAATAAAACTTATATCTGTTCCACTATATCAGTGGAAGTGGTTGCCTGGAAGAGATCGCTCCATAGCGATAAGGCCGCCAGTTGTCCTCCTTTTTATTTAATTATGTCAATTGTATTATATTTCTGTACATGCAACGAAGTGTTAATCAAAATAAAAGTGCGTGCGAACAAAGTACACATGTCAGAAGTGAAACTTCTTTGGCAAAGTAATTTTAAGTCTTGTTCATATTTATACAAATCTAAAACTTTAGATTTCCGAGACTTAGAGGGAGGGAAAAAGGAAGTTATGTTAGGAATTTAATAAGTTAAATTGTCATTAAAATATTAAAATTTACGAAAATTAATACAAATTATAAATTTAATTTATTTCTTCGATAAATAAAAACACGTGGCATTTTAATTAAATTCTCAAATTTGAGATTTCAATAAATTATTTTGCATAAAATAACACAACGTCGTAACTTTTTTAATTATTTTTAATACATAATTAAAAGTCAATATCATGTGGCGCGTCCCGTGCGGAGGAATCGTGCGTCGTGCGTCAATGGAAGTTGTCCCTAGCTTGAACTCAGCGCACCAACGCGCAACTTTAGAATATGGAGCATGAACCCCTAACGTTCCTCTCAAGGCTTGATACAAGCACATTATCTTCAAGCAGAGAATATCGGGTGAATTTTATTTTATAAAAAACAAAAGAGAATCTATCGTATTATTTCTATTTATAGACGCCTCGTATTAAGAGAAGTCTTCATTTGAAGACTCTATTACTTAAAAATTTGTTGTACTTGTTTGGAAATCATAATAGTATTCTTGCCTCGTTTTGTGAGGAAATTTGATGCATTAAGATGCATACCGCTAAGTCACCAAAGAGCATTGCAGAATCTGTACCATTTTGTGCCAATACCTGAATAGATTTATAAATAAATTATAACCATCCAAGCAAAACGTATTCATTAAATTTGAAAGATAGATCTTTCGATTAATTTTAACGCCTCCATAGAGCCCTTTTTATGTTTTTGATGCAATAGTACTAATATAATTATATTAGGTAGATACTATCGGACCCGACAGACATTGTCCTGTCATGATATTTCAAGCGATTAGGATATTGAACAAAGTATGAACCAACTGCAGCACCATCTGCCAGGCTGATTTGTGAATCTAAACCATCCAGGGCGCCACCCAAACGTATACAAAATAAATCATTTAAATCGGTTCCACCATTTAAGAGAAGTTCAGTGACATACATGCGTACAGTAGAATTTTCTATATAAATATTCGTTTATTATGTTCTAATAGTGTTGTTAACGTTTAACATAACATCGGATTAAACCTAAATTAAATTTGTATAAAGCGAGCCCCATTGCTTAATTTGACAGCGTTCTAATTTATACGTCAAAGGCAGAGTTCAAGAGGTTCCACTTGTTTGGTTTTCAACGTAATTGTATTTTTTATGTATGAAAAATAATTTATTATTTCACAATTTATAAATTTCTAATCCTTTTTATAATATCACTTTTATATTTATTCATACTAAAAAGTACAAGTATTATACTCGACACCTGAAATTTTATGGAATTATTTGGGCAGTAGATTATCTAATCAGTCAATTTATTGGAGCTTATTAAGTAGCAATCAATCTACATATTATTAAAATGCTGCAGCTGGTGCAGATAATATTAATAACGGGCAAACACTAAATATTTCGGCTGAGAAAGTAAACCGGAAGACAATACGATTGTTACTCTATCCGATCATTTAATAGCATCTCTAGTCCGATATTTAAAAGAATGACGGAGAGTTTATTGCCAGTTCTTGTCCGTTCTACGATTGATTTGATAACTGGCAGTAAATTTAGAAGCATTTATTTTGACCTAATACATTGCGTGGGCGTGATATATTACATCATGTTAACCAATTCGTCCGTTTAACCAATCTCAATCGAACGCAACGTTTTGTTTTGCGTGTTTTGTTTTACATTCCCTGACGTCTGAAATTTGAAGTCTTTATCTAATTTATATAATATATATAATTAGTACATAAACTATAGAAAATCAAAATATAATTTATTCATTTAACTTAATTTTATGAAGGTCAGTTAAAAAATTAATGCTTATAAATTTACATTTACTATAGGTACATTAGCTAATTCTCAAATCAAGGGCGTAGAACGGATGGGAAGATGTGGCAATAAACTCTTCGTCATTCTTTTAAATATCTAACTATTTTAAATCGCCAAGCTTTTTACAAAATATTGTAATTTAATTTAGTCAACCAATTACACTTAGCAGCAGCTAAGAGCAGTGTTGGCCTAGTGGCTCCAGCGTGCGACTCTCATACCTGAGGTCGTAGGTTCGATCCCCGGCTGTGCACCAATGGACTTTCTTTCTATGTGTACATTTAACATTTGCTGGAACGGTGAAGGAAAACATTGTGAGGAAACTGACACATCTTAGACCCTTAAAGTCGACGGCGTGTGTCAGGCACTGGAGGCCCATCCTACCTACTTGCCTATTAGATTTAAAAACGATCATGAAACAGATTCAGAAATCTGAGGCCAAGACCTAAAGACGTTGTAGCGCCACTGTTAATAACACTTAAAACAGATAAGAGTCGTATGAAATATCTATTCTTAATTTTAAGGTGACTACGGGGACTACTACCGCCTCCTTACCCCGGGCCACTACGAGGTGACCGCCAGCCATCCCGGATACTTCTCCGTGTCACGAGTGGTTACTGTACCGCATCATCAGACCGCTGCCAGGATCCTAAACTTCAAGTTAGAGGTAAGATTTAAATTATTTTAAGACAAACAAAATTTCTTAAATATATACATTATATATACTATATAATACATATGTCTAGCTTGGTTTTTACATACATATTATTATACCCTAGTACTTTAATTTGAATCCCAAACAGATAAGTGGTTATTGAGAAAGTTCCAGTGAAACATACATCTATTTAATACAAATTTTTGTTCCATCCAATGAATTCTCTCTACTATTTATTATGCATTACTTACTTTGACTTTGAAATCATTGACCTTAGCCATTTCCACTGTAAGAACTTCCTATGAGTTGATAAAATTACGGATTAGGTAGATAATTCTGCAAAATTATATAAGTTTATTATTTACTCAAAATAATAAAAATGATTGTCTATTGTCTTCTAAACTTAACGATTACTAGCGTTAATAAAATAAATTGAACATGAATTATGATGAATGACTTACGCGACTCATCAAAATATTTATTTCCAACACACAAATATGCAGTATTTACAATATAGTAAAACTATATAGTAATAAAAATAATAATAAAAAAATTGATAAATAGAAAATTAAAACAAATTTAAAAAGTTTGGAGCCTGTGGCAGTGTAGTTTTAATACTGGCAGCATTTCCTCGCTGTATTCCGATACTAATTCTTTGAGCGAGGAAAGTACCAGCTCTGGGTTCACCGGTACTATCTGCCAGGGACCAACTTAAAAAAGTCCTCGCTCGTACGGTGAATGAAAACATCGTGAGGAAACATTTTGCCAAAACATCTATTAGCAAAAAACAAATGGTCACGAAGCTTATACAGAAATGTGAGGCCAGAACTGAGAGATTGTAGCGACATTGTTTTTTTTACTTATTAGCATTTGTATGCTGTATTTATTTTTAAAATCGGTTAAATTTTTTTCTTTACTCACAAAAATACAATTGTTTCCTCTGTTTGATGTAGTTTCCATAAAAAAAAGAGCGACTTTGAATTTTTTTCCCGATAGTTAACAACGATATATATTAGAATAAATGAATTATTTCAAGTAGGTAAAATCTGAGTATGCAAACTCTTTCAATTTTATTTATATCTTTACGCCTTATCCCTGAAGGTGTAGGCAGAGACTACAGATCTCCACTTGCTACGGTCCCGACATATCTTTCTCGTAGAATCCCCTTCCTTGTTATTCACCAAGTATGCTCGTCGGTTATGGATACTTTTAACTTGTCTCTTCTCTAAACTCTTAAAAGATCGCAAGAACCTTAAGATTTCCACCAATGGTGCCTTTGCTGTGGTTAATAAAAAAAAAAATTGTGCGTGTACTAGGTGTACACACGTAAGAAGTGAAACTTCTTTATGATCTTATTTTTCGAAAAATGATCTACTATATGCAACTTTACAGAAATTCGTTAAATTAGATAAAGTTTAACAAAAGGCTTTTATTATCATAGACATGAATACAAATACAATTATTTCATTTTACCTTATCACTACGAAGATTATTATAGAATTTCATTAATTGTAATAGAATTATTACTATCATTGTTATAGTTAATATATATTTTTGTTATTAATGGCTTCGAATCTCTTCGGATCAACCGTGGTACGGACAAGAAAAAGATGGCGCGTAACCGAAAAATGTGACGGTAAATTTTTTTCCAACGCCGATAAAGAAGTTTCACTTCAAAAATAAGTATTTTTAATTCTTGCTTAAATTTCTTATAAATACATAATTAATAATACTCCTGTCGTTGCTATTTCTCTTATCTCCAATGATAAGGTTCAAACATTTGATGGAACTAGCTTGTATAGAACAATTCATCTATAACTGATTATATAATGTTATATGGATAAGACTTAATAATCTTTAGCTTCAATATATTTAGCATATTAACACGTACATTAATATCGTTCCAATACGTAATCAATTTCCGTGTTTTAGTTCGATAGTTCCCGTTCAACTTTCATAGTGGCCTTGATCTATAAAGGGCATTCTGAATTACGTGATTGTTGTAACGATTATAAAAATAATCGTTTATCGTCTTAAGGCGTAGACTATTATAAATTTCTTGAAATTTAAATTTCGAATGTGAGATTTAATAAAGAAGCCCGTTTATACAATATACAGTTTAATTATGTTATACACATTTTTTTGTTACTTGATATCTTAACTTCCTTCAAAATATACGGTTCCTGGGTCATCAGGGGTTCGAAATAATAGAATATTTTTAAATTCTATATTTATCACTCGCGTAATACAATAGAATATGAGCGAAATAATAATTATGTTAATTGCTATATAATAAATGCAATCTAACAATCAGAGAGAGTGCCGACGTCTGGCTATGCTCCCGGGGTGAAACTCCGACGATTTAGTTCATTGTAATGAAACGAATAACTGCAATGTAACAGTCGAAGAGAGTGCCTGCGTCTGGCTATACTCTCGGGGCGTGACTCCGACGATTTAGGAAATCGTCATGCTTATAAGTGATCAAACTGTACCGCCAGGGCACGAACATACATAGGAAATAGTTATGCTTGTAGATGATTGGAATGTACGAGCCTTGGCACGTACATAGGGAATCATCACGATTATAAAACTAAGGAAGCCTGAGTGAGTAAAATGTACAGCCTTGGCTCGTACAGTACCATTGATCAGAACCCCATCACGGGTTCAGCCCTTCTCCAGACTACTTCTATCCGCCTTTTTCTAGGGTACCCTCTTTTTTTTCTTGTTATAGTGTTAAAGTTCATCTTTTATCTGGGCATCTTCCTATATGAATATGAGCTTTACAATGCATTATGTACGTAATTTTAACGTCGTGTACGCCGTACGGGTTCGTACGTATGGAAAATAATATGTTTGATGAAGACTAACGAGTGGTAACCCAGCCTAAAAATAATATTATAAAATATGTATGGTAACTTTTGAAAGGATCCATATAATTTTGTTTGGATCATAAATGAAATAGAGCTTATTCAGTAAAATAAATAATAATAATACTGTGTTTATTTGTTGAGGAAAACGTATTCATTCGTACAAATAGTATCTATAATACAAAGTCAAAGATAAGCTTATTCTCAAACAAATCTTAAAGCATACACAAAGTCAATAGATTATATTCGCTGGGATGCTTCGGTACTTGACGTCACTACTATCAATAAAGCATCGTGGGGGCTATTGATTTTCAGCCCGCCTACGTAACCACCCACGTTTTACGTACGCAATGATGTCACAGTCTCAATTTTGCCTTGCTTTTACTGTAACTAACTACACTTGATAGCTAAGACGTTACAAGATCTTGGCAAAACGTTCGAAGTATTTTCCTCCTATAATCCACTGAAGTAGAACTAATATATTACAATAATAATTTATTTATTTAAGTAAGACAATCATAAGTCCATATGGCTATTATTGTGTTAGTTACAATATTGTCTTAAATATTATATTAGTAGGTTCGCTTTAAGGCATATCCAATCACAAAATAAAACAATAATTATAAAATTACACACACATCACCGCAACAAAACCACACACACAGTTTTTTCTTTACCATGTAGGCATATGCAGTCCATTGCTAAGTCTAGGGCCTTTCTGCTATTACCGCCAGTCATGTTAGTGGTCATATAAGCCATATATACCTATTAATGTTTGGTCCACTTGCCACTCCAATATCAAGATATTCTTTAACTAATTGGGTTTATGCTAGCGACGCCCTGGCTTCGCAAAGGACAACCGTGAACGGAAAAGCTTGAAATATTATGTATCTCTATATATAGATATCACCTTACATAGATATACATATTCTGTGCAGTAATTTTTGAGAAAATTGCGAAGAGACGCGGCGAAGGTTTTGTTTTTGTATAGTACTCGTATAAAAGTTAGATATATATACTGTCGCTGGCTCTACAACTTTTCTCTAGAACTCAATCACATCTCTCATCGTTACGACCGCGTTCGTAAGAAACGTTTTCGTTAGATCATTTTTCTCTAACTTACTTTGCAAATCCGATTAACACGAGTCTTTTAAATGTTCGGGTTAATAACTTACAAATAATGGCTTTCGATTGGTAAAAAGTTTTTCGATCGATTCTGTTGATCAGCCTACAACCTCAAACTTTACCATATTATAATATTAGTATCTATAGATTTAAAAGCGGTACGTTAATTGCATCGTATACGTTTATGAACAATTGTTTGATTGTAATTTGTAAACAGTACTGTTTTATGGTTTCAAAGAGCAGTGTTGGCCTAGTGGCTTTAGCGTGCGATTCTCATCCCTTACTTTTATCCTTTATCCGTACTTTCTGCCTATGTGTTCATTTAACAATCGCTCGTACGGAAAACATCGTTGAATAACCGGGCGTACCTTAGACCCAAAAAGTTGACGGCGTATGTCAGGCGCAGAAAGCTGATCAACTTCTAATCACCTTATCTGTTAGAAACAAAAACAAACGATCACGAAACAGACGCAGAAATTTTAGGCCCAGAACTAAAAATTTTGTAGCGCCACTAGTATTTTTGGTCTTCTCTCTATACAATATTAGTAATAATTTTTTTATAGTACATAGATGGCTCCCTTATTTTGCTGTAGGTACCTGACTTAATGCTGCTCTGCTCAATGGTAAAGGGAATCTAGGAGGGAATGGTTTCGATTTCTAAAAGCACCACTTACAAAGTCTTATGTCTCTTGTCCCCGTCAAAGAAAAAAAACATTTAAAAAAAATTAAAAAAATTAAAGGTAATCGATATTTAAATGTGAATTTATGTTTTCAGCCAAAGACAAGTTGGTTCGACGACTACACAACGTACGGATCATACCCGTACGGACTACGCGATGGTCAGCCAAGGATTTATAAGCGATCCCTTTACGAACAAGTCACCAACATGATGCTAGAGAAAAAGGACACGAAACATTAGATTTATTAAATAATTTATTCATAAATGTGTATAAAAGTGTTTTCTTTCGATCAAAGTAGTTTAAAACCATATTTTTCAAAACCGAAGCACAAGCTAAAGTAATTCTTCATATGTCAAATCCAGTTGAGACCGGTTTAGTTCATATAATCTCAACGATTGAAAAATAAACCATCTAATAAGCTGGGTTCAAAACAGTTTATTATCAGAAAATTGTCATCTAGTAACGTACGAGATATTAAAATCTTTTAAAATCTTTTAAATATTCAAATCTATCAAAAATTTCCAGACAACATCTAATAACCTAGATTTGCTAAATAAAGATTCTATGAAATTCTTCTAGTATTTTTAAAAGCCGATTTCTTAATAACATCTTACTGACCACCTTAATATCAACTATTTATTGACATTAGAAAAACGAGGTTTTCACATGTATTTTGTCAATTATTTTATAGTATCGTTCGCTGCTAAAGTGTAATCCAAATAAAAAGTGATATAATGTTACAAAATTTACCATTTACTTACAAAATGATATGGAATAGTAATAGCAAATACGTTCTTATCCATGCATTACCGTACCCTTAGTACGAACTATACATCAATTCTAATAATTATCATAGATAATAGAATAATTATAGATTTGTGTTCCTAATACGGCCATGTATCAAGTATTTTTATGAGCGACACGAGGACGTTTGACCTAAACGGATCCACGAACCTGCAGCGTTTGAATGGTATTGAAATCTATCATATAGTTCGTGGTAAGGGATTAGTTTCAAATCATCTAGGACAATCTGTACGGAAATACATGGTAAATTCCAAGAAGTCTTGTTCAATTTAATGTCGAACTCGAAGTTGTTTGACTAATTGGATCCTTAGCCAATGTAACATTTATATTCTTATCAACCATCTATTATGCCGGAAAATACAGTTTCTTCAGCGTCCCTTTATAGGATTAACACTGTATTTTGTCCCGTATACTAGAAATTTTTGTTTTACTAAAGAGTGATATTGAAAGATTTCTTTTTTTTAGCAATGATTTTCTTTTTAGCAATTTTTAATACCTACAACATGTCCGTATTCCATTTGTATATAGTTTATGTTAAAAATGTTTTAATTATTTAATCTGTGAAATTTTATTAAATATATTTATTATCACTTCCAATTTATTCTGTACAGTAGTAAATTTGAAATAACTTAAATGTGTAATAAATTTTAATGTGCAAGTGTTTGTTTTATTTTCCTTTATCTAATTGGAATTTTGATTGTTTTTTTACACACTTAGGTCTGGACAACGAAGCTACAAGTGGTAAGGCCAGTCAACAATGTCATACAAAAGTCAAAGTATGACGAGAAACTTTTCAACATATATACGCTATATACTCGTACTTCCGTACAACGTTTGTCAAGTTATAGTATATAATTAATTAAGTATATTATAATACGATTGAATATGACATTGAAAAACCTTCTTAAACGTGTACGAAGGAAGGACAAATGAAGGTAATAAAAGATCTGATATATTGTTAAAATTATGTATTATATAACTTATGCTATTCTTGCAACTCGCTTATATAAACTTTACAAACACCAAAAGAGGACGGAATCGTTGTTTAGCACATTTAATTATTGTTTATGTCTTATGATAAATAAAGTAATTTGATATTTTATTAAATTTCTTATAAACCAACACACGTTCGTTGCGCATACAAATGCCAATCAATCATGCGCTCGCGTCCAAATATCACAAATCTTGAAAAGCAAAATATTTTAGATAAAAAATGAAATTAGCTTTTAAAAATTCATCACTTTTATGATTTTGTTGATATATTTTATATTTCACTTATGTACAATATTTTGTATTGTCTTACAAGTCTATGCACATAATTTTGGTAGATTAGTATTAAAATATTTACAATTATGTAAGTAATACTGCTACTACGGTATACATACACGTAAATTCATAGTATTACATCTTATATACCTACGTATATTTGTCTATAGCTGATCTATAACATATAAAGGACGTTACATGTCCCAGAATGGACTTACTATGCGCGATTTTTGTGTAAAACAAACCTTGGCGTGAATGTCAAAGAAACAATGGTGAGATCTAGTGTCTAGATATGTGTCACGATTCGAGCTTTCGTTTGACAACTAACAAACAAATGAAACGCACCATCATTTTGTCTCTTGTTTTAAGTTGTCAACTCTATTCCCTTTCTAAAATCTTTGAACTCAAAGCACCTATAAATATAGCTTGATTTAGGTTTTTAAACACAAAATACCTTTTATACCAATAATATAAGAAACACATATTATATGCTTAATAATTAGTAAAACTATTTTCGTTGTTATTTAAAAATTCATTTTCGAGGTTAGTTGAAGCAGGCTTTAGCATGATTTAGTTTGTAGTAGCAATGGCACAAAAAACGTATTTCATAAATATTAAAGTACATATTTGTTCAGTAGCTGTAGCTTACTTAAAAATATTAAACGTATAGCAGACATCGAACCAAAGAACTCTATACCATAGATTGATTTTAGGTTAAAAGTATAATGTTTCCGTTTTCAAATACTCAAGGGTGTTTTTTTCTAATTTCAACTACCTAAAACCTCATCTAACAGTGGATTTCACTATCACTTACTTATAAAGTTGCGGTATTTATTTTTTTAATAAAGATCCTTCTATAGAGATTTCATGTGTCAAATTTTGTGACAGATATTAAGGGACGTTTTATATTTATTCTGTGATTGCAATGTAGTCTATAACTCTATGAAAATTTTCAAACATTACACAGTTTGTCAGCACCCTTAGGAAAAACATCTTAGGGTAAATTTCAGATAGCGCTAAGTTTGGCTTCCGTATGTCAAATCCAATACGTTTTGGACATACGGGAGTCATACTAAGTCTTGATTGAATCTTATCCTTAGAAACTGACATTAACATCAACTATACGAATACTTGACAAACTATCGAAAAGTTTATACTATAAGTTTATATACAGGCCAGTAACTTGCCTCGTTAGTACGTAGTTACGTATATAAATTACAATGTTGCTTTTTCGATTATTTCCCTTCATCATTCCAGACTAGATTAAATATCCATCCGGATTATTTTAATATCAATGTCGACTTCGATGCATTCCTGAGTGTCGACTGCCGGGTCTCGACTGTACTATTGCGTAGTGATCGCTGTTATCAGATACCGATCTGAAAAAAAAATTAGCATTGTAAGATGTCGGCTGGCCATGGTATATGGCTACTTTTAAATTACCTGGGAGGTGAATTCTAAACAAAAGCATTACGGTTAATTTGATTGGTCTAAAACGCGGACGTACGCTTATGGTTTGACTAGAGACGCTATTGATCACAATTAAACGAAATACGCCATTCCGTTTTATATAACCTCTTCTAACATCGATGTAACTAAATCTCTACCGCTTCCTCAGTAGTAATAGCGCAAATGAAATAACCAGGAGCTCGACTCTCGGAGAAACAAATATAGTGTAGAGTCAGAAGATGACTTTGTAGCGAAATAATATGCAATATGCGGTTGCAATCGGTACCATTACATCATCCCTTTAGGTTGGAGGATGGATCGTGTAATACAAAAGATACTCCAACGTTTTTGTGAGTAAAAAAATCATCAATTAATCACAATAATCTCTGAGTGATCTCCATTAACCTGTTACGGTCGAACAGTATCTTTAAAACTATTTGTACATATTGTATTAAATTATAAACAAACAGTGGTGTTAAAAACAAAACACGATACAAAAAACACAACAAAAAAATAACAATTCAAAATACAAAGCCAATTTTGAAATTACACGAACAAATTTATTTGTAGCAAAAAATTTTTCGGACAATTCGACACCAAATAAAACTTTACAAGTGGTCTAGATAGCTTTGTATTCAAACATTCAAGTCACTTCGAAAACTTTCATAACGACAAACGAATCAGTATTAGCTTTAATTGCAATGAATGTCCAAGAAATTGTTTTATTTCCCCGAGTATAAGACAAATAAAATAATGTCCTAATTGTTGTATAAAAATAGATGGCGCTAGTAACCTGTACATTGTATATAACTTTAGTCAACCCTCGACAATGCATGGTTTAAATCGAAGGGTTATAATTACAAAGTTAGATTAAGTTATTATGTATATTTTTTTGTTATTGCTTACAAACAATCATGCTGAATAACCCGAACGAATTGTGGTACTGAAAGTTTTCGAAGCCGTACGAAATTATTTACGTAATGAAATGAGTGTTACCTCGCTGAGTGTATGGTGGAGGATGGATAGCGACTTCCATATTGACTTCCATGCCAGCTGCGGTAAGGGTCATAATCTTCGACTACTGACGGATCCTTTTCTATAACCTGTGTGTGAACATGACCTTTAACGCATGCATAATCAAGGCTGTAGTTAATTTTCTCTTATGTCTACGTCTAGTTCTATGGTTATATATGGTTTTGTCAAAACTAATTTCTTTATCAATCGCGAGTACCAAAACTATGCATTTAAAATAACGCCATCTAGCGGCTTGGTTTTACAGTTATTTATTGACGTCCTGTCATTTTATAACCAATATCAATTCAATCGATGAATCTCACAAATATATTGTTTAAAACTAAGATTTATTTATTGAATCATGTCTACGGCCTTGAATATTTAATGATCATTTGTGCATTGAAAATGATTTAGATATAGAATTGTTAGTGACATCACACAATCGTAAATACTCAAATACAGTAAAGTATAGGGTGTAGGACTTTATAAAACAAAGATTAAACATTTTACATTCTGTTAATCAGATAAGAAAGATAAAAAATAAGTAGGTTACCACAAACTTTTTGTTAACATCACTGATAAAATACTTTCTCCCGAGCTATAAAGACCGGATTCCTATTCAAAGTTATCATCAGTCCTGCTATAAGATCTGTTCGCTGAAATATTTCTTACATCAGTCCTAGCGCAGGAGCACGTCATGGCAGTGCAGAGGAAACAGTTGACGAGCAGCATCACCAGGAACATGACTCCCAGAGCGATTGCCAAGTACAGAAGCCAGAGTGGATGGACGCCTTCATCGACACAAGCTAGAGCTGCAACTGTTTTAAACGGATGTTATGAGGATGCCATGACAGAAAGTTCAATACTAAGACTGGTCTATATATAAGTTATATATTTAAGGCCGGCAACGCACTTGCGAGCCTTCTGGCAATGTGAGTGTCCATGGGCGACGGTATCACTTAACATCAGATGAGCCTCCTGCCCGTTTAAAAAATATACTTTTGTTACCTGTGATGGTTAAAGTCCTGTAATCTAAGTAATTAGAATAGAATTTCTATAAGGTAATTCGCCCTTCTCACTCTTTCTCAATCGGTCTCAATCGATCTCTCGCTTTTCTACGACAAAAACGCTGCACATCTTCGTGACGTTCCGTAAAATTTTTACCCTCAAAGCCTAAAGAAGTTTCACTTCAAAAATGTTCTATACTCACATGTGTTTTCGTCATGGGATTGGGATTTATAGAACTTTAACAACTACATGAATGACTATAACACGATAAGTGTCATTTAGAACTTTATTTTAAATTAAATTTTCATACTGATACAACTCAATTTCTTTGTATAAAATTTAAATACCTGCACTATCGTTCGGATCCAGCACAAAAGCTCCGGTTGAGGCTGTGACTGAACCTTCCTCGTCGTTTGGTTCTGGGCCATCGATGGAACAATCTATCGTTGCACAGGCGCCTGCAATTAAAATGATTAGTATTTTAATTTAAATTAGTACATGCCCCATGGATTTACTAAGCCAGCCAAAAGAAGATCTATCTGAAAGCAACAGATAAGTACTCTTTTAAAAATTTCACCAGTCTTTGTAATTTTAGAAAAATATCCCCGCGTGTAGAGTGCGATCTATTTCAATATAACAACCATTTTACATTTGTGGTGAGTTTAAAGATTTTAGCATATTAGTTAAATCCCGCGAAAGAGAATTTTCAGAATCAGTTGAAAGCCAAAAGAACCGTGCTATATTATTAAGTAGACGGTAATACCTTTACAAATTCCTATATCACACTGGAAGTTGATTTGTGAGGAGTCAGAGAACCTAAACATTTGCGGTATTGCTATTTCAGCGGTGGTCGTGTCAGACCTAACGATCAGGGTTTGTTCTTTTGCAGGACATCTGAAAACATACATTTAACAAGTTTATCACACCATTTGCTTCTTTCTCTCAGGGAAAGTCATAAGACCCATTAACCAAGAGTTGTGATCGCAAAACTAATTCTCGCATATAATATCTTTCAGGACTCCAAAGGATCACCAAACTAGGTTTTTTACGATAACGCTCCCGTTTTTTCCAGAAATTCTTTCCATTTATAAAGCACAGATGCTAATTTTCTACTTTTTAAACAACAAGAAACTTTTTTTGACAAATTTAATAATGTATTTTATTTTTCTTACAGTAATTTAAATAATTTGTTGATATTTTTAAAAGAATATATATTTACCCTCTCCTGTCTAGAAGATCCACGGTGTTATTACGCATGTTGAAAACAAAACAATTTCTCATGCGAATGCCGTGTGTTCCTGGAAGTACATAAACATGATTCATGCAAAGCTGTTACTTAGAATTACATTAGCTTGATATGTATAATGTCGTGAGGTGACCGTAAATCAAGAGTATTCTGAAACTGTTCAAAAGGACTTTAAATAATTATAATTTGATGTGAAACTGTCAAGAATATACAAGAAATTTCAAACTCATAATTTATTTTTCTTTAAAGTTTCATTATAACTTGTCGTGGTTATTTAAACGATCCTCCCATGCTCTGACAATGCTGTAATCTATTCTGGATACTCTAAAAGAAACGTTTTTTTGTTTTAATTGGGGAGCCTTTATATAGGACTTTAATATTACCGTCAGGTTTGCTCATCTCAGCTCGGAGTGTGTAAGGCAGACCATAAGCCGCATTCAATACTTTCCTACCCTCTGAATTTAGCAATCGTAATGATACCAATGAGGTTTCATTTCTGAAATTGCAAAAGATGTTGTATAAGTTTTCTATTTAACTAGTCGTAGTATAGTCTATATAGTCTTTAGACGCTTAGTCTATGTCATCAGAGAAAGCATAAACAAAAGAACGATGAAAAACTCTTCAACTGTTTTCTAACACACAAATTTTGTCCATCTTGGTATTGAATATACATACCAATTCCGTAATTTTGTGGTTAATATACTTTGCAAATCTGTGTTTGGAGCTGTGTGCAGGTCCTAGAGTCATCAGTTGAACCAATAATTGGCTTGGTAGACACAAGAACTATTACATAAACTATTAAAATGAGGATTATGTACTATACAACAAGAACATAGGATTGTATGGACCCAATCACCTTGCGTTTCTAAAGCCGGCCTTGCCACACGTGATGACATAGAATTTGTCGTCAGCGAGCTCCAATGTCCTGTGAACGCGTACTGCTAGTGGTAAGGAGCGCTCGTCTGTTCGCTGGAAATGTAAAATGAATTTCATGAAAAAATCTTATAACATTACCCAAATAGCATTTTATACAAATATAATAATAATTTGATTTGATAAGAGCAGTGTGGGCCTAGCGGCTTCAGCGTGCGACCCTCATCCCTGAGGTCGTAGGTTCGATCCCCGGCTGTGCACCATTGGACTTTCTTTTAAGTGCGCATTTAACATTCGCTCGAACAGTGAAGTAAAACATCGTGAGGAAACCGGCTTGCCTTACACCAAAAGAGATTACAGAAGCCTTTTAGATTTCCAAATGATCATGAAACAGATACCCGAAATCTGAGGCCCAGACCTAAACAGGATGTAGCGCCATTGATTATTAATAATAATTCGAATTGATTTCACTGGTAGACTTAATATAGCATATAATTGATATTGGACACCAAATTCGTTAAAACACTACAGATTTTTTAAAATCCATCCATAATTTTTATCAATTAATTTGCATTAATGAAATGTGCATGCATATATTATGGTTAATTGTTTCAGGTTGCTTACTGATGACATGTGTTAAAAGATCAACAGGGAAAAAAAAGTTGTGTATTGAATTAAGAACTTCACAAACTCGCCGCTAACGAAAGTCTTCCTTCCAATTGGACAAAAATATTTTCCGTAAAAGTTGAATTCAGAAACATAACGGCAAGAGTTGATTGGATTAAACCTGACCTATCAAACCATTGCATTTGTATTAATTGTTTTATAACAGGTGTAGTCTCAAGGACTTCAGCATATATTCAATCGTGTTTAAATACGTAAGGTGTACTTCAAGGTTCTATGGGTGACGCATAAGTTTATCTTTTTTACGATTGTTCACGTACTAAAACGTGTTGACATTTTTTGCAATCCAATACAAGAATTTAAATGAGACTGGTTTAAATTTTCGTCAAAAACACTTGTGTATGATATTAACAATACCTTGACCCATAGGAAACGGCGATGTTTAATGTTTTGGAAAAATATTAAGCTGCTATTAATTAAATAAGTAAATGACTCTCTTGCATTTGTTTTTCAACTAATAAGACATTCTTTGTACAGTTGTCTGTGGCATACTCCATTATATCGTCGCTGTAGAATGATAAGCTCGTATGTCCAGAGAACCAAACATTACAGGAAAAAAAGTTGTTTGTCTATGGTTGTGATTGGTAAAAAGGACTTATTTATTAATAACATAAATAAGTCCTTACTTCATGAATATACCAGTAAAATGACATAAGAGTCTAAGAATAAAAAATAAATGGTTTTTTGACATACGAGGTTATCATTCTACAGTGACGTTATGTAATTAAAAAAATGCTTTAATAAACAGAATTTTGTTTTCAGTTCATTTAAATAACATTATTTATAGCACGTCATGAATGTAACTTATAATAAAAATATCCTTACGTTATTCCAGAAAACTCCACAATAGTCAGGCGAGCCTTTGACTGCGTTGAGATTAATATCGAATCCTACAGTTTCACTCCCGTTGCCCATCGCCATGCAAGCTGGATTTCTGTAAATATTTTTTGAAGTTAGACTTCTTTTGGCGCGTTAGGGAATAAAGAGAGTAAATTTTACGACGCGCGCGCCGTCACAAAAAACCGACACCCTGGAGTTAGCATAGTCAACGTTTTAAAATAAAAATGTCCATTTCTTTAATTATGTCGAAATAATTGTTTTGTGATATTTAAATAAACTTTATTTAACTAGATAATGCGTTATAATAAAACTTTCAATGTATTAAGTACCTTTTTTCTATTGCTAGCGTTTTTTCTACAAACCTAGTATAAGGAGATAGATAAAAGTTTTAAAATGATTTTTTTCTTGTTACGCCAAAGAAGTATAATTTCTAACGCGTGTACATAAGTACACACACATGTTTTTTAATAAAAGTTGCAATTTTAGTATAATTTTATATATTTTAGAAGTATGACATTTTTGACAATACTTAAGACTCTGGCGTAGCAAGGACTGATATTTATGTAAATCCGTAAATTCAACTAGATAACTTATTTCCATATAACTAATACAAGCATTGCGCATGCATGAACTTCTTATATCAGATTAACGGTTAGATATAATAGGCTAATTCAATTGTTCATTTTTCTTTTGTTTTAATACGTAGCATTAAGTTATTAGTGTTTACCGTTTGAGTATAGATGCGATGTGATTGTGCGGTCCACTTATAGGTATCTAAGTGATTTAGGTCATATTAACCACAGCTCTGAACGAGCTAGAATTTTGAATTGCACATGTTTAAAGTCGTACATTGAACCAGAACAAAAGGGTTTAATACCAAAGTGTTTAGAAATATTTCGCTTTCTGAAGAGTGAAAATCAAGGGCGTGGAGCGGTCGAGAATAACTGCCAAGAAACTCCGCCACTCTTTTTAATCGCATTAAATTTTATACATAAGTTAATATGGAAGTTAAAAGATGGCTCAGAAATGTGCCATTTTATCATAATGTTTTTTATAAGATTTAGGTACCTGTATTCTCGAGCATGTGTTACTCCACTGAAAGGCAGGCTAAAGTTGATTCTAATTGACATAACTCCACTCTTACATGTTGCAGTTACAACCGGCGTGAAGTCTCCACTGCTTTCTGTATTCTGAAAAAATACGATTAATTAAAAAAATATAAGTTTGGATGTCTGTTTCTCTTTTATAAATCTTATTAACTAGATTTTTTTCAAAATTTATAATAAGAACCATAACTCCATTCAAAATTTTGGATCTATAATAATCAGGATTTTCTGACATCTGAAGTTAAAATTTAAATGCCGTTATTGTGTTGGTTGAGGTCGTAGGTTCGAACCAATGAACTTTCTGTCTATGTCCGTATTGACTACGTTCGGTGATGAAAAATATCGTGAGGAAACTAAGAAAATAGTCGACAGACACAGAAGCTGATCGCCTATTAGTAAAAACAAATGAACACGAAATCTGAGGCCCAGACCGAAAAGGATGTAACGCCACTGATTCTTTTAGTCACTAATATAAATTGCTTTGAATAAGTTTATTCAGAATAAATTGCACCATTCAAAATAAGTCTCTTCAAAGATGTGTTGATCTAAAATGAAGTTTATTCACGAGCCTTTATAAATCGTCGTTCTTTGTGTAGCTGATGTATATGAAAAGATGATGTATGATGTCTTGTGAATATAAATTGCACCGAGCCAAAGAAAAATTGCGTCAACATATTTTCTTGTATCATATAAAATTGCAATGAAATCGTGTTATATGAGTCTGTATAATAAAATTTGTATCTTTGTTAAATCAAGAGACTAGAAAAGTTACTACAATACAGATAACACAACTTTTTTCTACCGCTGTGATACTTTTTGACAATTAACACCATTTGTCTTCAGTCAATGTGACCACGCACGCTGTAAAGCACGCGAAACTTTGGTTAAATTAAAAATAATTGTAAATTTATAATACATAATTTCAATCCGGTAAAAAATTGTTTCCTTTGAAGAAAACTTACTATTAGCTACTAATATATGAAATTGTAAATATTCGTCCAACATGCATGTTTTGCATAAATACGCTTACGAGCTAATCAAGTTTTCCGTATAAAAAATATTGTTTCTGTTCGATTGTGAATATATAATGTTCATGCTAAGCTGCATACAAACAGTAACTCATTAGCTAATACTCATATTGTTATTGAAAACCATTAAAACAACTTTAATAAGATAGCGTTGCTACGTATATGAGCAGTTTTAGAACAATTTCAATATTGAAAAGTTAAATTCGAAATACAGCATTTGAATTTCCTCGGACCAAGAAACAGCTTTCATGCAATTCCCAGAAAGCCTGAGGATGAATAAAATAAATCTTGTTTTAGCCGGTTTGTGCCCTCGAGGGTCACGCCCATAGGACGACCGGCGCTCACGATCCCATCAAGTCGACCTAGTCTGTCCAAGCAGGAAATATCTTAGATCTAACTTCTAGGGATTTCGTAACACTTATGTTGTATAATCAGATAAGGGGAGAGCCACTTAACTATCCTTGAACAACAGGAATTTCGTATCTACAGCCGACGCCTTTTGTTCGCTTTTTTGGAATTTCTGCTTTGATTTGCATACTGGTTACATTGAGTTTTATCTGATTATAGCAGGACTTTTGGAGACTAGTCAATGCGACTTAATAGCACATAATAATAACAAAAATACTTTATTTACTTCACAATAACATAAAACAGGAGAAAAAATAATGAAATAAATGAAGAGAAAGGATGTAAATGGGCGGTCTTTATCTTTCAGGCCTCTAGTTAAACGGCGCTGTTTAGTTAAGTGGCTAGGCTGTTGATTGAACGGCTAATACAAGCGATCTTATCTGTATTTTAAGTAACTTCAACTCAAATAATAAATATATATTAAATGACTGCCTAATAACATGCAGTATTTTTAAAGCTATATAATTCGCTTGTTTTATTTGAAGAATATGTGGTAAACAAGTTAAGAAAAACAAAATTGTAATTGATAAAAAACAAAAAAAAAAGTAACTTTGCTATGGAATTTACTATTTAGTCATGGAAGAGCTGCCCTGCGATTCTGTAACTCACTTTTCGAACTCACGCTTGGCATTCTGAAAAGGTGGGTGTAGTTGTAGGCTTGTAGTTTATGGTTTATCAGAATGCCAAATCATAAAATGACTGCTTCACGACTGATTTAAGAGCGACCGCCGATGCGAAAACCGCTGTGTGAGTTCGAAAAGTGAGTTACAGAATCGCAGGGCAGGGCATCCTGACACAGGTATTTTCCAAATCTTACACATTGTACGAAATTAACAATACGTTCGTTGCATATTTGAAATCATTAATCAATTGCTGAATCTAATCTTAAAGTTATGTTATAACCATATCATTAATCTTTGCTGTAATGCAATTAACTTAGTATCTTATTGTAGCTACAAAATAATGTAATACTGTGTGTATACAGATTGCATTCACTTCTGGTTAAATAGGAACTAGATTGGAATTTAGAATTAAATTTGTAAATTTCGATTCAATGTATTCGGAATATCTAAGTTATGTTTGAATTTTAGTTAATATTCATAGTTTCTATGTATTTATTTAAAGTGTTATTAGTTTTACAATAAATTTTAATTATTTATCCATAAAACCAGGTTTGGTTAGGAATCTTCGGAATCGCTTCGGAGGCAAATTTAAAGTCATAAAAACTAATAAATTTTCTTCATTCGGTCATTAACAGCTGAGTTTAGTTTAGACATAGATATAACAGTCATTACTTACGAAACATAAACACACAAAATAATAATAATAATAATAATCAAAAAAGAAAAAATTATGGAAAAATGTGTGTTTGTTGTGGTTGTAGCTGACCCTTTTTTTTTTTTTTTTTTTTTTTTTTTTTAACGTCAGGAAATGCTTTTACGCATATCCCTGCTGAATTTTACTCCAGCAGGGATTATGTGGGACTCAGACATAATATTTACACACCTACCCACTAAAACCTGACGGATGCCTTCGGCTCGCCAAAGGGCGGAGGCAGGTAACAGCTGTGCCCTATCCTTACCCCCGCCAAACGCGAATGCCACAATATCAACGTGACTCCTCCCACGAACAAATCATCAGCATCTTAACTTAGGGCAGACGTGCGAAAGCACGGCGTCGCTGCCCCAGTCGTCGTTTTCTTACCGGCGGAGCATCAGAATTGTTTTCGCGCTGACGCTCCGCATTCTCTTTCTCAGTCATGACGGCCTCACAAAAAGCCTTGAAGGCATTCCATGGGCCGTCATTGTCAGCTTCCACCATTCTTTGGATAATTAGTGGAAGCGACAGATTGCCAACAATGCTATCAGCAAGGACCGAGCGAAAGCCGTCCCAAGCCGGACACTCCTCAACAGTGTGCCTCACCGTATCCTCTCTACAGTCACAATGATGACAAGCAGGTGTCGCCTCTCTCCCAACGATTCGATGCAGGTAACTCCCAAAGCATCCATGCCCAGAGAGAACCTGAACGAGCCGATAGGAAAGCGATCCCCACCGTCGGTCCACCCAGTGTTTCAAGAAGGGACGAATAAGATCAACGGTTTGTAAACCAAACCGACATTCACTTAACTCATCCCTCCATTCTAGCAAAATTAGGCGGCGATACTCCTCCTTCCAGACCTTGACTACCTCCAGAGATGGGTCAAAACCACCACTCCTGGCTTCAGCTCGTCTCCAAAAAATTTCACCCAAAGCCAAAGCTTCCAAATGCCAAGGCGGAGTGGCGGCTATGACACATGCCGCGTCACAGGATACGGTACGGTATGCCCTAGCAATTCTTATGGCAACTTTACGCTGTGACCGTCTCAGTAAAGCCTTGTTGTAAAAAGACAACTTATCCGCCCATATCGGACACCCATAAAGCGCCTTTGCACGCACCACTCCAGCATAAAGTAGCCTACAGCCCCCGCCTGGCCCACCGATATTTGGCATTATACGACCCAATGCCATTGCAGTTGAATCAAGCTTGGGTTCCAGGGCAGCAAAATGAGCCTTGAAAGTCCATCGGGCGTCAAGAACCAACCCGAGGTATTTCAACGTCGACTTTAATGCCATATGAACACCATCCACTATTATCTCAGCGCCTCTAGGTGGTGACCTCCTAGCGAAACATATGACATCTGATTTTTGTAGAGCGACTCGAAGACCAAGTTGTCTTATACGAGTCACTACTTCTTCCACTCCAGCAGTAACTAACAAACTCGCCTCCTGATAATTACATCCCTTGGCCGTCACAAGCGTATCATCAGCATAACATATTAAACCTACTCCTGGCATCAGTCTACCTCGAAGGACTGCATCAAATCCAATGTTCCACAAAAGGGGCCCAAGAACAGACCCCTGTGGAACTCCACATCGAACCTGATAGCATCTCCAACCTTCCCGACTTGGATAAATGATCGATCGATCAGAGAGATAAGTTCCTACTACATGACGTAAGTACACAGGCACACCATGATAAAGGAGACCATCCATAATCGCTCTCCAGGGAATAGTATTGAACGCATTCGCAATATCTAGCGAAACCGCCAACACAACCCCACCCCCAGAGACAGTTTCTTCGCACAAGTCCCTTAACTTAGCTAAAGCGTCAATTGTAGAGCGAGCACGCCGAAAACCGAATTGAGTATCAGACAGATTTGGACCAATAATCTGAAGATGCTTCTCGAGGCGCGAGACAATTATTCGCTCAAACAGTTTGCCCACCTCAGGAAGTAAGACAATAGGTCGATAGGCCGAAGGTGAATCTACCGGTTTCCCGAACTTCCTAAGAAGAAGCAATTGTCCGACTTTCCAGCTATTAGGGAATATGCCATTCCTCAAAAGATCAGAAAGGAGATCTCGAAATCTGTTAAATAAGCCATTATTAAGAGATTGCGCCCAAACCGTTCCATGCAATCCATCTGGACCAGGAGCGGTTTTTTTGTTTTGAATTTTAAAAACACCAGCCCCTAACTCACCCTCTGACACCTCAGGAATATCCTCTGAATGATCGAAGTCAACATTAATAAAAGGAGTAGAATCACAAGGAAACAACGATGTAACAACCATCCCCAGAAACGTCGGCTCCATTGTGGATGTTAGCGGCGGCCTCCAGGGACGGAGTTTACTCATAACAATATTGTACGGTCGCCCCCAAGGATCACGATCTAAAGAGTTCAGGAGCTCCTTCCATGCCCTATCCTTTGCTTCAGCTATTTCCAACCGAAGAGCCCTTTTTGCTTCTTGATAAGAAGTATATAAACTTGCCTCTTCGTCCGGATCACGATAACTGAGATGCCTTCTTCTAAAACGCGTGTAACGGCGACGCGCCTTAACACACTCCACTCGTAGTCGGGCTAGTTCAGATGACCACCAATAGGCGCTTTGCTTGGGTGAGATGGGACCGATCCGGGGCATAGCAACGTTACTGATACGAGTCAGTGAGTCCCTAAACCATTCTACCTCAGAATCAATTGTAAAATTTGAAGGTTTGGGATTCCAAGCTTCTACTAAGGATACCTCGGTAAGCGCATCTTTGTCTAGATATTTTCGGGACCATCTAGGACCTATCTCAGATGGAGCAGGACCCGGTAAGCTTACAGTGGAATCGAGGATATCAAAACGAATGTACTTGTGGTCCGATAAAGTTTCAACTTCTGACAACACCCTCCATCCATAAACACGACTTGCAAGAGCAGGACTTGAATAAGTAACGTCCACAATAGAGCCACCATTCATACGTACACAAGTCTGAACATTACCCCGATTCAGTGACACTAAATTTTGAGTTGCTAGCCAATCCAACAAAGCGTCACCACGTTCGTCAGATACTGGAGACCCCCACACTGTAGATTTAGCATTGAAATCTCCAGCGACTATAAGATCGAGGGGTCGACACCATGAAACAAGACAGCCCAGTTCGGACAAAAACGTTTCAAATTCAGCAAGCGTTTTATTTGGGGAAAAATAAACACCAATAACTGCAATTCTGCCAATTTTTAAAGCAACGCAACCTCTACCCTGCATTGTAGAAGCAACTGACAGCAAGTTGACATCATTTATAAAAACCGCAACAAGACCATCACGGTCACCGACCCAGTTGTTTTTATCTGGAACCATGTATGGTTCTGAAACAATCCCTATATTAACGATCCACTGTGTCAAACTCTGAATTAAAAGGTCTTGAGCACTTGCACAGTGGTTCAGGTTAGATTGAATAAAGCGTAGATCCATACTAACTTATTACAATTTCTTGGGTCTCCATTATGTCACCGCTCAAGGTTGGTTCTACTGAAACCTTCGTGTTGAATCTTCTCGGCATCTTTTGACTGGGAGCCGTACAAGCTTTCGCCCCCAGTCGATGATCAGCTGTTTTACCTGCCGCAATACACAGAGGACATTGCGGTTTGGATGAACAAACAGAAGCACGATGGCCTGGCTGGCCACACCGGTAACAAGACTTACTACGGTCTATTTCCGCCGTACAACGAGCTGCAACATGACCAGCTTGCAAACAGCGGAAGCACCTAAGTTCTCGTTGTTGCAGCACCGTCACCCTAGCTGAAGTCCAGCCTACAAGCAGACGACCTTCAGACAATTTCTTTGCAGCTTCCACCGGGCATTTCACCCACACCGCAAAGAGACCTGACTTATCCTGACGAACTTCACCAACTCTAACATGATCGGTTGAGCACTCCCCTTTTTTACACACAGCGAATTTTACTTCGTCAGCAGTAACAGAATCGTCTAAGCCTGATACTCTTACCTCAACAGATTTAACAGGCCTCGATACAAGGATGCCCTTCGTACCATACAACTCCCTTAATTTTTTTAGCCAGAACATCTGCTTTATCTCCTCCACCTTCACCAGTGACTTGAATAATGGCAGCACCAGTTGCGGCACGTCTAAACCTAACTGCTTCAATTCCCAACTCTTCTAGCCTAATCTGGCCTTTCGCTTCTTTAATAGCCTCCGCATATGTTACGCCTTTTTTCTGAACTTCCGCCGGAACAGTTACAACAACAGCAGCTGTTCGGGGAGTACGCAGTCTTGGCTTTTTAACTGGTGCCTGAAAACCTGTTACAGTTGGTTGAGCTAACACAGCACCTGACCTTTCCCTTTTCTTCCTTTTCCTTTTCTTTCTTTTCCCAACAATCAACCAATGTTCCTTAGAAAGGTTGGAAGCCGATTGCAGAGGCGAGGGCTGAGTAATAGCAGATACCTTTTCAATGGCCAATATTTCCTCCCCTGCAATTCTTTTATTTTTCTTCTTTTTTGAAATAGAGGATGGTCCTTGGGGCAAAGCAGTAGATGCTGCTTGCACCAAGCTTCTACTATTCACCTGTCTATTATCCTGGGATGGACCTGACTCAAATCTAGGGGGCCCAACGACCTTGCGTCGGTCCGCGGCCAGAGAAGGCCTTAATACAGGTGCAGGATTAAGCCTAGGCTCTAGACTCTCAAACCGTGCATTTAATCTATCCCCGATACGGCGCATCAGATTTGCCTCAAACTCCTCGAGGAGAGAAGGAGTGAGCGGTGGCTCCTTTGAATTAACTCCAACATGTTTCCGAAGATCCGTCATATCCTGCTGGAGTATCTCAATTTGCTTTTTGAGGCGCTCGTTGTCTTCACGCAGAGATCGAGTTTCCTCAGAAACTGAACGTTTAGCAAGCACCCCAATATCCTTCCGCATGTCCGCAATGGCATTTTTAGCCATATGGACCCATTGTCCTTTGATATTGGACGATTTTGTGGCGACCTTTTCAACAACTCCCAGGCTAGCCTCAATCCTCTTTACTAAATCCAATGACATATCCTCGCCCTGTTCCGACACCAAGACAGAAGATAGAGTACATTGTGTTTCTCGAGCTTTAATTTCCAAGGCCAAAAGCTCTTCTTCCTCGCGAGCCTTTTTCTCAGCTCTAGTTTCTTTCAACTTGGCAGATTTATTAGCAGGAACCGGATCCACATTCTCGCCCTTAGTGGATGGCCGACCTCTGCCTTTACGCCGCGTTATCTTTGAAGTCGCCTCTCTAGCGATATCTGAATCAGTATCAGCGACTTCTCTGAAACGCTTCCGGGAGCTCCAAAACCGCGATGAAACTGTCAAAGACTCCCTTGCTTCAACACCTGAGTATGTGGAAGAATCCGACATCTCAGGGCACTCCAACATAATATCACTGGGGGGCGCTGGCAAAACAAACTGATCGCCCGCCGTTGCCACTCCAGCCTCCTGCTCAGCCGCATCACACGGCATCTCCACACTAACATCTTCTTTTGATTTGGTTTTTTTGTTTATTAGATTATTTATTGTTGTCATTTCATAAATTATTTTCCATGGGGGAAATACACAGTCCACCCAGGTGGTGCCCCCTGCACCTAGGTAACCCTTTAACCACTCGGAGGACGGGTGGTATCCGAGGGCTGGCCGCTAGCGACTGACTTTACTCACCAGCCACCTGTAAATACAGGTAACCGACACCGCGCAAAACCTACAAGGCGCCCCAATGTCAGGAATTTAAGGGTTTTTTATTGAGATTTTCCTTTCTCTCAGGGCCGGCCAATAAAGGCAAGCCCCCCTGGCCACAAGCATGCCGCTAGACATGACAACGACACACGCCGGAGGTAACAGGTTGCCCGACGGAGAGTCGAAACCCACCCAGAAACTGCTTATCGCAGTCACCAGATCCATCGCGCCATTGACCTAGAAGGTCATCTACAATATGCAGAAGCTACTGAGCATTACAAATGTAAAAAGACACGCAAGCTCTTCACCAACTCAACGCAAAAATATGCGCTCAACACCGGTCGTTACCGATTCAAAAATTGAACCGGGGGCACGCCCTGAGCCCACCAGTTTTGGTCCACGCCAGTTGGATGTCGGAAGTCCAACCGGTACCCCCGCGGGCGAGTGCGAGGACCCCTATTCGCCACCTGGGGTCGTGATCTATGGAAGTCTGGCAACTCCACAATTTTCGAATACAGTGTGCCAAGAGCAATGCTCTTGATATTCACAAACGCCAGTTATACAAGCTGGCCATCCCACGTACGCAATAAGACGCACCTCTTGCCTTTAAAGGCTACTACAAAAGTTCGGTCCATACATTTCCCCAAGGTGCTGGCTTACACCCCAGATAACATGATACACCAAAAACGCTGGCTTTGCAAGCCGGCCATCCCACGTGCGAAAATAGATGACGCACACCTTCCCTCAAAGAACACTACTTCTACGTGCTTCACGCGCCTGTTGTTCATCAAGTTTCTTCTATTTAAAGAAGCCTACTGAGAACCTTCCCATCGGTCCAATCGGCTTCCCTAAAGTGCTGGCTTGCACTCCAAGTACTAGAGCCCCCCCGCCACGTCAAGGCTTGGACCTTGGGGGGGGTTGTAGCTGACCCTGGCTCAGCATACTGTGGAGCAGACGTGTTCCACAGCGCTGGTTATTCTGCCAGAGACCACAAAAGTTAGCTAGCGTCAAAGTCAACTTGTTTTATTATTTTAGAATACTCTTATGTATGTTTCGAACTAAAACATTATGATATCTATTGCTGTAATAGAGATGATGAAACAAAAGAGAGTTGACTGCAAAACAGAATTGGCAAGATCCGACCGACTGTCGATATATGGGAACTGGCGTAGGGTTGAGGTCAATGCACGCCTGACCACTGCCTTGCACTCGCCCGTATTGTTCAAAATCTTTGAAAGGCGAACGTTTTGACAAGTTACTTGTATAAATGTTTACATAAAACAGATTTTTACATGTACTTAAAGCTAATTACGGTCGACATTACTTTTCCTATTTAAATCAGACATTTTAATGCCACTATATCAAGCCGATTTTAACACACAGGTTTCATATACACACAAACACAAATACCCACCTACACCACCCTATTTTGTATTATAGATATTTTATTTTTTATTTTTTATAACGCCTTTCGAAGATTGGAGATCATCATGGTTACATTAATTTTGGATGCCACGTTTCTGAACAATGTCTTGGTGCTTTGAAATCTTACATATCGATATAAATAGTAAATAAGCAACACTACTCAATAACGAAAAAAAAACTTCTGAACAATGTTCATCAAATGAATTATTAAACATCAGATTTTTTAAACCACATAATATTAAAAATGAACCAGTGGTGCTTCCAATTATCAGGTTTATATCTGTATATGTTTCGTGAATTGTTTTTTCTAATATAGGTCCTGTGCCTGGCACTCACCGTCGGCTTATTGGGTATATGTGGTGTCCAAATGTTTTCCTTCACGGTACTAGCGCGCATAAATAGTCCATTGGTGCACAGACGAGGTGCGAAGCTATGACACAAGCCTTAAGGATGAGGTCGATTGAGGCCAACTCGCCTTACATATACACTTAATACTGTTTTCGTTTCCCATACATTGTCAAAATGCAAAAGAACGCGTTTTAGCCAAAACTCACCGATATCCAGATTGAGCATTCTAATAATCGAGCTAGGTTTCGATATCCATACACACAGTTTCAAATAAATTTTTCAATTACTGTTTATAATATATGAAACGATGTATTTTTTGCTTATCGCATAAAATTTTGTATTTTATACCAATATATCAGTGTGCCGAGCATTGGCAAGCAAATTTGTAAATAAATAAATATAAATAAAATGTTGGATAGCCTTGAGGTAGGCTAAAAAGGCCTCTTAACATCCCACGAATGAATCAAGGATGGTTGGTGAACACGGCTAGTTAATAATATTTTGATAGAAAACATTTTAACGGAACTTTCATTGATACATGTATCATTACTAAAATAACTGTAATTTCAAAATGTACATCCGTTTTCAGAAAATCATCTTACTTAACCCACTTATAAGGACTGTACTATGATTAACTTCCGTAAATACCATTTAATTTATATAATTCCGTTATAGAAACCGTAAAAACTACTTAGCTTTATAGTTAGGCCCCCGTGACAGTGAATGCTACTGGTCAAAGTAAGAAATATGTACAACAAGCCTTCCATCCAAGCCTGTTTATAAGACAGAGAAGTGTATCGGTTGGGAGTTTACTGCCTACCAGAAATGAGGAGAAGGAACCACAAAGCTCTCAAGAAGTAGCCTGCGACACCAACTTGCCTGAATGGCAAACGGCTCCAGTAAATAGAAAGCCGAATAAAAAAAGGAAACTCTCAAATCAGTCCCCCGAAAGTGTAGCTACTTCGAACATGTTCGATGGACTAACTCTCGTTGAAGAACCTACCCAAACCAAAGGAAAGAAGCCCAGCAATCCACCTCCAATCATACTATATGGAATCCAAGATGTCAATAAACTGACGGAATTTCTCGAATCTGCAACTGAAAGAACCACATTCAAGTTTAAGATAGTAAACAAAACACAAATAAGAATTATGAGTGAAGACATAGATGTTTACAAAAAACTTATTACAGCTGTAAGAGAGAAGGGTCTCATTGGCCATACATTCAATCGAAAAGAAGACAGAAACTACAGACTGGTAGTAAGAAACTTGCACCACACTACTCCACTTCATGTTATAAAAGCTGAATTTGAGAAAACGGGAAACATAGTAGTTGGAGAGATTATCAATGCCAGATTTGGGCCTGATAAAAAACCTACCTCAACTTTTTTTGTAAACCTGAAACCTAGTCAGCATAATAAAGCAGCCAAGGAAATCAGACATATATTCCACCAAATTGTTACTATAGAAGACCCAAAAAAGAGGACCACTATAGTACAGTGTCAAAGATGCCAGCAGTATGGTCACACCAAAAACTACTGCATGAGACCAGGTCGATGCCTCAAATGCGCAGAATCACACTTAACCAAAGATTGTCCTAAAGTGGACCGCAGTACCCCAGCAAAATGTGCCTTATGTCTCGGCCCTCACCCTGCGAATTATAAAGGTTGCGAGGTATATAAAGAAATTCTAGCCAGAAAAACACAGCGCTCGTCTCTAAGCGCAAGAAAAGCTCCTACGTCAAGCTCTCCCAATAGTGGTATAAGCCCAAACCCCCAACCTACAAACCAACCCCCGAACCCACCCACAATAAATACGCCTAAGGGATATAATGAAGTGGCTAAAAGTAATCATTTAGTCCAAGGTACAAACCAACAATCTGTACCAGAAGCCAGTCAACAATCACTGAATAATAGAATTGAGGAAATATTTATAAAACAATCACAAAAAATTGATACAATCCTACAACAAATGAGCACCATTCTGGGGCTCTTGACTACACTAGTTAACAAATTACCATAAAAATGAATAAACTCAAAATTGCTACATGGAACATAGATGGTCTATCGCCTAAGAAAAATGAAGCTGAAATCCTGCTAAAAATGCATAATCTGGATGCCTTGCTTATTTCTGAGGCACACCTTACATCCAACAGCCAAATACATGTACAAAACTACAATGTGTACACAACAAATCATCCCGATGGCACTGCACATGGAGGCACAGCTATTATAATTAGATCCTCCATTGAACACTATGAACTTCCACAATTTCGATCGGAATCCATTCAAGCCACCTCAATAAATATCCAGGATGAAAATGGGAATTTCTGTATCTCCTCGGTTTATTGTCCTCCAAAGCACGTTATAACCGAGGACCACTTCACCACATATATTAACAGTCTGGGTCCACGCTTCATAGCAGGTGGAGATTGGAATTCAAAGCATCTGCAGTGGGGGTCGAGATTGATTACCACGCGTGGTAGAGAACTTAAAAAATGTGTTGATAAAAACCACTTAACAACAATCTCCACCCCCGAGCCAACTCACTGGCCAAGCGACCCTGGAAGATTGCCTGATGTCCTGGACTTCTTTTTAATGAAGGGTCTCTCACGACTGTTTTATCACATTGATGGCTTTCTCGATGGTTCTTCAGCTCACATCCCGGTGATATTAACTATTAGTACCAATATTCTGGAGTGCCAACGGAAACCAAAACTGTATAGCAGGAGAACAAATTGGCAAATGTTTCGTGACCTCGTAGAGGACGCCCTACAATTACGGATTTCACTAAAGAGTAAGGAGGAAATAGATAGTGCAGTCTTGGCATTTACGAGAGTGGTGCAGGACGCATGCTGGAGGAGTTCTGAGGGAATGGCTCAGAAAAAGACCAGACAGCTTTCTGTACCCCACGAAATTCATGACATGATCCTGGAGAAGAGAAGATTACGTAGAGTGTGGCATAATAGTCGTCATCCCGATGATAAAACAGCACTAAACCGCTACGCTAAACACCTTAAACAGGCTATAAAAGAAAATCTAGATGCTACTATTGAGGAAAACCTGATGTCGTTAACAGCTACAACAGACACCGACTACTCTCTCTGGAAGGCATGCAAAAATCTGAATCAACCCACAAACCCTAAACCACCTATAAGACTAGATAGAAACAAGTGGGCTAGATCTAAACTAGAAAAAGCAAATGCTTTTGCTGACCATCTGGCTAAAGTATTTGTTCCAAATGAAGCCACTCCTGGGTCGGATGAGGCAGAAATAGATGACATTCTCCAGCAGGATTTCCAATTGCATTTGCCCTTGAAGATAGTAACACCAAGGGAGGTACAAAGAACCATACTACAAATGGAGAATAGGAAGGCACCAGGTTTTGACCTCATTGACAAAAAGGTTCTCTCCGAATTACCTCGTAAGGCTATAACTTACTTGACGACCCTATTCAACCGGATTATAAGTGTTGGATACTTTCCAGCGCTATGGAAGGTCTCTCAGGTGATTATGGTCCATAAGCCCGGAAAATCGCCACATGACGTCTCATCTTACCGACCTATAAGTCTTCTCCCGATCGTCTCTAAAGTACTGGAGAAGGTACTACTACGACGGCTCTCGCAAACTATTCATGAAAATTCTATAATTCCAGATCACCAATTCGGGTTTAGAGCACAACATGGCACTATCGAACAAACTCACAGGGTGTGTAAATTCATAAGCAATAGCCTTGAGCTAAAAGAGTACTGCTCCTCAGCTTTTCTGGACGTTCAACAAGCATTCGATCGCGTATGGCACAAGGGGCTCTTATGCAAGATCAAGTCACTTCTGCCTCATACTTTCTATGGAATCCTAGAGTCTTATATCACCGATAGAATATTCCAAGTGAAAGAGATGGATTGTACATCAGGTTTTCATGATATACTTGCAGGGGTACCTCAAGGCTCTGTACTTGGCCCAGTGCTGTACACCATATATACCTCAGATCTACCGCGTACCTCTGAAGTCAACATTGCAACCTATGCAGACGATACGGCAATCCTAGCTTCAAGTAAACAACCCGAAGAAGCCACGTTAAAGCTGCAGCGAAGCCTAGATGAAATAAGCAACTGGTTCGATAGGTGGAGAATTAGGGTGAACACTAGCAAATCAGTACAGGTGACATTCACACTGCGAAGAAAGACATGCCCCCCTGTAAACCTAGGAGGAACGGAACTGCCTCAGAGTGACACAGTTAAATATCTTGGACTGCACTTGGACCGTAGATTGACATGGCAAAAACACATCGAAACAAAACGGCGTGAGATCAACATTAAATATAAGAGGCTGTACTGGTTACTGGGTAGAAACTCGAAATTGTCCATCGACAACAAACTCCTTATCTACAATTCTGTTATAAAACCGGTGTGGACCTACGGGATACAATTGTGGGGAGCTACATGTGACTCAAACAAAACTAAAATTCAAAGAACACAAAACTACATCCTTAAACAAATAAGCAACTCGCCTTGGTTCATAAGAAACGCTGAAGTACATGAACACCTAGGCATACCTACAGTCAAGGAGGAAATAAAAGTATACGCTCAGAAGTACAAGACTAGGCTGGAATATCATCCTAACCACCTAGCTGTTCAACTCACCCTACCGGAGTATATAAACCGACTCAAAAGACGAAGAACCTTGGAGCTCAGCCGCATTGACTGAGCTAATATTATTATGGTAGATATTCCTAATGAGGAATATCTCCACCCGCAAACCATCCTACAACTCATCTGCTCATAGTCAGAAGACTGATTGCACGATGCGCTTCATTAAAAAAAAAAAAAAAAAAAAAGCTTTATAGTTACAATAGTTTTTATTATTAGATTTGGGCTATGGAAACGACCGACTCAAATATCACTAACGATATTGTGTTCTGTAGAGATACTAGCAGACTCGGCCAAGCTTTGCTGTGGCTAAAGTTTTTGTTACAAAGTTTTGTAAACTATTCAAGGGAAACGGTAGGAGAACACCAGTCATGGGGACCCATGGGGACCATGGTTTTTTGGTGGTTATGCCATTAAATTGTAGCTTATGTGAAACGTTGGTACTTTCAACACAGCGCCATCTGTTAGAATTGTGACTGTCAAATAATAAACAAATAATTTGCAATAAAATAATATTACGGGTATAAATGAAGATGTAAGCTATCCTATCTTTTAAGTTAGTTCAAACTGCACACGGTATGCAAATTTGATTGAAATCGGTTAAGTAGTTTAGGAGTCCATAGCGGACAAACAAGGTGATACGTAATTTATATATATTAAGATAAATATAACCTTAAAATGTTTTCTAATAAACAATAAACTACTAGCTCCCACCTTTTCAGAATGCCAAATCATAAAATGACTGCTTCACGACTGATTTGAGAGCGACCGACGATGCGAAAACCGCTGTGTGAGTTCGAAATGTGAGTTACAGAATCGCAGGGCAGATATCGTTAAAAGAACAATTTCAAGAGATTCTAATGCTTGTGTATTGGTCATTTATTATATGTCACTGTTTGATTTTGCTATATTAATCATTGTCAAATCTGAACCTATACATGTTACATAATTTAAGCCCAATAGGTTGATGTAACTACTGACACAACCGGTTCCTGTAACCCCAATGTTTGGTGACGTCATAACCTTAGTTTCTCCAATCGACTGGTATAATTCTGTCTTGTATGTTTAAAAGGTTGCAAAACATTCGATATGCAGATGTTAAAAATGAATTTCATAATTTAAGGAAACCGTGATTTAAAGAACCGTAACCGAACTTACCCGAAGCTCATACAGATACCGGCAAACTTCTTGAGCATTAAACAAGGGAGTAGAGGAAAGTTTGCACATCGTACACATAAACGTCAACTAATTTACCAATCACGCGATCGACACGCCACTCTATCGCCGTCCCCCCTCCCATTCGTTGTTTTGTTCAAGATGTTTGCCCGTATCTGTATCTAAGCAGTAAGCATACTTCCTTCCCTTTGAAGGTCTAAATTCCGGGATGAAAATGAAGACGAAAGATAACATACAATATCAACTAATTCGCGCTGTAAGGACCTCTAGACTAATTGCACACGATTATACAATCATAAGAACTGACTGCGTATATCCAGACTTAACTATTAAACCAGCAGAGTTTTTGTTTGACCTCGCCAATCTCAGTTTCTTATTGAAAAAATCTATTTACATTAGATAGTTATATTACAAGCTATTAATCAGAATACTACGAATGCATTAGTAATATTTTAGTTATCAGTTCCCCCAAGTCCGATAAGTGTAATCTGTGTTGCCCGCATAAGTGCAGTTTCACCTTAAAAACACCATTTATAATAAAATGTTCTACGAGCTAAAGGCGGAAACATACTACCAAAACGCGACGCTACACCACGCCATCCGATGCATGTCAGTACTTATCAACCCCATATATTTAATATGGTCAGATGCACATAGACAATACGCCATGTGATCACACGCGGTAACATCCAATAGAATTGGATCGGCGTGTTGTGGATGTTGTGATGATGACGTCATGCGTCAGTCTTTCGAGTTTTTGACACGAATGTCAATTTATATACTTAGATATTTTTAGATTTATTTGGCGAAATGAACGACGAACAATTAATTGAGTTGGTGAAACAATATTCTGTTTTATATGACATGAGATTACCTCAATACAAAGACTAAAACAGGGAGTTAGGATGTTGTTAGTTTAATACAAATAATTTGCTAATCATGAATTGATTATTAGAAAAATACAGGGTGGGCCAGAAAGATTTGCGAATTTGAAAAAAATATAATAAAAAAACTAAATACAATACACATACAATTTTTTATTTCAATTAAAATAGACATCTGGGAAATTTATTTCTTAAAAATAACATCATCCAGGTGTGCACCATTGCGCTGCAAACATTCCTCGAATCTGAATCTCAAATTGGTAAAAACTTTTTGGCACATTGCGCGGGGAATAATGATTTATATATATATATTAGCTGATGCTAAATGACTTCTGAATTTGCAAGCGTGTCGTGGTGTCGCGTGTTGGTAATGTGCACGATGGACATCGGGTGTCGACACGTCACGTCGCGTCGCGTTTTAGTAGTATGTTTCCGCCTTAATGATTTATATATATATATTAGCTGATGCTAAATGACTTCTGAATTTGCAAGCGTGTCGTGGTGTCGCGTGTTGGTAATGTGCACGATGGACATCGGGTGTCGACACGTCACGTCGCGTCGCGTTTTAGTAGTATGTTTCCGCCTTAAGGCTGTAGATAGGTTTTCTTGGTTTTATAAACGTGGAAATTACCTAAATCGGTGTTACGCCCCGAGAGTATAGCCAGATGCACTTCAAGCATAGGATTTCAGTTCATAGCAGTAATAGCATTTAATTAATTGTTTTTGTAGGGAAATGGTATAAAGTGAAAATTACGTCCTCTATTATATAAAGCAAGATACACAGATAATAGGTTAATAAATTAGAGACCTTAAAGACAATTATATGGAAAGGACCAAAAGAAATAAGAAGAAGAGGTCGCCCAAAAAAAAGGTGAAGAAAGAGAAGCGATAGCAGGAGACGAATGGAGAAAGAGAGCCATAGACAGAGTCAGTTGGAAAAAGCTGAAGGAGACCTTTACCCGTGATGGGGTTCCAATCGAAGCTAGGATATATGATATCAAGCAAAACAAAAATGTAAAATAATTGAAGCTGTGTATTATAATTTGATCTTTTTTTGTCATATACGTCATTTGGAAATAAAACGGGCTTTATTATAATAATAATAATTAATATTATTATTATATATATTATTATATTATAAATTATACATATATAATAATAATCATTATTATTACTATTATTATACAAATCATCCCGGATCCCATCCTATATTAATCACATTCATGAGCTAACATTTGTGATGATTCTCGAATTAAAGTCTTCATGAGTGTGTACCCAAAGACAGCTACTATTTCCCATGGGTTACATTAAAGACCGGTTGATCAATAGGAAGTAATAAGCGATGATTATCACGTACACGACACCAACACCAAGCCGTGGCGCGTAGCTAATTGTTTGTTTTTTACGTCATTTCAGGTTTTGTGTTAATTAGATGTTCCTAGATAACTCAAGGTAAGTGTTATGTACCGTTTAATAAGGCCTTATGTATGATTAAAAAGATTATTGTAGTATAGAATTATTGTTTATTGTCCATCAATCAATTACATCATATTGTGTCACATAACAGTGTGTTAGACCCTGCGAACAAGGGCCTAGTTAGATTAATAATCTATTGATAAACATTTATATAGTTTTTTTAAGTCTCTTCACTGAGACCTCATTGGACATTACAATCTAAATTCTAATAAGTAACTTTACTAGAAATAAAATAATTAACACAGAAAAGTATCCAATAACTCTATTTAAAGTCTAATAAGGGAAAGACACTCTGTCTAGTAAGTAACTCTTAAATATACAAAAATATAATATTCAAGCTGTTCCCTGCCACGCTTCGCTGTGGCACATTGGGATTGAATGGTTGAGGAATGAGAAACAAAAAAAAGAAAACATTTCATATAAGTTTAATTTTGCAATAGTTGTGAAAAAAAAAAAACAAAAATAATAAAAACAAAAAAAAATATAAAAAGAAATAGATAAAAACAATCCTTGATGCGGATTATAAATCATACTAAAATTTCAGCTCGATCGGTGCAGAACTTTTTGAGTTTTTGAAGCGTACAGAAACCAACATAACATTTTTATATATATAGATAGAACAGTAAAATTTGTTGAGTTTTTTAACCACAGGTTCATTTAAAATTACCGTCTAAGGTGCAATGGGTAGGAGGCGACGTAGCGCGAACTATGACTTCCCATAATGTTAAGTTATTGGATTTTATCAGCCAGTCGTAATTCGAGCTAAGTTCCGACTCTAAATCATAACTTATAACGTGAAACGACATTTCTCTTTGCATAGTTCTGTATTATCTACTTTAAAATCCCAGTCGCTTTAAACCAAATTTCAATACAGCATTTTTGTTGTTAAAACGTTTATTATTATTGAGTTACATGGACACGGCTATCTAAAAAATCATAATTTGTTTCGTTTAATACAAGATAATTCGCCAAGGCTCTCGCCTGTTTGAAATGTAGCTCACACAATGCAAGACATGCCTGCAAATCATGTTTTACCTTGGACAATACTCCTTTGGTTATGGTATGAGGTAAGCTCGGTGTGTAAGACAATGACGAGTAGCTTGAAGTATATTTTAAGTATTAATACAGTACATGTGATATATATAAGCTTTAAGAGATAGACTTTAGGTAAGGTTTGGTTCAATGCTTGTCTTATTTAATAGTTCTCAGGTACGCAATGTCGCTAACATACTTGCCAACAAAAAAACATCGGATAAAACTTGACTTAAAAATAAAAAATTAAGCTACATATTTTTAAAGAAATATTAGAGATAAATGTACATAACAAATTAAAAAAAACCGCAAAAATATAATATAGCGAATATGCAGCTTAGGAATTAAGTAGCTAGCAAAATCAGTGCTGTGGTATCAGCGAGGTACCTTTGTACAAGAAAACTTGTGAAGTTAGACTAATTATAACAGAACTGGCGTGCGATTCTATTAATCCGTGAGTTCACCTCACACTAACAACGCTCCCTTCGTCACTCACGTCATTTTTGGAATCTCATGGTATTCTGTTAAGCAATTTCACATTACGTCTTAACAAGCGGAGTTTGTAGTTTATTGTTTATCAGAATGCCAAATCGTAAAATGACTGCTTCACAACTGATTTGAGCGCGACCGCCGCCGTGAAAACCGCTGTGAGAGTTCGAAAAGTGAGTTACAAAATCGCAAGGCTGAATTTACTTTTGTATTCATTACTTTTGATTACTAAGACGCTACGTCAAATGTTTATTATTTGGTCATTACACAGTTCTTTCTCGGATATAACGATCAAAATCGCTGTCTGATGACCCCGTGATTGTGTTAATGGTTTATTGTCCTTGCGAATGATTACGAAATATCAGATATTCGAGGTGCAACTTAGTGATTTCCGCAGTACGAGTTATCATTGCACGATCATGTTATAACAATCAGAGCGTTGCATTTGCTCTTAGAGGCCAGGAAATCTAATGTAGTATGATACTAATGTATAACTGAATATTCCTTCAAGAAATGAGCGTGCCAATTATTAAATGGGCAAGGAACCGCTAGCCTTTTGGTATTGAAAGTGTCCAGATCCTGGCCCACAGGGGCCCACAGGGGGAACAGTCTATAAAAAAATCCTTGTTGTTATTTCTATAATTGCATGACTCAAATACCCAATAGACTCTTACACTTGACCTGGCCAGCAGATACGACTGTGAGGTATTGGCTGTGAGGTATTGGTGTGAGGAGACACAAGAAGGAGCCTCGAAGCTTTTGAGATGTTACCGTTGCATGCTTCGCATCAGCTGGATCCAAAGAGCGACGAATGAAAGAGTCCATAAACGAATAGGAATGACGAAATGTAAAGCTAGAAGCATTTCATGTACAGTTCTTTTTTTTGACGATCATAAGTGTGCATTGTGTTACCTACTCGTATAAATGATTTTTTAATTTGAATTTGACACGTTAGTTTATGCAGGCTGTTTAAATACCGAAAGTCTCAAAATTCATGGCAAGAGATGGGCTGGTAGTAGGATGAAGTCGTGGATGTGGAAAGTACGGGGCTGGATCGGCATCACATCCACCTAGGAACTGTTTAGAGTAGCGCAAGATACCCGGTAATTCAAATTGTTTAGCAATAAAGTGGCGCCTAAAGAAGAAGAAATATAATAATGAATAATCGAGAATAGTCTTAACGCTATGTTAGACTTCCATATGACGAATGCAATAGATCTTTTACCAAGTGGAGATATTCAACGTCTTTTCTGAATATTATCACTCCAAATTTGTTAATTCATTTTTAAGCAAGCATCCTTTAACACGACGATTTTAAGACATAGAATTCGCCATGTTTACCTTATACATAGTTAATTAATCACTTGGCTAACACTGTATGTCTATCGTATATATAAATAATAAATTATTATTAACATATACGTATAATTAAGTGTCATTAAAAATCAGCGGCGCTACAACCTAGGTTTACCGGTATCCTCACGATGTTTTCCTTCATGGTACGATCATATGCGCACATAGACAAATGTAATTCCATTGGTGCACAGCTGAGAGTCGAATCTCAGATGAGGTTCACATGCCCAAGTCATTAGACTAACTCTGCTTTATATAATTAAGTAATATAGATTATATTCTAAAAATAAGCGTTGGGTAACTTATAATGCGTTAGTAATTTAAACTTATCAATCGGAGTGTCATTTTAATTTGGATTATGATTTCTAAAAACAGCGTGGATTGCCGTTAACTGCGCTTTTTGCAAGGCCGAAATCTTGGGCTTGTAAAAAGCGTAATAATTTTTTATGCGTTTAAAATATCAATTTTAATAAGCTATAGACGTGCTGACTTCTACTAAAACACTAAACATTAACGATATATGTACCTGTAGTTATGTAAAGTTAGAAAGAAAGATAATTCAAAATTTCCGGAAGAAAATTCAATCAACTATGACTAAACTGAAACACGATTGAATCAATAATTACAGCAATTAAATTTACATTTCCGAATATAAAACATTCCTGTTGATTATTGAACAAACATTATTACTCATTGTCAAAGCACCTATGATACATCTGTATGCGAGTTGAATCAAATGGTTGATTCATAATTTCCATGCGCCAGAATGGCGGAGGATGTTCCTGGTTATTTCTTATTAAATTCTTACTGTTTACTTTATAAAAATGAATCCGTCTTAATACACTTTTTTAACACTAAATGGCTTAGGGTCTGTTTCACAATGTACGGATAAGTTCTACATAAGTTCCAAATTAGCTATTTATTACTTATTGGAAGGATAAACACTATTGTTGCGTTTCACGACTGTTAGATAGCGCTATTCGTCACATAAAGTCCATCATAAGTTATGAGTCCGATGAATGTCAAATAGCACAATTTATCTTCCAAATAATTTACGTGTTGCATAGCTATTTGGTACTTTATCCATACATTGTGAAACAGACCCTTAGTGTGTTAGCCTAGATTATACATTATTTTTTCTTCAAATTTTGACATATTTGACATTGGTCAAGACTCGATTGTGACTTCAGATACAAATTAGAGTATTATTAGATTCAGAATCGATACTCCTCACTAAGATAATTTACTTTATTGTACTTTTTGTTTTTTTTTAGTGTCGACTCTAAATTATACCTTTAAACCTGAGGTAATTTTTCCTTGTATGTAATAATATAGTACTTACTCATACTATGTACGAGAACAAAACCCCGTTTTACACATATATCCTATACGTTTTTGTCATACGGGTGTCACATCGTTTAGTGTTGACTGAATCTTTAAGATATTAATATAAGTAATACTTTCAAATATTCAATGGAATCATACTAGAGGACATGCGTAGGCGCAGCCTTGCTGCCAACACAGTTTTAGTCGATCTATGGGCCTTTTATGGTAAGGAGTTATGAAATAAAATGTAGCATTAATACTTTTTCGTTACAATCAATCTTTTATCAAACAAATATATAACAAAGTTATTTTCTATGCTATGTTAAAAGTAAATAACATAAGGCCATTTTTGAGTTCCAAGTTGATGAACATATGCTATAGAGCTTTTTATTTTTTATTATACTGCACAGCGCCGGGGTCCTGGATATTACGAAATCCTTAATACTTAATATTATGTAACAGTTTAAATTACGTAACAACACTTTTATTTCTCCCATAACATTAAAGCGTTTTCATTAATGTTTTATCATTTAAATATTTACGATAATATTCATGTTGCATGAATATTAGACTCAGTACAACTACTACTTTCGCCGCAGATTTGCGCATAGATTTCGTGTATTATGAAAATATTTTTTGCGACCTCATTGTATTTGTATTTTAACCATTTACATATAACCATAATTGTATACTTTAGGGTAGAAGGACTCCTTTCTCCGCAATTAGACTCGTGGTTGGTCCGTTGTGCGTACAATTGTATACTTTCCTCGCACTATCTTGGTGAAGACAATAAAAATCCGGTCAATAATATTTGAGTGAATAATTTGTTAAATGGACTTTAATTTACAATATGTAAGGGTTCTCTTCATTTTATATATCTAAATTATAATTAAAAATTGATAAATAGAAAACATACACAAATTTAAAAATTTTGGCCCCTGTGGCAGTGTACCTTTAACGCTGGCAGCATTTCCTCGCTGTATTGCGATACTTATTCGTTGAGCGAAGAAAGCACCAACTCTGAGGTTACCGGTACTATCTACCAAGCTCAAAATCTTTGTGTGAAATTGAACACCACGGTCTAAGAATCTCTACTCCCAAGGGAACAAAATCCAAGTTGGAGGAAAGAGTCTTGAATATTTACGCCTGCTCTGCACCAGCTTTTAATCTTATCTGAAGGACGTGAGACGGGGCTAACATGTACGCAGTATCATTCCGTACCAAAGCCTGTCGCACCAAGAGATCACAGACAACCCACCCTGCCGCACATCGTCCTAACGATGCCTATTGGCTCTAAAATGGCTGGAGTACTGACGGAAATCAAATCATATCTAAATTACGTTTTTGCGATGGGTACTGAGAGAACTATAAGATAGATATAATAAATGTCATTTCATTAATGCGTGCCAATTATTGTTGAATTAGAGTGCGCTGAAGACTGTATATATTTTGTGTTTCATATAATATTCTATGGTCAAAGAACGAAAGTGTGTCTAAATTCTTCCAAAAGATTGAATCCTTATTTAACCATGACAAGTTATTTAAACAGTTGTGTCATAGTTATTTAATCAGCTAAGGGATATGTACCTTATGTATAGTATATAAGAAAATACCTTTTAAGTCTCTATTAGGACGCGAATGATGTAATTACTTGTTGTCTGTTATGTAAACTCTTGCACAAATGTATTCAGGAAATCTTGTCTAGTACTCTTCAAATGCCACAAAAGTATTTAGTCTTTATTGAATAAAATAGCTCTCGTCCGTGTAGATTACGTGAATTTTGTTCCAAAGATAATAGTAAAATTAATGGATTTTCCTAACTTAAAACTTATTGACGTTCCTTACAATTGGAATCACACTATCTATTGATGAAAACCGTAGAAAAATCAATTTGGCAGTTTTTGAGTTAATATAATTCATGTTTGTTGGAGTCTCTTAATTTAGTTTGACTTGAGATACACACATTTCTACAACTTTCATGTATTGGTTCAATCGAGACGATACGCAGTGATGGAAAAAATATGATGTTTGCATAACTCGGTATCGAACCAGGACCTCGGGTCTACACTTAAAGTACCAAGTCACGAAGGTTCAGTGGTTGCTATTAGTTCTAACGCCGGTGAAGCTTGTGCTTTCAGTTTTTCCTTGTATACAACCTTAAAGCGCTTTAGTAGACAAGTTGACCGAAGGTATGCGAAACCCAAAAACAAGACAAACAAAGACGCTTGACTAGAGATAAAAAAACATTATTTATTCAATATATGATTCACACTTCCAGATAATACAAAATATCACCTTTAAATATAACATTAATAAACTTGGCCTTCATAATAAAACATATTTGTGTGCGAACACATGATATTCTTAAATATATTTAGCTTAACCCGGAACACTGTTTCAATCCTGTCAAAATTTAATTCAATGCGATTTATTTAGCTGATGTGTAAAACAAAACCTTATGAATGAGTGCTTTACCACAGACTCGACTTGAATCTAGGTTACGTATTACGTATTATTACACGAGTTACATTACTATTGTGTTATACTTCATATCTTCGTAGTAAATATCGTATATGGAAAGGTCATTTTATTTATTCGTCACGCTTTATGCTCTACTACCCTCACTTTCATTTCTATAAAATAACCATTATCATTGAATTTAATATTAATTAGTTAAGTTAATTAGGTTAAGGTCTATTTGTTCTTCCAAAGACTACATATATTATCCCTATTAAACGATGCGTAAACAAGTCTGTCTATGCAATAGACTTAACTAGTATTTAAAAACGGTTAGTTATAAATAACAACGCGAGATCATCTGTTCAACCGTAATGAAACAGGGAATAGTTGAATATTAACTACCTGTGCAGTGACTGTCGCCAGCAACACGCCGGCGAAGAAATACCTCCACGATTGGCACATGATTCACTTTAAACACTTTATTATTGGACTCCACGCAGCATGACGGGCGGCCTGAGCGCAGGTTTACACGGCACTGGCTTACCTCCACAGCCTGCACGCTAAGTTACAAGAACAAACTTACTTTCTGTAAAAGGCTCTGTTCATAATGTTTCTAGAATGAGACGTATTTTAATAAAGGTTTTCATACGTTTTATGTTTACGAGCGATTTAATGAGTTTTTAATTATTGTTTTTATTATTATGTTCTAATAAAGTTATTAAAGTTATTTTGATCGATTCTGCAGCTGCCATGTGCTTCTTTTACTCAGACATAAAACTTAATTTTGTCTGATTTGAACAGTGTTTTACATTTCAGTCCCTATAACTGAAATTATAAATCATTAAATATTGTTTTATTTAATTAATCGAAGTCGTAGACAATAAAAAAAAACTAATTGAATAATGCGAATGTAACCTTTAACGTGTTTATAATATTTAAAGAATTGAATGTAATACATATACGTATAAAGTAACGCGCAGTGTGAACGCGAGTTTTTCAAGTTGCGTCGGCGAAGGGCATTACGACATACGCCCACATACGCACCTTCGCCTCTTTGTTAACAACCGACGCACACTTGCATACCTCAGGTAGAGCACCAACTGACCCTAGTTTTTTCCTTATCACACTAAAATATATTCATCATAAATATTGAAATTTTATATTACTTTTTTCATGAATACGGAAGTATTATGTTTAATATGTGAGTTTGTCTAGTCTATAACGTGCTAAAAGTTATCGGGACCTATGAGATGGATTTTAAACATCCGAAATTATCGGACCGTTTTTTCTGGTTTCAAGTTCTTAAGCTATGTAACCTAACTATTGTTGTGTATATAAATTATTCTTTCACTGGAAATCGAATCTAGTCTTTTAATGTGTGTTAACAAGTAAGACACACAAGACGGTAACAATAAGAGATGCATCAATGGTGGTCGATTAAATATTAAATGACAAATTAAATTAGCCAGGAATGTATCCACAGAAGGAAGTACACACATACTTGATATGGCAAAGGTTTGTCAATGAGTCAAGCTTTGTGAATACAAATTTATTAATAGACTATTCATAGAGTGTAAATAGAATTTAAAATAAAGTTTCATTGTTTTTGTCGCCTACGTCCTTTTACAATCTTAGCTTTAGAGTTGTTTTTGTATAAATAAACAACATGAATCGGCCGTTATTAATTTTCAATAAAACCTCTGAACGTTTGAAAAAGAAGTTTTTGTTCTGAGATTTCAATCCATTTCCCTTTTTTAGTAATAGGTAATTTTCTGTTTCTGACACACGCCGTCAATTTTCCTTATAATGGTTTCCTTTCCTGTATAATCATATTTACATAGAGACTATCTCCTCAGTCAGTAAGGGTTTAGGGTTAAGTCTTGGTCCGAATAAGTACTCACATATTATGCTAAAATCCAATACGTTTCTGACCGTGCCTTATCACCCTAAGTCTTGATTGTGAGGGTAAGATTCATAAACAAAACTTAGCGGTAAGTCTGACAAATTTGACGTATATATCTACTAAATTACGACATACGGGTGTCATATTTCTCGTGTCTGAATCTTACCTTAATTCATCGCTTCTTTTCATCTAATCGACTTTCAAATTACGCAACGGATTATAATATATTATATCGTAGCAATACGTTTAATTCAGGGTGAAAATGTTTTATTATAAGCATTTATACAGTTTAGTACAATCATAATTGAGTCTTTCCAGTGACAACATACAAAATCTTCGACATACTCGTCATCCCAGAGCCGGTCGCTAGTTGAACTTAATAATCACTTATATATAATATTTTTCAAGATTTATTTGTAACTATTCAACTACCCTAACAGCTAATATACGCTAGTGTTACTTATTAACCGTAACATACGAGGGGCGGTCAATAAAATCGCGGAATGACAGGGAAGGGTAATGAAATAAAACATTAAACTATCCTTTTCAATGTTTTATCCCTTAACCCTAATACATTTATGACATCTGTCAAATAACTTATTAATACCGTCTAAAAAAACATATTTGTCTTCGTATAGGCTGAAATTGCCGACTTCACTTCATCATCGTCGCAAAACTTTTTTCCACACAGCTCTTTCTTCATTTGAAAACAAATAATAGTCGCTAGGGGCCAGGTCTTGGCTGTAGGGTGAGTGACGCAGTTGTTCCATTTTTTTGCGAATTCGCTCTGAAAACATATAAAAATATCGATCGTTTCGGAGATAGAATTAGCGCTCTCACCTCACGTTTGATTGGCGTCATGGTGTCCCATACAAGTCTGTCAACCGGACGTAAACCCGTCTCGTGGGCATAAGCCCTTAAGCACTCGCAACGCCTTTAAGGGTGCGACAAATTCGTTCTCCTCCTAGGGGCTGCAAATAACTTTCGTTCCTGCAAAAAGCCGTTTGGTACCAATTAATTAGGTTTAGAGATAACATTAGGATTACTAACAACTCCCCGAAAACTTTAACAACTTAAAAAACAGGGTTGTATATACAACATTTTGGTCCTTTTGGCTGTTTCTTTTGTCATTGTCCTCAATTTCTGGACTAAAGCATGCCAGTTTATTATAAACCTTCACCGTAACCAGTGTTGAATGAATAAATAACAGAACCCATCGGTGCACAACCGAGGTTTGAACCTCAAATACACATAATAATGGCGCCATCACGATACATTCCCTTGCATCACGTATGTAGTTTTTACCAAGATGGCGCCACCGACTTCGTTCCCGCCCAAAATCAATAATCCCGGCGTGCGCTGTACCGCCGATTTTCACTTCAGTGTCACCGAAGCCACCCCCATTTACTCGTTTTCCTAGTCGTAAACGGCTTGTGCGAATAATTCGACGGATTTATAACAATTATCTGTGAGTATTTCTTTTATATAATTCTAGGTTCTATATAAAATAAGGTTGTCATTTACGAAAAAGGATTTTTATATAATGTAGGTATTATTCAAAATTTGTGTCAGGAAGCTGTCCGGTTTAAATGGGTATGTAGGGCGGAGGTACAAAATAATGGGTTTCGTCTTGAATAGGACTATTTGGAAATAAGAATAGTAACAGTGCTATCATAATAACAATTTAATAGTGACTTCATTGATCATTGATTAAAACTCCATTGACCTAAATTTGATGTTCGATTACGAGTTTCTTAATTACAATGTTAATTTATTAAGAATAATACAATAGTTCTATTGATAATAACAACTTTTATTACTTAATATACTTAGCTATTGCTTCTATTATTAATCACAATGAATATATTGTTGAATATGTTATATATGTGAGTTCTACTAATTAAAATAATGTAATTTTATTTAATATATTTTCGGCACGTCTCTTCCTAGAATAGGAAAAAGTTCATTTTATACCGATTGTTCATTTTATCTAATGATGCTCCTTAATTTTGTTACAAGAAAAAGGTTTTAAGCAATATAAAAATATCAGTATCAGACTCAGCATTTAATCGTAGTATGCATAATATTATCTTAATTTGTTAAAAATTTTCAAATAAAAGATTTTATTAAATAAAGTATTGAGTTTATTTTGCCCACAACAGCGTTCTTACGGAATTTAACGCGTAGATTCACATTCGTTATATAATAATATAAGAAAATTAATAATAATGCAAAACGATAATTACTAATAAATGCTAATAATTAATAATCATAAATCAATGTAATAATCATTTATTCTGCATGTACCTCAACATCTCAAAAAAATATCAGATTTCGTTTTTTTTGGGCGGACGGCAAGAGGCTCGGCTCACCGTGATACCGCCGCCCATAGACACTCACACTGCTAGAGGGCTCGCAAGTGCGTTGCCGGACTTTTAAGTATTGGTACGCTCTTTTCTTGAAGGACCCAAAGCAGTGCCGGATAAAGCAAGCGCGGGGCCTGTAGCAAATTCTGCCTAGGGGCCCTTGGTTAGGCTTTAGGATTTAAATAGTTCGCCTGTTTCCTCGAAATACTTATAATCGATATTATATTAAAATCGATTAGAAAAGTACAATCTCGGCTACGTAAACTCGCAAAATAAATGTATAACTATATAAAAATAAATATCTGAAGGGTACAAATAACATGCTAGTCTAAATATGTATATCGATTATAATTAAAATTTGAAAATTTACGTTAAAAAGATAAATACATACGTACTTATTTTTACGATTATACTTGACAAAGTCAAGTTTATTTTTATGTGGAAGTGAAGCATAGACTAAGCGCTTCACGTTAAAGGTATGCAAGATATTTTACGCTACTATCTAAATTAATACTTTAGATAGTAGCGTAAAATATCAAAAGCGGGGCCCGTAGCATTTGCTACTCTTGCTATATGGCTAGTCCGGCACTGACCCAAAGTCGAATTGGTTCAGAAATACGAGTAGTGGTGCGCGGCAAAAACTACTTTAAAAAGCGCTCAGTTGTGTAACGGGTGGAATTTCGTATTCTGCCTTGACGTCTGATCATGAAACGATGAAATCGTTTAGTATTTAGTGTTTGTTTTGTTAAATAAAGCCTGCTATGTTTTCCTTTAAGTACAAATAACTGTTGCCCTCCGACATGAAAAAGCTTTGTAGTATTCAAGTAAAATCTTTTGATGAAAATTTAAGTATCAGCACGGAAAACTCGGAAAACGAATAGCAAAATGTAACACGCAAACATTGCATTAATCTCACCTCAGGATATGCAAATTCCAACCGCTACGCTGTTGTATGAAGATAATAAATTTGTTTTAATATCACGGAAACAGAAGATTAATGAACACTACTTTTGTTACTATTAATTAAAATATATACAAAAAATTCAGCTAGTGCAAAAGCACAATTTCTTAATTAAAAATCTGGATAAATAATCAAAAGTGTTTTCTATTCAAGTAATCAAGCTATCTTACAGAGTATCAATTTCATTTACAATATTCTATGCATTTTAGTTATAGACTGTTAGAGCTATAGACAAAGACCAAACGTGAATTCATTCAAATTTTGAATTAAAAAAAATGAACTCCGTTAAATCTCTACACTTTATATAATATATATTCTGTACAATCAATTTCGATTGAACAATGCAAGTGCAAATACACTAAGTTAACGAACAAAATAAAAGCGAGCGAGTAAAATAAATCATTTTCATTCCAATTTTGCGGAAATTGAATTGAATTCACATACCTACACAATCAATGCGATTGTTAACTGTTTTTCTCATAAGACCCATCCTCGTGTCGTTTAATTGGCACGTCTCCAACTACTTTTCAAGTCGCTTAGAACCCCTGAATATTTGATTTTTATGTCAACTCTGATTGTGTTATTATTTATAGGTATAAGTTTTTCGTCGCCGGCGATGTTGGTTTGAATTAAATTTACGTAGTTAATCGCTGCATTTCTTTACTTTATTTTGTGTCTACATAGTTTGCGGCATAGAATAGGGTGAAAGACTTATGTTGGCTATATATATATACAATGGCGTACAATTAAACACAACATATAGAACTTATATGAGACTAGTGGACCCGACAGACGTTGTCCTGCATGATATTTCAAGCAATTAGTAAAGCAAAGTATGAAAGTACCGACTGCAGCGCCATCTGGTGAGCTGATTTGTGAATCTAAACCATTCCCAGATCCCCTTGAACACACACAAAAAATTCATCAAAATCGGTCCAGTCGTTTGAGAGAAGTTCAGTGACATACACACTCACAGAAGAATTATATATATAAAGATATAAAGAAATGAAATGGTGCCAGTCAAATCAGTTGAATTACGAGCTTCTACGCTGAATCTGTTATTTATCTTCAAAACTTATATTATTACTTCAATTATAATAGGAAGGGTATCAGTTATCAGATTCCAATCAAATTTTTATAAGTTTATCTAAGAATTGATTCTATTTATTCAGTGTGATCCCAACATCCTTTGGAAATGCGTCAACGTAGAATAAACCTTTCAAAAGCATAAACATATGTGTCTAATTAAAATAATAGTGTACTTTGAATTAAAAAAATACAAGTCTTCGTTCAACAAAGTTATAAAAATAGCAATTTGTTAAGGTTTTTGTTCTCTTCATTTATTTTTGAAGTGATTAATGTTTAAATTCCTCACCTTGAAGCAAGCTAGGCGTATTCGTCAAAGAAAGAAAACGCGCAAGACTAAACGTTGTACTCGGTTGTGATTGGACTAAAAGACGTCATATGATGCATACGAGATGCTGTTGACCAATCACGAGCGAACGAATATCACAATCGTTCCGTCTTAAGTCTAACATTGTCACCAACGAGTGCTCTTCTTAAACGTAGTATCCTTATTTAGTTTTCAGGAATCAGTAATAATTAAAGGTTTTAAGTCAAGCGTTACCGCATAAAAAAATGGTGCGTGTACTTATGTACCCGCGTAAGAAGTTATACTTCTTTGCCATTATTAAAAATAGTTTTTGATTGCATGCAAATAATTAATTAAAATTAAATAATCAAAGACTGGAAAAGGAGTCATTATAGTCAATAAAGTTCAGTTTACATTTGAAAAATTTGTTGTAAATTATGTCCAATGCCGTAGCATCTTCCGTGGGCAACTTCATTCTGTTAATTTTGTGTCACGGTGCAGGCGCATCGTAAAATTTCATTCTCATCAATTTTTAATATCGCGCCTAAAGATGTATAACTTCAAAAAGTTTTAAAATTACGTTAATGTGTTTTTGTGAAATATTGTGACAATTTATGAACTGAATAATGAGATACTTTCGTCACTAGGGTCTCATTAAACTGTAAAAGCCTTCGTGCGTGGACGTGTATTCTAGGGAATCTATTTCTTATTGTAAAGTTTATTAACACTTCTAGAATCTGGTAAATTAAAAAGCTTAAAGGGTTTATGATCCTATTCTCAGTAACATATTCACGGCCATTGTTCGTGGAGTCAATGGACCGAAGCTGTAAGCGGGCTGTGAACTGCGTAGGGAGGGAAATTCAATAGTCGAATTGGCAAACTGCCCGCCCCGAATAACATCGTACTAAACTTCGATATTACTTTAACGTTGTAACAGAGTTTATACCCGTAATTCTAACGTTTATTTTACTGAATTACTCAGAGAACACAATTGATTGGTTTTACTGTTCGGCAAATTTGGGGTCGATTCCTAAGGAAATTGAATAGCGTACAGCCCTGCGATTCTGTAACTCACTTCACGAACTCACACAGCGGTTTTCGCATCGGAAAAGGTGGGAGCTTGTACTTTATTGTTTATCAGAACGCCAAATCATAAAATGACTGCTTCACGACTGATTTGAGAGAGACCGCCGATGCGAAAACCGCTGTGTGAGTTCGTGAAGTGAGTTACAGAATCGCAGGGCAGGGATGTGGAGAGAAATACCTTTTTAGTCTCGGTAAAAACATTATTTCTCGAATTCCAATTTGAAGTAACGTTAGCGTTATATAGTCTAGATTATTTATGTGAAAGTAAATAAGGCCGGAGTCTTCGGGACATGGAACCCTTTTTAAGTGGAAAAAGACCCAATTATTTTTATTTATGGCCCTGTAAAAGTGTGTATTTTATACGAGATCCACTGGACGATGTTTATGGCTTTATTGTTTGTCTGTGTTGTATGGCTATGTATGTGTGCGAATTTTAGAAACGGGGTAAGTGATGCCCACGTGCCATTAAGATAAAAAGTACCTGCTATTGACTTTGACTCTAATATATTTCCTGAAAAAACATCTGTTTAACATTTTTCCATTTATCATATATATTATTATGTTTTACCACGAAAATATAATTTCGTAAAAATGAGTTTTTATAGAGATTTTATAATCGTAATATTATGTAACACACACATGTTTAAATCTCTATATTGTTACATACACGGGAATATTTATACTAGTTTCTTGCCTAAAACGCTTAATTAATTTTGCTACATGTAATTTTAAAAATCACCGATAGTCATACAGATAGGTGTTTCTATCCGTACCTAAGGGAAATAATTGTTCATCGGTGACTGACCTCTAGGTTATTAGAGCTCGCAACTAAGCTACAGAGACGAATACAAATGTAAAAAGTTTAAAATGAGACAAGAAAAGATAATTAAGTTGAAATGAGACTTTCATTATGTCTTTGCATTTGTCTCTTCCCTCCGATTACGAGATAAACGGGGAGCGAGAAATTTAAAATTACACCCATTTATTACAGTCAAAGAATGTTTTAAATACGATCTCTAACGGTTAATGTACGATTTTTAAAATCTCCGGTAACTACCCTGTGTAATGTACGATTTTTAAAATCTCTCTTAAACTACTTTTTAAATTATATTAGCCAAATGTTTCAATTTTACGTTGAGGCCACAAGATAAATAGAGTTCAGGGTAAATTAAGTTTACTGTAATAATATTATTCGCAGGAAACCACCCCGTCGGAACGTGTACGTGTTACTTGACAGCGTATTCCGCTCGACGATCAGCTTGCAAGACAACTTGCGAGTGAATTTACCGAGGTATGCATAGCTGTATTGTATATGTTTTAATAGTGTAAGAGCTAGTAAATGTAGTTCTAAGGGTAAGAAATTAAACACTCCAATAATGACTTGATTCACTATAATTCACTTACGAGGAATTGAGCGTGTGCATGTGATACGACTTCTTTTATTACCTATTCCCTACTCCGACTGGACCATCCCAATTCGGGCAGATGTTCCACGTCAATTCGTAAACCATCGAGTCAAATGAGCAACTATGTCATATGCGCACTTATAGCAATATTCTTAAGAATATGTTTCATAAAATAATTTAGAATTTAATTAAATAAATATTAAAACCTAACAGTAGGAACACGTTTTATATTCATTTTAACGTTTTTTTCGTTATCGTATTCAGGGCTCAAACCGAAAATCCCTGCGTATGCACTATCCTCTGTACTTTAGTTAACATAAGGCAGTACAATTTTGTATTTGGATATTTATAACAAAGATTTTACGCGAACTAAATACCGTCTCTGAAATAGTCGACAATTTTGTATTCTCTACAGCGAGTTCACAAAAGCGCTTTGAACCAGTTTGTGACCTATATGGGGTAGATATACTAGTGAAGGAATGTTCCTAAATTTATGTAGTAATTAATATATTAATATATTACGTAATTTTTTCTTGTTTTGTTAATAGTATTTACTGTTTATTTAAATATTACTGGGTATCTTTATCTTTTGAAAAATAAAAATTAATTTTGATAAAATTTATATAGCAACACAATGGAAGTTTCCTAAACTTCAGTTTTCTCTACTTCAAGAGTTTGATATATTTTTGTATGGTTGATATAAGTAACTATGATTATTTAAAAAAAACAGTAGTATTTTGGCGTACGCTGTAACAAAGTATATCCGATACAATGGCATAATAACAGATTTGTAAAACGATAATTTCAAGTTTTGAAAGTTTTATCAAATATTTCGACTATATTCATATAATTAGTAACCTTTTCATTCAAGTTCGCTCACAGCGTTTTTTAAATGTTCCAAAGAAAAGTGTATCGTAACGTGTCTATTGCAAGAGCTATTCGATTTGACGTATTGTTCGTGCAGCATAACAATAACATAACATTTGTAGCTGCGGTCAAGATAGATCGTTCGGGGTGCCCTGGCATTTGTGGCCCGCAGGCCGCGACCACTTCAACCCTGTCGTTCTCAAGCTTCCGGAATTCCTTCACCACCAATGTCAATTACCTGAAACGAAGGTAAGCCTGTGTTATTAACGCTCACAATTACTCGTGGTATAGCTATTTCAAAGACTAATAAGAAATTTATAATCTATGATATATAGAAATTAAAATTGTCTATAGATTGTAATTGTGTCATGGTTCACATTCTTTTAAATATTTTGAATGATGTATGGTATGTTAATAATTTTGTTTATCCTTTTAAAAAGTTTAATAATTTCAACTCTCTCTGGATTTCATTTCTTAAAATGCTTTGTGCATTTATATTTTTGATTGTTACTATTAGTTTAATTTTAAATAAAATAATTATGTATTTACAATTTAAACGATATTTTTCAATTAACTATTCGTGGAGGCTGTTAATTAAAAGGATTTTAAAGTGCTCTTAATTATGTGAACTTATTAAATGCCTACTCAATCGAATAGTAATATTTTTGATAAAACCTGCATTAATATATAATGTTATCTCATTCATCTGTCATTGCATTGACATATGGGAGAGTTAGTTGTAAGTTAAGTATCGCTACACTGCTCAAAATCGCACTTCCCTCCTATCCGAACATCATAAGCAAAAGCTGGTTTAAAAAAGTTGTAATTAATTATTTTTTATTCTAATAATACTCTACTGTCATTGTGTCCAGGGACTTTTTCTCTCTTAAATTTTATTAAAAAGAAACAATATATTAATTACAATAAAATAGTTCACGAATGACGTGTTACGCGTCTCGCGAGATACGCCGTGTATACATATTAGTTACAGCTTTTTAGTTATTGCTGCTTGAGCTTACTTTTCCCTTATATCTGATTACATACGACTCATTATCAAGATTAAGCCGTAACTATACACACATTAACGTAACGAAACTAACCTCTTGAAATCTGAAACAGTCTTATTAAAAAGTTTTCACTGTATCTTTCTATCGTTAAGCTTGAGGAAGTGTTCTTTGACTAATCTGTCGAGTTAAAGTAAGAATCGTATGGTATCAGATACATCCTACATCCCACGCTGGTCACACCGTGTAGCACTCATAGCCCTGATTTGTCAAAGAATAAAGTCTACCATCGTCATTGCATGGCAATGTGCTTCCTCCATCGATGTTGTAAATCTGTTTTGCTTTGAAATTTACGTTCAATGGGATAATTGCTAATTCGAAATTTAAAATAAGCTTCCCATTCATTTAGGATCAATAATAGATTTCAAGCTATCAAAGCAAGCAATATTTCATTAGCATTATCGCTAGAATATAATAAATCAATATAAGAATTATTCCGTACAGTATTTTAAGTGGATTTTAATTCAAATTAAATCATATCAACATTTATTTAATTATATGTGCATATGAAATATCAGTATTAAAAAAAGAAAAATCGAAATTTACATTCACGACTAGTTTCCAAATCAAGGGCGTATAGCGTATATAGATTTGGCAAGAAACGCTGCGCCTCTCTTTTTAATCTGCAAATTTTGGTTTACAATGTCGAACTATACCCAATTCTGCGATTGGCTGAAGATGCGCTATAACCATTGCTGCTCTGGATCTTGAGTCGAGGTTTACAGAATACGTTACTGATTACCGATAATAATTCCGTACATTGCCCCGTGGTAATGTGACGTTGCTTTGCCTTAAAGCTTGGTTGATATCTTTGGTAGGGTGTTTAGGGAATTAAGAGTAGGGTGCTAGGCATCAATGAGTGGCTACATAGTGTGTGTCGGTTTCCTTCCCGTCTGCCGTGCGGTGATGCGCGTAGTTCAGCGGACGCGTTGCGCAGATTCAGCTCCGGTGACCTTCAGTCGGAGTGCGATGAAGGGGAGGTCGACCCCTACACTGGCCGCCCAGCCACCACCAGCCAGCCCAAGCCGCAGCAGAGGCCCGCCTCCCAGGGTAAGATTATGTAACTACATTTTTATTATAAACTACACTATAGTATTTGCTACGATCTACCGCCCTTAGTTTAATAAATATAGCTCATGTACTATAATAATCCTATACTTCAGACTTTGAACGTTGAATTAAGTAACTTACTAAAAACCGATAAATAATTCAAAAACAGTTCTCAATTCGTGTATTGTATTATTCAACACATTCGAGGAGTAATGTTGTAAAAGTGTTGCTATAAAAGTAAAGTTGAAAATTTGTTAAAAATAAGACTATTCTACGAAATGAGCTTTTTATTTTCATATGTGACTTTAGAATAGCTTTAGTTAAAAACGTTTGTTTAGTCAAAACACAGAACATGTAGCGTTGATAAAAAACATATTAAATTATATTATTTTTCCGCGTACTCTTAATAAAATTATCGAACTTTTACGAAAGTTACCAAATAAATGGGTGTTTGGGAATTTTTTGGAAGTTTATAAGTTCTTTTTATCCCAAGTGTAAATATGAAGTGAATTTTGTATTAATAAAGTTGTATTAAATAAAAATTTTCTTTGCAGGGTTAAAGCTATGATGTTTTTGTGTTAAAATAACAGGTCAAGTGTTTGCACTTCGCAACTTAAGGAGGTTGCTACTTAGGTTTTTCTCATGAAAGTACTTGGAAAGGATATAGAATTTAAAGTATGTTTTCAAACTTCGTGAAAGATAACAACATGTTTTTGTCTCATACATAATTTAAATGCTTTACTGAAATCGAGTCTAATGTTGTTGTTGGTTGTAGTTGTTTAAATTTAGACAATTTCTTTTGACTAGCGAGCTATTTAATCGACGCGACGATAATCAAAAAGATGTTACGATCTTTTCGACAGTAATCGTTATATTTTAGTAAATTTACATAAAACCATAATGAGAAACTTAAAACTTCCTTAGAATCACATTTTCTAATAATCTTAATAAAATCTATCTAAAAAAATCCGTTCGCTAGTTTTGGACTTCATTTGAATCATGATTCTTCTTATGCACCTGGAAAACTGATTTATAAGTCTACATTTTAGTTCCAAATGAAAATTTTTAATACATATATTTTTATCATATTGTTGTTTTACACTCAGATCAATATTTTTGTTATAACGACTGTAATTAAAGTTTTCAGAAAAAACGAAAATAATTCTATGTTAAAAGCATGAGTATTATTTATTTATAACAATCATTTCATTCTGGGATTGTTACATACAAACATTCCTCTTAATTTAATCGAAACATTAAGAAAATGTATACGTATGTCGCAATAACCTTTGGTCTGGGTCTCAGATATCTGTATCTCTTTCGTGATCATTTGCCTTTTGTCTAATGGGCAAATAGGAGATTAGCCGTCTGTGCCTGACACACGCCTTTACTGTGTACTGTACTTTACTTACGCCTTATGGGTTTAAGCCATGGCGGTTTCCTCTCAGTGTTATCGTTCTCCTAACGAGCGACTGTCAAATGCAAATAGAGAAAAAAGTCCATTGGTGTACAGCCGGGGCTCGAATCTATGACCTGAGGGATGAGAGTTACACCCTATAAAATTCAAAAAACATTGCGTAATTTAAATTTAAGTTGTAAACTATATAGGTATATAGGCTTGTGGCGATAATCTCTCATTAAGGTTTTATTGTCACTATCTTACGTATAATTTCATTTGATAACAGCGACTGGTGGTAGCCTTGGGAGTGGTTCAGCACCACCAGCGGCAGCAACGGCTGCCCCAGCAACGTCTACTGCGGTCACTGCTGGTTCCGGAGACCTGTCATTGAATCTCCAAAGAGGGTCTAGAGGAACATCAGCTCCCTCGTCACCAGCGAAATCGAGAGAATCTCTCTTACAACGCGTTCAATCTTTAACTGGTGCGGCGAGGGATCAAGGCGCCAATTTATTGGGTAAGCTTTGTGATACAGATAAAAATTTAAATTAAATTAAAAAAAAACAAGATCTTTTACGACTCGTAGTACGTATTGTGAGGATTTATTTATTCTAATATTATTTTATATATATATTATCTATATATATATAAATGAAACCCGTTTTCCGTTGTCACGACATAACATGAAAACGGCTTGACCGATTTGGCCAATTCTTTTTTTATAATATTCTTTGAAGTACGAGGATGGTTCTTACGGAGAGAAAAATTAAAAAAATTGAGTGAGAAAGTCTAAAAACAACACTTTTCTATATTCCCATACATAATATTCGTAATAATACTTAAAAGTAAATTTAAACTTTAATATCATAAAGTTCAAGTGTTAGTGGAGGGGTTCCGGGAAGGTAAATTTTTATTTTTTGACATAATGTATTTGTTGTCTTATCAACTTTCTTTTTTTATCTTAGCTAGACCGGTGAATAGCAGAATAAGTATTTAAAAAAATAAAGAATCAACTGTTAGGCGGTACGATGTTCGCCAGGCCAGCTAGTTTTATATAAGATTAGTGTATTTTATATTCCGCGTTCCTAAATAACATCATTTAACTTAAATAACGTTAATAATTCCGATTTCAAGAAACGTTCCAAGTTTACATTACGGCTATTAATTATCATATCAAAATTTGATAAGCGCTTCCCTGTTTAAGACGACGCAAGAATTACCATTTCAACGTATAATAAATCACTTTAAAAAAATATTCTTATAAAAGTCAAGTTATAACAGAGACAAATCTCAATTTCATAATGAAGACAATCCTAATGTAGGTTACGTCTGAGGGCAAATGGATTTGGTAGAATTATGAACATCTCATTTTAAGCATCATTACGGGGCTAAGAGAAATGAGATTTTTGGCTGAATAAACAAGTATAAAGAGGATTTCCATGTCCTTTGATTAGCATAAATCTAAATCTGCCCGTCCTTTTCCCGTTTGGAATAAAAGGGACCGCATACTTTACATGGGTTTAATTTAAGCTTTGTAAGAAATATTTACTTTGTATAAGTTTTTCACTATTTTTACACGCTTTATATTAGCTTCATCTGTATGTATGTATGTATGTATGTATGTAACCGACTCCTTCGGACTCGATTTTGACCCACATTAAACGGACAGATTTAATTCAAACTTTGTACACTTATAAAGAATCAGCGACAATATAAGAATTTTAGTTTTTTATATTAGTTTTTTTAAACTATATTTATTTCATTGTTATTTTGTGCTGTTATTTGTATGAAGTTTCGTGACTCCGCATCTGTTTCTTTAAATTTCTGTAGCAAGTGAAACAGTCTTTAGTGTTAGACAGATCTTCGTTTTCATCGCTATAATTATATGCTTTATTATATCCCAGATAAAACAATTCATAACAAATACAATTTAAATTAATATAAAACTTATTATTTACTATTGTGTCGTAGTTAATTCTTGCGAAACACCGAAACGTTAAAAACTTATTAAATTATTGCGTTACTATCCAATACACTATTAAAGACATAACTTTTTCTATATATTACGTTAGTATAACATCGTCTCTCGGGTTGATGCTAACAATTCTTTATCGTAAGAAAATTCAATTACTACTTCAATATAAAGAGTCCCTCGTGAGTTGTGTGCTGCGATATTGTGGGCTACTCGATTGTGAGAAACTTCCATGGATCTGGTTAGCGCTGCGCCTTCATAAGTTCTAGTAACATGTTCATACGTGTATAATAAAGTAGTATAGTAAAGGATATACATCCTTTCTATAACATATTTTCATAAGTTTTTGATTATCTTCCTTGTAACATGTGAGATGTTTGGTAGCAAAAATAAAGTCTTAATTTTTTCCTGGATTTGATAGAACATTACATAATATTTAGGGAGTGTGACATCTGTGGCGTCCGTCGGTCGCGGGTACAATCGGGACCGCTGCGTCACTTTGCTGGTTGTGGACGATCAGAACACGGACTGGTCAAAATATTTCCGCAATCGCCGTCTACCGGGAGAGTGGGACATTCGTGTGGAACAAGCTGAGTTTAGAGTAAGTATTTTTTTTTTAAAGTCAATTCACACCAATTGACCTAGTCCCATGCTAAGCTGGTGAAGCTTGTGTTATGGGTACTAGGCAACGGATATACATACATATTATAGAAAGACAGACATATAAATACATATTTAAACACCCAAGACCTAAGCACAACACCAAATGCTCATCACATCAATGTTCGTCTCAGCCGGGGATCGAACCCGGGACCCATGGATTCGTAGTCAGGGGTACTAACCACTAGACCAATGAGTCGTCAAATTTATATATTACGCAGTACTAAGTGTTTGGGATCTTTTATAAAATATGTCGAGTAAGCGGTTATGATACTAAGACTAACATTGGTTTGCAGATGCTTTATAAGTTTTAAGCTAACTAGCGAACATATAATAAACACTATTTCCATTATATAGGAATAAGCGAATACAAATATGCATTAAAGACGGCTAAAACATATATTTTAGACATTTTTCCGAGATCTAGATTTTTTGTCTAAAAATAATGAATGGATTAAACACAGCTGCGCTAGTCAATGTTAACGTAGTGACATAACTAACTAAATGGATTATTTCAATCTCTCTATAATTACGTAAATATTTCAAGTCTATGGTCACGTAATAAAATACGTCATTGTCTTTGATACGTAATAAGCTTAATATCGATTAAAATCGAATAGTCTCGAATAAATAAAATGTGTTATATTTTATTCTAATAACGTGTATAAAACTAGTGTTATGCTGTTACGGTACCCCGACACTGAAATAGAGAATAAAGCAGAATTTTGGGCCCCAAATCTTGTTCCTTGCAATCAGACATAAAATATTATGAAAAATGTTTTTTTATATTACCGTTGTCAAATGTTATATATTTAGCGCTATAATATATAAATTATATCTTTAGTCAATCGTTATTTGTACAGTTTTAGTCTTAAGCTTTGTTAACTAAATATGAAGTTTAAATTAACTTGCAGTGCTTCGAAATTCTTCATAATATTTCATTTTAAAATATTCCGTCCGAAATGAAATGAAACTTAACTCAATTTAAGCATCGCCGAGTTGAAAATTATAAGTTATTAAATTGCATGATTTTACGGACTCATTTTGTAAGAAAGTGATATACTCATTGTTGCATCTACTTCCAAATTAGCTTAAGTAACTAAAGAAGGTTAGTTTAGGTTTTAATAAATGCTAAAAGTAAGTCGCTGATCTAATCTAATATATAAAATTCTCGTGTTCACAATCTTCGTTCCCATACTCCGCTGAAACGGCTCGACCGAATCTTATGATTTTTTTTATGCATATTTAGTAAGTCTGAGAGTCGGCTACTATCTTTGTTTAAAACCCGTAAGTGATAAGGGGTGTCCACCCCAAACATTTAGATTTTAGATTTTTTTATGATACAACATATAAAAATACATACAACCCCTTATTTTCACCCCTCTTCGATCAACCCCTATTTTTTATTATAGTAGGTAGTTATTTTTATTGAACTAAAAAATGTTTCCTAGAAATAATATACATGGCAGAACAACGTTTGCCGCGTCAGCTATTAAAATATAAGACAACTAATTGTAATGGCTGACGACAATTGACATTACGGCATTCTTTTTTTATTATATTCTAAATCTATTTATTGTTTGTCCAGGAACTGACAGTGACAGCGAATTCAGATGGCACCAATGTGTCTATGGCAGTGTATCGTGGCGGCACCAAAGTTACTCGATGTTTCAAGTATGTTTTTTTCAGTCGCTTCGATTTTCTTGACATAGACAATATTCATTCGATATCCTTATATATTAAATGAAGTCTGTGATAAACTTAAAAGCTATCCAACTAATTTTTGTACGGTCTGTACCCTTACTAAGGAAGGTTCTAGTGTATAATTGTCATGTAAATTGACTGAAATATTTAAAGTTAAAGTCGCAAAAAATCTTGCAAAAGCTGAAAAGCAAATAAATAAGATCTCATCCGTTGCCTCAATTATAAACCAAACGAATTGTATACTCTGGTAGCTATTAGTTTTATACAGGCGTTTATTGCACCCAGAATTGGTTCGATTCTTGGCAAAACAATAATTATTTAGTGCTGCCATATGGGCCTAACTGGGCAACTATCAACAATAATATGTCATGTATTATGTAATAGGGAGTTCCCTAGGACCATGATATGACATATAATATAGCACCAAAATGTAAATCGTAATTAAATAGGCCAGATTTCGTGTTGGTGAGACAGAACGTGCGCGACGCAGGCTCAGACCACCGTGCATTACTGCTGGGGCTTAAGTTTGGAGGCGTTCCATCTGTCAACAGCCTTAACTCAATTTACCACTTCCAGGTGAGATATTAGATTTTATTATGATTTTTTTTTGTAATAGCAGGTATATTAACAAGCCAGACACAATTGTAGTTCCATATATCATAGCTAAGTAGAACTTAGTATTGTCTTTGATTTACATAACCTTTACACATTTAAAGAAAAACGCTTTTTACCGGATTAAAGTTATGTATTATTATTATAAATTTACAACTATTTGACATAATTTTAAATTTATCCGACGTTTCGCGTGCTTTACAGCGTGCGTGGTCACGGTGACTGAAGACAAAAGATGTTGAATGTCAAAAGGTATCACAGCTGCAGAGAAAGTTGCCTTATCTGTATTTGTTTCCCCGGAGTTGGTATCGACTAAAAGATGGAGGGTTTTGGCAAAAATGGCTCACGGTGTCCTCTATTTTCGCGGATTGTTTTTCTTTTTAGATTTTAATTTGGATATTATTGGATCCCAGGCGTTGACAATTTTAGGCCGTCTTCTCTATTGAAATTGGGGTGTTTTTTGATTTCAATGGCTTCGCGTACCAATCTTGGGAAGAATCTTTTCTCTTTCGCAAGTACTTTCGGTTGGTCAAAGCGTATGTAGTGATTAGGCCTATCTAGTATGTGTTCACAGACTGCTGATTATTATTATATTATAATAATAATACATAACTTTAATCCGGTAAAAAGCGTTTTTCTTTAAATAAGTAGAACTTGATTTTCTAAAACGACGTTCCATCCTATCCATCCTACACGCATTCTCTCTGAAATATTATTGTTTAGTCTGTTAATCTTTTATTTGGTATTAAGTATTGTGTTTAGTAAGCAGAAAAGCTTTCTGAATAAATAAACTTAAATAAAGCTATTTAGTAAGCTACTCCTTGGTATACTGCAGCTATAATGGCATCGGCGACTTTGCATAAAACGTATAAAGCAATGCTTATGCAAGAATCATAAAATACCATTTAACTCAGTAAAGCTATTAAATTGTTAAACTGATTTCGATTCGATGCGTGAAGCGAAATCACTCCACTGTCTGACATGTGAATTCGACTATCGATTATAAATTTGTTACATTTACCATAGATAGTATAGATAGTATTGCCTGTAGTCATATCAAAACAGATTCCACTCTCCCAACCAGTCTTACTGAAAATTCTATTCGTAAGTGCTTTGTGTAAAAAAGGAATTCAGATATCCGAAAAAGAACAAGAACTAGATCGAGAGGCCGGCCTTGTGCCAGATGGAGAGACGAAATTGCGATGACGGCGGGGCAAAGATGGCTGGAGATAAAAAAGAACATTGTGGAATGCGTTGGAGGAGGCTTGAACCGACTTAAATATTAAAGATAAAGTTTAAATTTTAAAATAAAGCTATATTATATAAAAAAACTAAGAGTTAGCTAAACGTGATAACAGAAGAACGTAATGTGAACGTGTACATTATTAATAACGACAGAAATTATAATCAGCAACAGACTAGGATAATGTTCACTTCGTAGGCAACATTTAATATACGATGAGAAATAAATCACTTCGTTCCTTGGGGATGCCTTAAATGTCACTGCTACTGCGGCAAACTTATTGTTATGCAAATAACGTAAAGCAAAATTGTTATTTAAACCAGAATTTAATAGTCCTGTTATAAAGGAAGCTATGCAGCGGATGTATTCACGTAAATGCAAGCTATTTTGAGACACTTTATTATTTTTACCAGTGGATCTAGGTCTCAGTTGATATTTGGATCTTGTGATGTTTTTTTTATGACTCGTAATTTATATGAAAAAAATTGAAATTAAATTTATTACTTCATGGCCTGGGTTCCTCGGTAAAAACTCATTTGTTCAAACACTTACATCCCAAAAAAACATTCAATAATACAATTTTTACTATGACAATATCACTGATTAAATTTTTGAGTTTCATACTAAAAGCTTCTTTCCTTATTTCTGTCTTTTATACTACTAATAATTTAGGAGGAAACTTTCTTAATCAAACAGGAATACTACAATAAAGCCGGAATCAGAATAGAATTACGGAATTTTATTCATTAAAATAAATGTTCTAATATTAATTATAACGGAAATGTTTCCGGTGTGACATTCAAAGCAATAATCGAGTTTGACAAAGTTTTAGCACTTAAGATTTAATTGGTTTCAGGATCGACCCTGGGTATTCGGACATCTTCTTCAATTACAGCGACGTTTGGGGCGTGAGAACTTCCCACTTATTGAACAAACTTACTACCACAACCACACTGATATGGTAAGTCCTATTATAAGTTTCGATGTGTGTCAAGTTGGTCTCAAAAATAAGTTTAAGATCTGACGGTAAAGCCAGAATTTACGTAAAAATTTAGTACGGGAACACAATTTCTACAATGTATCTTTTGTAGTACAAAGACTAATAAATATGTTATTTGACTTTGTATGTGTATTTGTTGTGAAGAAATTTTTATGTGTTTTGTTTAAAATTAAAGCATATTAACCTGATATTATTATATATGAGCCATTTCTATACTCACTTACTCCATTTTTATGCAGTGTTTATTACATATTAATATAAGATACTGTTGGAATTTGAATGTGTAAGTAATGGCAGGTAACACTTTTCACACGTGAAGAAACAGATTGTCCAAGAAATATTTAATTGTTTAATAATCGGTCAACGTTCTTAGACACTAATAAAATACTATTGTCATCGTCGGAGCTAACTGCCGTTATTAAACTAGCAAATTACCAAAAGGCGATTTAGGTTAAATAATCCGACAGGCGTTAAAAAATAGGCACTTCGCTTAACTCTTTATTCTTAAACCTATTTGTTAATTTACAATACTTTCACTTACTCATAGTTAACTTAAAATAAATAATACATAATGTCCGTTAAAGACAAAACAAATAGAAGGCTGTAACAATTGGTACTTTTAAACCATTAAATCTTAGCCCGTGCTGCCTACGCCAATATACAAGCAAATAATTTAGAACATTTGAGACAAAATTGAGGTTAAAGCTTCTACATTAGTAACTCAACGGTAACGGATCAGGAGTTTAAGAGAAATGGTCATCTGGGATCCAGATATGTATGGCCAATAGTGAACGACGCGAATGAGGGAAAAGATAGCTGGAAGCGCAATAAACATGAAGTTATTTCCTATCTAAAGAAACGAGAGTTTCAATCTTTTACTACTGCTTTAGCGTCGTTCTTGTAATATCAACATTTAATGGATCTTTTTAAATATATTCTTTCATTATAATTTGTGTTGTTATCTCGCCATAGGGTACAAAATGACCATTCCTCTTTTTAATTATTTTAATAATTCGTTTCGTGAATCAAGTCATAGTGCTGTTATTGTTGTGATATTGCTTCTGTAGACACCTGGTCAGGGCTGGTGCTCTGAAATAAAATGGTTTTTATTAATATTTTTCAGGTTACTTATATTACTTATTCTAATTGAAATAGCAAGTTTGGTACAAATCTCGAATAATAGAAGAAATTGAATTCCTATAGCTTAGTAAAAATTGAAATATAAATTCATTTAGAAGTAAAAAATGATTTTAACTAATCAAATTTATATTCAATTAGTTTTTAAACTTTGTTTTAATTTTTTATTATTATTATTATTATTACTAAGTACGTTAAGAAATTTGTAATGTATGTGGTGATATAAAAATATATTCAGTAATAAAAATTTACAGGTAAACCACATAGCACAATAGTGTATATAGGCTCACGGTCAATACATGATGTCAATTAGTATTTTAATTATGAATTTACATACATTAGTATAGAATGGACCTTCTTGATAATGGAAGCCCGTTGGTAGCCGTACCGATCTAAGACGGTACATTAAAATTACTGTATAAAGTAATTCTTACAGTACAAAGGAGAATTGAACAATAAAAACCAATAATTTATCAAAATAAAATCGCAGATTTTATGCCTTTATTAATAATACGTTTACTTTTTTATTAATAATGCAACGGGGAAAATGCACATGTACTATTAGTGGCAAAAAACAAAAGAACGACTTCTGCGCATCAAATGACACTTACCAGCCAGGATTGCGATGGCATAGATAATCAATCAGTGTTACCATATCATAAAAAACCAAACATGACATGTCAGCACTATGTCTTAGTTTCGCGTATAATTAATTATTAAAGGTCAGAGAACTCCGAAAATGATGATTTAATCAGTCCGCATTACTCATTGTCAATACTGAAGCAAAAACTGCGTAGGAACATCTTATTTGGCTTAAGTACTATAGACGGATTTTATAGATTGACAGTAGTGTTTTTTTACTGGTGATAAATATATTAGTGGGCGTGGTTGTTAATCTATATAGAGCTTAATTTAATCTCTATTGAGAATTCATGTAGGATGAAAGATACTTAAGCTTTTAATCTAAGCGCTTTCATTTTCAGATCAATTGCTTTGTAATAAATAAATATATAACAATAAAAATCAAAAAAGAGATCAATATTTGCTTAGTGGTTCAGCGAGTGACTTTCAAAACTGAGGACGTGTTTTATAAAACAAAATCAATCAGAAACGTAAAGGTACTTTGTCACTCCCAATAGCAATAATGATTGTGATCCCGACTTCAATTCAGGTCGAAATTGGATATAAAAACGTCATAATCACAATCGCCATGGCAATCTCGTATAATAGGAAGACTAAACAGTACAGCCCTGCGATTCTGTAACTCACTTTTCGAACTCACACAGCGGTTTTCGCATCGGCGGTCGCTCTCAAATCAGTCGTGAAGCAGTCATTTTATGATTTGACATTCTGAAAAGGTGGGAGCTTGTAGTTTATTGTTTATCAGAATGCCAAATCATAAAATGACTGCTTCACGACTGATTTGAGAGCGACCGCCGATGCGAAAACCGCTGTGTGAGTTCGAAAAGTGAGTTACAGAATCGCAGGGCTGCTGGTGCAATTGGAGTTCAACCTAAAAAAGACCTTTCCAGCGTCACGTGGATTATTTTTATTTACACAAAATGTGTACAAACGTGGTTTCTAATTTATTAAAGTAATAATTGTTTATGTAGTTAGTATAAAAGAAATTTGATTTGTTTATATATAATTGCTAAATTGCATTACGTATGACGACGTAACGTTTAATAAGCATATTTGTAAGTACAAAGTCCAAGTCACCGTTTTCCGGATCTACAAATACATGCTTACATTATTGCACTAATATTGTATAATAATGTATAATATCATTATTATTATTATAATCTATTGAACATTAATTTATTTAATTCATTACACACAAAAAGTATTTAAAATATTTTTAACCTACATCGTAATAATAATTGAAGATGGATAATTTAAAGTTTTGTCCCATCCCAATGCTGGGATTTCCTCACTGTATTGCGATACTAATTCGTTGAGCGAGGAAAACACAAGCTCTGCGGTCACCGGTTCTATCTACCAGGCGCCGACTATACCACTATATAATGACCCATTAAAGAATTATTCATCTTCTAGAGAGAATCTTTTTATTATACCTACCAGTTCTAGGGATCGCTTCAAATATACCAATTTTATAACCAGCTTAAGCGGCGTGCTTGCTATTTTCAAATCTGTTTCAATAAATGTAAATTTAAATTATATTGTGTAACAAGAGTGATACATGTCGATTCAAAACGAAGCATTTCTGTTCTTCCAAAATAAATGTAAGGGCGAGATTTAAAGTCGATACGTCCGTATATTGATCACAGATGATTCTACAATACTTTGTTCTACGAAGTGTAGACTGAATGAACCTTTGGAGCCTCCGAATTTCTCAGCTCGTCATCATTTAGGCCATGTCAAATTTACGAAACTATTACATTCAATCATTAAAACGCTAAACCCTAATGACTTTTCCTTCTCATTAATGCGTCCATTAGTGTTTATCTCGTTCTGACAGAAGTGTTAAGGGAACGGTATAATGATAAAAGATATTAGGTGTATATTTTGCTAAGTATAAGACAATTTCTTGAATGGAACTGGTGTTAGTTATTTTTGCAAAATCATTATATGCAGAATTTTAAAATGTCTAAATCCGAATACAAACTATAATCAAATTTTCATGGAGCGCGTTTACAGTAGCGACATTTTATATGCCGCGTAATAAAACTAATATTACTATTTTGTTTACTATACTATCATATTGGCTTTATAAGGTTTTGTATTTTATGAACAAAATTACGAATTATTTAGTTTTTTAATTGAGGTGAAAATACGCTCAGGTAACACAGTGCCCAACAGTAGTTTGATAAACTAATATTTCTGTTAAGTATTTGTCTATACAAATCTAAATTATTATATTTTTTTGACGTGACAACGTCTTATAATTCGATGGAGCCGGCTGCACGCACGAAAAAACATGACTCATGCGGCGTTACCTCGCTCTGAGGCGTTACCTCACTCTGAGGCGTTACCTCGCTCTGAGGCGTTCCATTTAAAATTGACACAATTATATTTATGCGTACAAAAAAATTTAACTTGATCAATTCAATTGTGATTTCCATTAACCTCCTTCGCTATATCCATACAAAATACCTATCAAACAAATAAAATTTAATTTTTGGAGTTTACTCCTTAAGAAACGATTTGAGTTATAAGGCCCGGTACGGAAATTTTATGAGGAGTAAAATCAAGTGTAACACGAAAAGTTGAGGCGTTATGTAGAAAGAGACAAACATATATATCTGTAGGATTGAACGTGTAAAAGAATGAGATAGATTAATACATTACACAGACTTTACAGACAACCGATTTTTTGACGTGATAACGTCTTATAAATCGATGGAGCCGGCTGCACGGACGAAAAAACATGACTTATGCGGCGTTACCTCGCTCTGAGGCGTTACCTTGCTCTGAGGCGTTACCTCACTCTGAGGCGTTACCTTTCTTTGAGGCGTTACCTCGCTCTGAGGCGTTCCATTTAAAATTGACATAATTTTACTATATTTATGTGTACAAATAAATGTAACTTGATCAATTCAATTGTGATTTCCATTTACCTCCTTCTCTATATCCATACAAAATACCTATCAAACAAATAAAATTTAATTTTTGGAGTTTACTCCTTAAGAAACGATTTGAGTTATAAGGCCCGGTACGGAAATTTTATGAGGAGTAAAATCAAGTGTAACACGAAAAGTTGAGGCGTTATGTAGAAAGAGACAAACATATATATCTGTAGGATTGAACGTGTAAAAGAATGAGATGGAATACATTACACAGACTTTTCTATTTTTAATTCACGTTTTGACAGCCACGTTACAACATTGTCAGTGTTGACAGGTGTAAAAAATAAAAGTAGTTTGTCTAGCGTGCCACAGAGTTTTGTCAATAGTAATGGTCATTGAAATTAAAACTAAAAAGATTGTTCATTCTTATTCTTCTCTTACTATAAAGGTAACTTTGGTCACAGAAAGAAAATCCTATTTGGGCATAGATGATGTAGGTACGTTTTATTACTACTACAAACATTTTTATTATAAAAACATATATTCTTATAGGTATGTTATCTAAAGCTGGCGGCTTCAACACATTTACACTTTGTGCTTGTGTAGTGTCTGTGAATAAGCGCGAGACGCGATGTCAAACTGAAATACAATCACAAATACATCACGAAAAGACTGTCCGTCTCTCTCGCGCTCGGTCAAGCTTATGAGTATAAAAGAGACAGTTATTGTTTTTCTTTTGCTACTGTTTATGTTGATCTTTACTGTTTTATATTATTATTATTTTATACATGTTGATCTTTTTTCAAACATTACCAGGGCAATCTCGTGAAATGGTGCACAATGTTTTTAATTATATTAAGCATCTTATTAAAAACAGTTTTATGAAAAAATGTTATATTTAATTTGACATCAGATGCGATTGGGGTTTCTATGAGGAGTATTGAAAGAATAGTTAGTGAAGTAAAAGTGAAGTGTGTTGATCTAGGTGGAGCTTATGTCGAAAAATGAAAAATTATTTACACAAACTACTCTTATACGTTCTTGGTCGGGCTTAGAACTTTTGGATCCACCCTCGTATGCACATAATATTTATATGTACTTGACACATTTTTATTTATTTACAACCCACCCAACCTTACTAAAACCAGAGTAGACTAAAATATATAGCTTGGCAAAAAAGTAATATTTTTAAACATACTGTATAGTGAAATTGCATTAGTGTGAGTACTGTGAACGCGCCAGCTTTCGATAACCGACCTATACCACCTTTAGTATGAAAATATGGTCGACAGCCACAGAACATTATCGCCATCTTTGTTCTGCAGTGCATTTGACACAAGCCGAAACTATAAGCCTGGGACATCAGCTAACACCACAGCTTATAAAGTATGGAAGTCGTTCGTGCCGTTTTGTATAGAAATCAAGATTTATTTTAAATAATAGACTCGTTTATTATTATTATTATATTGTTTTGTAACATACTTTATGTAATACGCTTTATTGACGTAATATAAATAATGCGAATAGTTACAGATATATGTTTGTTTCTCTTATCATTTTAGCAGATGCGTTCATTTACCCTCTTTTTATTTTATTCGATATATCATAATTATCGTTCGTAAGGAGTAAACTCCAATCGTGCGTCGTAGCTAACATACACACACTTTTTTTTTGAAAAATGCAACCATCCCATCAATATTTTTTATGACGTTGTCACGTTCAACTATCGTCAGTAAACCGACTTTACAGACAACCGATTTTTTATAGAACAGGGGGCAAACGGGCAGGAGCCTCACCTGATGTTAAGTGATACCGCCGCCCATGGACACTCTCAATGCCAGAGGGCTCGCGAGTGCGTTGCCGGCCTTTCAAGAATTGGTACGCTCTTTTCTTGAAGGACCCTAAGTCGAATTGGTTCGGAAATACTTCAGTGGGCAGCTGGTTCCACAAAGTGGTGGTGCGAGGCAAAAACTGCCTTGAATAACGCTCAGTTGTGGAACAGCGGACGTCTAGGTGATACGGGTGGAATTTCGTACTCTGACTCGACGTCCGATGACGAAACTCAGCTGCAGGTATTAATCCGAATAACCCCTCTGAACTCTCTCCATGGTAAATGCGGTAGAAGATGCAAATAATATCTATACAAGTTTTATCTATATAAATCTTAAAATTCTATTTCAAAGAAATATTTTACTTCAGAGCCGTCAATTATTTGTCTAATGATTAAAACATCGTTCTATTATCGAAAGCGTTCTACGCTTTTCATGAGCTTTACACAACATCAAACGCGATCAATCGATCGATAGATCAATAGTTATTAATTAAGATGGACATAAAATCAAATAGATAGATATAAAACAAATAGATAGATATAAAATCAAATAGATAGATATAAAATCAAATAAATAGATATAAAATAAATAGATAGATATAAAATCAAATAGATAGAGGTAAAATCTTACCTAGTCCACCTGCACCGCCTGTCCCTATCGTGTAAGCAGATGCCGTGTCGTTCGTAGCACTCGTCGAAGCCTGCGACACATGTGTTTGGAGACTTCGTACTGCGTCGGTTTATGTGCACCTGGAATAAAGTGATACTGTTTACAAAATTGTCTTAAGTAGGTTTTATTTGTATCGCACGAGTGTTTTACATAGTTATTATAGACTATTTTACTTAATCTGATAACTTGGTATTGGCACCTCGTGGGTTTTTAGGAGTTATCGTTATTTCTGTCTTAAAAAAAACAATGGCGCGTCATACTTTAAGGTCTGGGCATCAGATTTCTGTATCTGTCTCATGATCCATTGTCAATCTAAATAGGCAAGTAGGTCAGATCAGCCTCCTGTGTCTGACACACGCCGTCGACTTTGGTAATGGTAAATGCGCACATAGAAAGAAAGTCCATTGGTGCACAGTTGGGGATCGAACCTACGACCTAATGGATGAGTAGCACGCTGAAGCCACTAGGCCAACACTGCTTATACAATACCAAGAAATAAATAAAAAAGCTTTAGTCTCAATTAAGGTTATTATTTTGCTCAGATTACGAACGTAATAAGAGGTATTAAGAGAGATTATCGGCCTTGTTCCTCGAAATTTGCAAGACTTGGATATTTTAATGCTTGTTTATGTACTTATAAATGTTCGCATATAAGACGTCCTGCTCCAAATCTGCATGAAGACAAATATTCATAAAGATTATGCATTATTTTCGTCTTCTATATACAAGCATTACCTGGTATATTAAACAATACAATTAGTAAATAATGTAGTTTTAGTTTTTGAGAAAGAAGTTCTTGTTAGAAAAAAAATAATATTGTAGGATTGATCGTCAATTTTTTTGTTTGATTTTAACCTAATAAGAAGTTTTTAAACTTTTCATGTCTTAAGCACCGTTTTATCTAAAATCCTCATCTGTATCTTCTTTTCATCACAGATTTAGCCAAATTTGACACGAATGTCTGAATTAGACTAATTTAGTTTTTTATAAATACTGTCATACTGACGTTAATTTTGTAAAAAAAATATAATCAATAGAAGTTACCTTGCACGTGCAGCCCTGTCTATACAAAACACGGAAGCCTTTCCTCTGTCTAGGCGTGACCTCCCGCCATTTGTTGATGTAGCTACACAGCTGGACGTGTGCTTGCAGGTGCATCACGCGACCTGCATTATACAACATATTATCGTACCAACGACTGAATACAAATTCAAAGAGTATAAAAAGCAATTGTGGCCAGTATGTCAATTGTCAATTTCAAATTTGGAATGCAAGTTTTAGTTCCTATTGGCGCTTTGAGAAGAAAGTCATAAACGTGCAATTACTATTGCGTCGTTATCACTTGCAAGTTATTATGACAATTTTAATAATCGAATTAGGTAGGTTAATAATATATTTATCTCAAGAACTTTAGCTGCTTTATCAATGTAAAAGGGCATTAAAGATACACATGAGCCTAGTAGAGTAAAATAAGGTCGACTGATGGCGACTCGCAATATTAAGTTTCTCATGTAAAAAATCATAATTTTGTTCTTTAAACCTTATATTGTGCGATTACTCGAAAGAGTTCTAGAAATCATCTACTATTACCTTTTTTAAATTTGTTATTTCGAATTATTGTTAGATCTAAAAATTATGAGTATTTAAATTGACCCCAGACCACCAGCGTTTCTTTCACATAAATAAAATAAATATGAATTGTGGTTTACCCGTAATGACATAGGTCTCTCGAGGCTGTAGGCTAACACCGCATAATGAATCCTGTGAAGGCGTCAAAATTCGACCTGATTTTAAAGCTAAAGCTGCCTTTGGAGTTGCCTGAAAACAAATTTCAGTTATTATATCCTAAACTGCCATATTGTCTTGTATACAAATCTCGGATCGAAGTCAAAAAAAAAGGGTGCGTGTAGGTACTTATGTACGCGCGGAAGAAGTTATAGCATTGGCATTATTAAAAGTAGTTTTTGATTGCATGCAAATAATTAATTACAATTAAATAATCAAAGACTGGAAAAGGAGTCATTATAGTCAATAAAGTTCAGTTTACATTTGAAAAATTAAATAAATAAATATTTATTATTATTCTCTTACATTAAGTGTAACATACATTCTATTATTATTCGAATGTTGTTTTTAAATTATGTCCAATGCCGTAGCATCTTCCGTGGGCAACTTCATACTGATAATTTTGTGTCACGGCTTCGAAAGCAAGAAAAAGAACTTAAACAGATATACGAGTACATACCTTAAAAACGCTTCGGATTTTCACTTTGTAAGCGTCGTAGAAATCTTTGCCTCTAAACAATCTTTGAACTCGTCCAACAATTACTGAAATATTACGCACTCATTAAAAATTAATATGATTTAACAAAGTCAGATATTTTGTTATAATTATTCCGATATATGCAGTAGTATCTGTGTATATATGTTTTATTTGTCTAGGAGATTGAAATTAAGACCCAAATAATATATGTATTGTCTGTTTTTTATTAGTGTTAACTTGCGTAAGAAATATTTAAGTATATTATATTGCATACCAAAGTCACTGTTACAAAAGTGTGTCTGTGGATGTTCAAGCGTGCACGAACAAGCGTCGCTGGTGCGCCAGCTCGCTGCCACCAGTGCTATCGTCAGCAGTCTAGTCAGCATGCTCTCTCCGATTATCTGGAATGTAAAAAAATATTAATAATGGGTGGTTTTGATTATCTGAAGTAATTGATTTTTCTAGGTTATTAAAAAAGCAATATGTGTCACCAGCCAGGATTTTTAAAGCTATATTTTTTTGTTATTCTATAATAATATGTTCTGTGGTTTAAGTTTCCCGCGAATTTCATTACCAGAATACATATCCATAGAGTACGTTTTTGGCTATAGACAAATATATGTGTAGCAACCTACAATTGTTTTATAGATGAACCGCGTACGACGTATATGTCGTGTGTATTATTTATTATATGACAGATATTATAAGAATTGTTATAGTAATTATTTAACGTTCACGATAAAACCTTGAGCCTATTTGTAGAACTTTGCTTCGCAAATTATGTCAAGAGTCGAGATTAGTTTATAATAAAAGAAAAAGTCTTTGAGGGCGCAATCAAGATATTTTATGAATATTTTGAATCCATTCAAATTTGACCTAAAAACGGCAAATAAAAATGATTTATATTCGTTCTTTATCACCAGATTTTGCATAAGACGTAATAAAATTTAAACCTTCTTTTTTATGGTAACACCTTGCGTGATTTTTACAATATAGCTTTATGGCCGGGATAAACTTTTTATTAGACGAATACAGCGGCTCAATAAAATATCAACTATAGCTATTTATAGGTACATGATCGGATAGCGTTCGATTAATACGTTTAACTCAAATGATTACACGTGTGTCATATAGGTAACAAAATGTATACCTACTTATGAACGTCAAAAAATATATATGAAATGATTCTAATTTTACATTTACTGCCAGTTCTCAAATCAAGGACGTAGAACGGAAGAGAAGAACTGGCAATAAACTCTCCGCCACTCTTTTTAATCGCCAAGTCCGTAGGAGTGTCTTAATTGCGTACACAGAAAGAAAAGATGCCGGGACTTTAACCCACTAAGGGATGAAAGACACTTAGATACTAGAGTAACACTGCTTCGTCACCTCTCCTTAAGCGTTCTTTTCTAGGTGAGCTGATAAGTTCGTAGGCTAACGAAAAGCCTTTTTTCATAGTATTTGATTTGATTATTTAATTTAGTTGCCTTCGAGAGCGATATAACGATAATAGCGGTCATACAATTTTTTATAGTACGATTTGTCTTAAGCCTCAAAATAGGCTTCAGTTTCGGCGATTACCTCTTCATCAGCATATTGTTATAAAGCATTATGACAAGAACAAAATATAGAAAAGGTAAGCCGCAATTTAGCCGGCACTTTAATTTAAAATTTGATAAACACATTTTTTCAATGTTTATTGTAACTTTTCTCGCTTAACTTTGCTTTGTGATGCTACATTGTTTAATTCAATAAAATTAGCACATTTAGCGCCAATGTTCGATTTCCGGAAATAATTAAAGTTAAATTCATCAGACATGTTATGTCCATGTTGGAACGGCATTTCACTTTTCAATGTCTAGCAAAACGTGCTGAACTTTATATTATTGTAACGTAAATCTTATTTTGCGATCTTTTATCGTTACAATCCATTGTCATTGTTGAATGGCAGTTTAAATCTGTTTTGACTTAACAACGAGGAGTTAAAAATAACTTCGATTTAGTTATTTTTTATTTATATTTATAAGAATATGTATAACTAGCTGACCTGGCAAACGTTCGTTTGCCATGTATATTATTTATAGAAAACATTTTTTTAGTTCAATAAAATAACTATCTACAATAATAAAAACGGGGTTGTTCGTAGAGGGATGAAAATTAGGGGTTGGATGTATTTTTGTATGCTGTATCATATAAAAATAAAAACCAATAAAAATTCTAAAAAACAAAATATTTAATATCACTTAGGGGTTTGAAAGTTAGCCGATTCTCAGACTTACTGAATATGCATTAAAAAATTCATAAGAATCGGTCTAGCCGTTTCGGAGGAGTATGGGAACGAACATTGTCGTGTCACAATGTTCGTTCCCAGTTCCGGATTTTATATATTAGATGTTACTACATTAATAAATCGAAGTTTTATTCTTATTAAATTAAGCTCAATTAAGAAACGATTTTAGCCTTAAATTGAAAATAAAAATAATCAAAGTCAAAGAAACTACGCAATATTGGTTTTTGTCTCGAAGTGGCTTCTCATGACACAAAAGCTTTCATACAAAGATGTTGTATTGATAAATTAATACAATAAACGTCGAAATTCGAATACGTGATATCTGTATGATAATGAACAAATGTTATTTTCAAATGAAGCACATGATTAGTATTTAATCGGACGTCTGTATGCATCCTTTATGCCCAAAATACTTCAATGGGATTTGGAATTACAACTGGCTTTGAACCGATTACAATACAAACCCCCTAATCAGTAGCTTTGTAAAATAACTCAAACAAGTACAAATTGTTTTTGTAATGATGCCAATTTGAATTTCGTTCGGCATAATTTATAAGCATTTGTGCAGGTTGTTAAGAACGTGAATAAAAGGACATACATAACATAAAAGGATATTTTTAGTTGTATTTTTATCTCGTGTGATATATCTTGTACGGTAAGAATTGATTTCTTTTTGTCACGTTACCTGTTGTTGTTACCTCGCTGTTATTATAATAACAGCGAGTCACGCATTGGAAAAAAGGTTTTTGTCTCAGGGTCCTGATGTGCCCAATACACCATGTGTACTATCTATATATATAAAAATGTTATGTTGGTTTGGGTACGCTTCAAAAACTCAAAAAGATCTGTACCGATCGAGCTGAAATTTTAGCATGATATATAATCCGCATCAAGGATTGTTTTTATCTATTTTTTTGGTTTTTTTTTTCATTATTTTTTTCCACAAGTATTGCAAAATTTAACTTATATGAAATGTTTTCTTTGTTTTGTTTCTCATTTCTCAACCATTCAATCACAATATGCCACAGCGAAACGTGGCAGGGAACAGTTAGTTATATATAATTTTGTTGATAGATGTGTAATGTACTAGATAGATAAACTAAATCTTAGTCAATGAATAGAGTAATTAGAACGCCTATTAATTTACTATGAATTAATACAGGCTGTTGTTAGGACTGTGTAAATAACCTTACACACCGGTTAATTATTAATTACATATTCTAATATATACAAAATACCTACGAAATAGTTTACTAATTTACAAAATGTACATAAGAGATGAGACTTGCGGCCTACTTTAGGTATGTGCACACAACGGCCTTGTTCGCGGTTGTTTTAAAATGACGTGTGCAGGTATTGTTTTGCCCTTAAGTTACGAGAGTTAATCAACTTAACAAAAGTGAAAAGATTTTTCGTATTCAAATCGTTCAGTTGAAAGGGCTTTGTATGTAAAATATTGCTTAATTTGCTTTAAGAACTGATGACGTCTTTTCACTTAACTTTTGCTTAATACTAACTTAAAATACGATAAAAAATATAGTTAAAATGTTTAAAAAAGCAAATCTATATAGAGCAGAAATTTTATAATTTTTAAAATAATTTTAATTTCAATAAGTTATTTTTTTCCTTTCATATGTTTATTGTATTGTTGGGAAGTAAAATTTTACTTCCCAACAATTTCATATAGCTAAAACTGTGAGTTACTTTCGACACGACATCAATGTACATTCATCAAAATAACCAATTTACATTCGACAACAAACGAATTAACAAAGAAATATGGTGGCGCGGGGTATATTCCGTTAAACCAATCAGCGCGCGAGGTGCGATCCGTTTCACAATTTGACGGTTTCATATTCGATAGATTACAATCTACCGAATAATATAAAATAATACGTTAAATTGTAAGCAGTACGTTGAGTTGACAATCTTTCGACAGTTTACAATCTCGCGAGATAGATTACAATCTAACGGTGTTTACAATTTTACGGTGACATATATACAATAATAGACTAGATTTTTGGAAATAACCGTTAATCAAAATTAATAATATCTAGAAATTATAAACGAAGACATACTAAGAGTATTGATAATACAATATGTACTATGCGATGTTACGTGTGTACTTTCTCATAGTGTTGGTAATGGCCTGTCATTTTCAAACAATGTTAGAGCACAATAAAGGAAGCATTAGGGCCGGAATGTGTGGGAGTAGTTACCAGCGAAATGCATACACTATTAACAGATGTTGACGCAATTCAACTTTGGATAATGGAAGTTAGCTTTTCTTATCTACACGAGTATATGAAGTTCACGTGAATGTAATTTCTTTCCTCCTCGGTACATTAAAGCAATTATGTTATAGATTGCATTAATCAGATAATATTCAGTAATACACACACGCAAGCAAGCAGTATTATTGACTAAAAGTCATGTTAGTTATACGGTTCTAATGATGTTTTTAGAGTAAGTAGGTACCTTGTTTAAATGGTATAATTAATGTTTATTTAAAGGCCTATTTAAATACATAAAAAACTTACATTCCGTGGTCTCAATTTATAAGTATATTTTACGACACTGAATAAACATCCTTTTGCTACGGCGTCGGATCAGAAAATAGTTTTAAAAGGTCGTGTATACTGTATGCATTTATGATTAACGTCATCGCATCAGCGCAACAATGCCTCATTTGTCAGGGATCATCGAGGATCATGAGATTATTAGGCTTTGTTCATAATATATTCAAGCGTGTAGCGTTTTCAAAATCGTGTGTTTTCGTTAGTCAATTGTTTAAGCTTAATTTTTTAAGCCAATCAATTTAGAGATGTTTTTTATTTTATTCTCCGTAGAAGTTCTCTCGATTGAGATCGTCATAACCTAGAGGTTTTCCTGCATTAGAAGTAAAAGAAATAGTATTAGAAGAAGCTCCTCGTAGAAGAGTCCAAACAGGCTCGCCACTTTGACAGTTTTCTAAATTGATCTGCTCTTGTCTTGAAGAACTCTAATCAATTTGTGTAAATTAGGCTCGTTTCTAAAGTTGTATACTCTTCCTATGTTGAGAAGTGTCTCGTCCGTCAGGGTTTTGTTCAAAATTATGTCTGAATTTTTTTTTATGGCTCTGGCACGATTTGTGCATTAGCCAGCGTCAAGTATAGGATTTTTTATAATTCGTGCTTGTCTTTAGAAATTCGACCATGTCCTCCATGTACGGTTTAAGCACTCGCCCGGTACCGCACAACCCTCCCAAAGGCAGAGAACAAATTTAAATTAAATTAAAACTTGCCCTCGAACCGGGAATCGAACCCGGTACCCCTCACCTAGCTGCCACTATGTCTTAATTTAAACATTGCTCATTTTTGACTTCATATAATAACTATAGTTTATTAGCATATTTAACTTAGCATACAGACAAGCATAGCTTGGTCCACAGACAATGCTTGTCATATATAAAAATACGCGCCAATTTGATAACGTTTTCCTTCAACTACTTTGAAGTCACATCTAAGAGACGGTAATGCATCCTACGTACCTTCGGTTTCATTTAAAAATTATAATATTAATTTATTTTCTTAAAAATAAATTCTGTGGTATGTTATCTAATACTCCTTTTATCTTATAAAATGAACGCACTATCTTAATATGAAAGCAAATTTAGAATTATTTCGTATCTATCAATAGATTATTATTAAACAGTTTAGATTTTCAAATATATCATCTAAGATTAACAAGTGCTAACGATCACGCTGCCTGTCAATAAACCGACGTGTATTATTAATCTGGTCGTGACATATCAATTAAATCGCTAAGCATCAATCAATACAACGAGATTATGATAACATCTTATAATTATATGTAACTGTTAACAACAACAATATAACTATATTCTGAGGTCTCAAATGCTTGTGGAACCAAAAATATAAAATACTACTGCGATTTGTTCGATAAGTATTTCATATTAAGCCTTAAGGAAGTAAGCGGTGCTTGTAGAATGTAGATGGTCACGAAAAGCTGTTATGGGCCCATCATCGAGTGCGAGACCTGTCGGCAATGCGCCTGTGCCGCTACTCTTTTTCTTCCTATTGATTCAATTCCATCCAATTTCGAATTTTCTTTACAATTGATAACGCAACTATGGAATGGCATGGTACAAAAACTCTATTGAAATAGTGACCCCAATCACAGAATACTGGTGATGCTCTGGCCATACTCAGGTCGGGTCTGATATTTAGGGAGTTATCAAAATTACGTATTCTGCACATACAGTAGTGGAATATAAGACAGGTTAGCTTATTGTCTCATTCGAGATTAGCCACATCGTTCTTAGATTGAATAAGACTGTTGTCTCATTCACATTCACAATTTAGTTTAATGAGCTTAATATAATTTTGAGGTTTGAAACTCAAGATGGATTTACTCTCATAACAAATAGTTTGTCTTTTTTTTTTAAATGAGGATAAAATGCGCTTACGCAGGCCCGCGTCAAGAATGTCGAGCTTGACCCGGGGACTGTGGGGCTGGTACACCCAAATCCCTCTGCTATTCAGAGGGGTAGAGAGACCCCACCCACTAAAAACACCTCAAGCACTTCACACGCCTGGTAGGCCCTCCGGATTCGCTAGGCATTCTACCCAAGGAAATAGTATGAATCTAATTTAAGTCAGTTTATAGTCAACCAACTCAGAAATAGTGAAGAAATAAAAAGCTTATTACTTAAATAAAATTTAGCACAACTCATTTAATAAATAAAAACTTCACACATCCTTGAAAAATCCAATTATATTTGTAAACGATTTTAATTGTATGCAAATATCACAAGTGACATTGATTTCTTATTTTGAATAAAGTTTAAAAAAATAAAAGGCCTCAGTTGTCATAAATACGTTTTCGCTGACAGGTGCGGCGCCGTTCGCGCAACTCATTATTATTAATTCATAAGGATTAAACTTAATTTTGAAGTTGAATTAATGAAAGTGAGATTGCGTAAGTTTAAAGTACTTTTTAGAGTGCAATAAATATCAATTCTTTCCTTTGTATCATGGTGCAATCTTGAAATCTTAGGTTTACGTATGTCAAACCCAATAAGTATTTTTGGAGTTTAGTATATTTAAAATTCATGTTTAACAGTAGAAATATTAGTTTCTCGACGGTAAGGTCGACAACGGTGTAAAACTTTGTAAGAAATTTCTTTTAAATATTTTTTTTAAATAGGGGCAAATGACGCTTGTAACGGGACGCCCATAAAGGGAAGTCATCACAGCACATGGACACCCATTTTAGTAGGTGCGTTGCCGGCTTATTAGGGGATAATATTTTTTCATAACAAATTTGAATATGACCTTCTATTAGCACTAAACAATCAATATTGGTATTACGTAAGGGAATTAAACATTAATTCGTTTTTTATAGATAAGGACAAGAAAACCTATGAGATTAAATGCCATTCGGTTTTTAAAGTCGGATAAAAATACCATAACTTTAATGCCATCTTAACCTAATACAATTTTAACTTGTAAGATATTCCTCACTCGCACCTGTTTTGTTTCTTATATTTAATTCCTATCAAAACAATTTTCTCACGTTAAAAACCATAAGAGTTTTGAAAGCTTTAATGTAATTTGCATTTTATCTCTATATTAGTCCATGATGGCATTTTGTAATGCAATTTAAAAGGCTTATTATGGGCTCGGTTACTGGTTTAATTTTGTTAGAAAATTTCACTTGTTAATTAATGTTTTAAAAGGGACAGTTCTTCCCATTCATATATAAATATAATATTATTAATTATTATGTGTTTATTAGTAATCATAACAATCAAACAAATATACAGTATTTGCATTTTTTATAACCTACATAGTACTAATAAAAATTCAAACAAAGTTAAAAAGTTTGGTCCCTGTGGCAGTGTACCTTTAACGCTGGCAGCATTTCCTCGCTGTATTGCGATACTTATTCGTTGACCGAGGAAAGCACTAGCTTAGGGGTCACCGGTACTACCAGGCGCCAGCTTAAATCTTTAATTAGCGCCTGTGCACTTAACCCCACGGCCCAAGAGTCTCTACTCCAATGGGAACAAACTCGAAGTTGGAGGAAAGACATATTTAAGCCGATTACTACATTTTAGCAATAATATCTTTTTTAATTCATATTTTGATAGTAGTAGACGTATTAAAAAATAGCAAGTAATGACACGATAAAAAAAAAATATTTTAACTGAAAGAATTTTATTATTGTGAAACAATTCGTTGCCCCATTTCAAAATACATCTCGCCGCACTCTTACTAACTGTCAAAAATTTACTTGTATTTTAACCGAAAAATGTTAAGATGTTCTGAGATGCAGTCTAATTGAAGCTGGAATTATAATCGTAATTATGGAAATCAAAATAAGTTGATTTTTAAAGTTTGTTAAATTATATTGTTTATGTAGATATTATTAATCTTAGATAATATCATGAATAAAAAAAAATTGACTGTAAGACAGTGTCTTTGCGTCGTTTCTCACCCTTTTTATTTAATAAACATATTAAATAAAAAAAGAAACATCTAGTAGGATTTTTATTAAACTCAAACTCAATATAACTTTATTCATATAGGTAAACAAGTACACTTATGAACGTCAACAGAAAAGACGTTAAATTGATTTTAAATATACATTTACTACCAGTTCGCAAGTCAAGAGCGTAGAGTGGGCAAGGAGAAACTGGCAAGAAACTCTCCGCCACTCTTTTTAATCGCCAAGTTTGAGTCATACAAATTGTTTGAACTGGAGCAAATCAATCCCAAGAGAGAGTTTTGAATTTATTCAGTAATAATTCTCTAATTTCGCTTGGGAGTGATTTATCTTCTGGAGCCTGGTTGGTCGTACACTTAGATAAGTTCTCTTTCGAGTATTATATAGAGTCACCATTTGTTTTAAAATCGCTTATATTTTTTTTACAAAGCTTCAAGAATATATTGACCAGATAGGGTCATAATATTTAATTCCTTAAACTTATTCTGTACCGACTCCCTTAGGGAAACACAACACATTACCATTAGGGTTGAGAATCGCACCACCAGCCTACACTGCACTCCTATTGAAGTTAAATTCGGAGAATTATAGCCGTGGCGAAGACGTTTCAAATCTAATTCCATACAGTATCTAACATTCTGACATTGACTTTAACGTGTTCCAGACCTAGTGTTTAATCTAATGAGTGGTTTGTTTACAAGTGCTCCTACTAATTGCTGCGTGGGTGTCAGCTATTTTACTTCGACTGTTGATTATACTTGTTAGTCATGGTGCTTAAATGGCATAACTAGCGCCAGTGTTTTGTTTAGAAATTTCTCATATCTTGGCTGATCAACGCATTAATTTTGGCTGGGTTTCACTTGCGATACTGTAGAATAGGAAAATAATTTTTCTATTCATACCAAACCATCTTTTATAATTTATATAGAACGGGGACATTCGTGGAGATTTATTAGCAATGATATTTAAATTATTGCAAGAGTGTAATGTGCAAATAAAAACTGATGCGATTGTAATGATGTTACAAAGTCTTCTCTTAGTGCATTGATTGTTAAATGATTTTGCTGACTTTTTCGGTTGTTGTATATGGTTTTTGGTTACATAAATTCATGATGAGATTTTATGTAAAACTTGCACGCATTGGAACTTATGTGGGCCGTTTTCGAGGCTTCCTGCTATGCACCTTTATATAACAAAGTTTATATAACACTAGTTTGAAAACAGAAACAGCATTTATTATCAGATTACCTCGAAAATTCACCAAATTTACGAAGTGTTCTTGTGTCTTGGTGTGTGTCGACAGTATATGTTTATAATAGTAGTGTAGATGTCACCGTAAAATTATAAAAACCGTTAGATTGTAATCTATCTCGCGAGATTATAAACTGTCGAAAGATTGTGAACCTCAACGAACTTCTTACAAATTAACGTATTATTATTCGGTAGTTATATGAAATTGTTGGGAAGTAAAATTAATCTGTAATTGACCAAAGAAGTTTGAATTATAACTAAGTTAGTGTAGTACAATCTACCGAATAATAATACGTTAAATTGTAAGCAGTACGCTGAGGTTCACAATCTTTCGACAGTTTACAATCTCGCGAGATATATTACAATCTAACGGTGTTTACAATTTTACGGTGACATAGATACCATCTCTTTTTCAGTAAAATCTAAGACAGCTACAGATTAAAGTCGTAATTTAATTTACTCAAAGTATTTCTTCATTGAAATTTAAGTAAAAGCATGATATTGTCTTATATTGACATAAACTTCACACATATGATAATAAAACAATTTTTTGTACCGGATTTAAGTTATGTATTTACATTTATTTTTCATAATTTAACCGACCGGTCACCGTGACCACGCACGCTGTAAAGCACGCGAAACGTCGGTTAAATTTAAAATTATGAAAAATAATTGTAAAGGTAAATAAATAATAGTTAAAAAAAACTAGAACACACGCTTTTAAAGCTCATCAAACTAAAAAGTGAAAAATAATTCCTAATTTAGGCTGAAAATGGTAATGAACAAAAAATATTGGTATTATTGTGAAAAAGCGTGGGGCGCTCTGTGCCATTCTATCGATCAAGCAATCAAGTTTTTTTAAACTATTATTTTTTTTTTATTTTTTAGTTAAATTTTTTTTCATTTTTTTTCGGATTATTGCATTGTCATCGATCTTTGACAGGTGCGCAAAGTTTGAATTAAATCTGTCCGTTAAAAGTGGGTCAAAATCGAGTCCGAAGGAGTCGGTTACATACATACATATACATACAGGTGAAGCTAATATAAAGCGTGTAAAAAAAATTGTTTTACTGTAAAAGCATGATATTTTTTACAGTATTCATTATAACGCGTTAGGTGCATTAAAATTACGGTTAACGACATTGTACAATTTTAATATTTCATTTTCCAAAATAAAATTACGTCTCGACATAGAACACGAAACGTTTATTTTTAGACGCGCATGTTACGTACGTGTCTTGTTGACATTTCGGTCAATGGTTTTATACAGGCATACAAACATTTGCCGCAACGAAGATATCCTTACAGTCTTTGAGGTGAACCGAACTGTATGACTCACCGCGGCTCTTCTAAGGCACTGAACTATGACCCCGAGGTTCACTCGAACGCCTACAGCTTTAAGCTTTCATAACTTGCCTAATAATATGGTATATAGTCGAGATGCGTTTAAAACTATTACCCCGTTTAGATTGTGATTCATCATTTTTGACATAACGAAGCTTATAGTCCCAATATAATAAAATATAAAAACTTCAGTATAGGACATTTCAAACAATGATAATATCGACTTCGATAACATCAGTAAAACACTTTTCTACATTAATATTATTATTTATTTTCTAGATTAATAATAAAAACACTTTAATTTAAAACTATAAAAAATTTAAAATACAAATAAGAGGTGTTAGTTTTTTATTATACTTAGTCTACGTTTGGGCTTAGGCTTCTTCTAAATACTAAAAGTTTTTATGTGTAAAGTCCCATTCGACCCCATGGGCGTGTTAGATACTGTATATCCTCATAAAGTTTTCGAGTATCGTACCCAGCTGAGAATGATACATATGTCACCATAAAATTGAAAACACCGTTAGATTGTAATCTATCTCGCGAGATTGTAAACTGTCGAAAGATTGTGAACCTCAACGAACTGTTTACAATTTAACGTATTATTATTCGGTAGATTGTAATCTGTCGAAGTGAAACCGTTAAATTGTGAAACGGATCGCACCTCGCGCGCTTATTGGTTGAACGGAATATGCCACGCGCCACCATATTTGTTTGTTAATTAGTTTTTTTTAGTTTATAATCTCGCGAGATAGATTACAATCTAACGGTGTTTACAATTTTACGTTAACACATACAAATGCCATTTAGCTATATATTGGTATTTGGCAACAGCAGTTGATATAGTAATTGATAATTATATATGTAATATATGTATCTTAAGATCTGTCCTGAACTGCCTTGATCTGCTGACAAGTTGTCGTTGTAAATCTAGTCAATTTGTGCTCGGTGAAATGACATAAATGTGTAACACGTCAATCACTCAACTATCAGTTCGTTGTAACTTGTAATTGATACATTGATGTATTGCTTCTGAGAAATAACAGGTAAGTTGTATCCGTTGCTTCATTAGGTTAAATGCAAGTCAAATTGTAAATCTTTGGATTGAAGTCGGTCTAAATAAAATATATAGTAAAAATTTCGTTCCCAGTTCTAATACAAAAGTTTCTTGACAAAGATTATGAGTTTTTTTAGTAACTACACGTAATGTTTAATACCTTTTGATATAGAAACTTGAATAGCGCTTCGTAGGAGAATTTGGAACTAAAGCACATGCATCGTTCCAAGAGAATCGTTTTTCTAAAAAGTTTAGGTTATATGTCTAATGGTTAACTGTCAAAATGACAATACGGAGTTGACGTAATACTTGACGTAACTATAATGCATACGTATGCATGTAGTATAAATCCCCTTAAAGGGAAATACGAATACACAATCAAATAATTAGCATTTGCGAGTAATGTTCTATTAATATGTATGACTTGATGATCTGTGAGTCATGTTAAAATAATGCAAACGGAATCTTGTCTACGATATGTCTGAATTTATCTTGTTGTTTTTTATTTTTGACAGCTTCAGAAAAAGTAAATTCAATCTATATGTCTATAAAATCGATTGCTGTGTGTTTTTCTCGCTAAAACTCGAGAATGGCTGGACTGATTTAGCCAATTATGATCTTTAAGTATAGAAAAATATAAAAACGATAATTGAATTTTTCAATAAAAACATAGCTGTCAATTTTTTCTTTGGTGTGTTTAAAAAAAATTATTACTGTGAAACACCCCGTAAAGTACACAGTAAAGTTCAGGTTAGGTAAAAATACTTAGCATATCACTAGGTATATTGTTTTTTTTTTAATAAAAAAGATAGACAATAAAAAATAAAAAATTCACTATAACGACTGATTGTTAAAATCTAACAAATTTGCTTTATATTACGTATATGGGTGTGTATACACATGTTTGTTATTTAGTTTAAAGAGTCGTATATACTTCTTCAATAACGCATGGTGCATAGCGAAAGTCTGGTATGGAGGTTGTTAATCTCGGCAGCAAGGTCAACTTTCGCGGCCAGCTAGTACCAATTATCTTTAATGCCTCAGTAATACCTGATAAATTCTAGATAGTTGAGATAGCGTATCGTTATTGTGAAAAATTGTTTACCTAGCCCTATTAATTGGACTCTAAGCTATACCGTAACTAGAACTCTAGAATCTGTATAAAGATGTTTATTACTAGGAACTATACTACACCAAAACAAACGTAACAACATATGGGGGGACAATTTAAAACAACTAGTATTATTATCTACTATAATTTAACCTACATAGTAATAATAATAGAAAATTAAAACATACTTTACGAGTTAGTACGTTAAGCGCTGTCAGCATTTTCTCGTTGTATTGCGATACTTATTCGTTGAGGAAAGCAGCTCGGGGGTCACCGGTACTATCTACCAGGCGCCAACTTAAATCTTTAATTAACGCTTGTGCACTTGAACCCCACGGACCAATAGTCTCTACTCCAACTAGTTAAATAATTATAAAATGGTCAATAGAATGTATGATTTAAATGTTTTTCTATGTATCAAAGAGTAAGGTATCATTCCTGATACCGAAGACAATTAAAGTAATATAATATGTTATATACGAGTTCCACAATTTTAAAAAATTATTAATAATTTATCACCTGTATCAATACCTAAGTGTTTAAAATTTTTGGATAAATGTCCAAACGATAATTATTGTATAAATAACAAAAAAACGTTGTCTCTGATAATGCCAAAGATAATAAGGTACTTAAAAGTAATTGCAAAGCTGTTGTTATTTTGCCAGAAATGGATCTAATTTCGGAGTATCAACCTCATTTCCTGAAATTTCGGAAATTTGCGGTTTAATATTTTGCACCAACAAATATTCTGGAAACAGTTTTAGAACGAAATCGAATTAATGAGTGAGGTTTTCCGTAGAGAATATATTTTAAATAATTGTTTACGCAAACAGGTTTTCATAGGTTTTCACAGGTACTACGAATTGATATAATTTTCAATTAATTATAAATTAAATTCAAATTTGTATTTGTTTAACCTGTTCGTAAAAATAAACGATTATCAACAAGATATTTTGTAGTTGTTTAATGATGTATAAAAAATCCTTTAATGTTAACAGGAAATTAATTTTTAATACGCATGTATAACGTGTAGGACATTAACCAAAAAATTACTTCACATAAATCAACGTCAAATTGTTCAAAGGACACTGAACTAAACTTATTTTCAATTATACGTTGAATTGATGAATCCTTCGGCTTATTTAATTCAGTGAAAATAGTTATTATTACATATTTTTTTTATTAGGTCCTTACATATGAAACTGGGTTTTTGTATGGGAGGAACAAAAAGTAGTTTTTTTTAAATAGAATATATTTAACTAGTCAAAGTATGTACCGTTGCTATCTATGCACGTTTGCATATGTATATTTGGGTGTTGACATAATTAGAGTGGTCAATTATCGTCATTCTCGTGTTATAAAGCTTACTCGTATTTTTAAATACGAGTTAATTAAAATAACACCTTTATTGTGCAACAAAACATAGTTTTTCAATTGCTTCTCGAAAAAACTTGTTCAAATAAAATGATTAAATGTTAACCATTAATGTTGTTATTACTTATAAAATACTTAAAGATGCTACACGGATAAACGTTTTTATTGCTTGTGAATTTTAATTGCATTAATATAATCATTTTAATACAGTCTATGTATTGAAATTTAATGTTATTTTATTAATAGTAGTAGGTTCGATCCCCGGCTGTGCACCAATGATCTTTCTTTTTATGTGCGCATTTAACATTTCCTCGAACGGTGAAGGAAAACGTCGTGAGGAAACCGACATGTCTTAGACCCAAAAAGGCGGAGTGCACTGGAGGCTGATCACCAACTTGTCTATTAGATTGAAAAAATTATCATGAAACAGATTCAGAAATCTGAGGCCAAGACCTAGAAGAGGTGGTAGCGCCACTGATTTATTTTATTTTATAATCTTTAATTATTATCAATTGTCAAACTGCAGTTTTAAATGCTCTTTTCCTAGATTGATACTTGTTACACTCTTCAATCGGTAGCTCATGTCTGAGCGTGGTCAGCATCTGGAGAGAACAATCTGTTTCGATGATGAGTCTTGCGTGATGAGTCTTTCACCATCTGGATGGTGAACGGCCACGTGTTCGTTACACCAGTAACCAATTGTTTCAGAAGTACTTTATATACCATTCACTTGTTTTAGACGTTTTGTGTTGTTGTAATAAGTGAAAGAGTAGACGCAATAGACGCAATTTTATAATAAAATATTCGATAAAAAATGGCTTGAAAATAACTATAGGGTCTTTATAAACTAAAATGAACTAACCAGCAGGCGAAAGCAATAATTGGTAGCTGTCGGCAATCAGTTTTATTCAATATCCCTTGATTGCTAGTGTCAAGTTGTTGTTTCGTAGAAGTTCCTTTTATCATCCCGGCGGGCTGCGTCACTTCAATACTGAATGAGCCATGATTCACTGATTTATTTTTAGTACGGTATTCCAGCTATTTACTACGAACATGACATTTTTAAATATACATGTTTCGTTCATTCAGTGTATGATATTATAACTTAGATATTTAAAAGAAATTATTAAATGTGGGTAATGTATAGTAATGCGTGACCACTAATTTATTATACTTCTTAACTATGACATAGTGGCGCTAGTAGACTTTTGTACACTAATGACTATGTTAGTTATCAAAGTCCTACATAAAGTAACGATATCGGGCGTAAGCTTTTGATGTTCTGAATTTAAAAAAGGGTGCGTGTACTTATGTAGGCGCGTAAGAAGTTATACTTCTTTGGCATTATTAAAAATAGGTTTTGATTGCATGCAAATAATTAATTACAATTCAATAATCAAAGACTGGAAAAGGAGTCATTATAGTCAATAAAGTTCAGTTTACATTTGAAAAATTAAATAAATAAATATTTATTATTATTCTTACATTAAGGGTAACATAATTTCTATTATTATTCGAATGTTGTTTTTAAATTATGTCCAATGTCGTAGCATCTTCCATGGGCAACTTCATTCTGTTAATTTTGTGTCACGGTGCGCGCGCGTCGTAAAATTTCACTCTAATCAATTTTTCATAACGCGCCTAAATAAGTATAACTTTAAAAAGTTTATATTTCAAAATGTATTGAAACAATGTTATATTTGATTTAGACAATCGTGCTAGTGTATTTATACCCAGGGAAGGTATTTTAAGATACCAATATATTATATAACTAAAGTAAAAAAAATAGAATATAAACTTTTGATATTCTAAATTTAAAAAGGTTTATATTTCAAAACTTATACCCAATTTTGGTCGATTTATACCAAGGTATTTTAAGATATAAAACATGATGTTAGTCGTAAAAATATTTGCATTATTTATACAGTCAGACTCACTTTCTTACAATTACGAAATTTATTGGTGCCTTTGGGCAGATCAGTCTTGTGAATAATTGTGGGCCACTTGTACTGGTTTATCCTCTATTAATATTGATGAGAGTTACTATTACGTTTCAGCTTATTGTTAGTAACAATTGCAAATTGAGGATTATGTTGACGAAAGGGATTGCGAAGCTATCCGATGTGAAATCAATGTGATCCTAAGTGCGCACGAATCATCTCGAAACAAAAGCAAAACGTGCGCATTGCTTTTGTTTTGTGCGAAAATTATAAGCCAAGAGCTTTTGCGTTCTTTTGCAGCGCATCGCACGCGTATTTTTCTTCACGTAGTCCGCTTGAATATCAACTGTATGTTTTTATCGCACCGCACCACGCCGTTTCGCGTACCTACCGTGTAAGAGATTACGCGTCTTCGCACTCAAACGATGACGTGTTTCGAGTCTGACGTTATGTTTGAATTTTCAGGTCGCATTGTCAGATACTTTCTGTACCTTACTCATATCTAAATTTGATATCCATTAGCGTATTTCTTTTTCATAGAACAAACAAATGTGCAGGAAGATAACCTGATGTTAATCCAACACCCGCCCATGGACAGTCTCAATGCCAAAGGGCTCGCGAATGCTTTTCCGGCCTTTAACGTTAGTCATATGTTTTATAAGCGTTCTTTTACCGATATGTAAATTGTACAAAAGCAATCTTTCGCCATCCCTAATGGTCGATAGAACGCCTCGGTAGTATGAGTTGGATTTCCAAATACCTTCTCTATCTCCATTGGAAGGCAAAACCCCCATTAGGAGAAACTGTATTATTATAATTATATAATATAGAAATAAAAAACCGTCTTATATCCGCGTTTCAAGATGAAACCACAAGCTGTAGGCGTCATGTCTTGTATCCATACGAACAGGATTTGTGACATAATTGTGCACATTCCTTGCTCGTAATAATGATAATAGCTGGCTCACGCGACTGAAGAATTCGTTTGTGTATTCGTATATACCATATATAGGCACACAATATTATTTTGGGGTTTAGTTTTTTAAATGAATTTTGATGACTTTAAAACGTGTTAGTCGTGTTGTTAAAAGCTTTTAGTTAAAATGTGTTTAAGTGACATTTGCAGAACACTTATTGGGTTGATCTATTCTCTGAAACATGTTTTATTTATTAATTTAGATATAGGAATGGATCGGTGGTAGAAGGAAAAAACGTTAGAATTATATTCGTTGGATTTGTATATAGAACTAGTGGATCCAACAGACTAATCTAAACTATTCTCAACTTTCATTAAAAACACAATCACAGGAGATTTATATTAAGGTAAATTGTATATACATTTATATTATAAAGTAGTGGAAATGAAAGGAACATGCACTGAAATTTACGAGAATATCATAAATTTACAAGATAAAATTATCGGCTTATAAAGCCTGATTTATACAGCCTTAAATCTCGGAGATACACAAGAAATACTCAAGTAATTAAAAACAGCATTTATATTTCTTGTATCAAGACCTTGACTATATACATTAATTGAAGAATGTATGAAAAATTTGATGCACTCCGAAGAAAACAGATACCTGACGTAATGTCTAAAACGAGACATTCGTAAAATATTTTACGACTTTAAAACTTATGAATGCTTCAAATACGCATACCAGGTGGGCTGAAGCAGTGCTTTCAGATTGCGAAAGTTACAGCGTAAAATGACGGTATTAAAAAATTCAGTAGATCTTCATCTGTTATTCCAAAGTATACGTCAAAATCATCACCACAATCCTAGTCGAAATATTTTGAAATGACGGTATTACAAAATGCAGTAGATCTTGACCTGTTATTCCAAAGTATACGTCAAAATCAGCATCACAATACAACCATCTTCTAACCGAAGTATTTCGGAACGTAGAGAGAGACTTAAGTAGAGAGAAAAACTTTAAGAGGAAGAGCGATGGAATGGGAATTTGGTGACAACTGATACACATGCTCATTTGCCTCTTGTCCAAAAGAAAATAAGGTTGGTTCGCTATATTCTATTACAGTAAACGTATGAAAGTGAAAATCTACTGTAATTACGGTAACTTTATCCATTGAAAATAAAAAACGACCGTCGTTCGTGGCGACTGGCGATCTCACCTGTTCAGAACAATTTTAAGACGTATTACCCTTTGTTCCCGAGTTGCGAACAGACTTTTATTGAGGTTCTTAAAATGGCGGCAAATACGGTAGCAATTCGATAATAACTTTTAGAAATTTTATGTTTCTTTTACGTGGTACGGTTCGAATTTCTTTGAACAATATGATTATTACTTATGCCAACTACTAATAAATAATTGAATTTCTATTTCTGCACCTAATTTAGTACAAGTATAAAACAGTAGATATATTTATATTAAAAATATTATATATAAAATTGCGTACAGTTATATAACCATATTATCATATTTATTAAAAAGACCTTACAAGAACCATTAACATCAATAGTAAATAATAGAAGGAAATATAATGGCGCGAGTTCGGGGAAATATAATTCAGGTTTAAGTTGCCGATTAAATTTGGTTAAGTCAAAGCCTATATTTTTATTTGATAACAGATGTATTTGTTAAAAAAAGTAGCTTATTAGATTCCAATTGTCTCGACATGAAAGAATAAAATTTAAATTTAGTATTTTTTTCTAAATTAGGGTACGTCCTTATTTTTTTCTTATGTAATAGGAGGCAAACGGGCAGGAGGCTCACCTGATATTATAAAGCAGTTCTTATTTTATAAGCTTTTGTTTTTACATAGTAGACTTACAATATGTACATATGGATACAATTTTTGCCAGATCGTTTCTATTATTTCATACATACATTATATTATTATGTATTTACGGTAATTTGGAGCATTTTTATAAAGATTGATAAATAGAAAATTTAAACAATTTTGAAAACTTTGGTCCCTGTGGCTGTGTACCTTTAATGCATTGAATATCCTCGCTGTTATTCGAAACTTATTCGTTGAGCGAGGAAAGCATCAGCTGTGGGGTCACCAGAAAAGTATTACTTTTAATAAAATAATATTTGTGATCATAACCCGACATCAAAATTTCCCTTTATCAAAAGTCTGATGATACAGTAAAATTTAACGTCTTCTAAAACTCCCAAAAATAGATTTTTTGAGACGGAATGTCAGTGCGTCAAAACGCGTGCCGTCCGGCCACGCATTTGTATTTCACTCGCCTCGACACATGCAATATTTTAGCTATTTGCTAAACAAATTAGTTGCGAATGCGGCCCTTCATATGTATATGACCTGCTTAACAACTTCACACATTTGACAAGAGAGTGTAACTTCTCGTTAGTACTCGGACAATTGTTAAGGTTTAGAAACTTTCGCGCTAAGTACTTTCATGCGAAATGTCGTTGGATTTTATCGATTTCTAGAAGCACTAGGTAATAGTATGTGCAATTTTAATGGCGATAGTATTAGTTCAAGGTCTAATAAAATAAGCAGTGGCTGAGAAAAATCGTTGACACATTGAGATATTTGATTCTAGTATACAGTAGGTACTTTTTTTTAATGGATATAAGATTTAACATCAATGGTAAGGACCACGGAATAACTATGGAAGGGCGACAGTGTTTTTCAATTGTCAAGTCTAGAGTCCTGTATCTAATAAATAATCATAGTTCATAAGTTTTTGTATGTGAAATGTAACGATGGACATGGGCACCATTAAATGAGTTTGACAAGTATTCAAGTATTTATCCATTAACTGGATTCATTTACGTAAAACTCAGATAAAAAATAAAATAAATATAGTTTAAAAAAAAATTCTAATTTAGGCTGAAAATGGCCTATATTAGGAATTATTTTTCACTTTTTAGTTTGATGTGCTTTAAAAGCGTGTTTTTTAGTTTTTTTAAACTATTATTTATTTTATTTTTTAGTTATTTTTTTTTATTTTTTTCATTTATTGCATTGTCGTCGATCTTTGACAGGTGCGCAAAGTTTGAATTAAATCTGTCCGTTAAAAGTGGGTCAAAATCGAAGGAGTCGGTTACATACATACATACAGGTGAAGCTAATATAAAGCGTGTAACAATATCTCTATGATTGTCTTACATACTACACAGTACGACAATTAACATTCTTAAAAATAAAAGGGTTTTCTAAAGCATTGAAAGCCCTTTATTGGGTTGCAATATTGGAAAGCAGATTAACTTTCTACAACGCTCACAAATTCATAACTTTCTCCATAATACAGGATGCAGCTATGTTCCTGCAATGTGAAAATACAGCGAGGCTCATAATTTCTCTATTTATGGCTACATTTATTAACAGACAATGCTATATACGGAATTAAATCGTCGGTTTTTACCGCAATAATAACAAAAGCGTCTCTCTTCATTATAGCGTAAATACAATTCGATAAAAAGATACAAAAGAGAAAATATTTCCAACTATAGTCGAATTTTTAATTAGACGAAGTCAACTGACGTTTACGGTGTTGTCAGTTTTTAATGAAATAAAAATAGTGTTGTGACAAAGTAAAAACCCCTGAATTAATGATCGGTGATGGCACTAGTCGCCGCGCCGCGCTTTGTAATAAGACGTCTAAAAACTGATTGTAGTTACATAGTACTAGTACCTAACTTATATCAGAGCACTTTTATACAATTTTGAAATAGAAATAATATTCTTTTATTGTTTGAAATGATTGACTATTCACACTCATTGTTCATTCATCTGATTGAACAAGAACTGAACGCATCACTATTAATTTAAATATGGCAACATTATTTTACAAAGTGACATTAGCTACTGTCAGTTGGCTTCGTCTAATTAAAAATACGACTATAAGTATACTTATTATTACAACTTAATCATAATTAAAAATGTCTAGCGATTATTTAGCTCATATTTACTTTATTCAGACAAAAATAGACTATAGTGTTCTCTACACTATATCTGTTTTGTCTGGCTCTGCATTAATATAATAATAATAAATCTTTTATTTGCAAAGTTTATTCAGACTGATTAAAAAAAAACAGCACAATCCATATAAAAATAGGCACGCAAATGTCATATTAATTTTCATAATGTCATAAATTATCAGTTAAGTTATATACTGTGATCAGGTGATTGGTTCTAGGAGTATTCTCGCAGAACGCGCTTGTATGATCCCATATAACGCGTTATGTACAAATGATATGACTTTTTCTCGTTAAATCGAATATTAAGAAAAATCTATATTCTGATCGAAACATGTGCGTACAAATTAAAATGTAAAGTACAGAAATATTACGTGGGCAATCCCCGCGGTATTTAGGGGAATACCCGTGTTAAACGAGGAACTGAAATCGCGTAATATGAAAATGCGTTATAAGGGGGCTTACTGTATAATTGTTGTCTTAATACTCTCCCACATTATAAAAGCACCTTGCCTTAAAAAATCGAATCACCTTCCCCTTGAAGATAATGTAGGATTTGATACACCTTTAATATTTTTCTTTTTACATTTCTTTTCTACACACATTGATAAATCGATTCTATGACATATAACCTGCCTTAACACCAAACGATATATGAAGTAAGTCCATCGCATTTATTATGTCTGGAATTCGGGCAGTTTATTTATGCATTGCGCTCATTTCGTTTATTGAATGGTCAAAATATCAATGTCTACATGAATCAGGTCGAGGTCGTCTTCATTACGACCTAGAGCGTTATGATTTAGAACTAATGCAGGGAAGTAATCTATTCTAGACGAGTACGTAGAATCAATTGTGTTCGGCATACATATGCAAGTCACTCCTCCTGCTGATAGAGGACAACTCTTTGTTTTTAATTTATGTTATTATTATCAATTACTTAAGATGTCATGTGGTACATGGTTTAATGGTTGCAGCTCCTTACAAACGTTGTGTAAAAAAAACAAAAAAAAAACATGGCGATTATAAAGAGTGGCAGAGAGTTTATTGCCAGTTTTTCTCTTCCGTTCTACGCCCTTGATTTGAGAACTGGCACTAAATGTAAAATTAGAAGTATTAATATGTATTTCTTTACTGACAAGTCATAAGTGTACAATGTGTTACCTATATGATTAAATGATTTTTGAAAACTATATTTACTATATATGTAGATCATTCAGAAGCATATATAAGATATATTTTCGATACAATTTTTTTTTTATAGATAAATAAATAGAGTATAAAATACTTAGTTTAGTGTGGACTCAGTTTCCGCACTTCGACGCCCATTTCATCCGTTGCGTCTTAAGTCCTGACTAATAAAACCAGCCTAGCTGACAGATGACATCAAGAAGAAACACAATACTTAATTATAATAATATGATTATACAAATTTACACAAATATTTCTCAATTTTTGCTATACAAAATAATTTATATAGCAAATAAAGCACAAACATAGCATCGAAGCATAAACGGTATGTATGAATGTAAATGAATTAATAAATGCAGGAATCGTATCGCAATTCTCGGCTTGATAAAAATTATATTTTTAAACGTATCGCACGAACGTGAGTCATGTTTTCACATAAATTTTCTCTCCCCTTGATTTTATGCTAATGTAAACGTGAAATGTACACTAGCGTATCTAACACCTGGCATTGCAATTAAGCCAGCTCTATGTCAAGGATGTAGATTGTCTTCTTTTATCCTTTGTAATCTTTGAGATATAAGTGAGAAGCTTACACGTATGTTTTTGTGCTGATACTTTACTACATATTATTGTTGAAGTTATACTTCTATTGGCGCGTTAAGGGAAAAATATGAGGTAATTTTTACGATGCGCGCGCACTCCGTCACAAAAAACCGACACCCTGAACTAAGCTAATACTATCATATTGTTAGTGTCGTATAATACAATTTTTGAAAAGATTTTTATCTTGTTACGCTAAAGGAGTATAACTTCTAATGCGTGTAAATAAGTACACACAAGTTTTTTATCTCTTATATGGATACATTAGGCCAAACACAGGATACAATCAAAACAAATTGACATACCTACATACAAATAATATTAAAAGCGGTGCTGTCCCTACAACATGCGGACACAACCAGCTAAATTAAGTAGGTACAAAAACTGTGATAATAATCAATATTCTTAAATTAAACTTACGTAATTTATGGTTACGTTATTTTTTGACAGGTTTATATTTTAACACCGATTACAACTAGGGCACTCTTAATTTCATGATACATCAGTTGCATTATTGCAGCAAAGCTTAAATTCAGGCTTTCGTTGGCATTATCTTATTTTTTAAGAGCGAAGATAAGAAGATCGCACATTGAATGTACTTATTTAGACTTTCAAGAGAATCGGTTTGTGAAAAATGTTTCATGAAAAACCTTGCTGCATCATTGATAATTGCATAGCTTGTGACTCTCATCCCTAAGGTCTTAGGTTCTGATCCCCGGCTGTGCACCAATGGACTTTCTTTCTATGTGCGCATTTAGCATTCACTCGAACGATACAGGAAAACATCGTGAGTAAACCGGCTTGCCTTACACCCAAAAAGTCGACGGCGTGTGTCAGACACAGGAGGCTGATCACCTACTTGCCTTTTAGATTGGCAAATGATCATGAATCAGATAAAGAAATCTGAGGCCTAGACCTCAAAATGCAATTGTGATACTTAAATTACTAGACTAGTGTAAAAGTTGGAAGTATAATATTTGAGTTGTACAAATAAGTGCCAAAAATAATAACTTTCCTGTTACGTTATTCACTGATGCAAATAGCCTAGAAATTATTCCAGTGATTCATAGAAATTACTCCACGGTTCATTCGTTCTGCAAATTAATCGGTTTATGACTGATATGCTTCGAAGAAATCTTAAGCCATATTGTTTGAATCTTCACATGAATCATAAACGGGAAAATATACACTTTCTTATTTAAATCCTTGTTTACACAATCTCTTACATCATTTTCACGACCTTTTTATTATAAATACGTTCTTCATTTCGTTAATTTAATTTCAAGTTTATAAAAAAGTAGATCTACGACGCTGTCTAGATAACTTAGTTGATTTAAAAAATTCGTAATTAATTAAAAAAGTGGCCTAAATTGCCAACAATACAATGTATTATGTACGAATCATTGTTACTAATACAATTTGCTATTTTCTCGGTTTTAATGCAATATTGTTATATTATAAACCCAAGAAATAAATTGTTACGGTTTTTACTATAAATACAAAACTTGTCATTTTCGAGTGAACTATACGAGTATATTACTCCGTGTCGGCAGAGAAATATTCTTCGAACATTTTCACTGTTTAGTAGCAATATAAACAATTCTCGAGGACATTGTTGCAGAACATTTGTTACATTTACACGACTACACACTAACATTTACAATTTAAATTCTACACGTGATTTAACTAGTATAATTGACACTTAAAACCGCTTGCAATCAACTGGCGAATGATATTCTTCTTTAACAAAGTATAAAATCTCTTCTATTTGCGAATCAAAGCAAAAGCATTGCCTTGTCAAATCAATATAAAAAAACGTGTCTTATTTGAAACGTTATTCAATAATATGGGTACAATAATTACAATTTGCACTATAAATCGATGTATTGTGTATTGACAAGCGCATACCAGATAACATCATTTTGTGCCAATAATGAATATAAATAAAATACTATGTTTTACAATACTTAATAATTAATTAAATAAATCATAAGTATTATAACTCTCTCGGGTTTATCTTTGTATCAAAGTTGTTTTAAAAATTTCTTTAAGTCATTTGCAGAAATTCAAAAATGGAACTTGATTTAACTTAGATATCAAGAGTTGACTGTCATCATTCAGCTCATGACAATTTGACTTCAACTGATTGATTTACGATTTTGGAATAGCTATTCCCTTTTAATAGTTTCACCATTGCTTACAGCCTCATTCAAAATCAACCTATTTAACTCAAATAAACAACAATGGATAAGCGGACAGAAGATTTTTACTTTAACCTATGAAGTCATCCAGGCTGCACCTAGTGCATACAATAAAGCAGTTCATTTAGCGATTGATGACTCGATAGTACATTTCAATTTATGGCACCATTGAATTCTTACAACGCTCAATCATTACCCTAGATTCTGTGACCGCTGTGTAGGCATAGACTGCACCAATGTGTGTATTTAATAAGCGAAATTGAACAGCCGTGTTTTGTTAATTCCTGACCATATGTGTACTGCTTCGTATGATAGTAGGCTTGTTATTTAAGTGTTCGAAAATTGTATTATGGGCGAACAAAATGCCAACTCTGCATATGTTTATTGATAAACATCATCAACCCAAATGCCTTTTGAGTTAATAATAAAATAAAAAAAATAAAAATCAGTTTATTTGACGAAAAAACATTTTGTACTTTTGTACTAAACTATAATTTAGTTAACCACTAATTAAATAAAACTTTCACATATAATATAGTTTACAAGGCAAATGTTGTTTTGTTTTATTTCACTATATAGCTATTCAACGGAAATTAAAAATGTAAAATATATAAAAAGAATTGGGGTGGGCCTAGGGTTTAGGTAGGTTATATGTGTAGGTAAATAGTTTACGAACTCAGATCTACCGATCTACAAAAAAAATCTTAAGAATCGGAAAAGTTTGATATACACGAGAATTTTATATGAATAGATTTTATGGGGGAAATGGAGTGATAAATTGAACACACTTAAGTAACATTCATAAAAAATGTTTCATTAGATTGAATTAAACATACGGGGTAAGTTGCTTGATTCTTAGCCGTGCGCTTCGGCTTTACCAAGGAAATATAATCTACTAGCAGACCGGCCAAGCGTTGCTCTGGCTAAGGTTTTTGTTATATTACATAGTAGCAAACTATTCAAGGGAAACGGTAGGATAACACCAGCCATGGGGACCACCATGCTTTTTTGGTGGTTATGCCATTAAATTGTAGCTTATGTGAAACGTACTTTCAACACAGCGCCATCTGTTAGAATTGTGACTATCAAATACTAAACAAATATTTTGCAATAAAATAATATTGCGGGTATAAATTGAGATGTAAGCTATCCTATCTTTAAAGTTGGATCAAACTACACACGGTGTGCAAATTTGATTGATATCGGTTCAGTAGTTTAGTAGTCCATCGCGGACAAACAACGTGACACGTAATTTATATATATTAAGATATATCTCAGCTACAGAGTTAGTGTATTTGACATATCAAGAACTACTGGTCCACTTATTGAGGAAGCTAATAGCAAACATCGCGCTACGTTTGAACGCGGGTGAGATTATTTCCGGGTTTAAGTTGAGAACGGAAGCATTTGTAAGTGAATTTTATAAATGTTAAAGAATGTCGGCTAGGTAACTGTGACGATCGTTATCTTGTTAATCTCGTGCACCGTTGCGCTGCATTGGTTAGCGTGCTTATCGCATGTCTGTATGCAAGGTCGCTGCGCGTTAGTGAACATTGGTATTTGAATTCATTTTTATTTGAAACCGGAAGAAGCAGTCAATTAGAGTTTACTATAACTATTACTAAATGCTTACGTACGTTAGTGTGTTAGATATTATATTGTAATAAGTGCGTATTAATTTAGAAGTTTAGATATACATTTTATAGTAGGTAATACAGTTGATACTGTGATCTAGCCTAAAAGGGCTTAACAGTTCCATTGTAGCATAATATATTGTTTTGTAAAACGTATATATATAATATATATTATAAATTAAAGTCACATGTTAGTCATTCATTTTACAATAAAAATTAAGCAAAACCGACAAACTTAACATATTAAATACCTATTTATTTATTAACTGTAATTATGTATAAAACGAAGTTTACAATAGTTTGATGGAAACATAAAATAGACATAGTTTTTCTGTCCACCAGGACATCGAACTAATATAAAACATATATACTATATCATCAATATATCAATGGATATATACTTAAAATTTTAATTGCGAAATATTGATTAACAGCATATAGCTGGTGTATCACCAGTGCCCCGTCTTGAAACCCTCAAGAAAATAGCCGATAAAGACAGTATACATATTAATAATTGGTGTCTATGTATTGGTCGGGTTCTGTGCTGTAGTGGTTCGATGTAGGAATACTGTATCTCCCAGCACTATATTGGTTATGTTTGAAAAACTTATAATTATTATATTGCTCATAATAAGACAGTAAATTATTATTTATCTAACTATATTTGCCTGAAGCTGCTATTTGTTTTTATTTGAATCAAACAGATTGTCTAATACCATACATAATAAACAAAATTTGTTCATGCAAAGTTGAAAATTATACGTAATTTGTAAGCTATTAATATATATTAAAGTTAGATTTAAAGATCAAAGTACAGTTTTTGCTTTTTGGGTGATGGCTTTTATTCTATGAGGAATGTTATAAAAAAGTTTTACCTGGATAAATCTCTTTTTTATTAAAATCTTGACATGAATTCAAATGCAGGGATTAAAGAACAAGTCACGTACTGACCATACCAGGGGTTGTTCGAAAAATATTTTGGCTTCATTTGAAATTGTTAAAATATTTCAAAATTTCATTCATTTCACACAACTCCCGAGACAGAATATTGTCGACATTTAGTAGTTTTTTTTGCACTAAAATTGCTAATTTGTTTAGGCTTTTGGTAGATTGTGACATAGAGAAGAGACTTTTAAAAATATATACAATATACATAGTTACGAAAACAAATATTAATAATATTTGTAATATTTTGTTTCGCCTTCAATTTATGTATGTTTAGCGATTTATAAAAATTATAACATTTGGTTAATTAATACAAAATCAATATTTGTATTAATCTCGCGTTATCTTGCCGCGATAAAATTTGTGAACTCTAGTTTAGACACAACGTAGGTGTTGTGTTGGTGGCTGTGGCCTACATTCTGTTATGTCTAATCAGAGCCATAAACTATAGAGTAAAAATGTTTTCATAGTTTTGATAACAGGTTGTGAGATGTTATTCATTCATACTAATCGCTAAAGCATTATTTATACTTAAAATTACTAATAATTACTCCAAGTTTTTATTAAGTTGATATTTCTTTTATTAAAGTGTATGCTGAAATAGATAACAAAAAAGACCACGATTGAATTATACAAGATCTATTACAAACAACAAGATCTTCCAATTTTAAAAATCGAATTTCTATGTGTTAGTCTGTGGCATTATATTCCCGGTAAAAATAATTATATTCACTCTTAAAACCTATAAAACCTTTTTTCGGTTACCTCTGTGGAACTAAAGAAATGTCGATATTCAAAAGAGGTTTTGTTTATTAATTTGAAGCTTATTAAACTGATGCGATACCAAAATGTTTCGATCAGCCTTATGGGCGTATATTTTGATAACATTTATAATGATAACAGGTTGTAAAACATGGTTAGGCCTTCATTCATATGTATTTAAATTTGTTTACTTTTTGTTTTCCGGCGCTCGGACTCGTAAACTTGGGTGGTTTCCCATATAAGCCTTACGAGCGAATGTAGGTGTGTGAACCAAGTTTATTATAGTGTTTTTTCGCCTTTTGGGAACAAGAATTATTACGCATTTTATTATTTGTTATAAAATTAAAAACTAAAGTTGGGTGTATCTTATATAAATTATTATATTATCAGATTACAATGTTTTGTCAAATAATTATTATCGACAACTGTGACCATGAATACACGAAACTTCATGGGTTTAAAGTCCTTATACGTAGCTATCTACAGTAGTGCTCAAGTACTCATTCGTCTCTTTCTGACCAATTGGGTCTACGCTGAGATGAAAAGAGACAGATTACTAAGTGTAGACTTATAACAGAATATTTAGTATACGTATTTTTTTATATTCAACAGGGCAAGGAAATAACTATTTTTATTTATACATTTTTGTGATTTCAATGTATTAATTGTTCTACTAAACATAATTATTACTCGTTATGGCCGATTTACATTATCTTAGTATTTAGGAAAGTGCTTTAGGATAGTAGGTACTTTAGTTGAAACATGTAAACGCTACTTGCTTTAGTAAACGCTATGCTAAAGAACTTGCCTTTCAAGTTGTACTAAAGCACTCTCCTAAACACTAAGATAATGTAAATCGGCCTTAAGGGATCGTTTGTATCTCGTTTGAAAGGAACCTATTCAAAATATCACCAAACAGACAGATAATATAAATTAACTTAGAACTTTGTCATTATGTGATTTCACAATCACAATTAACTCACGGTGTCTGCGAGGGTGTCACCAATAAATTAGGATAAATTTATTCACCACAACAGAAAGTACAGAATTGTATTTACATAACAATACACAGTATTAAATGGGGCAAATACGCAACCGATGCGCATAAGCAATCTGACGCGCGTCTAATTATATCCTGGACGCGTCAATGAATTTCTACTACGTTTTAATTGTTACAATTATGAAGAATTTCACCAATTGGCACTGGGTTTTTTCACTCAGCACATTTGAGTGGGAACTTTACGAATGTCCGTTAATAGACTTGAGATAAAACTATACATAATCTTCCTGCTTCATGCAGACATAAGATAACTCAGCCTAATTGCACTGTTTTGACTGAGCACTATTGTCTCTTTTTGTTAAGTTGTGTTTACGCTATGATGAAAAGAGACAGATAACTGTTTAAACGGTAGAATTAGTGATTAAGTCTAATGTATAAGAGGGTAGGTCACCGTGGCTTAAAGGTAACATGAGATAATGGACGCTCAATTGTTTTGGCTTAGACTCTCTACTTGCCTGAAAAATACCAATAAAACAGATGATGCTTCTAATGAGGTATGATGCAAGGGTATGGGAGCACGAAAACATTTATAGAAATTATTGAACAAATGCATTTGCTATTGCAAATTAGTAAATTATAACCCGGCAAATTTAAATATTTCCTACACTTTATAAATCCTATACGATAGCCAAAGGGGTATCTAACCAATATTAAAATTAAAGTTCTAGTATAGAACGTATTTTCTTGTTATGTAATTCAATCGATTAATAGTCTATACTGCGTTGACATTTGAAGAGGCTTACGCAGGATTAAAGGTTTATTTATTTTGTACCACACTGTACTAAGCTCCTAAATCATATTTGAATTTAAAATAAAATATACATTATTCGGTTCTATTAACCTTGTATATAAGTATCTCTGTTTTATATTATCACAATATGACGTAGATATTTAATATAAAAATACGGTTTTTGGTTGAACTTAGATTATGCAATGGATTATGAAATTTTTAAATGCGCAATTAAAACATTCTAGTATCGTGAAGGAAGATATCATTTATATATTTAGAGGTTAATATATAAAAACCCCGATAAATAAAAACCCCCACATATGTGATTATAAGAATAAATAACAGGTTAAAAACTTAAATATATTACTGACTTTACACATTTAATAAACCTTATTACTTATAGTCTTAAAACAAAAGAGAGTGATTTTCCTCACTCATAATTACGTAATAGTATTATAGAACCTACTAATAAGGCTTATCTAAATGGCCACTCGACGTTTTTATGGAAGGTCAGCGTGGCGCACAATTGACTTTGTAGAAACCACTTTGAATTTGGCACTTCTTATTATGAAGATTTTGATACAATATACATCTTCATATTATATCAAATAATAATAATATTTTGTAAAATAACAACTTGGAAAGATTATGACAGTAAATGTGTGGTGTCAGATTTTCCTACGCACTGTGTGATGTCAGATTTTATTTGACATTATTGGCACAGTAATTAGCTAAATTTAGTATGTTTTTTACGAATTGTAATATAACTTCGGTAACGATATAAAAATCTACTTGTAATGTTTATTAATCGTCCCAAGGCGACGAAAACAAAAACGGAGAACTTATAATGACGCCATAAAACAAAAGACGATCTTTTAAAAATTTATTGCGAGTTAAAAAACTGCAATCGAGTAAATCAGATGTAAATCACTTGCGAAGTTTTTACGATCGCTTAAGGCATTTTAAAATTTTATCCGATGAATCGTCAGTTAATTGAAATGCAGTTAAACCATTTTTAGAAAGCTTTGGACGCACGCCAGCGTAACAGACACTGCATGGATTTTTGGTTCAACGCTACGGTCAAGGTTACTTAAGTGAGCGATTAAAATCATCTGCTCATATTCATTAAAGCTTCATTACATTAGCTGCCAAAATATCTTTACTTTTTTGATGTAACGTGATCTAAAGCGTTTAAATGCATTGGGACTAAAATTTAATTAAAAAGATCTTGACGAAAAAGTTTCATTATCTTCGTATTCTTTTTAATAATTTGAATTTCGAATTTTATTCTAAAGCTCTGTGTTTGTTATTTGTCGGTGTTTCTGAAAGTTGCTTTCTTTCTTTTTTTCGCTTAACGATAGGGTAATAAGCATACGACTTCTTGGTTTAACTTTTTCGGTGAAACAACCATAGTATCGTGATGACAGATACAGTATTATATTTTCCTTAAAAGTATCAAATTTCTTCATGTGTGTGTAAAATAAACGAAAATTCCGCATTCCTGCGTAACTATTGTAAACATCCTTCATAATATTGTAATGACGGAATACAATTAGGAAGTACAAGCGTTTCCCGTAGATGTGCCAGATAAATGACGTTAGATTTGGCAAACATCCACCCTATGAAGCAAGTTTATTACAATTCGACGTATTTATGACTCATTAATATTTTATCATTTATAGTATAATCTATATAGATAGCTTGATAACAATACGATAACAAAGATAATTTCAATATCTTGGAAACACAATTGTTTAAAATTTAACCTCTCTGGGGGACGCCCATGTCTCTTTCAATAATATTGTAAGACACTTTGACTAAATGATAATTAATATAAAAGAAAAGATGATCATTCTGTTTGTTTACTACTAAACAATAGTTTTTTTGGAATCCATTCTTTTTTGGAATCTACAATTTAACACAAAACAATTATTTTTACACAAAAATCATTTTGTTATTTAGTTACTTTGACAATTGACACAAAACACATGTAATGCAGTACAGTAATCTTCCATTCCGAATCCAACATTATTTCGCTGGTAATTCATCTCATAAAACCCTCTTTGGTAGTATTTTCGTCAACTTTGACAATTGACATTGATGAAACACAGATTAAATATTGTTCTAGAGTTTTTGGAATTGCATTGCTATGCTAATTGATGAGAGACGTTTAGTATGATTAAACACACGGCTAAACATGTTTAATGGTTTTGACCTTACGACGTCTTTCTCGCAATGAGGTGTTTTCTTATTGTAGTATTGACGTAAGAAAATCATAATTACTTCATCTTTATTATTAGAATATTATTTCTAATACGTAATTATTTAAAATTAATCCTATGCTATTTGAACTCATTTATTTGATAGTGCCTCTAATATATTATTTAAATATATTTTTTGTGATGGTTTCATGATCATTTGTCAATCTAATAGGCAAGTAGGTGATCAGCCTCCTGTGCCAGACACACGCCGACTTTTTGGGTATAAGGCAAGCCGGTTATGTCACAATGTTTTCCTTCACCGTTCGAGCGAATGTAAAATGCGCACATAGAAAGAAAGTTGTAGGTGCACAGCCCGGGATCGAACCTACGACGCCACAAGGCCAACACTGCTCGCTTCTATTATTCGTCTAGTCTCCTTTATCACAGAGAAAAAACAATCTGACAGAAAGATGGAAATTACCATAGAACAGTGGAGTAAGACAAATTGATTATAAGTTTTAACTAATATAATTTAAAATTGAATTAAAACAGTTTTATTAATTGAATGATGTGTTTTATATCAACCCAGATAGTTATTCTACAATCAAAGTTACGCGATATATGTAATTTGCTTATCTACTTTTTATCGCTGTTCGGCCTAAAAATACAGGTAAACAAACTACTGTGCTAAACTAAATCTGCGCTCCAAGGTCAAGATTCAAGGCTGAGAGCAAACCAGGCGCGTATTTTCAACAGGATGTTTATAAACTCCATTGATTAGTTAACATCGTAAAGTTTTTAAACTGATACCTGTAAGCGTGTGGACTGATCTATGGGTGTACTATCTCGCTGTTTAGACATATGCTATGACAACTATTTTTATTTTGGTGCTAATTATGCAGCTTCTCTTCACACTCAGTTGTCATGTATAAGAATTTAACCTAACACCCATTTAACATACAGTATAATATGTTAGAGGCTAATGAAAGAAGATAACGAAAAAGCGCGGCAAATTAAAAAAATGTTAGTATGGTATCCCTAAAAGTTTGATATATTTTGTGGATTAAACTTACTTGATACTTGATTTTATTTTATTATTTTTACATTGATAGTAACTGTATTTCTATGAAATAAAATACTATACGTATTTAGTCTATTACTATTGATACTTAAAGTGACTAGCATTGCATGGAAACCTAAAACTATATTTATTATGAAACACAACTTTATTCGGAATAATCAAAATCAGAATCCAAAAAAACCAACAAACAAAGTTTAGGCTATACCTGTTAACTATTCGGAAAAATATATAATAGAAATAAAAATGAGTAATTGCATGAAGTATCAAGACAATAAATCATACTAACCTAAGAAATTCAATGACATTCTGTGTTGCCATCCGAAAGTTTTAAAATAATTCAATTATCTTCTTTCATTAGTCAGACTTATTACCGACTTTACAAAAAGGTACGCACTCACCGCATAGTATGCACGAATACGAAGCTACTATAATATATTGTGAGCTCTTTTATACACATTTCAAGTCTGTAACATCTGTATAAAGGGATCCTATACCTAATTCAGGCTAAACGTGTTTCGGAACGAGAAAAATGAAAAAATAAAACGCACTCGCGACAACAATTTTTGAGTAGCGGAGACTTTATAAATTGTTTTTAAAATGTCCTAATCTAACGATAATGTTTTGATATAAAAAACTGTTGGCTCGGAAAGATGATATTTGTATTGTTAAGTGTCAAAACATGACATTTGATAATCGGGTAGGTATATATTTATAAATCGTATCAATGCCCCGATATATTTTTGTTTTATATCAAATTTCAGATATACCTGAAACATACTCCGAATAAATTATGTAATTTTCATATAGTCAACAATATTTTGTACTTTAGAAGCTATCATTTTAGTTTTCCCACTGCCCAACGATAGGCATATTCCTTTAATCGATAAGAATATCGATATTTACAAAAATATCAGCTTTGAAAGAGAAGAAAAAAAAATATAAAAGGAAGTTTAGTTAAAAGAGAAAGTGCACTAGCCCCCACACTAGGATTCCCTGTGTCGTCGGCAGCTAGTCTCTTCTTGTAATTATTTCTATATAACACTTAAAATTTTATAATCAAACTACTCAATCAAAGTTCCGACTGACCTATAAAATATAGGAAAGTAGACAATATAAAATGGAAATAGATCGCAGTTGTCACTATACTGTCAAATAATTAAATCGATTTTACAGCGATATACTATTGCAAATATCTGAAGTATTTACATTACCTTATCGAAATCATTGCTCACGTTTATTTCGGGACAAATTTACGTGACTGACGCATGTCGTAATCGATTGAGGTAATCCCTTAACAAACACTGTAATGCTAAAATATTGGGGATTTTGAAATTACTTTGAAATAAAAGGAAAAGAGGTCGTTATTAAACTCTCGTGTATTAAATCTTTTTCTTTTAAGACTGAAGATTAAAGGCATCTGTAAGTTAACAATGCCTATAGTATAAACATGTGGTTTTAAGTTCGATTCCGGGTAAAATAATTAATATTTCTGTGGTAATACAAGCCCCATATGTCCCATGAAATTGTTGCCGGACTGCAAACCACGTTTAATTTGTATACTTATTCATAAAAACTAATTCAATTTAATTGCACTGTTTTGTCTCTTTCTATCAAATTGTATGTACGCTGTCATGAAGTGTCAGATGAGTACAGTATATCATACATACCCGTTTTGTTAAAAACAATATCTAATATCTTAGAAGAAATTCGAGAACTTTGAAAGCATCGTAAGCTGACATCATTCGACACTTAAAAATGCGCTGTGTAATATAAGAAATGTCTAGACCAACAGTAAACACTAGGTACTGCAATATGATAGCTTTTGTTTTATTTTGCGACGCTTGTAACAGGACACAATAATTTAATACGCAGTTTATTTTGTTTTTAATTTGGGTTTTTGCTATTTAATATGCATGAATGTCTCGTTGAAATTAAACAGTTGAAATTAATGGACAATCGTAAATGAACGAAACGAAACATTCGCGATTCACGAGGACTGGCATTGAAATAAATTATATATTAATAATTTCTTATTTTCTAATTAATTATTTCTGAAATAAATTATACTGATACGTTCTTATATTATTTAAGATACCCCAAAACTCCAATCAAAGCATGCTTTATAAAATGTGAAATTGTACCCCTTTTGGATGCGATAATGAATCAATATAAACAGTATATAGGGATAACCAAATTTTTGACTGTGTTAGTTTTCCATTTATTGACTCAATTGCCTAAAACATTCCATTACCTCACCGTGCATTGTGCATTTGGCGACGTGAAGCCGCATTTCAATTCCCATTTTGAGCGTGATTCAGAAATTTGGCTGCAAAACTTTCAACGATCTATTTGAGAACTTGTAATACATCCTTAATTTCAACGCTGTACCATTAAGGTACCGTCTTTTGCTTTACGATTCCAAATTTAGTTGGTCATGGAATGGAGTTTGAATAATACATAGTTCTAGCGTAACGCTTTCTAATCAACTGTTTCTTCCTATATAAAATGAAACATTAATATATTTCTATTTTGTTCTGTTTTAGAAATATCTGACGAATGCTCATTGATGATTGTAGGGTATAATCAATCTATAAACATTCGAATTTTAGCATTAACCTCTTTAGTCATTGGTAATCCAAACCTCGCCAAAAATTGATATGATTCTAAAATCTTTACTTTAAATTTGAAAGACAACAAGATTATCGGATTTAACGTTTGATTATAAACATTGACTTTTATTCATACATTTAGTTTTGAAAAACGTTTATAAATTCAACTAAGCCCCTATAAAGAATTTCATATTAAATAAAATATCCGTACTATCAGTGTAATGCAAAAGATAATCAAGGCCCCTCCTCTACGCGGTTCTTATGATGTATCACATAATTCAGAATACGTTAGCTTGGCATCTAGTATTACCGTTAGGAACCAGATGGCGCCAGTTATCCACAGGGTATGCACAGGTTATGCATATAGGCCACTAAAATAGTTTTAGCAAGAAAAATACCTGTGTGAACTTAAGTGAGGTCTGTGGTTTGTAAAAGGTTTTGCGCTTAGAGACTTCAGCGTTGTCATTTGTTTCTACGTAAGATTGTGCCAAGTTATAAGTTAATACAATAGTAAAATATGATTTTTGTAAATTATCTTTAAGGCCCTATCCCAGCACGAATTGCTGTGTCAGTGTCTCGGAGTGGACTGCGAGTCGCAGTGAAGAGCTGGAGGCTGGAGCACTGATGCACGGCCCGTAATAACAATTAGTTATGTAAAACATTAAATTAATTTAATTTTATCAAGTTTTTTTCGGAAATGGATTACTTGGCTTGCGATAAAATATATCGTGTAAATTTTAAAATCATGTTCTATATACATTTTCGTCATAAAATAAATTCAAATTCAAGCTTTGTCTGGATTTTTTTCTATCGAGCGAAGTTATTTAAATGGTGTATCGATCTTTCAAAATGGATACATAAACTACTCAACTCCACCATATATTTTTTCCATTCGCCCTATTTCAAAGAAATGATGACGAAATATGGAAAGAAACAATGTACTTTATTGGAGTTTGGCGACCAGCCTTGCGATTCTGTAACTCACTTTTCGAACTCGCACAGCGGTTTTCGCAGCGGCGGTCGCTCTCAAATCAGTCGTGAAGCAGTCATTTTACGATTTGGTATTCTGATAAACAATAAACTACAAGCTCCCTCCTTATCCTGCAAGGCAGATAGGTCCTTAATGATGTTAGTGTCTAAGTAAGACTTGCAAAATATAACTGTCGACTAACAAAAAAACTACGTATTTAAGGGGTGTCGGCAAATAATACATTATAGTTGGACTATTTTCCATACTAAAATTGGTTAGATAAGTAGTAAATATTATTTTACAAGTCATTAAACTAAACCATAAATTTCTGTTTGCGTGGGATGTCTTTCATTGACAACCTATGCCCTGAGGAATACTAAACATGTTTTCTTTAACGATTTGTTTACTTGTAATTTAATTTAGTCATCGTCCAAGTTTAAATAGGATTGGCAGCAAGTTCGTTTTCATACGAAATTCATAATTTAATTTAAATTACTTGTCGACTTTTTTATTATAACGCACGTTAGTTTAAATATTCAGGTATTCATTACGTGGGTATTTTTCCAACGATAAAACCATAAACAAAATGCTTCATAAATCTAAAATAATAATAACTGTTTGTCAAATCAAACATTTCTGTTGTACTGGAATGGGATTTTCGTATATGTAAACACCAGTTTCGGTTGTCATTTTTAGTGTCAGCATAATTGTTAGTATATTCCAACACATTTGATTGTTTGCCTTCATGCTATGTAATGCGATCTAGCGGGCAGCGTGGGACCGCTACAAAGTCGGTACCTCGATTATTTCTAAGTATAATGTTTCGAATCACATGATTCTAAACATTCCTGAAACAATGTAAACCATCGCTATCTTGATTGAAGCAGTAAATATTTTATCTCTCATAATGGCCAGTAAACTGAAAATATGTATCTTATAATTAAGGCGCGGTCCATTAATAAATAATTCATTTTATTCTATCGTGATCGTAAAATGTAGAAAGGGCCTTAAACATGATCATAATGTCGTGTGAGATTAAATAATCGTTGAGTATACTTTCATTCAGTTACTCACGTTTATAGTCATGAACTCAATCGATAAATACCATAGCATAGCTTTGCATTAAGATAACAGGTGCAGGTTTAGTGATTATATTATTTTAAAACTTTTTTAATATTCATTGTAATATAATCATTAATCAAAATAATACAACATTCTGTATTGACAATTTGCGATGTCTTTATCTCTATGGTCTACAATGACAATGTGTTAATTGCCAAATGTCACTCACGAAACGTCACGTAAATCGCGCGGCGGGAAATAATTTTTCGTTTGTTTTTTCTACGAGTGACTTATGCTAATATCTATGTAACAACGAAATGTGTATGTAAGTTACAACATAAACGCTTAAATTGACTATTAAATACTGTATAGGAATATGAGCAGCAATTTCTGTCTCGATTTACGAGCCCGTCGATATTGAAAATTGCTCATGAACTTGGCCTATGAGCTAAGATTGGGTCAAATAGATACAACGGATGATTGGATGCCCGGCATTATATTCATTGAAGCAATTAATTCTATATTGAAGCCCGTTTAGATTATTTTTATTAAAAGCTTTAATCTAAAGAAGTGGAATACCAGTAAAGGATTGTTGATGTGATATACTTTTGCGTCTATAATAACTCAGTATCATTAAAGACAAAAAATCTTCAGCGTCTTTTCAGGTACTCTCTTATTATCTTAAAAACGTAAGCAAAATATTTTTTTATGTTTGTCTATCATTTATATATCTGATGTCCTATTTTTATCTCTATAGTAGTTGCCCGTTTTATGATTAATATCCGAGAGCGGGGTCCTTTAGGGTCACAGTGAGCCTATCTAAGGGATTATCCCTAAATTATTAACGCTTTAATTTAAATATTTGAACCGTATTTCATTACCTCTCTAAAGTAAATTGTATTAAATATTTAACTTTATTACGTATAGACGAATTTTAGGTTCACAGTATTATTTATGGTTAAGAATTTACCTTTTGTATAGTTCAGAGTAAATTTTGATAGTATTTATAATAACTATTTAGTTATTATATATACACACTAGTGGACCCGACAGACGTTGTCCTGCTTGATATTTCAAGCGATTAGTAAAGCAAAGTATGAAAGTACCGACTGCAGCGCCATCTGGCGGGCTAATTTGTGAATCTAAACCATTCCCAGATCCCCTTGAACACACACAAAAAAATTCATCAAAATCGGTCCAGTCGTTTGAGAGAAGTTCAGTGACATACACACTCACAGAAGAATTATATATATAAAGATGATAATGCATATGAATTTGCTTTAGACTTAAAAACATACGCAAAACGAACATCTTTTAAAATTCCAGAACATGCCTTTAGCTTTAAATAATCATGTTAGGCAAACAAAGAATAAATACCATTACCATACAAGGCTTTATGGGTTATTATTGCAAGGAATGTATCAGGATGGCGCCATATACGCGTTTTTAACATTTACTTAAATTGCAGCAAGTTGCCTAATTGACTTAACAATGCCAGTTTCGGTTCCGTGCACTTGTTAATGGCATATTTTACTAGGAATGGCCTGTGGTCGAAGTAAGTTGTTCTATATAAAAAGTCTCGGACCCCTGTATTAGTTTCTCATCGGACATCGAGGCAGATACGAAATTCCACCCGTATCACCTTGACGTCCGTCGTATCATAACTGAGCGTTTATTAAGGCACTTTTTACAGTGCACCACCACTATAAGGAACCATCTACCCACTGATGTGTTTGAAAAGAGCGTACCAATTCTTAAAAGGCCCACAAAGCACTCGCGATTCGTCTGGCATTGAGAGTGTCCATGGGCAGTGGTATCACTTAACATCAGGGGATCCTCCTGCGCATTTACCCACTGTTCTAAGTATTTAAAAAAGTCAGCATGTTTATGTGTTTATGTAAAGAAATAGTGTGGCAGCTAAAACTACCTTTAGCCCAGCTTTTATAAAAAAGATCGTGGATGCCTAGTCCATGAAGTCGTCAATATAAAAAGTGTCATTGTCCAATTCTACAAACGACGTCCTAGAGTCGAGTCGGTCGTAAGAGCTCTCGAAGTAGCAGAAAGACGTGAATAGGATGTGTAAATGCATTTCTAATTAGAATACCAAAATGGGCCAAATACTAGGTTTAAGAAAATCGTTAAAAAGATACATTAGTCCTACCGCACATGGAGACATATTGTTGCAAACAGAATGATCTACATGTATCAAGCGGTCAATAGCTCTTGAATCTTGGTCATTATGCAATAAAGGCGTTTGATTAATCAATAGAGAAGAGTGGGTCCTGCCGACTCCTGCGACCCATTCGCACTAACAATATACTTCCTCCAGTTTTGTTTCTAGTTTATTTGTCCCCTACATAACTGATCTACAACTGTTACCTATTCATAAATCTATGAATGTTTTGTGTTCTTTAATTTAGCATAGAGAATTCTGAGACCGGGTTCTGAAAAATTGATTTAATTTTTTATACATAAATTAAATACATACATAGATTTAAAAAATGTGTGACGTCACATCAGGAGGGGGGGGGGGGGTTATAAAAATATGACAACCTGTGACAAGGACGGGGGGAGGGGTTCAAAAGTCCTAAAATTCGTGTGACGTACTTTATGGATGGCCCCTTAACTCTATTTAAAATGCGTGCATTAAAATTCTATCGTTCAAAACCTTGAGACAAAAGTCTCAACTAGATTGTATAAGAAATTATTGAAGCGTTATTTTTTATTTACGAGAACACTACGAGTGCATTAATATAGTTTCATTTCATTCAATTGAATCTGGTACAACCGTTGTTTGAATCAAAATTGCCTAGTTCATACAGCTGCATATAGATGCTATTTATTACATATTTAGCCGCTGAGATATTTTTATTTGTTAGTGTAAACGACTGAAAAATCGTCAAATAGTATCAATTTTTTTATATTACAAACTATACATAGAAGTAACAAACATTGTTGAAACAGTTAAATAACACATTAAACTATTGTGTCATTGAAGTTTCTAAATGTGACCTATATAGTTTTATGACTACGTTCATTGTAATACATAGGAACGAATTTATTTTTAGAATTTATTGTGTAAATTTATTCTATTAAATAAAGTTTATTTGCATAGAAGTCAAATCTTGGAATTAGGTACATGTGACTCAGTGTTTGCTAAGCAATAAGGTTTGCTGATTACCTAATAATATGTATTATTATTCTACATTTATCGCAGTTGGAAATGCCCATACATCTATTATTTACTGATATTTTAAAGAGGAAATAATTTTTAAAGAACTCTTTCAATATCAGAATGCTACATTACACTAAATATTTTATTTCTAATATATACGTATTTTAAAAAGTCCAGTGATTTCGGGGCCGGCCAGTTAATTACAAAATAACGGATAAAATAACTTAAGTTAATTTTGTTTACGAAATTCAAATATCCTTCAAATGAAACCTTGGCTTTGATAATTAAATAACGTTAAATATTTATATAAAATATTGATTCATTGCTGTACATATACCGGTCATTATATACTAGGTATTAAAAATGTAAGCACCTGCACACGTAGATGTTTGAGTTTCGCTTTCAGTTCTCAGTTTCATCCACTGGAGATACACTGCAACTGTCACTATCAAAATTTAGTAAAAACAAAAACGTATCAACTCCCGCGCAACACCGGTTTTATAACACAACGGACATGCGTTCTATCTCGCGAGCAACCATTGACTGAACATTTAGTCAGACCGAACCAGTTATTATGCTCTTCGACACGTGGTATCAGGATGAAATGTTTATCGGTGCAGTTTTTTTTTGGAAAATAGGCGTCTGTTTCAATTGCTCTTATAAGAGATTCTTTGGGTAAGAATCAGAGTCGTGACTTAGCGCTTAGTATGACTCTCTCGAAGTAGGATCTCTTTCTCCAGGTTTGTCAAATACTGTGAGGAAATCCGGAGACTGGCAGCTAAATACAAAGAGCGGTTAAGCTGTCAACTGAATGAACTTGCTCGCCAACTCACCATTAGACAGTATGTGAGTCGACTAAAACGTCACCATATTCCACTGCTAGAAGACCGACAATAGCTCTAGAAATAAGATGAGTAGATGCTTCAAATGGGAACTCACTGCACATGACAGCACCACAGAAAAAACTTGCTCATAGCCTTGGGGCTGATTGCAAATAACCGCAGAAAAAAAAAGGTTGGTCAAATCCAGCGTTTTTAACTCTTTAGTATTATTTTATACCTCTTACCCTTTGACTGGATATCGTAGGTGATCAGCCTGTTGTACCTGACGATTTTTGTGTCTAAGGGGTTTGGCTATATTGAAAGGCCATTTCGTAGTACTTCTTGGACTACCGAAGAAGAGAAATAGAGAAGTCGAATCAAGTTAAACGAGCGTGTATATAACATATGAGGAAAACCTTCGAAAGCTGTGATTCAGATTTAGCGGATGACATCAGCGATGCAACAAATCCTTAGGAATGTAGAAAGTGTGCACTCCGCATGTTATCAGTGACGCAAGTTCTATTATCAATTTCAGGAGATTATTTCATATTTGCGATAATGAGTCAAAATGTATGTAATCGTTTTTCCCATTTATTAAGTAAGGTGGATATTTGAATGATTACCGTCAATGCTAGATTTTGTATGTTTAAACAAGTTTATTTTACTAGAAAACTCATAAGACGCATGACACTGTAATTGTCTAATTAAATAAATACGTTAATATTTAAAAATAACACTGATCTTGCAGAAATATGTTTGCATGCCCCATTTGGGGATACGGGACTTAGTACATACAATAGTGTCTATGTACTATTCTTAAAATAATTATTGAGTAATACTACCTAACATTTGGTGAAGATTTTCAAAACATATGACTGGTTGAATAGTAATTTCAAAGAATCAAACAAATTTATTTTTACTATAATTATTACTGTGTTGCTATGTTTAAATAAAATTCCCGCAATTATTATTAATGACATAATTGTCTAATAACATGTTTTGAACTAAGCATTTTTAAAGGAATATTATGCGGTTTTCCTCAATAGTAACACAAATTGTATTTAATTAACATTCATCTGTACCTGAAATCGTGACATTACGTTTTCCGTTTCATTAATGAAATTATTCAACTGAAATTATTCTTGATTAACATATTTTCTTTTGCAAGAAGCTTCTTATTTAAAATAGATACAAGAACATAATAGTCTTAAGTTGGGCTAGATCGTGATATTAAATTGTGACTCAATTTATAATTTAAAAATGCAAGAAGCGGCCTGTCCCCGCTTCGCATGACTGGACAATAGTCTCGTAATAAATTTATCTCTTATTATTGAAGAAAGAAAGAAAAGCTTTATAACACATAATAAAAATGGATGTATAGTTAAAAGAGAAAGTGCACTAGCCCCCTCAATAGGATTCCCTGTGTAGTGGGCAGCTACTCTCTTCCATTTGACATATTAATGGTTTTAGATACTTGACTTAATAAATTCTACATAACACTTACTATAATTTAACTACTGTTGAACAAGAAGAATACTTTTTGAGCAGCCTTGCGATTCTGCAACTCACTTTTCGAAATCTCACAGCGGTTTTCGCAGCGGCGGTCGCGCTCAAATCAGTCGTGAAGCAGTCATTTTATGATTTGGCATTCTGAAAAGTAAGTTACAGAATCGCAAGGCTGATATTGCTAAAGATTGTAAGTGAATCTATAAAGTTTTGAATCGATAGTAAACATTTTTAAGAAAGAAGTTAACGTTGAAAGGGTTTTTGAAAGAGAAAAAGCAAAAGAAAACCCTTTTGGGTATGTAGATTTGCGTTGTGTATGATGTGATGTGGTCAGTGTTTGTTTCAAAAAATCGGTATTAAGTACTTATTCTACCCGTTAGAAGCTTTGTATATTTGTATATATAGCTTTGTGTGATAAGTATAGTTGATAATGTAGTGTGAATTTACGAAATCGGTCCAGAAGTTTTGGGTTTAATTACAAAGTTCGGCCTGGGTCATCGGGGTGACTTAAATAATAGAGGATTTTAGTTTTACTCTATATTAACCACTCGCATACAACAATAGAATTTATGCGAAATAATGAAATGTTAATTGTTATGTAACGAATGCAATGTAACAGTTGAACAGAGTGCCTACGTCTGGCTATACTCTCGGGTGGTAACTGCGACGATTTAGGAAATCGCCATGCCTTGGCTCGTACATTATGTCTTTGTAATAGTAGTGCGGATAGCGTTATTAATATCTGACACGCCTCGCAGAAGGGCTTTGTGTCTGTGTGATATTGTTAATATCGTTCCCTATATACATTGTTAGTAAAGCATGTATTTTTCTCATAATCAACTTAGTTATACAGTAGTTTATACTATAGGCGCTAAAGCCCTTTAAGGGTCTTTTACATTCCTGAGAAAATAGAAATTAAACGGATAAAGAAAAAATAGTGCGTGGAGTCCCTCCGCGCGGAAGAAGTAAAACTTTGTAAAGTGGAAATGAAAATAGGAAGAGGTAGAAATTGATTTTTAGTGAAATCATATTGTTTCTTCAAGATAAACTTTATTGGCATTGATAACAATTTACAATTGATCTTTTAATTATCATTTTCGAGTGGAGAAATATCCAAATCTATAATATTTTCAATGGGATTATTCACTCTCGCTGTGTCTCTTTCTATTCCCCCTCCCCACGAGCGTTGAACGTTTAACGCAACAGTGATTTCATACCCCTTCCATGGTTGCGTTAAACGTTTAACGCAACCTTGTTGAAGACGCATTAGAAGTTTCACTTCAATTATTTCCACGTTTAATTAATATGCTATCCTTATTCGCAATATTTCTCAGCAAATGTGCGAAAACTTTACTTATTGGCAAAAAATAATACTGGATGTTGACCCTAATGTTTTTAACAGACTTACATTTAACTAAAATATTCTGAATGACAACCATGCACAATGTACGGAAGATTTTGAAAACGAAGTCCCATATAAAATTGCATTTATACTGTAATTTAAACAAAATTCTTATTCTACCAGAACCTCTATACTGGAGGTTACTCGTGAACAACTCGTTTTACCAACCCCGTTCAATCGTTCACTTCACTCAAGGAGTCAGTTGGAGACGCGAATTTGTCTCGAATTTTTTAACACTCACAGAATCACCATACAGATGACTCCCTCGCTGTCGTAATTCTACCCGTTATTCCCATTATTCTGGGATATGGATGCGAGTAGGCATAGGTAGTTAGTGGTCACATCGCCCAGGTACAATTTAAGTTCTGCGCAATTAAGCGTTAATAATTAAACTCGGGTTTATAGGGCGAAATTATTAAGAACTAGTTGACCTGCCATTTCACGAGGGTGCAATTAATATCAATATGCGTTATATATTCAAATAGCTTGCGTTTTGGGGACGTCTTTTGTGAATCAAACCTACGTGAACACGAAACACGAAATGGCGCGTAGAATATATTCATAAAAATAGTACGTACCACAGGTTACATTTTCAAAATATAAAACCACTCGCATGTCATCTTCATAGAACCTGATGGCAACTATAGCATTATTAAAACATATCAATAATTAAAACATCAAAGCTTTTTTACTTACTACTTATATTTATATTTTTAATATACTTATATTTTTAAGTATATTATTCCAGTCTAATATTCTAGAATACCTACCTATTCATAAATTTTAGTATTATTACTCGTATCACTTTAAGAATTAAGGATTAAATCAATTTGTGACTACAATAAAGTACGTAAATTACAGCCGTAAAATAATTTAAAATGCAGGAAAATTCCTAGCCGTAATTGATAGGTAGCTCAGAAATAGGTTTCAATTAGCTCGCCTGTTGCACACTTGTTGTCTTGCTGTTATCAATGTGGGTCGCTCTGATGCAATGTATTGTTCTACATCCTACATTCATTTCTTCCTATATATTTTAATGATTACTTTTAGAACTTATTGCTACTATAAATAGTATTCTTTATATTTATTTATGACTTTCTTGACAACGGCGTCGTCAGACGGGAGATTGATCAAAAATAATCGCCTATATATTTCGAGTCTCCTTCGTATAAATATTATATATATTTAAGCATTATTTATATTTAAAATAAGTATTATTATACAGAGATGTAAATTGGGGTTCTTTTAATTTTTTTTATTAACAGGTCAATCGAGCAGGGTGCTCACCTGATGTTAAGTAAAACTGTCGCCCATGGGCACTCTTATTGCCAGATGGTTCGCGAGTGCGATGCCGGCCTTTTAAGAATTAGTACGCACGTTTGAAGGACCCTAAGTGGAGTTGGTTCGGAAAACTTCAGTCGGCAGCTGGTTCCACATAGTTGTGGTGCGCGGCAAAAACTGCCTTTAAAACGCTCAGTTGTGGAACGTCGTACGTCGATAATATGGAAATTTTAATAGTATTTAGAAAAAACGTTCAAATTGTTAGTGTAAGTGTTATTTTTATTAATAATTTAATTACATTCAGCATAGTACCTAACAGAATTTAGTCTAGACTTCGTAATCTTCTGAGAGACTACTCTTACGGCCAAAATTAATAATATATCTTCAAGCTAAGATTAAAAACAATCTTGGATTGATTCATATCTAAAGACCGATCTCCAATCTGCATGCCAATATAACAAATCTGCTATCCGATTGTTTATTTGAACACAGCAATCTTCTGCGTGATCCTTCCCTCTCGACCGCGTTTAGTTTTTTTCGTTTTAGTGACTTGTGATCTTTCATAATTAAAAGATTGTTGCTAAACCAAAGTCTTATCAAATAATCCTATCGTCATAAAATTAACCACTGCATTAATGATTAGCAAAAGATTTCCGAAGCCATTTCTTCGAAATCGTTATCAGTTATGAGGTTTCCGATAATGTTGATATAACTGCTGTTTTATAATACATACATCCTTAAACAATGACCGATATAAGCGATACTTCGTCTAAATACACATCGATTTTCAAACAAGACCTGTATTCAAAACATTATAATTGTAATCACAAGTGACTTCGTTGTATTTTGCATAAACTAACAATTCGAGTCCTTCAAGAAAAGAGCGTACCAATTCTTAAAAGGCCGGCAACGCAAAACTATTGCGTTAATATAAATATGTATTTTGTTTATTTCACCTTTCTGCTTCTGCTTTTGTAGCTAAAACAGCTTAGGTTTCCGTTTCTCATATTAAACGTCAAGATAGAACAGATAATATCCAGACATTTTGGGCAAATCACAACTGAAGAACATGATAATGACGCAAACATTGTTAGAGATATGCCAAATAGCGACGAACTCTTGCGGATAAATCGATATCCAACACCATACCTAGAAGATTTTATGGTTGGGAGAATGTCATGTAGCTGAATTGTCTATGGTAAAAAGAGAAAGAAACACTTGCTTGTTATTATCTAATATCAAATTGGTTTGTCTTACTTATGGATCAGTGATTCGGTTAGTTTTTTTACTAAATTGTCTCGTAACTGAGACATTCTTGGATAATACAATATACCCTAATTTAAGATTAATAAGTAGGTAATTGAAATCTACCTGAATTTACTAAGAGAATAATTAACAACAATGTGTTCTAACTTAGTAACTATATTCCATTAAGAGAATACTGTTCTTGTATTCTGTTTGTATATTTTTTTAAAGGAACACCCTGCAAACGGGCAGAAGGCTCATCTGATATTAAGTGATACCGCCGCCCATGGATACTCTCAACGCCAGATGGCTCGCGAGTGCGTTGCCGGCCTTTTAATAATAATTGGTACGCTCTTTTCTTGAAGGACCCTAAGTCGAATTTTTTCGGAAGTACTTCAGTGGGCAGCTTACACATAATGTTGGTTTTTAAATATAACTCATACAACCATTATAACACACAAGTACTTATTACTAATTTAATAGGAGTATTTTAAAAATGCCTATTATAAACTCAAAAAACTAAAGCTTAATACGCTTAACGTCTTTCGTTATATTCGTAAATATCTTCTTAGATCAAGTATGGAAAAGATAAACGCAAAGGTGTTAATTTGTAGATGAATATATTACCTTGAGTACGGTCAACCGCTTGGAGTTTATATTCATATAAACAAAAATGCAAGTTAAATATACCAATTTGTCCACAGTGACCTCATCGGTCTCGTAAGCAAGTTTATGTGCACACTGCACAGGTGTTATACAGCTCGGAATTCCTAATTATATTCTTAATTATATATTATTTACACTATATCTAAAATTATCAACATCAAAGGCACTGACAAAGGTTTCAAATGGTTAATGGTTTTATATCTTTCTAATATATAAAATTCTCGTGTCGCGGTGTTTGTGGTTAAACTCCTCCGAAAAGGCTCGACCGATTCTCATGAAATTTTGTGTGCATATTATGTCTGAAAATCGGACAACATTTATTTTTCATCCCTTTAAATGTTAAGGGTAGTCCAACCCTAAATATTTATTTTTATTTTTAGATATTTTCTTCTGTTTTTAATTTTTTACATACAGCCCCTAACTTTCTGGCATTCTGATAAACAATAAACTACAAGCTCCCACCTCATTAGAAATGACTGCTTCACGACTGATTTGAGAGCGACCGCCGATGCGAAAACCGCTGTGTGAGTTCGAAAAGTGATTTACAGAATCGCAAGGCAGGGTTGAACGTCTCACGCTCAAGCCAGGTTAACTCTGCTCGTAGTAAATGCTTAATTAATAATAGAATAACTTTTATTGTTACAATCTATAGAATTAGATAAAGATAACGTTCCGTTTAATTGTAATTGATCGGCATCATCTCTAATCCAACATGTGTCGATACGTCATGTTACGTCCACAATCAGAATCGAACACGTTTCTTCTAGCGTCTTTTGTTTTACATACTAACCACCCTGATGCTCTAATAGACTTTTACGCAATTGGGGGCCTCATAGCCTAGCGGTCTTATTAAGTGGCAGCTAGGTGAGGGGTACCGGGTTCGATTCCCGGTTCGATGGCAAGTTTTAATTTCATTTAAATTTGTTCTCGGCCTTTGGGAGGGTTGTGCGGTACCGGGCGAGTGCCTAAACCGTACATGGAGGACATGGTCGAATTTCTAAGGCAAAAAGCACGAATTATAAAAATCTCATACTTGACGCTGGCTAATGCACAAACCGTGCCAGAGCCATAAAAAAAAGGACGCAATTACTATAATAATCTTTCATTCGTTCATAAACGATGCGAAATGCATGTTATGTTCTAGGATTAGTATATCTCTCAATAAATAAATAGTTAATTTCTTGCGAGTTTCACAATTGAGAGTATTACGAAAGCGGGTGCTCTAAATGATCTCTAACAGAAAATTGATCGCAACCAACACTGCTTATTACAGATCGAAAAGCCAGGAGTCGATATTGCTCATTGATATGCTTGATGGAGCGATGACGATTTATTGTGCATTTATTCTATACTTAACGCGCGTGGCGGAAAGATAACATCAAAGGCGGTCATTATATTGATAAATGACATTGTCTTGTCCTTTGAGGACAATATATGTTCCATCGAGACTTGTGCAATATTATTTCTCGCTTAGGTAACGTCTGTAACGGTAGACAGCTTTCATAGAACCCAGAAGCGAGCCAGCTAAGCCAATATCAAAAAAGACAGATTGTAAGCATTTTGGACATTACGTGTAGAAACGCTTGAGTTCGGCATGTGTTGGCATGTAATATGTAAGAAGCCGGGCTCGAATAAAGTAAACTGGTAATTGTGAACGTGGTCTTATAGTCATTAAGACGCATTGTCAGCTATTGTATCGATTTGAATTGAATGCATAGGCGCCGCAAAGTTATCAAACAGATCCATCGGCAGATAAGAATTCTAGTTATAGGGCAAATTATAACCGCTGTCATTACAAAGCCTTGGTGGTGACAGACGGTTAAAAGCTATATCTTATAAAGAGGTTTTATTTAAATTCAAACTCAAAATAACTTTATTCATAAAGGTAACCAAATACACTTATGAACGTCAAGAGAAAAGATGTTGAAAGATTCTAAATTTACATTTACTACCAGTTCGCAAGTCAAGGGCGAAGAGCGGGTAAGAAGAACTGGCAAGAAACTCTCCGCCACTCTTTTTGCCAAGTTTTGAGTCACACAAATTGTTTATAAGGCTGAGTAGCCATAAATATTTGAATTGGAACAAATCAATCCCAAGTACTCTTAGATGAGTTTAATGTCTCAACAATTGTGAAGCATAGAAGCAGTATTGGCCTAGTGGCTTCAGCGGGCGACTGTCATCCCAGAAGTCGAAGGTTCGATCCCCGGCTTTGCAAACTGTGTTCAAACGGGAAGGGAAACATCGTGAGGAAAACAGCTTGACCCAAAAGTCGACGGCGTGTGTCAAGCACAGAAGGCTGATCACCTATTTGCCTATTAGATTGACAAATAAACAGATAGAGAAATCTGAACATGCGATTGAACATAAACGACCTGTAAGTATGACTGAAAGTGCTAAAGGCTAAAAAAATTCCTTATTGTCCATTAAATATACAGTTAAATATAAAGTAAAAAACTAAAAGATACACATGTACTATCAAATTATTTCAACCATGATGAATAAAGTGCATTGATAACCTTTCATTGTCAACTAATTAAATTCTGTTTTTTCTTTTTACCTGTTTACCTTCTTGTATTATGAAAAAAAAAACTATATGTGGAGATTTGTAATTGGCCTACAATGTTATATATATATAAAACTATTTATGTATTGTGCTGTGAATCTTCTGAATAATTAAATAAATATTATATAATTCACACCCTACAGATGTAATGTAAAATTACTAAAAACTGTATTTGTTTGTAGATAGAGGCATTATTACCTAAATATTGAACCAAAGCTTCCTCTATGACTCAGTTTGGTTAATGCTTGTTAAATTCAATGTTTTTTAATATCCAAGGCACGGACTCATCAATAGTTTTTTAGTTTTTAAGTCCCAGAAACTTACGAAAGAGACGTAATGTCCATAAAAGGACTTAAACTAATAAATATGACTTCACGTCGCAAAAATGTCATTTACTCATCATTTCATGCATGCTTTAGATCGTTTTTGGTTAAAAATGTTAGTCATAAAATTTCAAGTACATTTAGAATATAGTCTCAGACCTCATCTAATATATAAAATTCTCGTGTCGCGGTGTTTGTGGTTAAACTCCGTCTGAGAATCGGACAACATCTATTTTTCATCCCCCTAAATGTTAAGGGTAGTCCGTCCACCCCTAAATATATTTTTTTTCTGTTTTTTTACGATACAACATTAAAAAATACATACAACCCCTAACTTTCACCCCTCTATGATCAACCCCTATTTTTTTATTATAAATGATATAAATGGCAAAACGAGGTTTACCGGGTCAGCTATTAATAATATAATATCTTCATAAATCTTTTATAATCGAATATTCCAACTATTTATTTTTGATATTTACTCTATATATCAAATACATAGCTTGTTCAATCAAGGAAGTTGGCACTTATATATTGACAAATGAAATCAAAATGTATCTATTCATTTAGATAAACTTATGACGTTAATATTTAATATAGCGGGTGAGAATACAAGAAACTCTCCACATCTCTTTGAAAGCACCAAGTTTTTGATTTACAAGGAAATTGTGTAGTGTGTACTATTCTAAATTGTCTCTTATGTGTATATGAATCTAAAAAAACAGTGTTTTAGGCCGAACAAGCCTTCTCCTAAGGTGTTCAAGGTCTAATAATCTCAGGCAACGCCGACTAGGAAATTTCTGTACCCGATTGCTATCTTTGACCAATCTTCTTTCTACCGCAGTAGTATTGTCATAGATGACAGTTAGTTCACGGCACACGCCATATGAGAGGGTTGATCATGTGATCTTATAAGTCACCAGAGATAAATAATTACAAATTTATAACGTAATTGATACCCAGGCATCATTGGGGTTATAATGTAAAACGAGAGGCAGTGGATGCTATCAGGACAATTGTTATTGGTCAAACAAAGACGGATCGAGTCAGTAATTGGATTCCTTAGTATGATGTTAGCCAATCACAAACAATTGAATAGCTATTTGTCTATTGTTTTACGTTCGGAGTTGTCTCATAGACTGAGTTGCAAGAACTGCATTTTGCAGTAAGAAAAAAAACCAGTGGAGAACAACCTTTCGAAATCAGGGCCTCGGAATTCTGTATCTGTTTAGTAGGATAGGGTAGTTAGTAGCCTTCTGAAGCTGACAGACGCCTTCGAATTTTTTAGGGTCGCATGTCGGTTTCCTCATGAAATTTCTCTTCACCGTACAAGCGAGTGTTAAATGCGCACATATACAGTTCATTGGTAGAGTCTGGGTGTGAATCTGCGACCTCAGATTTCAGATTTGCACGCTGAATTCACTAGGCCCAAACTTTTCAGCAGGTAGACTGCCCATTTACTTGTCTTCTTTACTCAGTTATTTGGTTGTTATTTGTGAAGTAAATAAAGTGTTAGTAATAATTAATTTCACCCCCTGGTCACTCTACGGAACTACTTCTCTATATCAACATAAGAACAAGTAGGCTGTTTATAAATATCCTTAACGAATGGTAGGATGTTATTATTGGACACCGCACCATACATAGTAATATGATTTTGTTTGAATGATGCGTCATTTGGGAAGTATAACTTACGAATGACGCCCACATTGCCTTTACAAATTCAAAGAACTAAATACTTAATTGTTATATGTCATTCTTTTCAAATATATTTTAAACTATAAGATAAGGTTATCTAACGATTTATTACTTACATATAATTATTCTATTTATGTACAATTATTGTTAGCGTTGGGTAGTAAGAACAAGTAGTGAGAACAAATTTAAATTAAATTAAAACTTGCCCTCGAACCGGGAGTCGAACCCGATACCCCTCACCTAGCTGCCACCTTATAAGACCGCTAAGCTATGAGGCCCCTAATTTTAATATTAAATACTAAACTAGTGGACCCCACAGACGTTGTCCTGCATGATATTTCAAGCTATTAGGATATTAAAGTATGAAAGTACCGACTGCAGCGCCACCTGCCGGGCTGATTTGTGAATCTAAACCATTCCCAGATCCCCTTGTACACACACAAAAAATTTCATCAAAATCGGTCCAGTCGTTTGAGAGAAGTTCAGTGACATACACACTCACAGAAGAATTATATATATAAAGATGAGCATTCTGTGTCTGATACATGTCATCGATATTTGGGTTTGGAACATTCTGGTTTCTTCGCGACGTTTGCCTTCATCGTAGGAGGTTCAAGTAATTGCGCACATAATAAGAAAATGCCTTTAATCCGTTCCACTAGGCCAGAACTGCTCATTTATGCTACGTTTAGAATCTAAGGACGTACCAATTTTGAACACAAGCAAGTGCGATTTATAGATCCAGCAATACTTAAGGAGTCATAAAAGTGTCCATAAATTTGAAAATTTATAGCTTTCGTGTTTATGAAAAAATGATTTATTTGAAAGAGTTGTTTAAAAACTGATGGGTTTACCTGCAACATGTGAGATGTATGATCTAAACACGCATTTTATAAAAATAAATTTAGTTTCGCTATAATCGACATTACATAGGCGCCCACGAGAATACGTAATGGATTTGCAATAGTTATTTTCAAACGTATATAATCTTTACACTAGTACCTAAATTACTTGTTTTATTTATTTTTCCATAATTTTTTACGCATTATTTCACTAGGGAAGACTGTTCACCGTGGTTCTCCTAATTGTTGTAGTTCTTCGAATCTTTTGTATTGTGTAACAAAGTTTTGCGATAATGAAGTCGTAGAAGGGTTCTGTAGTATAGGTTTACCCAGAACAATAGGTTATAGAGTAGTTCCTAGGATATGGTCAAGCCTGCTACTACTAACTACCAACAACAAATTCACCAATTTCAATATAACATTTTCGTACAACGTAATTCCAAGTTTACGAAACCTGCGTTACGGATTTTCAGAGAAATATTGGGTATTTCATTACCGAATTGGATTTATAGAGTAACACATCAGATGCGTCTATTTCAGCCCTGCGATTCTGTAACTCACTTTACGAACTCACACAGCGGTTTTCGCATCGGTGGTCGCTCTCAAATCAGTCGTGAAGCAGTCATTTTATGATTTGGCATTCTGATAAACACTAAACTACAAGCTCCCACCTTTTCAGAATGGCAAATCATAAAATGACTGATTTGAGAGCGACCGCCGATGCGAAAACCGCTGTGTGAGTTCGAAAAGTGAGTTACAGAATCGCAGGGCAGGTACAAAATATTTTAAAAGAATTCAAAATATTTTGTTCCTATAAATTTGCAAGGTTTTGAAATTTATACGTTTCCAATACTTCACTAGTTTGATCGTCAAGTGAGTTATATTTAGAATGATATTGCATATTGAATTTGTGCCAATTTCTAAACTATGACAAATGCATACATTTTCGAGAAACCATTATTTGACTTTACATCCGTTTCGATTTTATTGAGTGCAAAAGTTTTCAAACATTAACGCCTGCGTAATTAAGATCGAGGAGTAGGAAGTACGAATAATACTTAAACAATAATACGTAATAGAATAGTAAATGAGATACGTAATGTGGTATAAAAGAGAACGTAAAGAGGGAATGCTTAGGTGGTTTTTCTATGAATAAATAAGTTGAGTCGGGTACATACCTGGACCAAATCCAGGACATACTAGACAAGGGAAAGGTCCATGAAAAATGTCATGAAAGTGGATGAAGCCAGGGCCGTAGCAAGTGTAGATGGTAGCCTCTATCTAACCCTTCGAGGAACAGGCGTAAGTGTATAAAAAAATAAAATAGTTACACTAAACTTTTATATAGAAACTAGCTGACCGGGCAAACCTCGTTTTGCCATGTATAGATAATATTATTTCTAGGAAACCTATTTTTAGTTGAATTTAATTATTTATCTACTTTAATAAAAAATAGGGGTTGATCGTAGAGGGGTGAAAATTAAGGGTTGTATGTATTTTTGTATGCTATATCGTAAAAAAAAAAACAAAACAAAATTATGAAAAATTATAAAAAAATTGGGGTGGGACCCCTTATCACTTAGGGGTTTGAAAAATAGATAGTAGCCAATTCTCATACTTACTGAATATGCACACAAAATTTCATGAGAATCTGTCAAGCCGTTTCGGAGGAGTTTAACTACAAACACCGCGACACGAGAATTTTATATATTAGATTTAAATCCTTCGGATACAATTTGTGTAGTACACCAAATGTATGAAAAATAGATAGTGGAGCTGTCAGAAACTGATAAACTTGATGAAACTATATGATTCGTGCTAAACTACTGCACTGTGATACTAATGGTATTAGACTGTGATAAAACAAAAGACGAAATAATGATTTGTTTGATTGTTATGGGTCAATCTCTTCAATTGCAGACACTTAAGCGATCCGTCTTTGGTTTGGACCCGACACAGACATTTTAACGGTCAAAATGAAAAACAATAAATCTGGCGTAGACAGAAGACACGTGCGTACAATGCCATAGTATATGTTACCATTATCTTATGCAAGAAAATCTTAAACAAATACTTGAATGTATTATATTACAGTAAGTGTTACGCCCAAACATATCCAAATCAGAAAATTAAATCTTTTTGTAAAGATTCCAGACATCTGAATCTTTGATCTCAAAATTGAATCACTTTAAGAGATCATGACATCCAAATATTATTAGTGAATTTGTTTGACAAGAGTAGTCATGCTACGCCTAAACATCTGAATCATTTATGATGAATCTATATATTATATTAAAATGAATCCCTATTTCCCTTGGTCACGGCATCACGCGTGAACGGCTGGACCGATTTCGCAAATTTTTTGATGTGTTTGTTTTTGTCAGGAGAAGGTTCTTATGAAAGAAAATTGCGCGGAAAATTAGAAAATTTAAGATAACTTAACCACCGTAATCCTGACTTTTGTTACATTGATAAAATACGTATAAAATAACTTATCACATGGCCCATTCCCGTGTCGGAGTACCAACAAAACTAAAAATACGTAAAAATAAACGCACCAGAAAAAAAAACAAAGATTGTTGTATATCATTAAGCATTAGAATAATAAACACTTTGTTTCTGAAATATTTTTTAGTTAATTATACCAATTCAAAATCAATATTCATTGTTCACAGAACAACGTCTGTCGGGTCCTCTAGTTTTCGTATAGATAACGAATATAGGAACTGGATACGGTTTCATAACCGTTATTATTTTAAGTTTATTGGTTTTAAATACCCTGTAGGGATAAGGTAATTAAGATAGCAATTTTTGGTAAGGACTGCTGTTTGGCTGTCCGTCTTCGAAGGGTATCTTTAAAAACACAAGAGGCAGTGTTAGTCTAGTTTAAACTCAGAGTCTGCATTAATAGAATTTTCTATGTTCCATTAACAATTGCTCTTATTAATAAAATATATTTTTAACTCCGAGGCCAGCCTTGCGATTCTGTAACTCACTTTTCAAACTCACACAGCGGTTTTCACAGCGGCGGTCGTGCTCAAATCAGTCGTGAAACAGCCATTTTATTATTTGGCATTCTGATAGACAATATACTACAAGCTCCCTCCTTATCAGAATGCCAAATCAGCCGCTGTGAAAACCGCTGTGTGAGAAGTGAGTTACAGAATTGCAAGGCTGGCCCCAAATGTAGCGCTTATAAGTAGATTTAAAGTATACTGCTTATAAAGTATACTTATATAAAGTATACGGCTTATATAAAAACAATGTGAATATAATACATTATGCGCATAAACAAAAAACATGAATCGTTTTGATTAATGGTCGATCCTATGATAATGCTAATGGTATAATCACAGTACCGGCATTATTAACAGTTCTACATTTATTACTCATATTTCTATATTGCCTTTGATGGTTTTCCAGTTCATTTAATAATTATAATGTCAAGCGCGTTTTAATGATAGACTATTTATTTTAATTTCAGCAGTAATTGCCGCTCCATATGTTTATGTCTTAGACAGATTTGAGTATTCTGCTAAAGGATTTTTTTGCTTTTGGCCACTATCCCACATGATGTTAAGTGAGATATGGCCTATTGGAGAACATGCTTGTCTAGATGCCTGTTTAACCACCGCTTAAATTAACCCATATTATACTGTCTAGGGAAGATGGAAGGGGGATCCACTCCTTTGCTGTTTTTAAAAGAAATGACGAACCAAATCGTGCAGTGCAGGACCTGGGGTAGTTGACAATGAAGGGGCGAAACTCCAGCATGCTTCTAGATGAGCGATGTTAGGGACAAGAAAATTTAATAAAACCAGCAATGCGGTGGAAACTATTACTATTATCTTAAATTAAACAAATTTTTTAAGGCATATATAGTTTGTGGTAATTCATGCGTTATAGGTTTATAAATTGATATTTTCTTATTATAAATAGTTCAATTAGTCCTTTGCATTTCTAATATCCATCATTTGTAGTGCTTTCATAGTAAAAAAGTCTTTATTATTAAAATAAAGTTTGAAGTGTTGGCCTAGTGGCTTCAGCGTGCGGTATTCTCATCCCTGAGGTCGTAGGTTCCATGCCCGATTGCATCACTGCATTTGTATAGGTTCGGTGCTTCATTGGACTTTCTATGTGCGCATTTAACATTCGCTCGAACGATAAACATCTCGAGGAAACCGGCTTACCTTAGAGCCAGTCGACGGCGTGTGTCAGGCACAGGAGGCTGATCAACTTGCCTATTGAATGATCATGAAGCTTATACAGAAATCTGAGGCTCAGACCTAAAAATTATATAGCGCCACTGATTAAAATATAAATAAGTTATTATAAAAATTCTCAATGTATTTACTATTTATATTAATTTCGGAAAATTTTCATAGAACATATTTATCTAAGTATTATACGAGTTCATCTCATTTTCTATTAATATCTTCGGAACCTTGCCTAAAGGGTCTCCTTTTGATAATATATTTTAGTTATAATATGTAAGGTTAGTTATTTATTTAAAATTTTCAGAATGATAACATGTTCAGAATAAATATTACTAAATATTAATTGTTATGTCTTTAATATGCCCCTTATTATGATTCATACATTTAACTTTGGCTCCTAGTAATGCATATTTTTCATGTATAAAGATCAACATAAACAGTAGCAAAAGAAAAACAATAACTGTCTCTTTTATACTCATAGGTTTGACCGAGCGCGAGAGAGACGGACAGTCCTTTCGTGATGTATTTGTGATTGAATTTCAGTTTGACATCACGTCTCGCGCTTATTCACAGACACTACACAAGCACAAAGTGTAAATGTGTTGAAGCCGCCAGCTTTAGATAACATACCTATAAGTATTGTTGATGTTTGAATTTTGTTGTCATTGCTACAGGTAACGGCACCAAAATTCCCAGTTGTGATCAAAATCGGGCATGCGCACAGCGGCGTCGCCAAAGTGAAAGTGGACTCTTTGGCCGACTTCCAGGTAAGCCCTATATGTATAACAGAAACAATAAAGAAAGCTTCCGCAGCTTTTAATTGGTAAAAGCAACACTTATGTTACATTTACATAATACTAGTTCTGTAATCTATATATATAAAAATGAAACCCGTTTTCCGTTGTCACGACATAACATGAAAACTGCTTGACCGATTTGTCTGATTCTTTTTTTATAATATTCCTTGAAGTACGAGGATGGTTCTTACGGAGAGAAAAATTAAAAAAAAAATGAGTGAAAAAGTCTAAAAACAACACTTTTCTATATTCCCATACAAAATATTCGTAATAATATTTAAAGGCAATTTGAACTTTAATACCATATCATAAAGTTCAAGTGTTAGTGGAGGGGTTCCGGGAAGGTAAATTTTTATTTTTTGACATAATGTATTTGTTGTATTATCAACTTTCTTTTTTTTATCTTACTAGCTAGACCGGTGTCCCGAATAGCAGAATAAGTATTAAAAAAAAATAAAGAATCGACTTTAAGGCGGTACGATGTTCGCCATGCCAGCTAGTACTAAAATAAAAATGTATAAACACAAAAATATTTTCAAAAGAAATTCATTAAAGGACTGGCTTATGAACTTATGCTGTGTGTGGAGATGCTTCTGAAACCTAATATCTAGTTACACATTTCACTCACTCACTGGGGTATGCTGAAACATACACACAAAAAATCAAATCGATCAAAATTTTATCGAAGTCGGTTTAAAATGTTATTAAAGATTGTGTATCAGGCTCAGAAGACCTATGTATAAAGATAAATTATCTGCAAAACAGAAGCAGACACACATAAGATACAAAAATATTCGTTAAATCACTCTCACAAGGTTTTCACCTCAATTAATAAATCCTGGAAAAATGTTTACGCTGTGAGACCAAAATTCATTTAAACAAGCTATACAAACTTTTTTATAACCACATTCGCTTTTTATAGACTTTCACACTCTCCCTTATAATCCCAGCTTAACTTTTATTCCCTTCAAACGCCACAAAATAATACTTTTGAGATATACTTTGTGCTTTATTTGAGCACTGTATAGAATTAATTAAATTATAAACAGTTTATACGATTTATTTATATTATTTTATTAATTATATTATTAAGTCGCTTTAATAGACTTTCTATTAAAGCGACTTAATAATTACCATAATTATAGCCTAACTATGGTTAGCTTTGTACAATTTAAAATTTTATAGTTATTCACAATAGTTTATGTGAGCTAATAAAATAGTGATTTTATGGTAACGTTATGAAAATCGGCTACGTGTGTTACCTAAGGGTAAAGTTCGCGAATCTCAACGAGTTTGAAGCACGGTTTTGCTTATTAGGACTTGTTCGATCATAGCAGCATCAGGGTAAAGTTCAGAAACGAGAGTTCTAACGCGTTTCAAGCGTTTTAAGACTGACTAACAACTAAGTGCTAAGACTGTCTCAGAGCTAAGACTGTCAGAGAGCTAAGACTCACTAAGACCTATGACTGACTAAGAGCTAAGGCTGACTAAGAGCTAAGACTGACTAAGAGCTAATACTGATTAAGAGCTAAGACTGACTAAGAGCTAAGGCTGACTAAGAGCTAAGACTGACTAAGAGCTAATACTGATTAAGAGCTAAGACTGACTAAGAGCTAATACTGATTAAAAGCTAAGACTGACTAAGAGAAAAGACTGTCTAAGATCTAAGTCTGACTAAGAGCTAAGGCTGACTAAGATCTTAGTCTGACTAAGAGCTAAGACTGACTACGAGCTAAGACTAACCAAGAGCTAAGACTGACTAAGAGCTAAGACTGACAAAGATCTTAGTCTGACTAAGAGCTAAGACTGACTCCCGTAGGAAAAAATGCATCCTATATGCATCCAGTACGAATCAATACTAGGCCTAACAAAAACGTATTGGATTTGACATACGAAATTCATCCTTAGCACTAGGTCTGGACTTTGAAACCTGGTAGCGGGAACTATCAAAATATGCCAAAATCCATCATTACAATAAACTATTAAAAATAACTTATATTTTATAGCTAAGTCATAAACACTGTAATTACTAAATTGTCGATTGATATCGGAGTAGAACACGATATTTTAACTACACACAAGGTATGTTACAGTTATAAGCACTTAGCAATCAAAAATCACGAAGCCAAGCATCACGAAGGTTTAATGGTTATACTCCATAAATATGAATTGCAAAATATGTTGCTTAGGGCAAATCTCGAACATGGATTAACCAATGCGAATAATATTTTTTTTATTATTCCTTGAAAAAGTTAAGAAAATAGTTTTATTTAGTACTTCGGTTTTTATTCCGGTAAAGAGAACACTCTGTATGGGGTAGCTTAGCAAAATGTTCCATATATTGATATGTAACATATTAAGGGGAAACATAGTGCGCGGGGGCTAGCAATAATATATTAAAACCATTATTTCGTATATCTTACTAACAAAATTTTAAACTACAGTAAAATTATATATATATATTAAATAAATAATTTAATTCTGTGAACACTATATAATTTATTAGGATTTTATGTCTTTGATAACAAGCCATTGAACAACGAACGTACCTACCGTACCATTAAAATAATCCTACAATAAACTACAACAAATTCAAATATGTAGATTGGAGATTTCACAAAGAAAAATAATATCAATAGCACAAAGAAGTACTCTACTCTTACAAGGATTTTTACAAGAGTATCATCATATTAAAAAAAAAACCCGTTACTAAAGCTAAAGACAATCAAATAAAAAACTAATACACACAACATTTTTACTTTAACAAGAAAAAAAAACTATTGGTTGTTTGTAAAGTAGGTTTACGATCGAGATGTTTACGTGATAACGTCTTATTGGTGATATAAGTTTTTGGGAAGTAAGGAATTAATGAAGATAACAATTTTTTCAAATTTTAAATTACATTTATCGTTTTATTCACACTTTTGATGATAAATTTCGGGTGTAAAATGACAAGTTTACTTATTCGACTATGATATACATTTTTCTTCATACATTCACGGAATGACTGGCAGCGCTCGAGATGAGACGGGAGATCGATCCGTCTCTCTCTCGTTATACCTGCGATCGCGCTCGTGAGGTTTTGGTGTGACACAAGTTTCTGAACATGTCACCCGACTAAAACGATTTTAAAGACGTTATCACGTCAAAACAAATTCACGTATTACTCAACAAATCTTAACGATTAGTTTTTGTTTTAAGGACATTGCGGGCGTTGTTGCAATGTTGGGTAGCTACTGCACCGTTGAGCCATACATCGACGCTAAATATGATATCCACATACAGAAGATCGGCACCAACTATAAAGCTTTTATGTAAGTATAAAATATTAATGCTCTGTTTATTTAAACAACCACGGGCCTAGTGAGATGATAGAAAAGGACAAACCCATTCGAATTAGTGTGAGTGCACGTTGGTAAGTGGATAAAGAATAGTATACAAGTATAGTCTTACCCTTAATAGAGACTGTAAGTAGTGTTAATGTACACATTCTTATAGTAATATTCCTTATTAGTATTTATTTAACTCTAATGTTAAATGATGTCTTTGTACAGAGACAATATAAATAAAAAAATTAACGGTACCACTAAATCCAAGACGTCTCAGATTAGAATTTCGCGTCAAGTCATCCCCCGCGTTATAATTAGGTACACGCGCGCAATGTTATAATTATACTCATGTATAGGCTACAATACATTAACTATACAAAAACCATTTAGAATCAATAGTTCCTGTGTGAATTTATTTGTGTTTTGAATTTATTTTTAATAGGAAGAGTAATTAATGAAATAAGCGTAATTTGTAGATTAATAATTAATTAATACATAAAGCGCCTGATCGATATTTCACGTTTAATATGTTGTAAGACTTTTACTAACAAAAGGCTTTCGGTATCAATTTATAGGATCTGTGGTCATATGCTGCTATTCAATTTCTGATGTGATTTATACCGTAGTACTGGAGCACAAAGAGATCAGAGAGTCAAAATTATTGTATGGCTATTTATGCAATAGGCCAAAACTATTACGACACTACACTTTAGTACATAATTCAGCGAATTAAAATAAGTCCCATTGACTTATTGGAAATACAAATCTCCAAGGTTATATTAAGGTCGTGTTAAAATAAAGCCAAACATTTAGTTGGAACAGTCTAGGTCAGTGATGGGCAAACTTTTTAAAAGGAGGGCCAGATGAAATTTAAAAATTTACAGGCGGGACAAAAAAAAAATACAAGTTATAGGCCTAAACCTTTTTATTGTTTAATTTTACATCATACACAACTTATATACTAAAATGGTAAAAACTTCCAACCAACTCACAAAAAATGATTAATCTTTAGAAGAGCATGAAGGCGTATGAGACAGATGAAACTGTGACTGAGATTCTAAAAGTTGATCATAATTTGGTAGAAACTGAGATGAGCTGATTCGCAGTAGTGAAGCTAAATTATGGTCAGTCAATCGGTTTCTAACACTGTTTTTGCGAAGCTTCATAGTAGAAAACACCTGTTCACAGATGTAAGAAGAGGAATACATCGAAATTATCTTCTACGGAAAGAAAACACGCGATGCAAACTCAGTTAGTGTTAGATGCGATAATACCATACCTAAGGCACCCGTTAACTATTATAGCTGCACAAAAAAAATTATCACTTCTTATGTGCAATTAATTTTAGGGGTTAATCAAAATCGTGTCGCGGACCGGATCAGACTAGCCCGAGGGCCGCACTTGGCCCACGGGCCGTACTTTGCCCATGACTGGTCTAGGTATTATGTTCCTTACTACTCGTGATACTATCATAAAACGAATTTTTAAGACATCACCTCGCTTGCTACGACACCATGCTATTTTCAAATTTGGAATGTCTTAATTTTCTTCAAACTATAAGGCAATATACCTTTAGACGCAAATGTGAACATTTACTATAAACAGTATGATTAATATTTATTACTGTGTTTTAGGCGCAAGTCTATATCTGGCAACTGGAAAACTAATCAGGGATCAGCGATGCTGGAAGCTATCGGCATGAATGATAGATACAAGATGTGGATTGATGAGGTAAGCGAGACCTTATATGAAATACGAGTAGTATTTTGTAACAGTCGTTATGGCTTTATTCTAAAACGTAAAACTTATTTCAAGTATTTGCAATTACTGGGAACCGTATATGTGAAGCTTAATGTATTTTTTACATTTCTTGAAGAGATTATGAGCTAAGATACGAATTGGAATAAGCCTTCAATTAGGGTTAGTTAAACTACTAATAAATTAAATTAAAAGCTTTTATTTAACTCGTCGGAAAATGGAAATGTACTGCTCTATCATTCCTTATCCTACATTAGTTGTTAGTTATTCAAGTATCAAATTCGTAGCTTATATTTATTTATTATTTATTAATTCACCATAAATACTAAGTGAAAAGCCTGTTTTATTTTGTTCATTTAATTCAAAATCAAATACAAGGTTCATAAAATTAAAATAAAATTATTTTTATTTTATTTTGTTCATTTAATTCAAAATCAAATAAATACAAGGTTCATACAACACCGGATGGGCAAATCAAGCGTATTACATAGTTTGTACCACAAAGAACGGTTCGATGGCCGATGTTACAAAATTTTATATTACATATAATAAAAAGCCGTGAGGGAATACCTTATTTCGATATATTTATATACGGTATATGTTTATGTTTGAATGTGTATTCCGTTTTTGGCTTCCGTATATAATGTAATTGTTTAATGAGTACCTGTAGGAATACTCATGAGCAAATAAATAAATTAGTTACAATACGCACAAAACACTCACTACGAAATTATAAAATTTCGGACTTTACTAATAAGTTGCGTTTAGCATAACTCGAGCCAAACAAAAGCAAGCGATCAAAATATTTTAGATTACCCTCATCAAAATTTATGAAATAAAATATATGTATTTCGAACATAGTTAAAATATAAGATTTTTTTGTTCTTGTATTAAACATCAATTATAGAAATCTAAATACAATAGACAGCATGAACTGAACAGAAATAACTAAATCGTACAATGTTATAGCAACCGCGATCATTATTTTCACTTCAACCTCTTATTGGTGAAATAAAATATCGTAGTATCGATTTCCCTTGTTTCTCGGAAGGTCACGTTTGGGATCTCAAAGCTCAAATAGAATAAACAATTCACAATAAATTGCTATCCCTTATTTGTACAAATTGTTATTTGTTTGTACACTGGCTGAGTTCACAAGAGTTGCTTACTATATTATTAGTTATAAGATTTAGGTATATAAATATATATTCTTTAATGTTTTTTATCCAGGTTAATTGGTGTGGGTTTAAATATTGTGTCGTTCTATCGAATTAGTAATTACTGTAAAGATAGAATAATGTAATATGGAAAAAAAATCTTAGGTTTCCTTTCGGTTTACTTTCCGTTTTCCCGTCACCACAGCTGAATTGATAGCACATGGCGTTTGACATAGAGGACTTGAATGTGATTCGCTTCGATTTTCGGCTGATTCGTCGAAAATTGGTTAATTAAACGATAATGGAAATACCCCAAGTCCTATAACATTAAACATGTCTTTTTGTTAAGTAGAATAATAGTGATAATCTAATAAAGCCTACGTTTTTCGACCAATGTATTTTTTATTTGCGCAATTAATGAGTACTAATCCGATGATGGAAAGTTTCAAGGCAACCGCTATATTCAAGACTCTTCGACTACCTTTTTCAGCCTTCTGTGCCTGACATAATAACAATAAAAGCCTTTTATTTCGGATACTTTACATTTATATATCCATTATCTCGCTTCTTTGGCAAAGGCCAAATCCAAATCCCGACATTTATGTCTGCTCTGTGCCAATCACTGCCATCTGCTGTTAATCTGGTCTATCCACTAAATTGTCTTCCTGTTTTGCGTTTATTGCTTAGGAATTTGTTGCTCCACTTTTCTGTTCCCTTTGCCATGTGCCCCGCAAATTTCCACTTAAGTTTATTTATTTTCATTAACCTTTAACATACTTCCCTATTAAGAAAATGTATATACAGATACATTCGTAGAGGTTATTAATAATTAATGCTATAATGAAATCGTTACATTTTATAGGTGAGCGAAATCTTCGGTGGTCTCGAAGTATGTGCCCTAGAACTAGTAGTTGGAAAGGATGGCCGCGAACACATCATCGAGCTAAACGATTCAGCTACCTCATTCATGGGTGACTCGCAGGAAGAAGACCGGCGCCATCTTGCCGAACTTGTCTTCCAACGGATGCAGGTAAACCTATTGCTCTCGTTATTTGTGAAAACAAAAGATTATATATTTTACGCAATGATATAATCGAGTGATATCATTTTATAATTACTGACAAAGTTTCAAGAAAAGTATTAAATTAATTAGATTTGGAAATTTCTAAATCTGTCTCAAACGTGCACTTTTAACCATAACCTGTTCTAATTTTCAGAACGTCTGCCGTCCGGGTATCACCAAAACGACATCCCGAAGCTCCGTATCCAACAGTGGAGCAGCCTCGCCAGAAGAACGTACCCCAGCTCACGTACCAGGAGGTCCCCCTAGCGTCCCACCTCCCGCGCCTCTTGCTACAGCCACTAGCATCGACCGACCCTTACCTCCAATACCAGCGGAGCCTTCACAGCCACCACCACCACCACTAACTCGTCGGGATTCTCAAAGTATTTTAATTTAAATGTTACCCTTAATGCGACATCAATTGACTGTGTATTAATTTCAATGAGTTATTATGAATTGAAATCGGTCAATATTTATTTCAAACGCCTTTCTATAATAAGCCAAATGATAATTACTATTAATTTACGGAACTTTACAGTATCCCAATCGTCAACGGTCTCCTCAACATCTGCCGCACCAGCTACCACCGCCACTGCCACTACAACAACCTCTGGCGGAAGCCGCTTTTCCCGCCAAGGATCTCTGAGCGCAGCGCTCACTGAAGACGCGGAGGACACCATGAAGAATCTCCGAAAGACCTTCGCCGGGATCTTCGGGGATATGTAGACGGTTTAATTGATAATTTTGTTTTCGTTTAAAGGATTGAGTTGTATTTGAGTGCGGTTACAAGATTGTAGAGCAACCAACAAATACAATTTTACGTTTTGTGACAGAAATTATGTAATAATTAAATTATGGTATTATTAATGCTTCCCGTTTCACAAACAAAAACAAACGTTAATTGTACTTAAAATCAATTACAGAATGTGTTTTTGCATTTTACGATTAAATTGTCTAACCGCAATATTATTCAGATTAAAACATTTTATTCAAAGCATAATAAGATAAATTAAAAGTAGCATTAATCCATAACGGATTTCCTGTTTGCCTCTTCCTGAACATTTAGTTTAAGTGTTGATAGTAATAGATTTTTTACAGTTAGTTAAAATATGTGAATTTTACAAATCATAAAAGCTATATTGTGATTGAAGCTCATACTTTTGAAATTCAGAATGAGAGTTGTAGTTGGATGAATCTCTCTGAAATATTCTCAAAGAACATGATATTGCTCCAAATATAGCTTATCTTTCAGATTTATTTATTTCGTGGGCGACGGAAATGCTATCTATAGAGTATTGTTAGTATCTATAAGCTATTTAAGACAATATTGTTGAACGCAGTGTATTCCACATTTTATAGTATTATTTAATCCTAGTAGAATTAGATATAAGGAGTTATATAACGTCTACTACATTGCTTTCTTCCTCTTAGCTTTCTGTCTTCATATGTTTATTATTTTCCTTGCTTAGTATAAATTTGTTAGCAAAAAAGACTGCTCTGACATTATCAATTTTATCATATCAGGTGACGTTTCACATTGTTATTATTGTGCGTGCTTCGACTATAAATCTATCTTAATATTCAGTAGCAAATCTAGTAATAACTTTATTAGTAGCTGATTTTGTAAGATAACTTATGTGACAAGCGAACAGAACACATAACAGAGGCTTCTATAAGTACTATTGCAGAGAATATTTATATCATATTATTGTATTTACATAAAGTCTTACCATACATTCTGGTAAATACTATACTGGCAGTACCGACTTGACTTAATCTCCTATAACCCTTAGATACATGGGCGTCCACAGTGAGTATCCATCGCGTTCGGTCTTGAGACTCGTATTTCACTTCGTTCCAAGTCTTTCCGGCTCTCTTTTTCTGGAACTGTACGACGCCATGTTTGCTTGGGACGGCCACGCCTCCGATTTCCTTGCGGGTTCCAAGCTCCTCCTTGGCAATATATTTGGAATCTCTTCAGATTGTATGTATTTCGCTTGACTTGCTGGCCAATCGGGGTTTCTTGGCAGCGCTTCCAAAGTTGCTCGTTAGAGATCGAGATAGTAGATATCCAGAAAACGACGTAGACCGCGGTTGTACCGAATAATTATTGTCACCACAAGTGTGTACTGGAATTGATAATCTGCACAGTAGAGATATGTACTTATAGAAGATGTGTATCTCGTAGAAATTACATTTTAAACTTATGTTCGCAAGTTATATCATCCCATTTACTGTTGTACAACGAAGATTACATGTTATAATTAAGAGGATGAGGATTCAGAATGGGCAAGTTGAGTTTATGATAAGCACAGACTAGACTAGACCAACTAGATTTAGTCTGTGAATTGAAGTCAATAGAATTGTGTATTTGCTGCTGGGGCCTTGGTGTTGAGTCACAAACATACAATATGTGTAGAAAATATGTATTTGCACTCGTAGTTAGATTTTGACACGAAACCATTAGCAAATATAAATTTGTATCGGTTAAGACAAAAAGAGTACTTTAATGTAATGCTATTTTAGACTCATACAACTTTTTTATTTTCTTATCAATATTGAACAGTGTTGGCCTAGTGGCTTCAGCGTGCTACTCTCATCCCTGAGCTCGTAGCTTCGATCCACGGCTGTGCACAAATTCACTTTCTTTCTATGTGCACATTTAACATTTACTCGAACGGTAAAGTAAAATATCGTGAGGGAACCGGCTTGCCTTAGACCCAGTTGAAGGCGTGTTTCAGGCACAGGAGGCTGATCACCTACTTGCCTATTAGATTGACATATGATCATGAGACAGATACATAAGACCCAGACCTAAAAATGTTGTAGCGCCAAAGATTTATTTATTAACTATCAAATATTATAATACAGGTATTTTTTGACTTCTTTAAAGTTTACCTCTGTGACGACTCCTTTGCTCAACACCTGATAAAGTAAAGTAAAGAAAAGTAATTCATCAAAAAGTTACAACCAAAAAGGCATTACATTAGAGACCTCATAACATTTGCTATAGATTATACTGATTTTCCTTTGTTTTTTTAGACGATCCTCGAAATAAATGTTAAAATATAAATTATAAACTTAATATAATGCTGTTGTTGTTGTTGCTAAAAAAGTTATACATGTATCTACTCGTAAAATGATTTGTCATGATAAAATCAAAATATACTGTGCGAAAGCTACAAGAATCAAGAAAAACCAATACATACTTCCGTTATACACGTAGCCTGGACGTGGTGAGATAAAGCTCGATCACTTTAATAAGGCAATCAAATTAATCGTACGAAAACTAGATTATTTCACTTGTAGTTTTCGTAACAGTATAAAATTAAACGGTTATATCTTGACACAATCTTATATAATTAAAGAGACATGGTCTGTCGTGAATATAACACCAACATTTATTTGTATAAAATCTCCAAATAGTTCATTAATTGGGGTATTTATCACGTAATCAAAGCAATAATTTTGTTTAAGTATCCTCATTATATTAATGACATCCATGTCTAAATTTAAAGGAATTTGATTGCATGTTAATCTATATAATTAATATATACCAAATACCTCTTTTGGTAAGTAATTTATTTGTTGTTTCATTAACCTATACAAACTCATTAAAAAAGTTTCACGGTTATTCTAAATTCAAATTACAAAATTTAAAAATAAAATTCCAAACAAATTAGTAAAAAGTTTTGATTTGAACATCAGAATACTTCTAAAATTAAATATTTTCTAAACAGATAATATCACAATCATGAGGAATAATAGATTATAGATAAGCTATTGCAGTAAATCTAAAATTAACGATATCCAGCGGGGTCCATGCCAGTATTTAGGCTGTAATTTCTGTACATGCCAGCTGCGGATAAACGATTTGTGAACGTTTGACCAGCGGGGAAAAATACCGAAGGGACTGAATGGTAACCTAGAATGAGAACCATAATTTTATTATAATTTATACCCATTGACAACTATACAATAAGGCTTAATTATCTTGAGATGTTATTTTACGTAAAATTAAAAACAACGTTATTCAATAATGAGTGTTATTAGAAAATATATGATGAAAATCTTAAGATTACTAAGAACCAAAAAATCCATTCAATGGTACAAAAACTCAAAAAGTTCTGCATCGATCGAGCTGATATTTTAGAATGATATATAATACGCATCAAGGATTGTTTTTATCCATTTTTTTTCACAAGTATTGCAAAATTAAACTTATATGAAATGTTTTCTTTGTTTTGTTTCTCATTCCTCAACCATTCAATCACAATGTGCCATAGCGAAGCGTGGCAGGAAACAGCTAGTTGTTCTTATATTTTCTTTAGATACTACTGTGGAAGAAGGATGTTGTGCGCTTTAGACCTAAAGGGATCCTCGACAAGTCTAACGGCAGTCTCGAAAGCCCCAGTGGCTAAGATCAAGAATATCTATATATCCTTTGTGGTCGAGTTAACTGTGCTAGCGCGTATCAGTGATACCGTTATCGCAGTGATTAAAGCCGTAGATTGAAGGTGTGGCTATAAAATACACTAAAACACACATTATTCTAATCAAACAAAATAACACTGCTTAATTAGAAGATGTAGATTTGGCAAGAAAGCAAGCGTTAGTTATGTTAACATCATATAAAACGAATGGTAACCATGGCAACGATATACTTCAATCCACGAATCCACGGGATATACTGATAAGAATTTCCAAACCAATTCAACTTAGGGCCCTTCAAGAAAAGAGCGTACCAATTCTTAAACGCCCGGCAATGCCGAGTGCATTCAGCCTTGGGATTCTGTAACTCACTTTTCGAACTCACACAGCGGTTTTCACATCATTCTATAATTCAAGTCAAGTCATTTTATAATTTGCTATTCTGAAAAGGTGGGAGCTTGTTGTTTATTGTTTATCAGAATGCCAAATCATAAAATGACTGTTCACTACTGATTTGAGAGCGACCGCCGATGCGAAAACCGCTGTGTGAGTTACAGAATCGCAGGGCTGGCATGAGTGTACTTGGTCGGCGGTATCACTTAACATCAGATGAGCCTCAGTTCTATAAATAAAAAAGTAAGTAACTGAAAAAAGTGTGGCATATAGTAATAATTAGAATAATTGACATATTGACGAATAAAACATACAAATCAGCTTAAATACGTTTATTCCTTATCAATACATTTTTGCTTATAATGCTTTAAAATTATTAAATAAATGGTGGATCCATTTTTGTGTTCAACGAATAATTGCGATACATCCCAGCCGCTGCAAGATAATTGGAGAAACTTGGGCTCTTCGGATGATACGATGTAGGAACGGAATGCAAACCTAAAATGGCAATAAACATAGAACACACAAATAATGAAATTGGTACTTAGGTGTGTGTATTCCCAATGTTCATATTCTTGAGGTTGATAGAAATATAGATGCGTATGACGCTTCAGCGTGAGGCTTTCATAAATACAACATCTTTAATATATAAAACACTTTTATGACAATCACATGGAACAATACATAAAAACGCTGCAATACATCGTAATCAGGATTCGGCAAGCAATGCTTAAAAACAACCAGAGCGGTGCTATGTTCCCCTGCCGTTTCATATCAATCAATCGTATTTATTAGGATATACTATGGATAGCTGCTATGATATGAGAATATGAGAGCTTCGCGAAAGTCGTTATGGTTATAGTTTCTATGACAGCCAAAGTAGTCAAAGTAGTAAACAATGAACTACAAGCTCCCTCCTTATCAGAATGCCAAATCATAAAATGACTGCTTAACGACTGATTTGAGCCCGACCGCCGCTGTGAAAACCGTTGTGTGAGTTCGAAAAGTGAGTTACAGAATCGCAAGGCAGGGCTTGTACTTTAAGTAGAAAAACACTAATAAAGACCTCCTAATAACTGGTCGTAGTTTAAAACATACCTGGCGGAAACCAGCCGTATTCACTTGCCGAAGTTCTGTAAAATGGATGTTGCTTACTCAATTGACATCCATAACCATTGAACCAATCTGAAATAATAAAAAAATAAATATCTTATTTCTGCATTTAAGATGCTGGATTGTTTATGGTTTCGACTTAAAAAAATCTTATCGAAGCCAGAAGTATTTACAGTATCTTATTCATATCTTTATAAGGTTTTAGTTATATAATTTCTCACACCATAATATAATAATATGTTCTCTCTGAAATTTTACTTCCCGTTGTTAACAGTTAACATGATTCAAGAAATGCCTATAATACCTTATAGATTTTGATTCTATTAAAACTAGCGTTAATCAAAAGTCATTGAACCCATTCATAGCACAGATAATATCGATAGTCACTGATGCGGGTTCGTTTAATTATATCTACGTTTTGTCTGTGACTGTACTTTGTAACTCTAGATTAAATACAAACTTTTTCGTTCGATGTTACAACAAACCGGATGCGCGGGAAATTTAATCTTTCTCCCAATAGCGACAACAATACCAATCCCACTAATAAATAGTACAACTGTGTCGTTCTAATAATAACGAGGTAACTAAAAATAGGTATATCAGAAAGAATAGGAACTTGTAGCAAAAACGGCTAAAGAGCTCTTGTTTAAATAACATTTAAACAAACAAAATATTTATATAGATTCATTTTCTATATTAACGTTCATCACATCAACATCAACTATGCAAAAAACTCACTATTTAAGCTTTGTTAAAACTATCGCGGAACCCGCTTAAAAAGAAATATCAAGAATATCCAGCGCTAAATAGCCTGCATCACAAGCACACCCCAACATACACACCCTCTCATACATACATTCATCTACTTTCACACCATCACACAACACCGCCGAATTAGGTATAACTTAGTTATATCTATTTTATATTTTTTATTGATTTCTTCCTTTCGTAAATATTTGAACCTTGTTGTATATATTACCTATGTATTCCATTTTTGGCTTATCTGTAGTATATTTTTTCTGTTATATTATAATTTATGTTAGCTGTAGGATTACGAAATAAATAAATAATAAGTTCCATTTCTTACGTGGATGTTCAAATCTCTTTGGCAAATTGCAGGTAACAAATACGTCCGAAGTCTTGACTTCTTGTTTCCCGATCTCTTTCCGCAAACTTGCTCTATCACTGCAAGTCGCAGAACAGAATCCTGACTGTCTTTCTGATGAATGTTCCTCACTCATGCTTCTCCAAAAAATACTTTGTAAAAGCTTACTAAATGCGAAGGCAGATATGAACTATTTAATTGTTGTCATGGCAACAGAACGGCAACGATCGTTTGCGTTGAAGAATTCTTTATGAAGGTCCTATATAAGAAATATTATTTTATACCTGGCCTGTGCTTACTGTGCTTAACAATTCATTAATACATAATGTATGGTTTTAAGTAAATATCTTCCTTTCTGACCTAAAAGAGGACTTGAAAGACTTAGTTACTGCCTTGCTCACCTTACTCACTTTCGTACTCTCACAGCGGTTTTCGCAGCGGCGGTCGCGCTCAAATCAGTCGTGAAGCAGTCATTTTACGATTTGGCATTCTGATAAACAATAAACTACAAGCTCCCTACGCTTGTCAAGACGTAATGTGAAATTGCTTAACAGAATACCATGAGATTCCAAAAATCGAAGGGAGCGATTTTAGTGCGAGGTGAACTCATGGACTAACAGAATCGCACGGCTGGTCATCGCTTCGCTCGCGAATAGGAAATATAAATTTTGGAATTGTCATAATGTCATAAGTTTAAAATCTAAAAAAGGAGTTGAAATTATGGTCGCAGGCGAGGTTTGGTCAAGAGTGGGGCGAGTATGGGCAGGGTGGAAGGGTCTGAAGGAGGCTTTTGTGATCTGCAAACAGACTTTGTTTGTTTTTAATCAATTGTCTGAAATGAAGGCTATTTTTAGTTTAAAATCTAGAAGGTACAATGCAAAGATGGTATCAGCCTTGCGATTCTGTAACTCACTTTTCGAAATCACACAGCGGTTTTCACAGCGGCGGTCGCGCTCAAATCAGTCATTTTACGATTTGGCATTCTGATAAGGTCCCTCCTTGTAGTTTATTGTTTATCAGAATGTTCGAAAAGTTAGTTACAGAATCGCAAGGCTGAACCAGCTAAGTGTAGTTGATATGTAGTTTAGCTTTACGCTAATATCGAAGTTAGACAAGTTAGTTCGTGAAGCATAACTATCTTAACTACGTTTGCTGATAGCATAAATTAACTGAAATGCTTTAAGTTTAGGCACTCGTTGGGAATAATTAAGTAAACCTTATCAAGTACTCGTAAAAATGGTGCTAAGGATCGTTTTACAATTAAACATTGCCCCAATTTATTTGAGTTCGTAAAAATCGTAAATAAATAAAATTCAAATTTTATAGGAAACTAGTGGACCCCACAGACGTTGTCCTGCATGATATTTCAAGCTATTAGGATATTAAAGTATGAAAGTACCGACTGCAGCGCCATCTGGCGGGCTGATTTGTGAATCTTAACCATTCCCAGATCCCCTTGAACACACACAAAAAATTTCATCAAAATCGGTCCAGTCGTTTGAGAGAAGTTCAGTGACATACACACTCACAGAAGAATTATATATATAAAGACAGATTCCCTGTATTACTAATTCAGGATTCAAAGGGTTCTTTTAAAGAAGTAATCCCGAAGTTTTCTGGATATGTAATAAAATATATCCCTCATTTGTTTTTTTTGTAAAGAACAGGAATCAGAGGGTTAGGAAGTTACCTGTTCAGGGATACCGCCCATGGTCACTTACACTGCTAGAGTGCGTTGCTGGCCTTTTAAGAATTCTTACGAAGGAACCACCAGCGCTGCCCCTTAGACTCAATTGCCTCTGTCCAATGAGTAAATTGAACGAGAAGGTGCAAGAAAGGACAATCTCTAATCAGCTGGTGGCCCTCTAGATATTCTAGAAGCTGGCTGTTATTAATAGTTCCATATTTTATTAATTTACAAAAAAATCAGGCATTTCTTATTCCAATTCTTCGCAAATACAATAGAATGAACGCTATTTATACACAGCTTGATATATTCGGTAGTGGGCAGCCTTGCGATTCTGTAACTCACTTTTCGAACTCTGACAGCGGTTTTCGCAGCGGCGGTCGCGCTCAAATCAGTCGCGAAGCAGTCATTTTACGATTTGGCATTCTGATAAGGAGGGAGCTTGTTGTTTTTTGTTTATCAGAATGCCAAATCGTAAATAGCAGTCATTTTACGACTGATTTGAGCGCGACCGCCGCTGCGAAAACCGCTGTGAGAGTTCGAAAAGTAAGTTACAGAATCGCAAGGCTGTCGATTAAAAAAAAACGTTGTTGAGCGTCTATCGACTATTATTGTTAAATGATGATGCATTTTTAAGTAAAAAAAATTCTAGAAAAAATAATAATTACTATTATTTTTTGGTAAATTTATGTTCACTGAAATTGTCATGTATTTTAGAATTGATAGATTGTAACTCATACTGTAGAAAATATTTTATAAATGATGTGGTGTATTTAAATATCTAGTTAAAAGAATATTAAATTATTGAGTGGTGACCTTTATCTAATTGTATAAGCAATGCAGTGAATAAATTAAACGTTATCAACAGTATCAGGCCGAACAACAATTGAGTGGGAGTCTATCGCCTTGTGCCATCCTTTCATAACATTAGCGTTTTAAATTAATACCGTTTGTGTTGTTTAAAAAAACTTTACTATACCAAAGTAAATAGACCAAATAAAGATCGGTTTCGTATATTTTGATAATTGAAAATTTTAAATAAGTATGTTAGTTAAATAAACTGTGCATTGGTAAAACAAGTTTCAAATGGTTGATAGCTAACAATATATGTAATAATAATTGTTAAAGAAATAAATTACAATGTAAAATACGAAAATATGTGTGTTTAAGGATCTTGAAACGGAAAAAAATATGTGTTAAATACGATATTGTGAATCAAACATATATATAATATTGTGCATAGTAATTCTGTGCGACCAATTAACCTTTTTAATCAACTATAACCAATATTCTATTCATAGACAAATCTGTATCTGTGGCTAAAACCAACCAAGTGTCAACAATGAAAACAATAACAATAAACGAACAATTCAATTTAAAAGTTGTGAAATATGAATTAGATTTTTCAAGTCTATACAAGCCCAGGCAGATGAAGAGGAGAAAGAAAGACATAAAAGTACCCTCATTTAAAAAACATTTTGAAATACCCTCACCACCAGTTGTAAATCCACAGAAAGTAAGTACCTATTGTAACCCTTACAAATATTAAATTATTCCTGTCCTGGGCCATAGGGCCTAGAGACATAATATCTCTGTTAGATCGATTAAACATTGCGTATTCAAAGACTTTGGAACGTAATAGTTGCTAGTTGTTAGCGAATATTGATTTTATATAAAATAATAATTATAATAAGTAATGTAAATGTAAGTAATTTCAAAAGATAGATAAGTGATAAGTGCGTGTTTTGTACTTAGTGACTTCTATGTTTTTATACAAGTATATTGTTTTATTTTTCGTCAGTATATAATAGTATATTTTTTTTAATTTTTTCGATTCAAATTATTCAACATAATCCTACAAAAAATATGAATTTATTCGAGAATTTGCATCCCTGGAAAAAAAAGGAGCGACAGTAAAGGCCTGAGTAATATAACTTCAATTCAACTATGTAATCCGCATTCAAATAGGCGTAGAGCAAATGGCTGCGCAGGTTTAGGGCTGTCTCCTCCAAATATTTAATGGTGAATCTTATTTTTACAGAAAAAGGATGTAAAAATTCTCATAGAAGAATTACTAGAGGAGTTATATGGCGACCGGCATGATTGGTGTAACAGCAGTGCGGTGGGATGCAGCTATGGGTGTGTTCATTATTTTACTAGTATAAATTACATATTTATACATATAAATTACCAAAGACAAAATTACATATTTTACATATTTCCCCAGTTCCTAGTTCGGTTTGTAATAGTTCTCTATCTATCTCTTCTCTATCTCTATTCTTTTACATACATGTCAGATGGGAATTTGTTTTTCAGTACATACTTCATATTTATCAAAGTTAGTAAAGTTTAAAAGGTTTGGCACTCTTTTTGCTACTAAAAAGTTCTCCACCAAAAAAGGAACAAATTTGAGGGCAATAAAAAGTAAAATGCGACTTATTTTTACGTTCTATTAAAAGGTAAATCTAAATATTTACTTAGTCAAGTGACCTAATACAATATTTCAATATCGCGAACAATATATCGAATTAACTTTTATTACTATATTTTATTCTTTAGCTGGCATAACTGTCTACTAATTCCAGGTTTAGTAAACCTTTTTAAAAAATACAATGATATCTTTACTTTTTCGCTTTTTTCCTGTTAATGATGAAAAAAGACGTAATAATCACTCGCCGTAAAACCACTTTTAATGTGGACCACTGCACCAATAACATAAAATGGATACATTCACTAACAAGTAAAATGAATAGACTCAGATGTTCAGACTCCCATTGAAATTAAAAAATGTGCCTGGGCAAAAGGTTTATCATCTCTGACATGTCATAAAATGATAGAAAGTCAGAATTCTACGGAATTAAAAATTAGAGCATAGTCTGGTATATCGATTCTATAGGTATTCCACTACGTATATATGTAAAATGATTAGTTTTTTTCCTTTTCTTTATATATTTATTTCCTTATAGCATTTAATTTTATTTATATATTATATTATTAAAAATTAATTTAAATATCATCATATATAATAAAAATAATAAAAAAGTCGAATTCTGATGTTTCGTGATATAGCTTTGAAATCAGGCCGATGCAAATGTTCGCTTATTGCTCGCGGTTCATCTGCAACGCCAGGATACTCTATGACGATAATGACGAATTTCTTGTACACTTCCTTTCTTGTATGACATTAAGAAGAGTGATTAATGCAATATTAAAACGTCTCAAGCCACGTACACACTTTATACATTACGTCTAAATACAAAGTCATAGTTTTTTTTTATGTTTTTATTAACAAATCAAAATACGTTTATTCAGTTTAGATACGTCTTAGGGCATGCTTATGAATGTCAAAAACGTTTACAAATTTCGCGAAAGAGCAAGACTACGCCATCCGTTCGCAAATCTACCAGGAGGCCTTGTTCTAAGAAGAACGAGCAGGAAATTAAAAGCAAAGTAAAGAGTAAAACTCAGCAAGTTTTACCCTCTACAGAACAATTGTACTATTACGTGCCGGCAAGTCGTGATCTAGTTTTATATTGCAGATCCACAACGGTCGCCTCTGTGACATCAGGCCAATCAAACTGTGAAGACCAAACATATGCCATCGAACTAAGCTACTTGGAATCTTTAGGTAATATTTTATAAGAGTTACTAAAAGGCATTTCAGTCCCTACTTTGAATTAAAACGTGCTTGCTTTCTTAACTAGGACTATACGCTACAAGCTCTTTAGGTCTTCGCCTCAGGTTTCTGAATCTGTTTCATGATCATTATTAAATCTAATAGGCAAGTAGGTGCCTCAAGTATCAGCCTCCAGTGCCTGACACACGCCGTCGACTTTTTGGGTCTAAGTCATGTTGGTTTCCTCACGATGTTTTCCTTCACCGTTCGAGCAAATGTTAAATGCGCACATAGAAAGAAAGTCCATTGGTGCACAGCCGGGATCGAACCTACGACCTCAGGTATGAGAGTCGCACGCTGAAGCCACTAGGCCAACACTGCTCAAGTTGGAGTTAAGTGGTACGAATATTTTAATCGGAATAAAGGTTGAAATAGCTAGTTATCATATAATATATATATATATATATATATGTAATAGGTCTAATAAGCTATTGTAGTTATACAATATATGTATATCTAAGTTTGCAGGAGTTTTTCTCTATGTCAACGATTTTCTGTATGTTACCTATACCATTGAAAATCTCAGCTTAAGATTATGTTTTATTTTAATTCGTTATTTTAGATACTGAAGAGCTTCGGTCACAAGTCATAGAATGGCAGAGGAGTTTACAAACAGCTGGGGCTCGACTCGCAAAATATTTAAGAATGCGAGACAAACAACGCCGTTATCAGAAAAAGCTCTGCGCAGCATTTAGCGTCCTGCTGAGACATATTAGTAAGTAATGTATTACAATATTTACTCAACGTTTTCAGCGCTTTTAGCCATAAGAGGTGGGGTAAACCAATACAAGGTTAAACAAAATATAAATACAGTCAAAAGTACGTACTAAGTTTCAGTCACTTTTAAAAGCGTAATTCTAGAACACAATTACGTTATTGATATGTTATAATTACCACAATTCTAAAATATTTCTTTACAGCGTTGGAAACCCATTTCTTAGAAACAATGAAAATGCCAATATTTCTCTAGAAATCAGTTTTGCTTTAATTTAAGGTTTTCTAGTCTAATTGGTATTGTATTTATAAATTGTCAATCAAAAATTTTTTAGATAAGTTAGACATATTTATTTTTATAAAAAATTGCATTTTTTTTACTTCTATAAAAGCTTTTGTCGTCTGAAACCCGTACTTACAGTACAATCTATTGAAACGCAACTCAAAGATAAAAATGACATAAAAACGCTATGATAAAACTATTGTCTACCTCGATCTTCGTTTATGAAAGGAACTAAATACGGTTCATTCAGCTTAAAATAACATACGCATCACAAAGAACCTACAGCCGTGTGGAATCAATACAGCACACTAACTCGAAAAATGTTCTGCGCATGCCCAAAACACCACGTTAAGCTGTTCTGTTGTTTCCTGCATACTGCTATTGAGTCATCGATTCCACATAGGCCCTATTCCGTAGAGGCTGCGCAGTGCCCAATATTGCCCAGTAAACATCGCATCAGCTGGACGAAATCAAGTCGTCATGACGTGTTTTGTGAATAGATAGAATTTATACAAATTGCAGTGATGCGCGTGATGTGAAACTATGAATTCAAATGAACGTGTTATTCGAATCAGATGAGTGCGATTTTAAATTCCCTCAGGAATTTGGCGAGTTCTTCGAGGACCGCGTCAGGTATTTACCAGGTTTTAAAGGTTTCCTATACTTAGGTGTATGGATTGATTCGCAAATTGAATTAGCGATGATTTGTCATTGAAAGCAATGAAGTCGGCTCACGTAATACGTGTTTTGAGTATTGTAAAATAGGTATTAAGATAACATAGGTATTAGGTATGTTATTTACATATCTGTATAGAGAACAATGTGAAATCCCAGCTTACTGTTCATAAACAAAAGTTGTAAAAGATTTTTCAGTAAATATTCTACTGAAGCTGAAAAATATTTTTATATAATACGTAAAATTGAAGGAATCTTAATTGTGCATGGTTTAGCTGGCGACACAAATGCCCGGTTCGGAGTGACTCCAGGCGGCGAAGGCCCAGGAGAGGGAGGCTTCGCAGAATGGCTGCATGCAATGCGGCTAGTTGCCCGTCTACCAGCTGGAGTACCTCAGCATTTTCGCAGAAGAGTGAGTGACTTGTATACACTGTTTTGATTCCATATAAATCTTTTGTAAAATTTGATCATTTAAAAAGGGATTCATAAAAGCGGACTTTTGTGACGTCATCGTTGACAGCGCCCAACTGTTTGAGATAACATTGTATGACATAGAGACTCATGACATCAAGACACATGCTCTCTGAATGAACGTAGGTTATATATAAACAAAATTTTTAAGTGCGGCATCAAAAACTATAGAATAATTATTTGTATGTAACTTTTCAAACCGTTTCTAAATATGGATATAACCTTGAAACCTTTCCTTCTATTTAATTATTCTTAATAACTTCATGCTTCGCAATAACTACATAATTTCGCATATCGTATCATACAAATGGGTTTATTAATTGTGATTGCATAAGATTTTATCTTTTCAAAACACTAAAATCTAGTTATAATCGCAATATATTCAACTAAAAACAATTATCATTAGCTTTAGTTGCAATTACCGAGTTCATAAGTTTGCCAAAAATTAATCTTATTTTATTGGTCTAGGTACTTCTTGTTTATGTATTCATAAGGCAATAAATCAATCACTCGCATCCATAAAGTTATTTATAAATTCTAATGTATCTCAAACAAAGCGGGCCTGTCTTGGCAATAAATTGAATTCCCTTCTAAATCCCTTGCAAACAGCCAAAGTTATTTGACGTCATTCACCTGAAGCTTGAGTACTTCTATATTTAGAATTTCTCAAGCGAGGCTGAAATTAACTTGACTTAATGCAATACAAAGCAATGCTCGTACTTACAATAATAATATCCTTTATTTTAGATACTTTAACACTTAAACACAATTAAATTTCTATCTAATTAATGACTTATGGCTTATTATTATGGGGTCACGGTGCTGATGTCAAAACTATTTTCATCCTGCAGAAGAGGGCTATTCGTGCAATCTATAATTTAAAATGTAGGGAATCTCTGAGATTTAAATTCCAGGAAATGCATATACTTACATACCTTTCCCTCGAATTATATTTATGAAAATATAGAATAGAATAGTTACAAACACATACGCACAATGTTAATGCTCAGAACAAACGCAGGCTGCAATTTCCCCGTACTAGACTATCTAAAGTTAGTAATTCTTTTTTGGGAAAAGGAATACTCTTCTTTAATAAAATCCCAGAGGCTCTTTTATCTCTGCTTTTTAAATTTAATAAATGTATTGAAGAAAAGCTGTGTAAAAAGGCTTACTATAAAGTTCACGATTATCTAGTTGATAAAAGGGCCTAGGATTAGTGCTAGACTAGTCTAATTAATTTGCGATATTTGTTTTAAAATAAGTGTTGTTTCATGATTTGCTATTTTAAAAGAGTACCGAGAGTTTTTTACGTCGGCGTTTTCTCTCGGCCTACACCCTCTGTCTTCTTTGCCGATGAGTAGGGATTAATAATTTAATGACGTGGAATATATGATACCTGTATCTTATGTTCCATAATAAACATATTTTATTTTATTTTTAATAAAAGGCAAAGGCCTCCTTCAAATCCCACCATTCATGTCTGCACTGTGTCACTTTCTGGCACAGAAAACCTGCTGTTTCTTTAATTTGATCTGTCCACCTTATCTTCCTATAGACCATCTTCTCTTCCTGTTTTTCGTTTATTGTACCTTGGGCACCAGATTAGTACTTTCTTACTCCACATTTCTCTCTCTTGCCATACAATAATGCGTGTTTATAAGTAGGTTAATACATTTATTTTATGACCTACCTATATGGCATGTTTGATGACTATAAAGTAAGTGCGAAATGCGAAAGTGGTATGTCAGGATTGTAATTGTTCCCACCCACTTGGAAAGATTGCGTGATTTTGTGATAAAACACACAGTACTATTTTTGTTATGATATTTTGTATTATTATTAGTATTAGGTAAATTCTAGCGTAGAGCAGTGTAGGCCTAGTGGCTTCAGCGTGCGACTCTCATCCCTGTGGTCGTAGGTTCTATCCCCATCTGTGCACTAATGGAATTTCTGGTTATTTGCGCATTTAACATTCGCTCGAACGGTGAAGGATAACATCGTGAGGAAACCGGCTTGTCTTAGACCCAAAAAGTCGACGGCGTGTGTCAGGCCCAGGAGGCTGATCACCTATTTGCCTATTACATTGACAAATGATCATGAAACATATACAGAAATCTGAAGCCCAGACTTAAAAAGGTTGTAGCACTACTGATTTATTTATTTATAGAGTAAATTGTAAATAGAAGAGCGAGATAGATTTCACTTCAATGTCTCTAAGTTTGCACAAATCAGTGTTTCGGCTGCTGATATATTAAATACGCCAATACGCGTAGTAAATAATTGACTAGAGATAAAGATTTGTCAATCAGATCTTTGGATTTGAAATATAAATTACATAATATATTGCCATTTAAAAGGCAAGTGATGAATTGCAAATACGTAAGATTGATATGGTTTATAAATATGTTCGGAAAAGGTTAGGCTTTGAATAGTAACATCTGGAGATATTTTTGATATTATCTTGAAATCCCTAGTTGGCACTTAGCATCTCCAAGTGATAAGCCCTATTCACTGATTTCAAACAAAATTTAAATGTTTCACAAGGTAAATCGAATATTGAGTGTGATAGGAATAGATCGACAGAAGATTATACAATGTTTCTAGCTAAAATACGTGCCCCAATCTTATACTTATATCTTCACTCCTCTCTGGTCGAACTAAGAGACAACGCAAGATTGTATCTTTAAAATTTTAGCATCGCTAGAATTAAGTTCGGTGGTGGTTTTTGTATGGAGATGTTTAAATAAAACTCTTTGTTAAAAGCTGGATATCAACTGACTTTAATGGTTTAAAATATGAGGTTTAAATGACATGTATGTTATTAGACATTATTATCGGAAACGTTAAAATACAATTTATAAGTATGGTAAAACTAAAGGGCTCAATATTGGTTTCAACTGTACGATGATTGTTAACATTTGGTTTACGCATCTAATTATTACCTGAAATATTTATATGTAGGTACCTTAACTATAGTTGGGTTACATAACTGTCGATATAATTAAATATTTTATTTAGATCTTCAAAGTGCTTAAGGCTTATTAAGTATGTCTCTCTAACTCTCTATATCGCTTTAACTGGTTTGTATCTAACTTTATAATGTTCTTCTTTACGATTGCCTCAGCTATGGCTTACCTTGGCGGACCGTCATCTAAGCTCCAGGAACATAGACTGGCCTGCAGCAGAGCGAGCCTGCTTCAGAGGCACAGCACAACCAGATGATGCAGAGCTTAGCGCTCAAATACTTAAGGTATTCATTAAAAAATCATCTTAACAATAGACGATTTTATTATATATAAAGAAATAACAGGTTTAATAAAATTGCATGAAGACACGCGGCTGATATTATATTCAAAACTATATTATTAATATTACTAAGCCTTTATTTGTTTCCAACATAATATAATATTTACAATACAACACAGAATTGAGATTTGAGAATGTATAACATAAAGTTTAGAGTTTGGTTGGGTCTTTATGAGTATAGACCTGCTCCAGGCTGTTATGAATATCAATTGTAGAATTGCGACGCAATTTGAGAACGCTTTATACTCCATTATTTTATTAGAATTCCTTCTAATAAAAACCCATACCATGCCGGTCTCTCCGTTGTAGCAGAATATATATTCTTCTCTTCGTATTTCTGTCAAGCCTAATATGTCAAAAGTAATTCCATGGATATAGCTAAACTATACATAGAAATGTAAAGTAGTAATATTTTATTTATATTTTACTGGTTCTTCAATTCTTTTGGTAAATTATTTTCTAGGATTTGCATCGTACCGGTTGCTCACTATTCTGTGGGACTGAGGGACGGGAGAATCAGGCGATGCTAAAGAGGGTTTTGTTGGCTTACGCTCGGTATGTTACCAAGTTATATTCGACTTCATATTGGCACGTGGTGATACATAGACCATTTAATTTTGCTAAGAGAATTTGCGTTACACTCTTATAAAAAGGTTGTCCGGGAACGTAGTCATGGCACGGGATTTGAAACGGTAATAGCAGGCCCGACAACACACTCCTTTGACATTAAGTGTCTCCAAGGGCGGCGGTGTCACGTAACATCAGATGAGCCTCCTCCCCGTTTGCCCCCTTTTCGGTAAAAAATAGCAGGAATAAAAAATAAGAGAACTTTTTAGGCAGGCGTGAGTTAGCACTATAGCGTGCACCTTTCAATGAATGAGGCGTAGGCAAACTCCTTTCTTTCTACCACCACCTCTGCCGAGTCGGCATAAACTCTTTAAGAATAGACGATACTTTATTTCATTATCAATAATATACATTTTGCTTTAAATTGATAAATCCTGTGCAAATTTATAATAGTTGTTCAGCGATAAGCTTTGATTTGATTTTGATGAATAAATATCATCTATTTTCAGATGGAACAAAGAAGTAGGATACTGCCAGGGGTTCAATATGATGGCCGCTATCATATTAGAAGTAATGGAGAAAGCAGAACCAGATTCTTTGAAGGTATTTTTTTTATTTCTTACTAATTGGAAGTATTAAGGTTGAGTCAAATCGCCTTACAAGACAAGACAAGACAAGACAAGACAAGGCAAGGCAAGGCAATTTTAGTTTATTGCTCATAAGTGGGAGTGGATAACAAATATGGATTATCTTTATTTGATTTGATAGACTTATTTGATTATCGTTACTGATCAATATTTTTGGCGATTACAGGTGATGATTTACTTGGTGGAGGCTGTTTTACCCGAAGGTTACTTTGCTGACGACCTCCGCGGACTGTCAGCTGACATGGCTGCCTTTCGGGACCTTTTGCGACTGCGGCTACCACGACTTGCCAACCACATGGATTATTTACAGAAAATATCTGATGGTAACAACTAATATTGATTATTTCATAAAATACCATATTGCTAACCTGGTTTGAGATAAGTTTGTCAACTTTAAATACGGCTAGATAATATTGTCCCTATTTATTTTCTTACTTAATAACCTTTGTAAGTAAATCGTATTATTCATGTAAATCTTGAGATAGAAAAGACAATATGCTGAAGAATTCTTCGATGACGTCATATGACCTATCTAATATGACGACACATAACTGTTAAATAACATGAATTGAAAATTTTACAAAAGAAATAATATAATATATATGCAAGATCTCTTTATAATTATGGTCAAATTAAAATTACTTTGAAACAGCATAATTTAACGTGATTAAATTTTTAAAGTCAATGTGCCTTTATAGCGTAGGCGACTATTTAGACCATAAGTTTGATAACAATTATAAATAACTCAACTTATTCTTATGACATTAAGTTAATGTTCTTATTATATTATGACATTATGAAAATTAATAGGACTTTTGTATGCCTATTTTTATATGGCTAATTGTGTGGATTTTTTATAGTTAATTATTTAGTAATTAACTAATTTCAGGCGGTGGAGTAGAGCCTCCATTACCGGATGTGTTTACAATGCAATGGTTCCTGACGTTATACGCAACGTGGCTTCCTCGAGATGCTTTACTAAGGATATGGGATTTGATTCTACTTGACGGGAACGAAATATTATTACTCACAGCTCTTGCTATTTGGGATATGCTTCAAGAGTAAGAATGTTATCTATAGTTAGTATAAGTTTATAATATATATAAAATTGATATGAATGTTTTGTCAATCTTGGATTTTAGACAGGCTTTCATCATGGCGATAGAATTTAAATGCTTACTATTAATCTAAAATATTCAGAAACTGCGTGCTACTATTGTGGATGTAAACAATATGTTGATCTTAAAAACATACAAAATATATATAACACTAGCTGCCCCCGCGAACTTAGTTTCTCCATGTGATTTTACTTAGCCTACCTTTTTAGTACATAACATCATGGAACATTTTGCTATACTATGCTATACTAATCAAAATATTAAATTTTTGTGATTATTAGTTTACTAGTTTTCTTTTTTAGTAATGTTTCCACTTCATTTAAACCAAAATTATTTTTCGTGGCGTGAAATGCAAGATATATAAATGTCATGGTTTGCAAACCTCGCTGGCAGGGCTGAGACCCTTTTAAACAATTTAGACGAACAAACTGGGGCAGTTTTACGAAATGGCCATGGTATCAAACCGAGACCTGACAACTCCTCACCGCCAGATATTGTACAGAAAAAGAAGTTTATATCGAAGAATAAACGAAGCTTACTAGATAATAGATCTAGTTTTACCCCAGTACCGAAAAATTCACCAACTAATCAAACTCGGTCAACCCCTAAAAGTTTAGACCATGCAAGAATACAAGACCACCGTAAGAAGTCAGCAGGAAAGAAGTCTCCACAATCTACATTTCACAATAATGGACCCAATACAATGGAGGATGATTGTGAAAGTTATGGATTGAGGCAGAGAAGGTTCAGTTTACCAACAGATTTGGAGTTTGCCAATCATGAAAATATTACATTTGATATGCAGAATTTAGAAGTTGAAAATGCAATGCTGAAGAATGAAATTAATGTTGTCAATAGAGAAGTTTCAGATTTACTTAATAAGTTAAGAACAACTGAGAATGAATTAAAACAGATGCAAACACGGGCTGAAGCACAGTCTAAATTAAACCAGAGATTAATTTTGGACAAAGAAGGTCTTTTGGTACAATTGGATGACTTGAGATCAAAGATTGAGGAAGTGAGCGTTGTTGAGTTGTCACAGTTTAGATCTGATAAACAGGCATTGGACAGTGAAAATCGGAGGTTACAAGAGAGAAACTGTGACTTACAAAATGATATAAGAAACTTGAGAGATGAACTTCATGATAGACAATCCCAACAAAACAAATTAGAAAATGAGTTAAGGCACACACAAACACAGATTTATGATTTAGAACATGACTTAGAAAAGAGGAAATTAGAGTGTGTTCGTCTTGAAAATGAGTGGGAGGCTTATAAACTGCGGGTTAAAAGTATGTTGTTCTCTAAAGATAATGAAATCAAGGCTTTGAGAGATGGAAGTAATCTTTCAGAGGATACAAAGCAGCTGATTGAGCAGATTGACAGATTGAAAGAAGAACGGGAAAATTTATCCCAAGGATTGTCAAAAGTTAAAACTGAATTCAGTGAAATGAAACACCATATGGCGCAGTTGGAAGCACGCAACAGTAATGCAGAGAGAGTTATAGCTGGACTTCGAGATGCTTTGAAGGAAGAGAGAGCCGCTAGAAATAAGGCTGAAGCACATGCTAATAGTTTGAGCAAGGAACTTCAAACAGCAAAAGTACAATCAGGCCAAACTATAGCAAATCTAAGAGCAGCACTACACAATAAAGAGGAAGAATTATTGCTTCTTAAAGAAAATTCAGCTCCTACTACAGACACAAGCGCCTTAAACGTAGGAGACTATGACGTCATGCATTCCATAGAAAAGTGGTAGTGGTTCAGAAACAGGGAAGAATTGATTCTCTCTTGGCTGATAATAACATGCTAAAAATACAGTTGGATAAATTAGAAACCAAATACAAGACTGAGATGTCACTACGCGCTCGTTCGCACGTTGTCAACGTCAATTACGAGAGGCGGAACACGTCACCACTCGCTAAACTATCCTTAAGGATGGGACTCATGCTCAAACGATTTCCCCTAATAAGGATATTTATTGTGTTTTATATGATTGGCCTACATTTTTGGGTGATGACAGTGTTATTGACAAGTACGCCAGAGAATTATATCGTTAGACCTAAATCGTGATTGAAAAATGGCTGTTTTGTATGAGCTTTAAATATTGTTAGTTAAACCGATATGATGAATTTCGATATTAAATTGTTACGTGTGAAAAATCAAGCGATATTTATGTATTTTTTTATTGATTTTAATAAAATGTTATCATATTGGGTATCAATTGTAAACAAAGAAAATATTTTGTTATAATTCAAGTTTTTTTAAAGATTTTTGTGATGCTAATAATACTCGTAGCTTTTGTGGTAGCGCATATCGCGTAAAAAATAGTTAACACTAAACGTTGACAGACATACCCCATGGCGTATGGCATAATGTCTTTGCACATTAAATACTGTGAATAATTTTCAAATAAATGACCTTATTAAAAATATATAGAGCCAAAAATGTGCCTGCGTCATTCATACTGTGGACCTAGGGGTAGGGGAAAGAGTCTCACTTAAGATTGAATATTCAATAAACATCATGCTTATAGAAGTGAGAATGTAAAACAAAATAGAAACGATGGCGCGTTTCGTTCGGTTATGATTGGTCAAGTGTCGCGTGTCTCCTCTTTCGTCTTTTGTTTTGTCTGTTTGTCGTCATTTCCATTATATTTTAAATATATTTTCTTCTGGTTTATCGTAACGTAAAGTACTAAGAAATTAATTTAATTTTTGCCATCTTTATCATAATTGTATATCTCTCCAGTGCCCATAAGTTAATCTAAGTGATGTAAATACTTAATAAAATGTGCAATAATTAAATTTTAACTATGAAATTATATGTATTAATGCAATAAACCAGTTACTAACCCAGAGACTGTTCGGTTTACTGGAATGAAAACTTTTTTGTTTTTTCTGTGAATTTTGCTCTATATAAACCTCAAAGTTCAAGTCATAAGATTTTAATTAACAAATAAAAAATAGCGGTTGATCGTAGAGGGGTGAAATTAAGGGTATCATAAAAAATAATTTTTGGGGTGGACACCCCATATCACTTAGGGGTTTGAAAGATAGATAGTATCCGATTCTCAGACTTACTGAATTTAATAATAACATAAACCGTTTCGGAGGAGTATGGGAACGAACATTGTGACACGAGAATTTTATATATTAGAGTGTATGCCATTTTGTATTTATCCATGTTGTTTGTAATTTGAAATTCACAGCAGCTTTTAAAACTTACCTCCAAAAGCGATTTCTATATTTAATAATTTTAAGATTGCATCACCAGCGGATAAAGAACTAATGCCTGCCTAACTATAGTCATGAGAAACAATATCGCTTTTACAAAGTAGCAGTGCAGTTTTAAAAATAGAACTATTTGTTTCCAGGCGAATACTATCAGCCCGTTCTGCAGACGAATTCTACAGTTGTATGGGGGGAGGGGCCAGTACTGTGTGGGAATCGAGTGATGCTCTAGTCGCTAGGGTAGTATCTCTGAACTCTGCACCAGAATTGCCTGGTCTTCGGAACCTACATCGGTATAGGGTGACCCCACCAGTACCACCAAATGCGCCTACACATCCACCTATACAATCAGCGGTAAATGTTTTAAAAATAAAAATCAATAAAGTTTCCATAATTCTCTGTAGCTATTTCTAGGAATATTTTTTTTTAATCAAAGCCCTTATTCATATACACCGTATTTTATTTTAAGACAAAGTCGAATAACCATATTTTTTTATCAAATGTCACACATTAAGTATCGAGTTCTTGTTACAATTATTAATTGAAAATAACCAATAAATATAATTTAATACAAACAATACTTTTAATTGCAAAGAAGGTAATTAGGTTTGAATAAATATCCTTTTCTTTGAAATGACAGATGCAGTCGATGACGAAGCGAGGTCTGCGGTTATTCTATTCGGAAGATGAAGGCGACTCAAGTGATGATGGCAATAAATTAGCCCTAGCTACGGTAAATATTTGAATATTAAAGTATTACTACTGCAATAAAATTATATTTCGGGCAAACATTTTTGTTTAAACTTTAGCTTTAGATATAAATCTCACATTTTAAGAAATAACCTAATCAACTAAACTCCCAGGTGATTCCCCGACGAGACAACCGGTCAGGAACGGGTGATAGACTTACATTAGATATTGGAGCATTGAAGAGACAGTACGCACGCCTCAGAGAGCGACAAAGACAAGCTCATGTCATTTTGGCGGCTGCCTGCGCTCGTCACGCTGCAGGTAATATTTGAGCTACCTTCTGAAGCTTCGGGACTGAATAAACTTAATTTTGTAATTAACTTAATAATGCTTTGCAGAAAAAACAATTTCATTCATAATTTAATTTTAACCATATCAAGCCATAAGCATAACTAAAATAGAGGAACTAATTTAGTCTACCTTAAATGTGTTACAGTTGGCGTACCGACATCACCTACTTCACTGACAGTGAATAACTTACTTCTTGGTAAAAGCGCTATAGTTAGTTCAAGAGGAAGAAGACTTGGACCTCCTCCCGGAGCTGTACCTCCTTCTCGCCAAAGCTCAAGCCATGAAAAAACGTCTTCGAAAGGAACTTTAAATGAAACAATCACATGGAAAGAAGCAAAAACGCGTAAGACTTTAGATAGACGAAATTCTGTTAAGTGGAAAGATATTAAAAAAGAAAAAGTAGAAGTAGGTAGAAAACCATCCATAGATTTAGATGAAAGTGGAGATGGTATTATTGTATCAGAAATAGAAGCGAATGAGATGATTGCCTCTATTCGTTCTCGTAGTTCAAGTGAATCTTCATCATACTCGTCGCATTCTAGATCAAGTACAGACACAAGCCTTTGCGATGAAAACGAAGGTGGAAGCGAATCGGAAACCGATTTACTAGATGTAGATAAAGAAAATGAAAATATAAAGACACAGCCGCTTAAAAACGAACATAACTCTAATATTGAAAAAATATCATCACCAACAAAAAATCAAGCTATACCATTAGAAACCACAAACTTTAAATCTACAAATAAAGAAAATTTATCAACTGAACTTCAAGAAAGCGTAAGCAATCCAATACGACCAAACAAAGATAATCTCAACCTAAACCTTTCTGAATCACATGCGTTACTTAGCGATAATGCGTATATATCTGGTAATGAGAATACATTCTTATCAACTCGAACTTCTCGAGGTGGCAGGTCCAATTTTTCCACAGCAAATTTTACTGCCTTAAGTCCAGTTGATTTATCTCCATACCATCATTTAAACCTACAAAAGTCTTCCTTTTGCTATGACTTTGAATCTAATCTTAGACGACCTTCTACTTCTAAGGCTGATTTATCCATAAGACCACCAGATTTAATCGATAGTTTTACAATGTATCCTAATTTTGTACCAGATATTGACATATCGGACAAATACGCATCAGATATTGAAAGTCCACTTCAGAGTCCAGAATCTGATAGTGCGATTGTAAGTGAAGATGAGCCACCTATTCCACTAAAAGTTGATAAATATTTTGAAAATAGTCCAGCATTTTTTGGTGCACGCTTGACAGATCCGAATAACGATAACATTCCCAGTCGAAGGCCAATGAAAAGAAATTCCCGTGTACACAAAAAACCTGACTCATTAACTATAACAAGTGATGATCAAGATGAGATAACTAATGAAACTGAAAGAGCTTCTTCATTGCCGCAAAGACACACATTTGTCTGTAAAAAATCTGTTAGTCCTGATAAAGTCCAAGAGATAAAACCTAAAGACAGTCCTAAAGTAGAAATCCGTATAGATAGTAGAAATGAGACGTGTATTGATGTTAAAAGTCAAACTCTTAAAACGCCTGTTAAAGAAGTTGCCTCTATACAAACCCCAAAATTAGATCATAGTCCACATGAATATTTTTTACAATCTGGCCGCAAAAATAGTGAAAGAGCATTACAAATTATTCAAGAAAACTCTCAAATTCTTAGTAGAATACTCACAAAGCAAAATGTAACAAATACTACATCAGACGTAGCTCATACCCAAAAAATTATAAATAAGGATAAAGATAGTAAACTTGATCTTATTATATCAACATCGCTTGATTCTCCATTACTCAAAGAATCCACTTCAGATTCTTTAATCGGCGGCATTAAAAGGAAACCTCATAGTGAGTTATCCGATAAAAATGATTTTTTAAGAGCTCGGCCAATTTCAATCGATGATCCTTTCTCATTTGAAATGAGAAAAAAATTACTATCAGAAGAATTTTCCTTAAAACACTTAAAAAGTCCTAGTAGCGACTCTCTTGGTAATCAAACTGATTTGTATGGTTGGGAAAATAAAGGATTTTTTGCAAAATGTGATTTTAAAACAACATTACTCGAAGCAGATGAAACTAAAGATACAGGTTCAAATAATATTGAAACAACTCAAAATTCCAATTCTCGAATGGAATCTCTCTCAAATGATAAAAAACCTGATTATAACCGATATTCTTTATCAAGTGATTCGAAAACGTTTGTAACTCTATCATCGGAACTAAAGGACACATCTACATATGAACGGAAATACACCTCTGATGATTACAACTATCCGATATCAACTTCCAGTAAATACAACGACTATGTGTTATCAAAAGTTAGTGATATATGTAGTAGGACACTTGATAAAGAACCAAAAATATGTGAAACAAAAACAGATAGTCAGTTGAGTGATTTTTCCCAAAAAGTAACGTCCTCTATTAGTTTTACTTACGATCCCTCAATGGAAGATGATTCGCCGATGGGTGCAAAGAGTAATTCCAGTGATACATTGTGTCAAATAACGTCCTTGGACCAAATATCGACTCCAATATCTCCGAAAACGTTTCCGCAGCGTGAGACACTCTCATTTCCAAAAGACTATACGATAAAAAGTGATACAGTGCGAATAGAATCAGATGATACGTGTAGTGCGATAACGTCTCTTTTAGAAACAGACACATTATCGTCTTTGTCTATGCCTCGTAGTCCATCATCAAGTTCGTACTATCCGTTCCCAACAAGACCAGCTCTACGCACTCCTAAAGACTTTGGGGTTAGGTTAGGGCTCTACCCAAAAGAGACAATCAGTTCTCCACCTAAATAATGTTACTTGGATTTTTCTAACTTTTTACATTTTGAATCGTTTATATGTGTGATTTCTTGGAGTTGTGTTGTATCTTTGCTTAAGAATAAAGCTGTATTATTTTAAGCAGACTGAGAGTGACGGCTGTTTTAATTGGTAAATGGAGCAATAGATTTTTTTAAACACATTTTGTACTGTGATTCGAGTCAAATTAAATATTGAATGCTATATTCGAATTCTTGTAGAAATAAATGAAACCAGTTGCCTTGAATTAACTATGTTGATAATTAGCGCAAAATTATAATAAGTCAGATAGAAAATTTGTTCTCGGCATAACTATAGCTAAAATTTCTAATAAGAGGAAAGCGTGATGATATTTGTTAAGAGAATATTGTCAAAAATATAATATATTACTGAAATGGTTTATTTTATTCAAAAGTCATCAATAACGGGCGGGCAGGTGCATACTAAATGTTTGTCACCGTACATGTCGTCAATTCTTCCTACTGTGGGCCAAATCTTCGTTTCACCTTTGACAAATGCCTGAAAAAAAAGAAGCAATTGAAAACTGCAGTCAGAATTAGGATTTTAGTCTTTAGTCTAGTCTCGTCAATAAGGTTTAAATGGAAAAATCGTGCTTTGAAAAAATTTATGTACTGGTTAGAAATTTCAATTTATGTTAAATAAAGTTAATTGTATGTAAAATTAACATTTAAATTTTATTATTTTTAATCGTCGATATTTGTTCTTTGTACTACAATATTTCCCGAATATATTTAAAATTTTTATTTATTGAAATATAAACTAATTAATAAGTTAATATCAAAATATGTGTGTAAATATCGAAAATATAAAATGTATGCTATTATTTTAATTACCGCTGGGAAAGCAGCCTGTTCTCGGCTATAGGGTCGATTCCAGTCTTCTGTTATAACATCAGTTTGTGTGTGTGGCGCCATCTAGTGAACATAAAAAAATTATATTATTTTTCAGTAACGAAATTTAATAAATAAAAGACATATTCTCAACGCTGTTAACAATTATATTAAGAGTATAAAATATTTTTACGGCAAGAACCAGACACATTTCTCTGTCGGTTTTCTTCATAAATTTTCTTTATTCATTTACCTTACCGTACTATTAATTGTTCTTTGGGCACATTGAATGGAACTATACCATAATTGTTTCTTATAATAATAACTATAAGCGTTTGTATGAATCACTTGAGCAGTGATCCATGGTATTAAGAAAATCGGAAGCACGAACTTACAGTCCCAAAGTGAACTACTAGTTCAATAGAACCTAGTCAAAAATATCTTTGAGACGTACTTTTAATGGATTCAACCGTTTGTCCATAACTCCATCTTCTATATCCTTAATCTCTTTCCTAATCGTGATAAGAGCTTCACAAAATCTCTCCAGCTCTTGCAAATCTTCGGATTCTGTGGGCTCTATCATCAACGTGCCGGCAACCGGCCAGGACATTGTCGGTGCGTGAAATCCTAAAAAAAACAATTGACAATGATGTATTAAACTAAGTAACGTCTGCAATCTATTAACCCCTTATTAAAATTAAAAAGTACATAAGTACTTTGATTAAAACGGTGAATTTAGTTTAGTTATAAAACTCATTAAAGTTGCTACAGTTAAGAGGTACTACGTTAGCAACACTATTAAGGATTTATAAAGTCAAAATCGCGTTTTCTCGGGGAAAGAGTTTTACGATATCTTCAGGGACAAGCTTTAATCGTAATGTATTTCGAACAGACTGGAAGTTCATCTTACAGAAATAAATCTCATATTTTTTTTTTATATATGAAAAATTAATATTCAGGTTTTGTAATGTTCTTTTTTATAAAATAGGGCAAACGGACAGGAGGCTCAGAAAGCGTTCAAGTATTACGTAACGAATTTTGGGGGGGGGGGGCGTCCTTTTGTAAAACGTTACGATGCGGGGCGAGGATTGAATTACGCGTTATTGTTAATATTATATTCGACTTTCCAGTACTTTACACCACATAATGGTAACTTTTAGGTATAAAGTCACTAGGTGGTCACGAAACGTTAAACTTGGGTACAGTATTGTGCTTGGTTACAGAAAAACCTTACGGCGCGTTACATGGAAGGGTCAATAATCTCCAAAAATTGCGTGACGTAATACTTGAACGCTCCCTGACACCTGTTGGTAAGTGATATTCACACTCTCAATTCCAGAACGCTCGCGAGTGCGTTGCCTTTAAAGAGTTGGTACGCTCTTTTCTTGAAGGACCTTAAGTCGAATTTGTTCGCAAATACTTCAGCGGGCAATTGGTTCCACATAGTGGTGGTACACGGCAAAAACTGCCTTAAAAAACGCTCAGTTGTGTAACGATGGACGTGGAGGTGATATGGATGGAATTTCGTATGCTGGGTCGATGTCAAAAAGAGCTTTCAACCAGAAAAAACACCTATTTAAAGCCAACATAGCATGCAGAACACGAAAACGATTTATCAAAACATACGTCTGGAGCATTGCTCTCTACAGTAGCGAAACATGGACTCTTACTAAAAAAGAAAGACAAAAACTTGAAGCATTTGAGTTGTGGTGCTGGGGCAGAATGATGAAGATAAGCTGGACCGAAAAGAAGACCAATGAAGAGGTGCTGGATATGGTCGAAGAGAAACGAAATCTGCTGAGTACCATAGAAAGCCGGAGAGGGAAGATGATTGGACACCTGGTGTGACACGAGAACTTCACTTGGAGGGGAGGAACTTCGAGGGGAAGATAGATGGTATGAGAGGACGAGGAAGACCGAAAATAACTTACATAGACCTGATCAAGAAAAAAGCTGAGGTCGTGACATACCAGGAGGTCAAGACACTGACGCAGAACCGCAAAGAGTGGCGATTAATGAGACAAGAGCACGGCTCTTAAATTTGCGATGAAAAGGTCGATGTCCGATGATAAAAAGAAATTAATTAACCTACCAAAGTCCATAAGTCGTTTTGCAATATCTCCCGGTTCAATATTAGCCGTTTTCTTTAAATCTCGAACATCAATGATAAATTCGTGAGCAACAAGTCCGCGTTCTCCCTTGTACAGTGTCTTGTAATAATTCTCCAATCTTCGTGACATGTAATTAGCATTTAGAATAGCCACTTGGGTAGCGCGTTTGAGACCTTTTGGGCCCATCATCTGAAATTTGAAATATGCGTGATCACCCGAAATAATTTTATTGGTACACAGTCAAGATTCGGCAAAGCTCATAATTAGGAACAACTACCCTAAACCTTTTTTTATAGAACAGAGGGAAATCAAACCAGAGATTGATCTGATGTTAAGTGATACGCCTATGGACATTCACACTGCCAGAAGGCACGCAAGTGCGTTGCCAACCTTGTACCTCCTAACCTAACCTCTTTTTTTTATGTGACAGAAGGCTAACGAGTAGGTTATCACTGAATAAAGTGATAACCGCGGCCCATTGTCAGCTGCAACGGGAGCTAGCGGGTGTGTTACCTTTCAGGGAATGTGGGCTCTTTTCTTGAAGGCCCCTAAGTCCGAAAGGATCTTAAAATATCGTAGGTTTAATCCGTTTGAAAATATGTAGAAGCTGAACTTTATAATAGTGGTAGTGCGCGGCAAAAAGTGCATTCAAAATGCTCAGTTTTAAAACGTCTGACGGAGTTTCTACTTACTTTAATATAGGCCCAAGAAATAGGCAAAATGGCTGAAGAGCCGTAAGGCGCGGCGCTGACGGATCCAAAGCTATGGGCTGCGTCACCAAGGTCTGCCAGTGGGTCTACCACCGGATGTGATGGAAGGAATGGGGCTAAGTGGGCCTTTCTGTAAGAGTATGTTTTTTCATATTAAAAATATTATTATACCCCTAACTGAAAAGTGAAAATATTCGCATTGTATTATAGTTATAAATAAAACCGTTATAATAACGATACAATATTATCAAAACATAAAGGGTTTTTCAACAAGAACTTTGTTTTCTAAAACAAAATAAAACAAAGAATTTAGAGGAAAATGAATAAATTTTTTATTGTATTACAAAGAGAAAAGTTTGGCAATTATGAATGAAAAATGATATCTGGCAAATGTCCACCACGACCACGCTGACAGATGTTGATTCTTTCATCAAAATTTTTAATCACTTTTTGGCAAAATGGAGGGTCTATTTCGTTAATGACATCACGGATTTTGAGTTTTAAGGCTGCAATCGATTCGATTGGCTCCGTATAGACTCTGTCTTTAACATAGCCCCACAAAAAATAATCCAGTGGTGTTAAATCACACGATCTGGCTGGCCACTTAACAGCTGAATTTCGCGAAATTATGCGCTCGGGAAATTTGGTTTGCAATAAATTGATCGTTTCATTGGCTGTGTGACATGTGGCACCGTCCTGTTGAAACCACATTTCAGTGATATCCATGTCATCAATAATAGGCCAAAATTTAGTGGTTAACATCTCGCGATACCGTGACTGTTACCGCATTTCCAGCCTCATCTTCGAAAAAAAACGGCCCAATCACGCCTCCAGACCACATAGTGCACCACACAGTAACACGTTGAGTATGCAAAGCCTTCTCAATAATTGCTTTAGGATTTTCAGAAGCCCAAATGCGACAATTTTGCTTGTTGACGTACCCTGATAAATGAAAATGGGCTTCGTCTGAAAAAATGATTTTTTCAGAAAAACCAGCAGGTTGTTCCTGAATGAACTGAGCGAATCTGCGGCGATTTGAATGGTCGATCAGCTTTAATTCCTGCACCAGTTGAATCTTGTAAGGCTTCAAAGCCAAATCCTTTCGCAAAATTCGCCATGTTGTGCTTTTGGATAACCCCAATTGTTGAGAACGTCGTGAAATTGACAAATTTTGATCTTCTTCAACACTGTGGCTCACGGCGGCGATGTTTTCTGTTGAACGACCCGGTCGAACACGTGTTGGTGTTGGCACATTTTGTACCGAGCCTGTCGACTCAAATTTCGCGACCAAATTCTTAACAGCGGTCTCAGAAGGACGATTATGCTGGCCGAAAATATCACGAATTTTACGAAATGTAACTTTAACAGAACCACCATTTTTATAGTGGATTTGAATTATTTTAATGCGATTTTCGAGCGAAATTGAATTCATTGTAATAATTGCCAAAGCACCTGCTACGAATACCGCCAAAAACTAAATGTCAAAACTATCACGTTCTCGGTGTTGCCACAATTGAAAAACAAACTTCTTGTTGAAATACCCTTTATAAAGGGCTGTTAAAGTCACGCAACTGTGTAACTCATGAGGTAATTTTTTCAATAGTTTGATTATCAGAAAGTACGTATATGATCTATTATTAATAATATAAAATTATTAGTTCCAAAACAATAAAAAATAAAATATGTTTATTATGGAACATAAGATACATGTATCACTTATTCCACGTCATTAAATTTGAATTTGTAGGCATCCCTACTCATCGGCAAAGAAGACAGAGGGTGTAGGGCGAGAGAAAAAGCCGGAGTAAAAAACTCTCGGTACTCTTTTAAAATAGCAAATCATCAAACAACACTTATTTTAAAACAAATATCGTAAATTAATTAGAAGTAGCCTGTCTAGCACTAGTCCCAGGCCCTTTTATCAACTAGATAATCCTTAGCTTAAAATATAGGTTTAAGAATAACTTTATTTCTCATAAGAATTGCATACAAAATTCAATTACTGAGAAACACATATTTAAAACTAAGATTAAAAATAAGATTTAAAATATCCCAACGGTGTCCTGCAGAGATCTTTAATACCTAAAAGGAAAACTTCTTAAACTCCAATAGAACTTACACTCCAATAGGCCCCATTCCTGGACCACCTCCGCCGTGTGGGATGCAAAAGGTTTTGTGTAAGTTGAGATGAGATACGTCACTGCCATAATCACCTGGTCGGCACAGACCAACCTGTAATTTATTAATAATTTTCAAAAGGTTCTGCAATATGTCAGTTACGAATGGAAATGTGATTTTGTTATTACGTTGCAATATATTAACTGAAATTTAAATTTCGTTTCGTTAGACAAGCATTATTCTTCAGTTGGGGATTCATACATTAGCCGCCAGAAGGTTAGAAATTTTTCCCTCTCCTACTAACCACAGTACCAGATTTAGAGGTCGGGGTGCCTCGGAGCAGCAAAGGAATGGAGGCACGTAGTCCCAAACTATTTTCCAAATAAAAGTTTTCCAGCAAATCATTAATTGCGAAATAAATTTTAGATTCTTTAATTAATAAAGTCTCTATAGTTGGGGACCCTTTTTTGATAAAACAGTGGGCAAAGGGACAGGAGACTCATCTGAAGTTAAGTGATACCGTCGCCCCTAGATACTCTCAATGCCAGAGGGCCGCGCCGGCCTTTAAGAAATGGTACGCTCTTTTCTTGAAGGACTCTAAGTCGAATTGGTTCGGAAATACTTCAGTGAGCAGCTGGTTCCACAAAGTGGTGGTGCGCGGCAAAAACTGTCTCAGAAAAAAGTCTCAATTGTGGAACGACGGACTTCGAGGTGATAAGGGTGGAATTTCATATTATCCTCTTTTGTGGAGGCAGGTATTCTTGGGACAGTTCCTAGGTGAACGGTTTAGTGCAATTCACTCACAAATTAGTATTTGCGTTTAATTCTGGCAAAAATCTTTTGAGACTAATGCCCATACTCTGTAGCTTCCAATCGCTATTACCAGGGATAAATCACTATAGTAATGGCCAAGTATTGTTTGCTTTGTACTAGGCGGTATCCATTGATAGGTAAAATGGAAAAATTTACGCAGTATGAAGATACTGCAAAACTTATGAACAAATGTATTACCTGTGCATTCATATTGGCTCCATCTAAATAAACTTGACCGCCATGTTTGTGTACCAATGCGCAAACATCAGCCGCTCGCTCCTCGAACACACCAAAAGTACTGGGATAGGTAAGCATCAGACACGATATATTTGCGCTATGTTCCTCGACCTGAATAACAATTAGGTTTAAATATACATAATATTTTATTTATGATTGGAACCATTTGTTTCTTGTCCTATATTTCTATGGTCCGCGTATTAAGTATCATTACGATTATTAATAAAAACGAAAAACCAAACAAACTCTATTCATTGCGAACATTACCCTAATTAATTTACTGTCGTAGAATGCGCAATATAATAGATATATTTTTATGTTATACGAGTACAAATATATTGGTTTTAGTAGGTATAAATTAGTTTGACGTCCTGCTAGACAAAAACTATGCCTAGTTTTTGTTTCCACCACACTATTGTAAATTTCTTTTTTTTTTAATTATGCATACAATAATACCTAATTAAAAATAATAGAATAGTATTTATTGAGAGGAATAATAACCCTTGATTTATCCACATCTAAAAAAAAAAATTCAATGGCGCTACAACCTTTTTATGTGTGGGCTTCAGATTTCTGTATCAGCTCAGCAGAGCTATTTGTATAAAAATCACAAATTTTCTTTCAGTGACAGATCAAAAAGGCGACACCTGGAGAGGGCATTTGTTGAGAAATAAGTTAAAATAGTATAAACATTTACTGTAAATTGTTGTATAAAAAATACACTAAACTAATAACATCATTTTTTTTTCCTACCCACGTTCCTCTTTCTTAAATTTACTCACCTTATCCTTAAGATGTTCCATATCAACATCACCAGTGGGCGTCACTCGTATAGCGCAAACTCTCATACCAGCCATGTGAGCTGATGCAGGATTCGTCCCATGCGCACTGACTGGTATCAAGCATATGTTTCGTCCCGTGTCCCCACGGAATTCGTGGTAACGTTTAATTGTTCGCAGACCAGCGTATTCGCCTTGGGCACCACTGGAATTAGGTTTTTCGGTTAATTCGCGAAGTTTTTGACGTAATTGTTTTCGGTAGATACATAATGTGTTAAACTTTGAATGTTAAAGGTAAACATTTTCGATGCTACAGTATATATATTGATTTTAATATCATGATTTAACCGATAAGGTTAGAAGAACTTTTGGACGATTTTTGAATAAATCGAGTTTGCCATTCAACATTTTACTTTACTCTAATTAATGTCTAAAAATGTATTCACAAACACACGTTTGAGGTGCCAACACCCTTTCATTCTTTGGAGCCGTAAAAATTGGGTGATAATATTATTGTATTTCATTTTAATTTTAAAATATTATGCCAAAAAGGATGCGCATAATAAATCATACTAGAGAAACATAACCAGAACCCAAGCAGTTCTTAACATATTTGTCTTTGATAACACAAATGTCCCTACGATTTATATTCAACTCATACTACAACAGAATTTGTTGTTTCATAGTAAAACATGTTTTTGTTACCTTAATAAAAGCAGAATGTTTTCAATAATCGTTAAATAAAATCTTACCTATTAGGTTGAAACGAAACACGGTCATATCCGGTAATAGCGCAAAGATCTCTGGCAAGCTCTTCAAATAACACATGATACCCTTTACATTGGTCCAGAGGGGCAAAAGGATGTATATCGGTGAAATGTTTGAAAGAACATGGCATCATTTCCGTTGTGGAGTTTAGTTTCATGGTACAGGAACCCTGGAATTCGGAGGGGGTTTTCAGAAATGTGCGCATTTAACATACGCTCGAACGGTGAAGGAAAACATCGTGAAGAAACCGACATGACCCAAAAATTCGATACCGGCTGATCACCTACTTCATCAGACTACAGAAATCTGACGCCGAGAACTAAAGTTAAGTTAAGTACAATAATTATCTCAGTTAAATTTTAATTTACTTGTTTTTTTTAAAGTTTTCATCTAACTTACCAAAGGTATCATCGAATGCACCAATGAAATATCTTTATTCTCAAGTCGTTTCATATATCTGACTAATCGTGTTTCAGAATGATGTGCATTAAACACCGGATGTGTCAAAAACGGTGATGTTCTTCTGAAAGGTCCGTTTTGTATGCTACGGGATCTTGCATCACCGGTTCCCGTCACCTGTAGGAAAAGTAGAATTTATTTGTCGCTGATTCTCGAGGCCTACCCACTCTTTCAACCGCTTACGTCTCTTTCAGACGAATAGACTTTACGCTGCGATGAAAAGAGACCAATGAGTACTAACTCAAAATAACTTTATTCATATAGGAACACTTATGAACGTCAAAAAAGAAGTTAAATTAGCTGTAAATTTACATTTACTAATAGTTCGCAAGTCAAGGGCGTAGAGCGGGCAAGAAAAACTGGCAAGAAACTTTCCGCCAAAAACTAAGAAGTCCGGTTATGCTTAGGGTTTTTTTGAATAATCTGTATGAAATGTTAAAAATTGGTCATACTAGATCAATCCATTTGTGAAGTAAAATAATGTAATTAATCGTTTGTAAGATTATTTTCAATTAATTCAAAAACTGTTTTGTTGTGATTTTATACCACAATGATCCTGCGAGCTGTATCATTGTTGAACCGCGTGCAGGGGAGTCCTAGCAGCATGCTGGCGGTAAATTCGGAAAGGCAGGATTGCCCTTCCATATTTTTTTATGATTGAATATACTTTAAAGCTAACCTACTTATATAATATTTAGGACAATATTGTAACTAAAACAATAATAATCATATGGACTTATGATATAATAAAATATTTTTGTTTAGGCGTGACGAACTGTTTCATTTTATTTTTGACATAATAACCGAATAGGTTTTAGACCAAACAAAATCGTATGTTTATATATCGATTGATTCATCCTGGTACACTCACACGGGCCCAAGTGAGTACAGATTTTATTATTCTAAAAACTTACCTCCCCAACGTTTTTACAGTCAAATATCCATAATAAATCATCAACATCTTGCATAGTCGTCGTTTCATCCAACGCAACACCGATCGCTCCATCATCGAAGTATCGTAGATTTACTTTTTTCTCTTGAGCCCTTGATTTTATTGCGTCGACATTATGTTCCTCATTTGGAATTATATGTAGGGTGTCGAAATAAACATCGTTTGTTTGTGTGTGTCCGCGTTGTTTAATTCCTGTCAATATTGGTATTTAAGTATTAATAAAAGGAAGGAAGAAGAATGTTTGGCTATGGGAGCGTTCAAGTATTACGTAACGAATTTTTATTGTGTCCTCTTGTAAAAACGTTACGTTAAGGATTAAATTACGCGTTATTGCTAATATTATTTTTACGCCACAAAATGGTAACTTTTAGATATAAAGAGCACTGGGTGGTCACGAAACGTTTTACTATAGGGTACAGAAAAACGTTACGGCACGTTACATGGGGGGGGTCAATAATCTCCAAAAATTGCGTGACGTAATACTTCAACGCTCCCTATGTGGTTGGATTGTGGTGGAAACTGGTTCCCAGCTACCCGAGTAATAGTTTTATGAATATAATTAAAATACTACGTGGTTTTCATCTGTTTTCAATTAAATCGATTTAGCTGTTTTTGCTGTTTGCTTGTTGTGCTGTTTAATTTTTTCCTTGCTAGAAATTTTTGTTCTAATATAGTTGATAAGTGTGTGTAAAATTAACTACACATTAACTAAACATTAAAAAATTTGTGAAGTCATATTTTCTTGTATATGTTATGCATACATACGTTTTATGACTTCACGCCATCTTTACAAAGGAGTTATTTCCATTAACATAGTATCTTAATAATTGTTTCTTTCCTCGATGATATAACTATATTTGTAATACAAATTCATAACAATTCATATTTTTCTGGTAAATAAAGAGACGGATTAAGCGGCTCATTAGCAAATAGTCGGCACTAGGAATAAACTCACCATGGTCCAACACCAAAGTGGCATTATGCACTCTGGTAGCGATATCTTTAAGACCTTGTGGTCCGTGGTACACCGCGTACATCGCAGACATATTTGCAAGAAGCGCTTGCGCAGTACAAATGTTCGATGTGGCTTTGTCCCTACGTATATGTTGCTCTCTTGTTTGCAGAGCTAATCTAGTAATTGAATTATTTACATCATTAATTTTCATGAATATTTCCTGTAAATTGACCATTAAGAAGACCTCTTAAATAAATAAATCATTGGCGCTTCAACCTTTTAGGTCTGGGCCTCAGATTTATGTATCTATTTCATAATCATTTGTCAATTTAATAGGCAAGGTGATTAGCCTACTGTGCCTGACACACGTAGTCGACTTTTGTAGGCAAGCCGATTTCCTCACGATGTTTACTTCACCGTTCGAGCGAATGTTAAATGCGCACATAGAAAGTAAGTACATTGTTGCACAGCCAAACCTCAGGAATGAGAGTCGCACGCTAAAGCTACTAAGCCAACACTGCACATAAGGATGCCCAATGAAATTCATAGCGCTTAATCAAGTAGCTCTACAACCCTATATAGATTGAGCCCTTTATAGGCACGAGACATTAATTAAACATAAAGAAAAATCCACTAGTGGATATGTATTTACCTATACGCATCTCTTCCAGAAGCATCCCGTGTTACACCTACCATACGACCAGGCATTAATCTAACCAACGCATGTTTCGCCGCAAAGAATCCAGCGTGAGGTCCTCCATAACCCAAAGGTACGCCGAACCTTTGTGAGGTTCCTACGGCTAAAGCTGCACCACATTCCGCTGGTGGGCGCAACAACGCTGAGGCCAGAAGATCTGTTGCTACCACAACTAGTGACTGTAAAGGGATCGTTAAGTTTAAATGTGCTGTCAAAGGAGCGCAAGCATTTTGTGATTATCAATTAAAATCAAGTCCTCTTACAACTGTGGGGACAGTCTGCATCTTCTACCGTATTTACCATGGAGAGTGTTCAGAGGAGTTGTTCGGATTAATTAATACCTGCAGCTGAGTTTGATCATCGGACGTTGAGGCAGAATTTGAAATTCCACTCGTAACACCTTGAAGTCCGTCGTTCCGTAACTGATCGAAGAATTTAGAAAAGTCTCTTTTCTTGATGGACCCTATGTCGAATTAGTTCGGAAATACTTCAGTGGGCAGCTGGTTCCACATAACGGTGGTACGCGGCAGAAATTGCCATTGCAAGAAACGCTCAGTTGTAGAACGACGGACTTCAAGGTGATACGGATGCTATTTTGTATTATGCCTATTATATATAGGTATATCATTTAATTAAGCTAAAAAACGTACACCATGCTCTTGCGCAGTAGCAGCCAATCCGGAATAATCATAGACAAGTCCTCTTGTATCGGGGCATTGAAGTAATACCGCGGATATATCGCGTTGCGCAAAATCGGCCTCTCGGACATCCGGCAATACTTTTACTTCTAAGCCTAAAGCATCCAGTCGAGTCGTAACCACGGCTAGGGTTTGTGGATGAAGACGTTCTGATACAACGAATTTTGTACGTTTATTATGTCTGAAATATTAATTAATAACGTTTATAGGTTATAATTTGGTATTGGTTCTGTAAAGAGTTCTGTGAAACGCTCAGAAGTCCAGACAAGAAGGATTATATATGTACTATGATAAGTTATTATATATGTTTGTCAGGGAATGTTATGATTACCAGGATATGTATGTTATGATGGAGTCAATTGACCATTGATTTTTATGTTTGCTTTGGTTATGAGATTACTTCTATTACTTTTAAGAATCATATGTGATTTTAGTTGTTTTGTTATTGTATAATTGTTTCATAGTTTGGAATTAATACTAAACGAATTAATGTGCTCGCACTTTACCCACAAGACGCCCACTGAGCCCTCTAATGACGATGTCAATGTCGAAGGAGTGACAATATTTCTCCAACACATGTAGGGCATTATTTATTTATCACAAAGAACTGACCGTCTCGTGGCTTAGAAAAGCAGGCCTGAAACTATGAATCCCGAAACAATTATTTTGGGGTTAGACTGTCTTTAACTACACAGATGAAGTATATGAGTAGGCCTACTAATTTTTGAAAAGGAAATATTGACTGGGACCAATTAATCCTAATCCTATATACGTAACATAATATAATAAATAAATTTACACATAAACTTGGGTGTAGATTACCTGTGACACAAAGATAGCGCCTCTGCAGCAGCTGTACCTTCGTCAAGCAAAGATGCATTTGCTACATCCAAACCTGTCATATCACAGACCATTGTCTGATAATTTAGAAGACCTTCCAATCTTCCTTGCGATACTTCAGGTTGGTAGGGTGTATATTGTGTTGTCCTAGAACAAGTGTAATGAAGTTGTACTACTTTAACGAACGTAAGCATAACGAAGTTAGTAGCAATCTACTAGCGGTCCATTGATATATTATGTATTTATTAAATAATAAATTTAAAAAAATGTACTAATGTATTCTTATTTTACAATGTATTATTTAATAAAAAAATCTATATCTACGGGATATGTTACAAAAAAATAAAAAATCAAACAAAAAGTGAAAAATAATTCCTAATTTAGGCTGAAAATGGTAATGAACAAAAAATACTGGTATTATTGTGAAAAAGCGTGGGTTGCTCGATAGACGAAAAATATTGATGTGCTTTAAAAGCGTGTTTTTAGTTTTTTTTAACTATTTATTTTTTAGTTAATTTTTCGGATTATTGCATTGTCATCGATCTTTGACAGGTGCACAAAATTTGAATAAAATCTGTCCGTTTAAAGTGGGTCAAAATCGAGTCCGAAGGAGTCGGTTACATACATACATACATACATACAGGTGAAGCTAATATAAAGCGTGTAAAAATACCAGAAATTTTTGTTAAGAAGAAAAAAAAATACCAGCAAAACAGCGGATTAGGTACGAGATAAGCACTTAACAATGCTTTCTTTAAAATTGATCAGCCCAATACCGAATATATTCAGCTCCGGATAAGTACTGTTTAATCTGTTAGTTAGTTCTGATATAAGTTATTATATGTCTTAAAATTAATAAAAACTGTGAAATTTTTTGACTAATCGATGTTTTTTTTAAGGGTAAAGTAAAAATAAAATGACACCTAACACGGAACAAGTGGATATAAATCGTTATTATTTTCTAAAGTAATCCAACGTTAAAGGTACTATCATGGTTTAATTGCAAGAAAAAGCTTATTGCATAGCCTTTAATGCTGAAGCTCCAAAAATTCCCTAAAGTCCGGTAACGCACTTGCGAACCATCTAACAATGCGTCTACGGTATATCACTGAACATCATACAGCCCATCTGCATGCTATTTTGTAAAAAAATAAAGACAAGTAATGTAAAATTCCCCATACCATCCTGGATTTTCAAACATATTTCTCATGATAGTGTGCGGCACACAGCAATTGTGGTATCCCATCCCGATGAAAGATCGCCATATTTGATTCTGTTCCGAGATTTTTCTTACTCTCTCAATCAAATCGTATTCGCCTGTATAAAAAAGTCGCTTTATTAAATAAAAATTATGATTATAATAAAATATTGTACCATTTTTTCAATGGGATTTAAATTCCATATACCGTAATACAATATTTTTTAACTGAATTAATAAGGTAATAAAGTCTGTCAGATAATAATTATACTCACTCATCGGCTCGTCTATTTCCATGAGACCGTTGAGTTGAATCTGTTTGGGTACAGCATTATTTGTTAGTTCATCCAAACTCTGAAATATGAATAACAAATATAGATACGAACACCACGAAATCGCATTTTTGCTTGCGTCATCCACCATTCGCCTTAGCAAAAAACCAGACATATTACCCCATCAAACAAGCAGTAATGGCAAACATCGTGAGGAAACGGGCTTGTCTTTCTTTCTTCTGTCTTGCTTCAAAAATTACATGGGTCAAGCACAGAGGGCTCTCCTTAATATAAAATTGTTTAAGGAAAGAATGTATCCTGAGACCAAGGCCCACAGGGTTGTATCTGACACTGGGTTATTATTTAATACCTTATATCCTAAGAGATCCAGCATGGTAACTATGTCCTGGTCTCTTGGTCCGATGTGACGACTCGGAAAATCAACTCGTTCGGGAAACAAATTTTCATCTTTCGAACTCTTTGATACGCAACGGGCGCCATGTTTGATTTTACAACTATGTTTTAATTTCAATAAATTCGGCCTAAATGAGCGTAACATTTTTAGTACATAATCGACTAGTTACAACAAAACTAAACAATATACTGATTGAGAGGTCAAAGCTTGAGACTCGTTGTCTATTCGTGATAAGAAACGAGCAAATAAGTTAAATTATAAATGTATCGACTATATTGCATGATGACCTCTGTTATCACAAATTTACTTTCAATAAGCTTTAACGTGATAGTCAAAACAGTCGTATAGGATGGGTTATCGGAGCGGAAAATGGCCTACTGTTTTTCATCATACATACATAATGCAAATGTGGATTAAAAGTATTACAAATAGTCGCCCCTATCCACCTCTTAATGGGAATACGTCAAATTACCTAAAACCCTGGACATAACATATCGTATAGTAAAAAAGAAGGGTGCGTGTACTTACGTACGCGCGTAAGAAGACTTCTTTGGCATTATTAAAAATAGTTTTTGATTGCATGCAAATAATTAATTACAATTAAATAATCAAAGACTGGCAAAGGAGTCATTATAGTCAATAAAGTTCAGTTTACATTTGAAAAATTAAATAAATAAATATTTATTATTATTCTCTTACATTAAGTGTAACATAAATTCTATTATTATTCGAATGTTGTTTTTAAATTATCTCCAATGCCGTAGCATCTTCCGTGGGCAACTTCATTCTGTTACGTTTGTTCGTTTTGGGTCACGGTGCGCGCGCATCGTACTATAATTTCACTCTCATCAATTTTTCATAACGCGCCTAAAGAAGTATAACTTCAAAAACCTTTACTATACAAAATGTGCTGTGATTTGTTTTGATATGGTTTATTTTAAAAAACTCAATAAGTATTTTTGATTGTAGTGTGTGGAGAAAGTAGTTTTTAATGATATCGCAAAGTGATATACATTTTCTATTACATAATATATGTATGGACTGTTGCGCAAATACTGCCATAATGTTATATTAATCTTCGGCGGAGACCTTGGTAAAGCCTCACACTAGAGTCAACGCTAATTATAATATAATATGTTTTAGAACTAAAGACTAAACTCAATTTAAAAAAAAATATGGACATAATACATATTATAAAACTCCAAGACAGTGGATTAGACAGACGAAAACATATTATCTACAAGCATGTACGTCATTGTCGATTCTACTAATCTGTGACCGTTTAGTATAACATGACTGACGTATAAAAATTAAAAATCAATATTTTTATAGGTATATGCACTTTTTTATAAATGTATTAATTATTTATAATTTTATTTAGGTATTTTACTTCACAACATTTATTCTGCTTAATGAATGTTGTGAAATATAATGGAATAATAACCATGTGATCAAGCGTCAATGTCAATACTTGCTTTTTACTTGTAATCTTTTAAGCGACAAGGTAATAATTAAAAAATAATCGTAGTTGCCACAAAACTAACAACAAACCCTTTAACGTCTAACACTTTATTAAAATTTTATCTTCCGAATTTTCCAGTGGCGTAACTATACCAAACAAATTTGCCACGGGCCTCAGAGGCCCGTGGCAAATTTGTTGATGGGTAAAAATAGACACGTTGTACTCAGTTTATTTTAATTTATAATATTATTACATATAAGATTTTCAGCGTACTGAATTAAACGTTGTATTTTTTTTTTAAAGAACTGGGGGCAAACGGGCAGGAGGCTCACCTGATGTTAAGTGATACCGCCGCCCATGGACACTCTCAATGCCAAAATGTCCCACTAAAGGCCGTAGGCCTCCTCTCTTAGGCGAGAGGGAATGGTCTTTAGTCTCCACACTTGCTAGTATAGCCACTAGTATCTATAGATGTATTATTTTATTATTATAATGGCTATCTATTAAATTTATTAGAATATAAAGCTACACTGGGTACATAACTGATGTAAAATAAACCATTTTTAAACAATTTTTTAAAGGACTACAAGTTTTTCTTTAGTAGTAACACAACAAGTTGTGAAGTGAAAATCTCAAAAACGTTTTGCTGTTTCTTTTATACCGCCCGATTCATTTACAAAAGTTCAGTGTTTGAATTAACGTAAACAGATCTTGCTGAAAAGAGACTTACTGCAAAAAAGCTAATTGTCCTGTATAATCATCATTTACGAAGAGACTCCAGAGCAAAATTGACGCTTTAGTGTTGTGATATCAATATTTTAACGAGATAGATACTCTTACTGTGCTATATTGACGCTTTTGTGTTGTGATATTAACATTATTAATTTAATTATTGTAGATTAATAAAATTCTTACACATGTACACTCCTTCTTTTATTTCTCTACATGAAATTATTCCTAAAAACTCTGTACTTGCATACCATTTTAAATTCTCGTACCATAGTCCATACCATAGTACCGATGGCATTAACTGGAGCGCTGTAAGCATTTATTTACTATGAAGTTGTTCACATTCATCCATAGAACATAATATTATTATCTCTCTCTTGGTCAGGGGCCCTCTTGGGTTGGGGGCCCGTGTCATTTTGCCAGCCCTCAGCCCTGCCATTGTACTTACTTGTTACGCCACTAGAATTGGGATTTGGGATATAAAGCAAAAAATAGCCATAATAATGTGAAATAACGTTAGCCTGGTAATATTATTTTCTGAAGTTACGTACACTTTAAAATCATAAATGACAGATGACATTAACGTAATTAAATTGGTCGTGATTTTAAGTTTATAAAAGGGGATTCCTAGTTTCAAAAACATACAATGATTAAAATTCATTATGTAGTATAGTGTAGATTATTTTCAAAATGACCTTATTATCTTCTTATACACATCTAAAACAGCAAGTTGTATATAATGTTGGAAGCAGTGACATTCAAGGTAATCTTCTTAACCAATTAAAAGAGTTTTACAGAGATGACATAGACTCCACAAGAAGACTCGAACAAATAAAAACTATTGGGCAACTTTTACGAGTATTAGAAATACGCGATGTTCTTTCCGAAAACAATGTAACGCCCTTGAAGGAAATAGCTAGAAGAATTAAAAACAATGAATTATTAAAGAAAATAAGTGAATATGAGCAGTCCCATGATCATAGGGAACATTTGAACTTTTATGGTAAGTTTAAAGTGTAATTATTTTTATAAAACTTAATGGTGCATCATAGGCAATCTATTTTGAAGGTTTTTATTTAAAACCTATACTTCTTCCAAGGTTGAATTGTGTAAGAGATTGCTATATTTAGGCATAAATTTAAACCACCGTCTGATGTATCAATTCATATCTTTTACAAGAAACCAAAGTTTTAAGTTTTGTAATAGAATGCTAGTGAACTAAACTAAAAATTATACTTTACAGCTGCAGAAAATACACAGAGCTCATCATATTATAAAGAAACTGAAACAGCTTTACCATCTGGGCATCCATATGGAAACATTACTCTAAGAAAAAAGAACCGTATTAATGAAACTATAGTAGAACAAATTGGCACATCCTGGAGAGATCTTGGTAGAAATCTGAAATTGCAAGAACATCGAATAGATGAAATTGACAAACAACAAAATTCATTAAAAGATAAAGCTTATGAGATATTGCATGTATACGAAGACCGAGCTGACCCACAGAGAGGTTTTCTTGTTTTATGCCACGCTTTGGAGAAATCTAGACGAAAAGATTTGTGTAGAAAACTACAAGAAATAATGGTTATGAACATATAAATATTACTAAAAACATACTCATTTAGATTAAGTAAAAGTTTAATATCAAATATAATAACATTTTATGTTAAGGGTAATTAATAATTATACTTAAAAATATTTTTATCAAAAGTATATGTATATAGAATTTAATCATTTATGTTACCTTAAAATTATTTATGCTTAACTCCTTGTGCCCATTTACTTATTTAAAATCATTTTATAACTCTAAACATATTTAAATAACAATTTAACAAGAAAATAAATTGATAATTCTCAACGCTGTACATTTTCAAATGAGAATAACCAACAAAGAAAAATATTTTGTAAAATAAGAGTTTTTTATTTATTTAATTACCTACACAAAATATAGAAGATACATTCTAATTCATAGTACATTAGTAGATAGCAAATCATATTGAAACACACAATTTCATTTGTTTAATAAATTAACCTGTATTCAAGCACAATTGAAGTCGGAAAAACAACCTGTACTTTTATGACATACAGATTAAATTTAAAAACAAAAGTGTTCTTAAAGTAATATTTCTAAGACCCAATTACCTACAGGTTGCATCATAAAAATGACACTGGTTTTACCATATCTACTTGAACATTATCTTATCAAATATAAAAGTGAGTATAATAGGAATTAGAATATTGGAATGTGTATGATATTAGAATTATAAAATGGAGTTCCATGAATCTTAAATTCATTTGTTTTTTTTTTAAATTATTTTTAGTAATAACACTTATGAAAATTTTTCTACTAGAACTTAAAAAGGTTCTATAATAATCTTTAGAATGTTACAAAAAATTGAATTATTGCACAGACTTCAGGTCATAATGAGGATTCTTTTAAAACGATTTCATAATTTATACTTAAATGATCTGATTATGATAGACCATTGTGTATCTATGGTTATATGATATACACAGGTTTTCTTTAGCCAATTTGTTGTTCTGATGCCCAAATATAAGCGTTTTGGAATAGACGGAGCCAAGGTGAAGCATCACTGTCAGGTTGTTCTGGGTGCCATGCAGTAGCAGGTGGAGTTGCACATTGCCAGCGGAGGACACAACGTTCAGGGTGGGGCATCATAGCTAAATGGCGACCATCTGGGGATCTTAGTCCTGCTAGTCCATCTATACAAATAAGATATGTTTATAAAAACAAATGACTACACAGCTAGGTGGTGTTAGCATATTGCGTATAACCCGGACAACATGGGTCTATTCTTGGCGAAAATTGTTTCGGTCTAGTACGTTGTCTGAATCTTGCACTTATATGGTAAATGAAACATACGCAAAAATGCTAGTCATAGAAAATTTATTATTAATTTACGATTGACTTTTACGTAGATAAATAAGATTATTTACAAAAAAGTGTTACTTATTCAATATAATCTGTTAGTATTTTATTTATTTATTCACACTTTGTTGCAAAAAAAAACAAAAGAAATGCATTAAAATAAGTTGCAATACATAATAATTGGGAGGAATGCAACAAGAACTCTTCCAGGCAACAAGTAAGAGAAAAACTAAAAAAAAAAAATGATGAGTGCAAGAGGTGCAGAACTAAATTTTATAAAAAAAAATATAGAACCTTAATCTAAAGGAATACAAATAAATATTAATTACAAATTAAAAAGCTAATCATACAGATTCATGAATAGCGAATAGCAATGCAATACAAAAGAAAACACAAGAATTTCACAAGTCACGATTGATCAGGATAGGATAAGGTAAAGAAATGTTTATACAGAAGAGTTTTAAAAGATGATAGAGAGGAATCCAATCGTGTGGAGTCGGTTGTTTAATGTGTTAATAACGTACTAACCTGGACTTCCATTAGGGTTCATAGGATACACTTCGGTGGGTACTCCATCATCATCCACATATTGCAAGGCAATCTGTCCATTTCTCAGCAATTGGTCTTTAATCGAGGGTTGCGAAAAGGCGAACCTACCCTCACCATGGGCTACCCACACCCCCAAAACACTTTCCCCCATACCACGGAACCAGACATCTTGGATGACATATTCGTTTATTTTTACGGCACTCCAGCGACATTCGAATCTGATAAAAAAGCATTACAACATTTCAAAGCAAGTTGGGCGGAACAGTGCATGATTGCATATATTTTCACACATTTTACAAAGAAATTAAAAACACAAGACAAATAGTTTTTTTTTAATTTTACAAAATAATATAGTACAATCACAATATGTTACATAAGAAAACCGCTGTGGTTTGTATTAATGTAACCACATCAGCCTTGTTTCATATAAAAGTAGTTTTTCAGCTATTGCATAGCTTCTATCACGGGCGTCGAGCGTGGAGACCGAATCCAGAAATTCCGTAACGAAACAAACCTTACGCGTTAGAGCGGGACAGAACGCGTATTCACACTCTCTCTGACCAGATCGGTGCAGCCGGTGCGCGTTAGAGTGAGACAGACTAAATAGGCGAGTTAGTCTGAGTCTGGTAGAGTGGTAGATTGAATTAATTTATCAAAGAAAAAACTTGAATTAATATCAAAGAAAAAAAAATACTGCATAAATAAATATAATTGCATAAGTTAAAAAAAAAATTATGCAATAGCTTTACCGCGGCAGTCCCTGAGTGCCACACGTTTTTACACGCTTTATAATAGCTTCACCTGTATGTATGTATGTAACCGACTCCTTCGGACTCGATTTTGACCCACTTTTAACTGACATATTAAATTCAAACTTTGCGCACCTGTCAAAGATCGATGACAATGCAATAATCCGAAAAAAAAAATGCATATAATAAAACTTAAAAATATTAACTAAAAAATAAATAATAGTTAAAAAAAAATAAAAAAACACGCTTTTAAAGCACATCACACTAAAAAGTGAAAAATAATTCCTGAAAAAGATTGGGCAAATACCTCAACGTTCTCTTGCCGTATACGTTGTTTGCTCTCGATGTACAAAGTCGAACTTGCGTTAACGCTCGGGTCTGTACGTCATGCTCCACTCGTTTTTTTATGACATCTCAAAAAAGTGCTCGACTAGAAGACATTTACTTAATTTTTCTGATATGGGCAGTATTTTGCAGTGTTTAAAAAATCCTCTTTCTTCATTTTTTTTTATAGAACAGGGGGCAAACGGGCTCACCAATGATGTTAAGTGATACCGCCGCCCATCGACACTCTCAATGCCAGAGGGCTCACGAGTGCGTTGCCGGCCTTTCAAGAATTGAAAACGAGTATATGAGTCGAGTACATTTCTCGAGACAACGTGTTTGAGGATTCGCATTTGGAGGTTATATATTTGGTTGAGATACGTTGGATAAGTTCTACCGTAACTACTTAGACCGTAATTGATGACTAAAGGTGCGTACAGACTATATAACATAACATGTTATACAACATTGCTATACAACATGTTTCAGATAATGTGGACACTGAATGTTATAAAACATGTTATAATAACATGTTATTGATATGTATGCTAGGACGAACCCAGCATTTACGTTTTTTTGTTTTTCTTTTGTTATTTAAAATGGTTATATAACATTGTTATATTGCATTGTTATTCTAATGTGTACAGTATTGTTTCATGTTATAATGTTGAATAACAAGGTTACAAATGTGGACGTGTTATAAAACACAAGTTATATAATATGTTACATAGTCTGTACGCACCCTTACTCGCAAAGCGCGTTGTAAAGTGAATGTTTTGTTTTAAATGTTATACCATACCGTTCTGATTGATTATGATCCAGGAATATCTGCGTCTTGCGAACCGATGTGTTCCTTTGATCAGGATCAACCCATCCAAGGAGAGCCATCAATTGGCATCCATTGCAGACACCGAGTGAGAAGGTGTCTTTTCTATTTTTGAAACGGGAGAATTGGTCGTAGATTGCTTCGGAGTATAGGATACCGGCTGCCCATCCCTTGGCGGAACCAAGGGTGTCTGGAAACAAATACATTCATCACAATTCAGAAGTCAACACAAAAAAGATTTGGTTTTTCGTTTATAATGTATTCTTTTACGTCACGAACAGGATTTTCAAAGAGTATTAGAGACATCATGGCTATACATGAGGAATGAAGAAGCGGGCTCTATAGCTCTATTCTCTATAACCGAACTACCGATTAGTAAGCCAATAGTATTATGAAATTTAAACAGAGGTTTACGATTTTTTTTTATCTATATCTAATTTATAAAATTCTCGTGTCACAATGTTCGTTCCTAAGTAAAAAGGGGTGTTCACACAAAAAAAAAAAAATTTTTTTAGACAATTATTTTATGATACAGGATACAAAAATACATACAAAGTTAGGGGAACTTTCACTCTTCTACGAGCATTAATTAGGGTTTGCTATAGTAGATAGTTATTTTTGTTCAACTATAATTTTTTTTTCCTAGAAATAATATACATGACAAAACAACGTTTGCCGGGTCAGCTAGTATTATATAGATTTAATTAAAATTTAGTATTAAACACTTGAGACATAGAAAACGATGTTTGAAATTACCAGCATAACTGAATCCTCCAGGGAAGATCAGTCCTTGGAAAGCGTCCAGGGTAATTTTCTTCGAGTGCAAATCGCTCATGGTGACGTCAAACACGTCAAAGTTCGCCATCATGAGTGACGCAATCATCTCTCGATCACCATTTGTACCTGTAGAAAGAAGTAATAAACTTAACGCTATGTTAAACTAGGTTTTTGTGAAATTTAACTGGCGGAAATTAATCCTCCCTATGTCTAGCGAATACGTTTGCATAGCATTAGTATTTGGCAGATTTTTGAAGTTATACTTCTTTAGGCGCGTTATGAAAAATTGATGAAAGTGAAATTTTACGATGCGCGCGCACATTTTGTGTCAAATTAACAGAATGAAGTTGCCCACCGAAGATGCTACGGCATTGGACATAATTTAAAAACAACATTCGAATAATAATAGAATTTATGTTACACTTAATGTAAGATAATAATAATAAATATTTATTTATTTTATTTTTCAAATGTAAACTGAACTTTATTGAATATAATGACTCTATTTCCAGTCTTTGATTATTTAATTTTACTTAATTATTTGCATGCAATCAAAACTATTTTTAATAATGCCAAAGAAGTATAACTTCTTACGCGCGTACAGTACACGCAACCTTTTTTTAGAAAAAGCAAAAAAAACAATAGCAATTATTAGCAATTTTATTTCTTATTTTGTATTGCATCGCAATTCATGGATCCGTGATTACTTTTTAATTATAAGTTTATTTTATTAATTTATTTTTGCATAAGTTTAGATTAAGGTTGGTGATTCCATATTTTTTTTTATAATTAAAGAATTTTTAGATTTTTCCTTATTAGGGTTGCCTGGAAGAGATCGCTTGTTAGCGATAAGGTCGCCCGTTGCATACCTTATAATTTGTATTTATTATGTTATTTATTTTTCTATAAATGTAACGAAGTGTATAAGTGTAATAAATAATACAAATTTAGGGGATATTTTACAATCGTGTACTGTACTCGGATCTGATATGAGAACTAGTAAATTGGTGTTTATAAGTAATAATATAAATTAGCAGCACAAACTATTTTACCTTCCTCTCTTAAAACAGCTACTCTCACTGCCTTAGTTGCAACCACAGCAGCTGATGGGTCGAAACGTACACTGCATGTTACGCCTTTGCGTTTCTCCAAACCTAAAAAAATATATTCATCTCTTTCTAACAAATTATGTTCTGGTTGTGATAAAAAGAGCAGCCCTAACGCAGTAATATAAAACATAAAAAGTGTGAGATTGGCTAACTTATCTTTTATAAAAAAAATTGCGTGAAATTGAATAGGAGTGAAAGCGGCGATACATAAAAATACGATTTCAAAAGTAAATGTTCCTATTTCTTTATTTGAAATTAAAGTTAACTGTCCATTACGTGCATAGTCCACTAAGACATATAAAAACTTTTTTGTCATGAGCCTAAATAAAAGAAACGCCACGTTTTTTACGTTAATAATAAGTTAAAGTTAGATGGCCAGTTCGATTGAGCACTTATAAATAAAAACTTTTTGTTATGAACCAAACAATTAAAGAAAAAAATATTTTTTAAATTTGGAATATCGACGGGGACGACGAATTTTCTACGTCAACAATCTATGACGTAATTTCCGAGCAAGTAGATACTACTAAACGTTACCACGTACCTTCCCATTCTTGTTTAATGCAGTCAGAGTTGGCCTGAAGAAGCTCCAATTGGTAGCTGGTCTCCTCCCACATCCGGAAAACATCTATCAGTTTCATATCAAGTACTGCTTCACCATTTACTTTCACTGTTACCTGAGGTAAGAAATTTTAATTACAGTTTAAAAGAAATAAAGCAGTACTGGCTTTAGCTTGAGGTCCCGACCCCTGCTGTACAGCAAGACTTTCGGCCTATGTGCGCAAAAAAAATAGCAACCACTCCGCTCGTACGGTAAAGAAAAGCATAGTGAAGAAACCGGCATCCCTTAGACTTAAGCTGTGTCAGGCACAGAAGGCTGATCACCTGAGGCCAAGACCGAAGAAGAAAAGATATATGTATAAAATTAAATGCTGAAGAAAAGAAGAAGAAGTTTGAGAAATTGCGTTTCCTAATTTTCTAATCCTGCCTTGCGATTCTGTAACTCACTTTTCGAAATCTCACAGCGGTTTTCGCATCGTCGCGCTCAAATCAGCCGTGAAGCAGTCATTTTACTCCCTAGCTCCCTCCTCTTGTCAAGACGTAATGTGAAATTGCTTAACAGAATACCATGAGATTCCAAAAATGACGTGAGTGACGAAGGGAGCGTTGTTAGAGCGAGGTGAACTCACGGATTAACAGAATCGCACGGCTGATCACAAAACAATTGTGGAGGAAGGAAGATGCTACTCCTCTATATAAAGGTTGGAATAACTGTTAGCGCATTTCAGGGCCATCGCAGAAAACGTCGGTCGATATCATACGCCTATACAATGCTCTACATTTATTAATTACATCCAAAAAAATTAATTAAAATTCGTTACTATGTGCTGAACTTGTTACGTTATTAGACATAGAATTGTAGTATCTATTTCAATGAAACACGTGTCTTATAGTATATTTCATTACGAGGGCGGAAAGCCTGTCATTGCAAAGAGTTCCGACAAATGTCTACCCGAGCCGAGGCGCAGCCAAAGGTGAGGGTTAACAGTAGCAACAAGTTGCAAAGACGAATCTGCACGTGTACTGAACAACTATTTTAATAATAATAATAATTATTTATTTATTGCAAGAATATGGTACAAAATGTTAAGGTGATACAAATTACAATAGTAAATCGTTCGCATAATCTGCCACACACGATGGCACGCAAATTTGTCTTAAGGAATTATTAGTTAAAGTCAATTCTTATATTATCTAGTCTATTAAAAATTAAGCAATTTAATAAATAACGTTTTTGGAAAATGGCGCCAACAGTAAAATAATATAAGCAGAGATTTTTTTTTCTTCACCCATTCTGGGTAGGCAAAAGGAACTATGCGCATACAGCGAAGATTTTTTTTATTGTATGAAATGAAAATGAAATTTAATCAGATGAAATGAAACCTAACCTAACTCATTGAATCAAATCATTAAATCATTTTTTTTTAGTAATAACTTCGTAGTTGGTTTTTTTCTATTTAATAGACATTATTTTGACAGTTGGGAAAAAGAACGCACGAGTTCGGAAAAGGTAACGCCACTTTTTGAGCAACTGTATTAAAAAAAAATCACGTTAACCTTTAAAATTTGAATTAAGAACCGCGTTAAAAAGAATAAAAAACACTTACATTAGACTGCATTCCATATTTGCCCGCGACACCAATAACACTTGCTGTAACACCACTCTTTTCATATTCCATCAATACATATTGCACGTCACTCTGTTCCACTTCCAGAACAATACCCAGCTCTTCATTAAACAGGATATTTATAGGTGATACTTGAGGTTTCTGTATATTCAGTTCTAACCCACGAATGCCGCCAATTCCCATTTCTAAGACGGTTGTAATAAAACCTCCTTCGCTTATATCATGTCCGGAGAGGAGTTTCTTTTCTGAAAAGTAAATATTATTAACTATCCAGCGAACTAAAACTTTACGCTCATTCAAAATTCAATTTAAAAATCTTTTAATCATATAGGTAACACATTGTACACTTATGACTTGTCAGTAAAGAAATACATATTAATGCTTCTAATTTTACATTTAGTGCCAGTTCTCAAATAGAATAGAACGTAGTACGACTACGAACGTATGGGCGTAGAACGGAAGAGAAGAACTGGCAATAAACTCTCCGCCACTCTTTTTAATCGCCATATTTCTTTTATACACAACGTTTCTGCTGATGCAACCATTACACCATGTTCCACATGACATCTTAAGTAATTAAAAATAATAACATAAATTAAAAACAAAGACAGCAGGAGGCATGGTGAAATTGGAGCACGCAGTAAAATTCTCGCGGGAACAACACGCAAACACATAGTCGAAATAATTAACATCACCGCATATACGAATTCAAGTACGACCAGTCACCACAAGTAGCACCCGTTCACGAGTATGACGCATGGCCAGCCATCGGCCCCCTCTCCATATTTTAGGGAGAGAGACAACCCGACGCATGGACGAATTGATACTAATAGGTACATTAGTTGTAATAATTACTCTTTGACAAAGGATAGATATAATCTACCTACATATTTTATTAGACAGATAGCTGATTCACTATCATATTTATTGTTAATAACAGCAAAGAATTTGGCTAGACAACCTGCTTCTATTGAGCAAGTTTTAGGCAGTAAATGTAAAATTAGAAGCATTTAATGTATATTTCTTTTTTGACGTTCATAAGTGTACATTGTGTTTCCTAAATGAATAAATTATTTTTGACTTTGACTTGACTTAATACAAACAAATATTAAGTTTACTATTATCACCAAATTGCAATAGTCCACGGTACAATGTGCCTTGATTTGTTGTATATTATAGAAGCTTGTAATAGGTTCCTTAGTTTACACAAAGTTTCTGAACGCACGCATAAATTGACAAACCAATATATCCGAAATGTGGATAACTTCTTGCAAGGTAAAAAACTCAACTCTCGCAGTCGAAACCGCCTTCAAAGATTTTATTGATTTCCGTCCCAATGTTTTTATAGTAAAGGGATCAATGAACTACTTATAAGATGGCAAAAGTGCATAGATAGCAATGGTACATACATTGATTAATTAAATATTTCAAAAAAATCTACTTTTTGTTCCTTCCGAGGCCCTTACATCTTTAACTAAAATACGCCTTTATCCGAATAGTTTAACTAAAATACGCCTTTATCCGAATATTGTGGATCTTGTCGATTAGAAACCTTTATTTAATTTTAGGCGAGAGTTAACTGTATTGAACATTAAACGTTTGACAGTAACGAAACCCATGAACATTTTGCATTTAATTTTTTTCGTCAATTCACCAATGTTTTTACTAAAGTTAATTTGCTATTCGAGAAGGACGAGACTTAAGTCGCGATTATGACGAAGATACGAATTTGAATACGGGACGTTAAATATTGGAACCAAAGGAGCAGACACGCAAGTTCATACAAAATACGATTACGCGCCTCGTATCACGGATTGGTTTGTACAAAATTTCAACAATAAATGCTTATTAACAAAAACTAAAATAAATTTAAAAATAAACAAACAAAACACATACAGTATATATTTCTTTCTCTCTCTTTTTGTTGTAACGTTTTCGTTTAATTTTTTTGTATTGATTGTATATTTTTACCACTTATAAGGAATGAACTGTGGTGTAGCCCTTAAGACACCAAGGTGAAACCCCTCAGTAGGTATTTTATGTTTTCTTTACTTTTAGTTTATTTATCATGTTTAAAACATTAAATAAAAAAAAATACATAAATTAAATCACATTTGAAAGAAAAACTGTAAATTTAAATCATTTTAGGGGCCGAAACCAGCCATATACCCGTTGCGTGAAACATTATGAAACAGTACCTTTGAGTAATTTTTGTGTAACTTTGAACAACGATTTCAATACACGTGGATCATCCAGATCTGGTGGGTTGTCGCCTAATTGCTTGTAGCATTGAGCTAATGCTGAACCTCCGATCCTAGAATAAAAAGAATTAAAACCTAGTAAATTAACAAATATTTAGCAGTCAGCGCGATTATCGTGAATTTTCTACTATTTATATTCAAATTGATACATCTGAAATCAAAGAAATAATAGTTTTTTGTATAGAGTTTGATAATCCTTGGGTGTGTTATACTGGCATAAGATTTTTTTAATCAGAACTGGGCTTCCATTCATTCGGTTTAAAGAAGTTTATTCGCATTAAAAAAACATACATGTCACTTACATGAGATTTTTTTTAAACATTAAAAGAACGGTAAACATCTTACTGTTCACATTAAGAACCCAAAAAAAAAGAACTTGGCTAAACGGTCCCGTTATCAGGCCATCGTTAAAAAAACCGAACCGAAACAAAAGACATTCTACATGTATGGTGAATACAATATATTTTATCATTATCATTCGTAATGATATGCCAAATATGCAATTTATTAAACATACCATCTTAATATATTTAGCTATATATCTAGGTGTTTTGTTTAATTATTTTAAGCCCACCAAATATTTATGAACTTGCACCTATTGCAAAGTCCCCTTCGACTTAAACGATAGATGAAACAGACATGAACATTTAAGGTCGATTCACATATATCAGTGAAGCCACAGTTCCGACACAGTACCGGCACAGTGCTAAATATTCTTTCATACAGTCTCTATGAACGCATCCCCACTTGTCAGTGTCAGTGACGACAGTGCTCTCAGTGTCAGTGCCGACACCGGCAATCACGGACGGATTTGTTGACAACGATATTTTTTGTCGGATCACTGACGCCGCGTTGTTATTTGTTACATTTTGTTTATTGCAGAAGAATAAACAATATTGAAGCAGCTCTCTGACATTTTAAATATTTTCTTTCATCTTTAACTAATTCTTTGTGATGAATTCTCCTTCCGTCTCTCTTAATTGCCAGGCTTCATGCACCCATTTTCTTTTTTCTTTGATGCTGCTCTTCTTCTTCGTATAAAGCATTCATTTATCATTGGTAGCTCCGTAGTATTGATCAGAGCCATAATGACGTTACTTAAAAACGGACCCTGAGTACTGACATGTGTGAATTGAATGACTGACGCAATACTGTATAACTAATACTGAACTGAGCGGACACGTTGACGGAACTGTGCCTTCACTGATATATGTGAATCGACCTTTATTTATCTTCGAAAAAATCTTCAATAAAAATACCTATATTGTCCTGGAGTCACTGCTACATGGATCAACGCGGACCCTTCCTTGACCAGAGCAGGTTCCACTTTCACAGTAATATCGGGGCATGGGGCATACGTAGAGACTACTAGTGTACCCGGAGATTGGACTGAAAATTATTTAGACATAAATTAAAAAGAAATATAAATGATTAAAATAATGATAGGAAGCAGTCACGCATGTAAATTTTGACAAATTTGACCACAAAAAGAGTGGCGGAGAGTTTATTGCCAGTTCTTCTCTTCCGTTCTACGCCCTTGATTTGAGAACTGGCATTAAATGTAAATTTAGAAGCATTTCATATTTTTGAAGTTATACTTCTTTAGGCGCGTTATGAAAAATTGATGAGAGTGAAATTTTACGATGCGCGCGCACCGTGACACAAAATTAACAGAATGAAGTTGCCCACGGAAGATGCTACGGCATTGGACATAATTTAAAAACAACATTCGAATAATAATAGAATTAATGTTACACTTAATGTAAGAGAATAATAATAAATATTTATTTATTTAATTTTTCAAATGTAAACTGAACTTTATTGACTATAATGACTCCTTTTCCAGTCTTTGATTATTTAATTGTAATTAATTATTTGCATGCAATCAAAAACTATTTTTAAGAATGCCAAAGAAGTATTACTTCTTACGCGCGTACATGACGTTCATAAATGTACATTGTGTTACCTATATGAATAAATGATTTTGAATTGAATTGAATGTACTGACTATGCATAAAGTCGTCAGGATTAATTTAGATATTTCTCATTATTTATTTATATCATCACGCCTTTTTCCCGAAGGTGTATGCAGAGACCACGGATTTCCACTTGCTACGGTCCGGCATACCTCTCGCTTCATCCACCTTCATGACATACACCTTGCATGTTCGCCGGTTATGGGTATTTTTAACTTGTCCCTTCTCTAGTACATCCTGGATTTGGTCCAGGTATGTACGACAAGGAATACCCAACCCGATTTTACCATCCACAGTTGCCTTATATATCTTATAATTATATCCTAATATTTCTTATAACTATTAAAATTAAAAGCAATGACGATAGAAATAGGAAAAGACTGGCAGACATCACATCTGGAAAGGGTCGGAGGGGGCCTTTAGCCTAGAGGGGTCCATATCTACAGGCGACAAACATATAATACTTCTAAGCTATAAGTACTAACAACACTACTCACAACATTTGAAATGGAAATAAAAAAGGCTTTATTTTATTAATTAAAAGTAATGTATATTGATATCATTAATCTATTATGTATGCTGAAACAATTCCTATTTATATGCAATTACATATTATAGATAAAACACCAAAAAGCTATTATATAATTATCTCATGAATTTACATAGATTAAAAATTTATGTATAAATTAAAAGAATTATGTGTATATAACATTTTTCTTACCGTTCTGTCCACCGACGTTCGCGCACATGGACAATGAATCCTTCCCACCATCGATGGCCACGCCCAGTTCTCCCATGGCCTTCGTGAGTGCTTTGCAGGCCACAACTAGTGAACCCCCTTGAGTGCCTGTCTTTCCTGGCCACATCCAGTTGCCGGAACATTTTACGTCTTCTAATTCACTTATGCCGGCAAACACCTAGATGAAAATTCGGGTTCAATTATGTTGTAATCCCGTAACATCCGCAATTCAATCTGCGTCCGATTTTTTCTGAGTAAACGTAACCCTGTCTACTAACCCATTATTTTTTCGTCGGTAAACGTCAAATACATTAATCTAACTTTAAACATAAACGAGTGCGCGCAATCGACATAAATATGCTAATTATTTCGTATGAACGGTAATGTTATAAATCAATACGCTAGTATAGGCTGGATTGTAATTCACGTGAAATCGCACTCTCTTTAGTGAACTGTATTGTAGAAAAATAAATAAATAAATAAAAAACTAAATATAAATATAGGTAACTTTTTTACTATCTAGAAGCTAAACCCTATTGTACCTACTAAAAAGGGCCTCGACAGCAGAATGTCAAGCACGGACAGAAGACTGAAGAATAGAAGAAGAGAAATAGGTAGATATAAGATGAGAATAAGATGGAGAAAAGTATAAATTGTATAAAGCAAGTGAATAATAAACAAATAATATCGTTTATTTGCAAATGGGACATTCAGATTGATTAATTATAAAAACCCGCGCACCCATATAAAAATACGCATGCAAATTTTATATTATTTATCATGTCATAATAATAAGAATAGTTAAGTTATTTATAATTGTTGTCAAAACCTATCGTCTAAATACTATACACTATCCTACGCACCTACCCTTAAAATTTTAATTTGTATTAATTGAATTTAAAAGAGCATCGTGGTCTTGACTGTACGGTTTTTTTTTTATACATGAGTCTTCACTAAGACATCTAGCCTAACTTAAGACTAATAAGTAATTAAGGTCTAACCTAATTTACTAATAAGACTACTTACAGTCTCTATTAAAGGGAAGACACTTTGTTCTTGTGTTCTGAAGTACTTGACTGTACAGTAAATAAAACATGTAATACATTTTTTTTTTTTTTTTTTTTTTTATAAAACAGGGGGCAAACGGGCAGGAGGCTCACCTGATGTTAAGTGATACCGCCGCCCATGGACACTCTCAAAGCCAGAGGGCTCGCGAGTGCGTTGCCGGCCTTTCAGGAATCGGTACGCTCTTTTCTTGAAGGACCCTAAGTCGAATTGGTTCGGAAATACCTCACTAGGCAGCTGGTTCCACAAAGTGGTGGTGCGCGGCAAAAACTGCCTTGAAAAACGCTCAGTTGTGGAACGGCGGACGTCGAGGTGATACGGGTGGAATTTCGTACTCTGCCTCGACGTCCGATGACGAAACTCAGCTGCAGGTATTAATCCGAACAACTCCTCTGAACACTCTCCATGGTAAATGCGGTAGAAGATGCAGAGAGACCCCACATCTCTACGCAACGCCAAAGGATCAAGCCGCTCGGAAAGGGATTGGTCATCGACGATTCGAACCGCTCTGCGTTGAATACGGTCAAGTGGAAGGAGCTGGTACTGGGGAGCCCCCGCCCAGAGGTGAGAGCAGTACTCCATGTGGGGCCGAATTTGCGCTTTATATAGTTGCATGCGGTGGCCCGGAGTGAAGTACCGTCTCGCCTTGCTGAGCACACCAAGCTTTTTGGAGGCTAATTTAGCCTTTCCCTCCAAGTGACCGCGAAACTGAACGTCGTTCGATATGTCAACGCCAAGTATTCCAATGCTGGCTGTGGCTTTAAGAAGAGACATAACTAACAAGATAAGCAATAAAAATAAAATTGACAAATTAATTAACAAAACCCTTTGGCGCCACCCTTGCCTACTAATCTCTAACATTGAGGATGTAATTAGCAAACAAAGATTTTATTGTACAGTTTAAGAATTTCGTGCCAATTCTTCTCATCAGTTATACGTACTTGATTTGACTTATTTTTTCGTTTATAAGTTACCTACATTAATAAATATTTATATACCCGCAAAACATCCAATCCAAATAATTGCAACATAATTTTTTACAACTTACCAAGTTAGTAAGCGCTTCTCCCAATGACAGCCTGGCGCCAGCAGCCGGGTCCAAAAGGCCTTTGATATTCTGAGTGCCAATAGATGTCGCCGATCCCACCTTCTCGTGGTAAGAGAGGGAAATAATCGCGCAGTCTGCAAGCGGCGTGTGGAGGGGACCCACGCATTGTTGTTGCGCAACTAAACCAGTTACACAACGATCCACCTGTTTAATAATTAATATAAATATTAATTCTGAATAATAATTATTCAATTAATTCAATTGAATAATTATCTTATTGCCTTTTTGTTTTTTTGCTCCACAGCACAAATCAATCAAACCAATGTTGAGTCAGGGCTAGTTATAACTATAATACACACATTACACACTTAAAATGACATTATTCTTTGTTTTTCAATATTTATTTTTAATATTATTTGTGTTTCTGTGTGTGTGTTTCGTTAGTAAGAAATGTTATGTCTATGTCTAAACGTAGTATTAATCAAAGCATTTAAAAAAAAAATATTTGTCGCGTTTATTGAAGATAGCTAGCAAAGTACACATGTCAGAAGTAAAACTTCTTTGGCAAATTAATTTTTAAGTCTTGTTCATATATACAAACCTAAAACTTTAGATTTCCGAGACTTAGAGGGAGGTAAAAAGGAAGATATGTTAGGAATATAATTGAAATGAATTTAAAATTCATTTTTTTTTCATTTCTTAGATAATAAAACTCGCGGCATTTTAATTTACAATTCGACATTTCAGAATTCAATAAATTATTTTGCATAAAATATAAAATACTAATATTTCATAAATTTTATTAACGAAATTTTAATATTAAAAATATATTTTCTATGCGGTAATTCGCCCTTCTCACTCTCTCTCAATCGCTCTCTCCCTTTTCTTCGACTAAAACGCCTCACATCTTCGTGACCTTTCCGTAAAAATATACCCTCATGCGCCTAAAGAAGTTTCACTTCAAAAATGAAGCTTTTGTTTTATTTTAGTGCTTATATATTTTGTAGATTTCTTTTCCCGCCTGCGTCATTGAAAATGCTCACTTTTAACTAAGTTTTTTCATGCGTTAACTATAATTAAGAACAACAAAAAAGTCGGCTTGTGTCAGGTACAGAAAACCTATTACAAAAAAACAAATGACCACAAAACAGAAGCAGAAATCTAAGGTCCTAAAGGTTGTAGCTCCACTGATTCCTACCTACCTTACCTAATGACATTGATAAAATAATTAAAATACCTTATTAGTCAGATATCTCTTGCTTGCCACGTTCACCAGCCTTAAAACTCTGTTAAGAGCCTTTTCGACTGTTACATCTTGGGGCAGCGCGAGTGGGACTTTAGTTCGCTTTTCCGTTTGAAGGTCAAACGTCTTCCTCGGCATGTTACCTGCATTTAAAAAGTTCTACTACATTCTGGAACATTCTAAGATTACTTCTGATAATGATGATGGCTGAGTTCCTAGGTTTCCGAAAGTGGCTATTGCGTATCTCATTTGACATTTTTAATTACTATAGAAATGCCAAGTCACGATTTACTTATGGTTACGTCATAAGTCAATTAATGATTTTTGAACTTACAAGAGACAAAAGGTATAACATAAGTTTTTTTTTAATGGTTTAAAAAAAGATTCATACATACATAAATCAATTCAGTAGTTAAGCGTGCAAAACCAAGCCTACTTTCACACTTACTATATTAAAATACAATACAATCAATAGGCTAAGGTCCACAGAGCATTACAAAGAATTACAAAGGTACAGGGAAAGAAAGACCACTGTCAAGAAAAAATATTTTTGAGATAATAACAAAAAACATATTTACTCTTAAAATCAGTGTCTTAAACTACAAACTTAAAATAGGCCAATGATTCATATTATAAAACACATTATTAAATGTTATTGTAAACTTTTTGAGCCTCATGTTGACTGTGTTTTTTTTTTAATTTTCTTTTAATTTAAGCATTCCATAGCTTTCTACATTTACGACTAGATGGCAATGTCAACTCTATTTATAAAAATATTGACTATTCTTTCCCTGTACCCTTCAATTATAAAACTTTTTAAGCTATTAAAGCAACTAAATACAGCATACCCAACACAGCCTCCAAATGCAAGTCATACGGCATCTTCTCCACTACATCCGGCTTCTGTCGATCTGATCTCTTAAGATACGAGTCCTTGAAGGAATCTTCAACTAAACTCATGAAACCATCACCGGTCACTTCCCCAACGAACGATACCGGACATCTTTCACGTCGGCAGATGTCTGAAAATTTTAGTGATTTTATTTTTTTGTCAGTATTTTGTCTGCCTTCATTACTAACGTATGTCAAGGTCCTAGACATGATTCTCGAAGAAACAAATTTGGAAGGAAAATTGCCTATTAGAATTAAATAATCAATTTTAAAGACGAACAACCAAACCCATGATTTCCACAGTTACTCGGCAAATAGGTGAACAGCCTCCTGTGCCTGACACCAACTTATCGCACGCCAATTTCCTTACAATGTTTTCCTTCATCAAGCGAGTGTTAAGAGTAGTGTTGGCCTAATGGCTTCAGCTTGCGACTCTCATACCTGAGGTCGTAGGTTCGATCCCCGGCTGTGCACCAATGGACTTTCATTCTATGTGCGCATTTAATATTTGCTCGAACGGTGAAGGAAAACATCGTGAGGAAACCGACATGTCTTAGACCCAAAAAGACGAAGGCGTGTGTCAGGCACTGGAGGCTGATCACCTACTTGCCTATTAGATTTAAAAATGATCATGAAACAGATTCAGAAATCTGAGGCCAAGACCTAACAAGGTTGTAGCGCCACTGATTATTATTATTATCAAGCGAGTGTTAAATGCGCACATAGTAAGTCCATTGGTGCACTTATATTAGAACTATTTTTTTCTTACACTCGCCTTCTATCTAACTCTCGCGATACTTAATATATGCAATAAATTACCTTATCTGTACTCCTTTTAAAGTTAGCAAGAAAATTACAAATTATTAGTGATAATAATGCAACCACGAAGTGATAATAATGTACGTGAACACGTATACCATTTGGCGGCATCATTATTTTTAAGGTAATTTACGAAACTCTTTGTAATTGCGGTAAGACAATAATAAATTTGTATTAAAGCATTAAAATAAGTTCACTACACGAAGCGGGGAAAGATAATAATATTAATACCTCTGCTAAGACACATCTCTAATTATTATAATATGTATTTATTTTTTTACAATGCCTTTCATAGGTAATCACATTAAATTGATAACGCACAAAAGCTCAACGATATAAAACGATTTTCATTTTTACCCCCCCCCCCCCCATGAACTCACCGTAACGTTTTTCAGTACCTAAGTACAGTACTGTACCCAAGTCTAGTAAAACGTTTCGTGACCACCTAGTGAATCTTTAGTTACTATTATGTGGTGTAAGTAGAAAATAATATTAACAATAACGCGTAATTCAATCCCCGCCCCGCATCGTAACGTTTTCAAAAGGACCCCCCCCCCCAAATCGTTACGTAATACTTGAATGCTCCCCGTAAAGCCGTTTGGTCACAATAATGTTTTTTTTTACAAAAAAACATCATATTGTATTTAGTAAAATACAATGCTTATATAGTAGAATACAAAAATTATCAATGATTATTTTTCCGACCCTAATGTCGGCCAATAGAATTGCACCATTCGACGTCACGTGGTACAACCTACATGGTATTATACTGAAAATTTTTTGTGAAAATTTTCTCTGGTCGTTGCTTCAAGAAAAGTATTAAGTAGTTGTTTTATTCATTATGAAATTCTTATTTGTTAACTGTACATTTCGTCTCATGGTGCAATTCTATTGGCCGACATTTGGGTCGGAAAAATAATCCCCCGAATACCACTCGAGCTTCAAAATTATCTGGTATTTCCCTCAAGGTTCGTTGCAAACAAATATAGTTGTCATGACGACTGTCGTCGTCATGACAACTATATTAATTGATTGCAACGAACCTATCGGGAAATACCCGATAATTTTGAAGCTCTTGTGGTATTACATATGATAATTTTTACAAGCGACCCGTTTTGTTCTACGTTATTGTGCGAAAAGTAAGGCAATATCTTTCTATCCCTTGCCATGCCCTACTTACCTATTGACCCCTCAGTCGATTTGTAGCTGTGAGATATCTTTTATATTTCCTTCTTGATAAAAGTGCATACCTTCTAGAACATTCCTATTCTCCTTTGAACAAAGCAGTGCATCATTTTCCTGGTATTCAGCACCCCACAGTTCCAACGTAGTAATTGTGGGGTCACCCAATTGGAACTCTTTTGTAAAGACGACAGCGCCCTCTGGTTCCACCAGCTCTTTTAACACGTTTCCGTTTCCACCAGCGCCTTGGTCGTGAATCGCTGAAAGGATTATTTAATAATACAATTATTTGCCTAAAAATTATGGCCCTAAACATAAGGCTGACCACTGAAAATCAGTGTTGGTTAAGGCTATTGAGCACCCACGATTTGATTAAAGTAATTATTTGTATTTTTTATGTGTTCTTTAATGATAAAATGTATAATATTAAAAAAAATACAAATCTACATTACATTTTTTTTATATAATAGGGGGGCAAACGAGCTTGCGGGACGACCAAAAAGGGCAGTCTTCGCAGCCCATAGACACCCATTTTTTGTGGGTGCGTTGCCGGCCTTTGCGGGAGGAGTACACTCGATTTAAACATTTGGAGGTCGTATCTCTGAGGGAACACCCCCACCGGGAGCCGATTCCACAGTTCGCTAGTTCGCAAAAGAAAATGCCTTGTGAAACGGACTGTGGAAGACCTCCAACCATCAAGATGATGTTGGTGAAATTTAGATTTTGAAAATTTAGAATTTACATAGGGCATACAATGTTAAATAAAAAATATTGGTTGTTTGTAAAGTAGGTTAACGATCGAGATGTTTACGTGATAACGTCTTATTGGTGATATAAGTTTTTGGGAAGTAAGGAATTAATGAAGATAACAATTTTTTCAAATTTTAAATTACATCTATCGTTTTATTCACACTTTTGATGATAAATTTCGGGTGTAAAATGACAAGTTTACTTATTCGACTATGATATACATTTTTCTTCATACATTCACGGAATGACTGGCAGCGCTCGAGATGAGACGGGAGATCGGTCCGTCTCTCTCTCGTTATACCTGCGATCGCGCTCGTGAGGTTTTGGTGTGACACAAGTTTCTGAACATGTCACCCGACTAAAACGATTTTAAAGACGTTATCACGTCAAAACAGAGGTAGAAACAGGGGGCAAACGGGCAGGAGGCTCATCTGATGTTAATACCACCGCCCATGGACATTCACATTGGCAGAAAGCTCCCAAGTTCATTGCCAGCCTTTTAAGAAAAGGATCTCCTTGAAGGAAGACGAATTTCTGTGTCTTCAATGAGTTAATTAATTTTAAAAATTAAAAATGGATATAAAAATGATTGTAACACAACTGGGGTCGCGCATGTAACTTATACTAAAACAGTACATTAATTAACCTTGTACAATATCTAGTATAAATTAACGGTTTATATATGGTTGTACCAAGATACGAAAAATTTCAATAGCATTATTACATTTTCTATGTTAAATATATATGATAGTATCAATCGCTTATACTGGGAATAAATAAGGCGCAACTGCGTTTCTCTGTGAATACAAAAGATTTATTTACAAAAGAAATATCTATTAATTTACATTTAATAAAAAATATATATTTACAAATTATTCACTCACCTCTGAATACAAAAAAAAAACATTTAAAGCCTATATTCTAGGTTTTATAAAGTAAAATAATATAATGAAAAAAATTAAAATATCTTACATATACTATGTCAACTGACATAAATTAAACATCGTCGATCAGACGGCAAAGACAACATTACAAAAGAGTTCATATAAAATATAATATAGACAAGAGTTTGTATACGAAAATATATTATGTTTTTCTTACATATATTTTAAATTACAAATTACTTACATTCAACTGGGTTAATTTTGGCTTCAAGACAACCTCTAACGACTCGGTTAAGACGATTTCCCATCTCCGCGTCACCTGAAGACAATTATTTATATAAGTTCAGTTTAAAAACTTTGTAATTGTAGCTACACCTACATACGTACGGCTGCGATATTCCAACCGCTAAGAATATATACAACTTCTCGGACACCACCACCACCCACCCACTGGGGCCTTAGGTCCGGCTAGTCAAGATTAGTAAGACTAGTTAAGCCACGGTTTCCTAGAAAAGCGGTGCCGTCAACTAACGGCCGTCATTTTACGGTTGTTAATAACGGACGGTGGCCAAGCTGTGGTTTCCTAGAAAGTAGTGCGACCGTATTTTTGAAGTGTTATTCCAATTTCATTCTACAAATTTTGCTTCATCTGAGCTTGTCTGTACTCTTTGGATTTGATATTGTACAAAGCTTCATGATTTTCAACAAAATCAATTAATTGTTCATCATTTTCGCTCGTCCAAGTCATTGTATTAATTAAATATGGGCACCGCTACACGCGAAAAACGTTAAAGTAATGTTTATCACCGCTATGACGGCCGTCATGCAAATGACAGCACCGCTATATGACGTTACGGTGACACTCAACGTTCTCTAGAAAAGCTACTCCGATGTTATTTATAGACAATGTGTGGGTGACGTCACCCAACGTTACATTACGGCCGTTAGTTAACGGCACCGCTTTTCTAGGAAACCGTAGCTTTAAGGATCCTTTAGGTCAGAGGAAGTACGATTCTTCTTCCACATACTCTATCATAAGACATTTGTTCAAATGTGATTTTTTACAAAGACATAACACGTCTTATTACTAATAAAAACACACACACATAAACACACAAAATAAAAGGAATTTAAAAAAAAATATGAGAGATATCAAAAAAAAACAAAAAAAAAATTCCCTTTTCCCATTCGGTTCGTTACAAGCGCTTAGAATTTCTCTCGTATGTCAAACGAGAGAAATTCTAAATTTCGGTATTTTTTTATATTCCGTATTTATTAATATTATTAATTGTAAGCACTTAATAATGGCCCTAAATTTACCTCTTTGCACAGCCCCGAAGTCCAAGGCGTGGTCTCTAGAGTCTCCTCCCTGGACTGCAACTGATGAAGCTGCTCCTCCACCAACCCCGATACGGTAGACCGGGCCACCCACTTTCACCAAGAGCATCCCTATAACAAATAAAATTAAATATATTAAATTAAGAGTTCGTAACTAAATCATTGTTATTTACTTACATTAAAAAATAGCTATTAATAAAAAACTGAATAAGGAAATTTAGGAAAGAGACTTATTTTGTTTATTAATATTATTTCAGAAATCACATTGAATTATTTTTTTAACGAACGATTCATTTAAATACACAGCACGCGCCATACGCCTTAAATTGAAATAAAAAATTTCATGGCCATTTCGATATATAATATATATTTAAATAATAATTATTTTTTAATATTTTCTTATTTTTACCATAGAATTTTAGTAATTAATATATTTAAACTAATAATAAAAATATATCGTTATATGAAAAAAAATGTAACTAATATAAGGTATCAGAAACAAAAGATGGCGATCTTTTATTTCTGTGTACATACTTCGAAATCTTGTCATATGTTCATTCGGCTCTTTTTGTCGTATTGTGTATACGCGGTGATGAAACAGATAAAATTAAAACAGTTTAAGTAGACAATTTCTTAGAAGAAATTTCGATTTCAAGTAAAAAATTATCATAGAGCGCAGACAATAAACAACAAAAAATATTGGAGCCGTGTTGGCCGTAGTGACTGTGACTTCAGCGTCTCCCATCCCTGTGGTCGTAGGTTCGAAAACCGTCTTTGCATCAATGGACTTTCTATGTGCGCATTTAACACTCGTATGATGAAGGAAAATTTCGTGAGGAAACCGGCATGTCTTTCAAAAAAGTCGGGCTTGTATCAATCCAATCGACGGCGTGTGTGGCACAGAAGGCTGATCATCTAGCCTATTAGAAAATCAAGAAACAAATAAAGAAGAGTATCAAAAATTTAAAAAAAACCTGAGAAAACGATAAAAGATGACCTAATCTATATAGAAAGAACATATATATAACATATTATTACATACATTACTTTTAAAAAATTCAATATCCGGTTCATGTTTATTTAATTAAAAACTCCTAATGATTTGAATGTCTTAATACCTAGCTGTGAAACAAACGACAATGATAGCTAGTTTCGTTTGATTGTCAATAACTCTTGTCCAATCACAAACACGCGACACGTTATCTTCCATTTGACCAATCACAGTCAAACGAAAGGTATGCGCGCTATCTTCGATTGTGATGAGCCAACAGCATCTCTAACTCAATACGCATTGGCACGCGACATGATACGTCGATAGTGTTGTCTGGAAGAGATCGCTCAAAGCGATAAGGCCGCCAGTTTGTTCTATTTATTTAATTATTTTAATCATAATGTATTTCTGTATGCAACGAAGTGTAAATAAATACATAATGTACTAACTACACATATAACTACCGCTTGACCAATCACAGTAAAACGAAGCGCGCCATCTTGTATCTTACGATTTATATCCTTAATCATATTTGGGAACAAACCCAAAGTTAAAACAACCAACAAAAAAAAAGGTTTTTGTGTTGAAAACCTTGAATTTTCATATTAATTTAACAATTAACTGTTCATTTATAAAAAAAAGAGTGTGTGTACTAATGTAGGTACACGCGTTAGAAGTTGTACTTCTTTGGCGTATGGAAAAAAAACCTAAAATGCAGTAGTGATCAACGATAAATATTAAAATTAATCGATAAAATTATTATTAGTAAATACTATCATCGTCATATATGAAATTGATTTAGTAAAGACACCAAAATAATATTTATTTATTCACACTGTTTAATTGTACTGTTACAAAACACGTGTTCTAAATATAAAAATACTAGAATATACAACTGAACAGTTATTATAGAATTCCATGCTACTAACTTCATTCTGTTAAGTCACGCGCACGGTGCGCGCGCATCGTAAAATTTCACTCTCATCAATTTTTCATAACGCGCCTAAAGAAGTATAACTTCAAAAAACTATGTCTCACCTTCTTCCGGTTTGTTCTTTTTAATCATCTGGTGTGGCATATAACCAATACCACCGCTGAACATTATTGGCTTGATGAACTCCTCTCTGATGTTGTCTCCATTCTTCAAACCGTACGATTGCACGAAACCTAGAATAATATATATATATTAAACATATCGCCTTATTTTTTTGGTTCTTAGGCACAAATATTTTTGTTTTAAATTGTGTTTGTACAGTGAAGATTTCAGTGCTTTACTCATAATAATGAAGTGAAAAAGAATAAAAATCATGTTTTTCTTCTTCTTCTTCTTCAGGTGCCACTTGCTAAACCTTGGCTGGTAACAACTTGCCGAGTATCTCTCACGTACTCTCCCGTACGTTCCGCAACTACGTCTTCCTGCACCAGCCCGTCTCTTGCCTTGGATTTTGCACATCATTATGAGCAAGAAGTCGTATCGATGGTGCCACAAAACATGACCAAGATATGCGACTTTCCGTATTAGTATGCATACGCATGTCATCAACTCTTTCATTCTACATTCTTTATATCCGATACGAAGCATGCGACGGCGACACGACATCTCAAAAGCTTTAAGGCTTTAGAAAAACACTTTTTTAACGGATTTGTAATTATGTTTTATTATAAATTTACAATTATTTTACATAATTTTAAATTTAACCGACGTTTCGCGTGCTTTACAGCGTGCGTGGTCACGGTGACTGAAGACAAAAGGTGTTGAATGTCAAAAAGTATCACAGCTGTAAAAAAAGTTGTGTTATCTGTATTTATTTCCCCGGAGTTGGTATCGACTAAAAGATGGAGGGTTTTGGCAGAAATGGCTCACGGTGTCTGGCTCATTTCTTGAATATCCACACAAAGGGTGTTATAAAACAGTACTTTTGTATTTCCCAGCAAAGTAAATATCATATAAAAAATCGAAATAGTCCTTTTTGCGTGTCTACATATTTCATATTTCGCTTTTCTCAACTGTTTGTACGTTTACATTTAAACATTTCCTATAATTACCTGATATCAAAGGCTCTCCAAATTTGTTTCCATAATCTGAAGCTCCATTACTGGCATCTATTATTATTTGAAGTGGACTAGCAAAGTTGTTTGGGTACTTCCAATCTTTGTCCTCCCAGGGTAAGTCATAACCTACAGAAAATGTATTTTTTAATAACATTATTCGCCATTTAGAAGCCTTTACTTCAACTCACGGGATCTACCCAGAGCGACGTATCGTATCGTGAAACGTTCGTTCTATATAGGGTCTAATCTAATATTACAAAGACTTTAAATGTTCCATTCGGTAGCTTATACGTCCTATTTTTAAATCAGACTTACCTAACTACAATTCTAAATGCACTCAATCACAATTATAATATTATATCACAGTGTGCGGGGATTGCACGAGTTTTTGCAGTTTAAATTATCTTAAAAGCGTATTGAGATACATAAATATATATTATTATTTAGAATTGAATTTTATACAACTTTAATGTTTGGGTAACAGGACGATAATACCCGCGGGTCTTGTTATAATTAAAAATATCATAAATGCTCTTTAATCCGGAAAGTAGAAAGTGCATTATATGCGAGTAACTAGGAGCATAAAAGGTAAGCCTAGACTCGATACGGAGTCGTAAATGATACGATTCTTCAAAAAAAAAAAGCTAGTTAATGTGAATAATACTATGAAACTTAAAGTAAGTGTAAACTTAAACAGAGATTATGTAAAGTATAACTTTAAGATTTCGTATATGTCAAATACATTAAGCATTATGGAAAAGAAATATTTAAATTTTGTATTATTTATTGATTGTGATTTATGATCCCGTGATTTGACCTTACTTAATTTGCTTTAGTTTCAGCTGATAAGAAAAATTCAATAATAGGAAAACAATCTACGCGCCAACAAGTAAATACGTAATCAGTTGTTTTCATATTAATAAGAAAGAGTTGCGTATATGGCACAATATCATTACATCATGTTCCAGTCTATTTGATTAGGTTTTTTAGATTAGAGATTTTTTTGTTAATCGACCAATGACCTCAGTCATTGGTCGATTAACAAAAAAATCTCTTTGGCAAAACAAAAGATAAACATCAGTAGGCCCAGAAACACTATTAACAAGATTGTTAATATACTTCTAAGTAATAATTATTACTAACTTGAAGCAAACACCCGGCTCATCAATTACCATTCATTAAAATATGAGTTATTTGTTTAGCTGGTTTTTTCTTAAGCATAAAGAGATTTAAACTTTGTAAGCAAAGACTACAATTCATGTGCAAGGTTCTGTATTAATACAATTCATGTTTAGCAACCTAATGAACGTAACACTTTACATTTACTTTCAACGATTATTGGTTATTTGACGGCTCATTGGTCTTGTGGTTAGTACCCCTGACTGCGAATACATGGGTCCCGGGTTCGATCCCCGGCTGAGACAAACATCGATGTGATGAGCATTTGGTGTTGTGCTTAGGTCTTGGGTGTTTAAATATGTATTTATATGTCTATCTATCTATAATATGTATGTATATCCGTTGCCCAGTACCCATAACACAAGCTTCACCAGCTTAGCATGGGACTAGGTCAATTGGTGTGAATTGTCCAATCATATTATTATTATTATGTAATCAACATAATCTATATATAATATTTCAAATTAAATTATTATTATCATTCTTATGAAAGAAAAAAATTTACAAATTTGAATGGAACAATTACAAATTACTTTTAAACTCGCCTTCTGTAATGTTACTAAGTCAGGATGTTTATCAGCTAGCAAACAAATAAATACGACAGAAGAGTACTTTAGTTAAAAGAATAAAACTGATTTTGTTCTATAAATAGAGGTTTTACATTAATCTTAGAGACACCTGTTAAATATTTATCAATAGAGGTCCAGTAAATTTATACCATCGGCAACCGGACAAATATTGAAGAAGATTCATGATTAATTCATACCTGGTATCAACAAATTGCCCACACTATACCCAGCAGTTCCGGCCACTGTATGACCGCCCCTTCCTACTCCCTGGACATCTCTTATCCTTCCTCCTGTACCAGTTGTAGCTCCACTGAATGGAGCCACGGCTGTGGGCATATTATGAGTCTCCGCAGTGAAAATTATATCTGATTCAGTCACTTCTGTGAGTACTTGTGATGGTTCCCTAACATTGCTTGGTCTGAGTTTTGTATGCTTGAATCCTTTAATTGCACTGCAATATTAAATGTTATAAACCTCCTGAACTTAAGTTAATTTCTTAATAACCAGTTTAATTTTTATTACGCTCAGTATCAGTAAGTTACTCAGTAAACTGGATCTGACACATTAGCAACACATGTGGAATAAAATTTAACAAAATGTGAACATAAATTGTCATTAAAAAGCTAGAAAACATAAGTATTTTACTACTTAAGTACAGAAGTGATTATATCAATAAAAGCTATAGGTCCTTAATTTCTATAGTAGAACCGAAGCTATTTAGTTCAATAATTTCTCCTAGAAGTAAAATGATTACTTATGTAGCAAGGTGTTTTACACCAATTCTCAAAAACTGAAAACTAAATGGAAATTTTCAATTATTAACTACTTGAAAGATCAAATAGTTCATAGTTCATCACAGATGTTTTTTGAACGAAAATAGATTACCTAACATGTAATAAACATAAGTTATTATATCAGCAATCATTGAGCTATTTAAACCGAGGTAATTGACATCTGCCCTCATATCAGCCTCATAGTGATAAGATTGAGAAATATTAATACTTAAAATACCTGCTATTATCCCCAAATTTAATGACATTATTATCATTGGAATATTTTTGGGTTGATGCAACCATGTCTATCAAAGACTCATCTATTTTCACACCATCTAATATCATTTGACCCTGCAACCATTGATAAGAATTATAGCATGCTACTTACCCTGATGCTTACAAGTTGATTGAGATAAAACTAGTACTTATAGCAAATTGGCTAACAATAGCCGTTTGTGAGGAACTACATACATTATTTGTATGGGACGGGACAGGGTATACAAGGCAGGTCACATACTTTATATTTATACAAATTTTATGAAGACAAGAATTGATCATTGAGGGCCACTTAGTAAAAAATTATAATTACCTTGAAAAACCAATGCCGTGAATGTTCACTGTTGCTCTGAGCTAGGTCAAAGAGTTCCACGCTTGTAGGATCCCTATTCAGTTTATTCACAAAAAGGTCCATATAGAATTGCATATCCCAACTATCAAATGCTAAACCTAAGTTACAAATTATATAATCAAAAACCTTTAGGTATATAGGGCCTTACTTATTGCAGAATATTTTTTTAAACTTTCAATACAGTACAATATAAAGGTGGTTACGTACCTAGCTTCTGATTGACTTTTTTCATGGCAGCCATACCTTCATTTTTAAGAGGCACAACATACCATGGCTCCAAGTCTTTCGGTAGACCTTCATTAAAACTATGCCTGGGAAGGTTTTCCTTTGTATAAATACATTGTGTCATTCTGTCATGTAGAGACGCAGCAAGATCCTCAAATACTTTTTTATTGAGCACTTTAGAACTTTTAAATGTAATAAGGTAACGGGTGGATACCTCCAGGCGCACCACATCATACAGCCCAACACTTTTGCAGATTTGAACTGAGTTACTTGAATCAGCAGTGGAGAAGTTAAACCTAGAAATAATTTTGCGAGTTAAGTGATATATTATATTCGTATTTTACACTATAATTCTAATATAACTTGAATTCTCAAGTAATGTTGGTTTAACTCGCCTCGGTCCAATTTCAATTATTAGTTGATCGTCTTTTACAAACTTGTAAACCGACTCGTTTTTTAAGGAATGCGGTTGCAAGGGAGAACTTAGTAACCACTGTAAGATTTTAATTTGATTAATATTTAAATAATCACATCCTTCTGCAATTTCCACGTGATAGCAAAGTTCAGTCGATAGAGCTGCGATATCATTGTCTACTCTCTTAAGTTTTTCAAGTATTTCTTTAGTTTTATGAGCACTAAAAGCCTCACACGTGAAAAATCTTATTATGCACATCGTACGAGACACCCGTCTACAACGAAATGAAAGTATTCACTATTTTAAATTTAAAAATATGCTGCTAATCCAACTTCAAATGACTAACACTGTTGTCAACTGTCATTTGCCATTTCTCGGCAATATCCATTATCCACTCAAAGCAAAGAAATTAGGAAATGGTGAATTTTCAGGGGCTTAGATTTAGACCACGACTATTAATGTCTCAAGCCCCTGAAAATAACTTTAAAAAGTTTATATCTTAATTATAGATTCCATTCTGCATGGTATCTCTTATCATTGGGTACCGTGCTGTACACTAGTCTATCAAGTAGCTGTAGGCCTAATAGTCCATTGAAATGTTTTAATTTGAGGGCGAAACTGAACGTAGGGGGGGTCAATACAAGCTTAACCCCAAGATTGTGGGAGTCAGTAATAAATAAGTAAAATTGTTGGAATGGAACAAAAATTTTCGAAAATTTGTATAAAATTAACGAAATTTAGTGCGTTTTCCAATTACAGAGCATAATGCGACTCAGTGCCGCACAATGCCGCATTATGCTGAAGCTTAATTGGAACGTGAATTTGTTTTCAAATGCATCAGCAGAGTGCGCTAAGTCAGTGTTGAAAAAAAAAATGTTCTGAATAGAGTTAGCAACCTCGTTAATGTATAAATAATGTGGTAAACAATAATAATTGGTTGAAAACTATTTACGTTTATTTTAAGTAATTTGGATTTTGATTATTTCATTAACATTTTTTTACTGAAATAAGGGAAAACCTTTAAAGAATATAGGGTTTTAACAAGCTAAATTAACAGTAAAATATTTAGTTTCATGTAAGAAGTTTACATCATTAATAATAATAATAATAATTTATTGCAAGAATATGGTACAAAACTGTGTCAGGTGGTACAATCATAAGTTCGCATATTCTGCCACACATAATGGCGCGCAAATTTGTATTTAAAGGAATTTTACATTTTACATTATTAGTCATATGAATTGGTCAGTTTTTATATTATTTGTATCATTATATTATTGTACATATCATATCATACTTTAGGGATGTTTTGTTTGATGGTTTAAGTGGTTCAGAATTACTTGGTCGATGTTAAAATAAAACTCCCTAATTACTTGTAGAGAAGAGGTGAAAATGGAATAGTGAATGATTGAATGATATTTATTTACAAAACTGTGTACAATTATACTTAAAAATTATCCTACACTTACAACTAATATTGACATGTGGTGCCAAGATGCGGAGCGTTGATTGGTTGCGCAGGTACCAGAGTAGGCGATAAAAATGCGGCGCGGCAAAAAGTTGGCCTTTTTCTGCACGCAGCCGTCGAAGCGTACGAACGTGTTCTTCTCAGAACGCTTCGGTATCGTAGCCTTACGATAACGCTAAAAACTGTCCTTTTCAGGACAAATTACGTTTCTCGACTAAACGTCTAACAACTGTCCTTTTCAGGACAAATTATTCTTGTTTCACGACGAAAACGTTTGACAACTGCCCTTGTCAGGGCAAATTACCGTGTCTTACGACACGATGAAACTGTTCTTTTCAGAACACACGACCGTAACTATTCTGATATGTTCTTGTCTGAACACATCACTGTTTCAATACGACACGTTAATCAATCACCTACAGGATTCCCCCTCTAGCGAAGCGTACCGGCAGGCGTATAACGCGGCCTCGGCGAGTTGTCCTTGTAGGTATTGTGTTGTTCCCAATGTCTTGTTGTTTCAGGTCGTTGTCGTTTTGATGTTTCAGGTTGTTATCGTTTTGATGTTTCAGGTTGTTGTCGTTTTGATGTTTCAGGCTATTTAATGGTTTATGTAGTTCGCTCGCACTTGATGTGATTTGCTTGTTGCAGGTACTCGGTATTGTATCAGTGGGCACATCTGGCTCGGCAATTGTGTAGGCGGGTTTGAGTCTGTCAATAGAGATGTTTGTTTCACGGTTAGGTAACTGCAGCGTGAATATCTTGCTGTCTCGTTTTAGCACGCGATAGGGTCCGTCGTAGGGTGCTTGTAATGGCTTCTTTACGGCGTCTATGCGTACGAATACATATTCACACGTCTGCAGGTCGCGGTGTACGAATATAGGTTTTGTGTTGCTATGTGGTTGGTTAGGTATTGGTTGCAAGTTACGTATTGCGTCGCGCAGCTGATCGAGGTAGGCAGAGTCCATAATGATGTTATCTCGGGTCGTAGATAAGAAATCACCGGGTAAGCGTATGTTGCATCCGTAGGTAAGTTGGGCGGCGCTTACGCCGGTGTCACTTCGCATAGCGGCGCGTAATCCGAGTAGGACGGTTGGTAACTCGTTGATCCAGCTTCTTGCGGTCTGTAGTCTTGCCTTCAATGCGGCTTTAAGGACACGGTGCCATCTTTCGATGATACCGTTACACTGTGCATGGTATGATGTTGTACGTGTTTTTTCAATTCCGAGTAAGCGAGAAAGAGATGCAAATACTCTGCTTTCGAATTGGCGTCCTTGGTCCGTTGTTATTGTAGCAGGGCAACCGAAACGGGAAATCCAACCTTCGTACACTGCTTTGGCGACGTCTTCAGCTGTTATTTCGCATAATGGGTATGCTTCGGGCCATCTCGTCGCTCTGTCGATCATTGTCACGAGGTATCGATGACCGGTGGCCGCGGTAGGTAGCGGACCAACGATATCGATGTGCACGTGTTCGAATCGTTCGGTTGGTGAAAAAATTGATAATGGACTTGTTGTGTGGCGTTGTATTTTGGCGCGCTGACACTGTAGGCATACTTTTGCCCACTTGCCGACATCTGCGTTCATTGAGGGCCAAAAGTAGCGTTGCGTAATTAATTTCCTCGTGGTCTTTATTCCAGGGTGGCTAACGTTATGTACTGCGTCGAATGCGGTACGTCGGTATTCTTTAGGTAGGTACGGACGTATGTATGAGGTTGAAGTTTCGCAGAGTAATTTAATGTTTGACGCGGGCAGGTTAACTTCCTTGAAAGATAGGTTGCTCTGTAGACTGAGTGCTTGCATTGTATCGCTATCGCGCTCTTGAGCTATTGCAAGTTGATTGTAGTCAATCGGCGATGGACACGTGATTGCGTCAATGCGTGATAATGCGTCTGCGGCTGCATTTTGAGACCCACTGACGTGTCGTATATCAGTGGTAAATTCGCTAATATAAAGTAGTTGTCGGGTGCGTCTCGGTGATTCGCTGTTTGTATTTGATTTTGTATAAGCGAAAGTTAGCGGCTTGTGGTCCGTGTATATTATTATTTCACGTCCCTCGAACATTTTTCGGAAGTGTTTGACAGCCATATAGATGGCGAGTAGCTCTCGATCATATGTACTGTAGCGAGTCTGTGCGTCGCTGAATTTCTTCGAAAAATAGCCGAGTGGTTGCCATGTGTTGTTCACAAATTGATTTAGTGCGGCACCAGCTGTTTTGTCGCTCGCGTCGCTGAATATAGCAAGCGTCGCATGGTGAGACGGATGAGCGAGTAAAGCGGCGTTTTTTATGCTCTCTTTACATGCTTCATAAGCTTGCGTCGATTCAGCGGTCCAGTCGATCTTTGTTTTGTCACGTTTCTTGATGTTGTGCAGGTAGGTATTTAGCGGCGCTTGTATGGTGGCGGCGTCTTTGATATTTTCGCGGTAGAAGTTTATCATACCGAGAAAACGTCGCAGTTCCTCTACGGTTTGTGGCTTTGGAAAGTCTGTGATAGCCTGTACCTTCTCTTGGGGTGGCTGTATTCCTTCCGCCGTGACTTGGTGACCGAGGAATTTGACAGTTGGCTGGCCGAAAACACATTTTGATGGGTTGATGGTAATACCGTATACTTCTAGTCGCTGTAATACGGTGCGTAGGTGTTTTCGGTGCTCTTCCTCGTCGATTGACGCTATCAGCAGATCATCAACGAAAGGGAATACGAAGTCGAGTTCGCGCAGTACTTCGTGAATAAAACGTTGGAATGTCTGGCCGGCGTTCTTTAGACCAGGACACATGCGCGGAAACTCGAAAAGGCCAAATGGTGTGATTATGGCGGTTTTCTCCACATCTTGCTCGCTGACTGGCAGTTGTTGGTAGGCGCGGTTGAGGTCGAGTGTGGAGAAAATTTTCTTCCCTGCGAGTTGGTAAGTGAAATCACGTATGCGTGGTATGGGATACCGATCGGGCTTGGTTATGGCGTTGAGCCTTCGGTAATCGCCACACACGCGTAACTCTCCACTCTTCTTAGGCACGACGTGAAGAGGTGATGCCCAAGGGCTTTTGCTTGGTCTGCATAACCCTTGATTTATCATGTTCTGAAATTCTTTCCTGACCATTTCGTAGCGATGCGGCGCAATGGGGCGTGGTCTGCAGTGAAGAGGCGGTCCATTTGTTTCAATGAAGTGTTCGACGGAATGTTTAGGACTTAGCTTCATTGAAGTGAGCCTAGTTGTGCCTGGGAAATCGGCTAGTATGCTGTGGTAATTTTGCCCAATGTCTATACTGCGAACTGTAGGTATGCCCGCAGTACTGAGTTGAGCGTTAGTTACCAGCTGTGTTTTCCCGTCGATCAATCGTCGGTTTTTTACGTCGACAATGAGGTGGTGGTACTGTAAGAAATCTGCTCCCAGGATTGGCTTGGACACATCTGCTACGACGAATTTCCATGTGTATGGTCTTCGGAGGTTAAGATCGAGTGTGAGTGACTTCTCTCCGTATGTAGGAATTACAGTGTTGTTAGCGGCGTAGAGTTGAAACGGCAGTGGTTTTTCGCGTGAGCCTTTTTTCTTTGGTAGCACGGAGATATTGGCTCCTGTGTCGACCAAAAAGGTAAGTTTTGTTACCCTGTCGGTAACGAAAAGGCGGTGTGATGATTCGGTAACGCCAGTTCCCGCCGCGGCCAGCGTTACTTTTAGTTTTCCGACTCGTTAATAGGCTTGACACTGCATGGTGGTGCGCATTTCTTCGCGTCCATACCGTAGCGTTGATGGTAGTAGCAGTACGGCATTGGAGACTTTTTGCGACTTCGGTCTTCCAGCTGCGACTCTCGTTGGTTTTCGTTACGATTTGTTGATGCGTTCTGCGAGCGTGATTGTAAACGGTGGTGAGAGCGACTGTTGCGGTAGTTGTCGCGAGGTTGTGCTCGTAGCTCAGCAACTTCCAAAGACAATCTTCTTATTTCACCGATGAGTGTGTCGATGGTTGACTGTTGCGGATGAGGTAGTGGCACGCGGAGCAACTGTGAAATACCGGAGACTTCTTGGCTCGACGGTGTTGATGAAGTTTGACGCTCTGCACCGGAATTTTCTGTTGTCGACATCTTCAATGTTCTTGGTGTTCTTCTCGGGTTTGTTCTTCTCGGGTTGTTCTTCTCGGGGTCACCACTTTGGGGGTGTTTGCTTGAGGTTGACTGTGGTTCAGAATTACTTGGTCGATGTTAAAATAAAACTCCCTAATTACTTGTAGAGAAGAGGTGAAAATGGAATAGTGAATGATTGAATGATATTTATTTACAAAACTGTGTACAATTATACTTAAAAATTATCCTACACTTACAACTAATATTGACATGTGGTGCCAAGATGCGGAGCGTTGATTGGTTGCGCAGGTACCAGAGTAGGCGATAAAAATGCGGCGCGGCAAAAAGTTGGCCTTTTTCTGCACGCAGCCGTCGAAGCGTACGAACGTGTTCTTCTCAGAACGCTTCGGTATCGTAGCCTTACGATAACGCTAAAAACTGTCCTTTTCAGGACAAATTACGTTTCTCGACTAAACGTCTAACAACTGTCCTTTTCAGGACAAATTATTCTTGTTTCACGACGAAAACGTTTGACAACTGCCCTTGTCAGGGCAAATTACCGTGTCTTACGACACGATGAAACTGTTCTTTTCAGAACACACGACCGTAACTATTCTGATATGTTCTTGTCTGAACACATCACTGTTTCAATACGACACGTTAATCAATCACCTACAATACGTTATTAAATTTATGTTCTAAACTTATGTTCTAAATATTTGGTCACGTGCACCTGCACAAGCACCTTGACTTCAAAAACCTAATCACCTTCCCCTTGAAAACATTACATGGCAGCGATCTATAATTTTTAGGAAGGTGATTAAATATTCTCACAGCCAAGCGTAAAATTTACGTTTTGAGTAATTTTTTTAAATGATTTCTAAAAAAAATATATACTTTTTCAAATCCATTGCAATGTTTACAAAAGTAATCCTGTAAAATAAATTTGTTTACAAATCCGAATTTTAAAATGAAATTGTATTCATATTTTAAATGTAATGTAATAAATAATATTTACTAACGAAAATTTCGATCAATGCCAACTTAAAGAAAAACACTGGTCAATTTTCTGTCACTGTGTTGGTATTGATTGCGAGAAGCACGCGAGAGCATTTGTTTTGAGAGAGCTCAATTGTGCGAAGCGTTGCTGTAGTTGGAACATTCAACGTTGAGCATTATGCCGCATAATGCGCTCTAGTGCTGTAATTGGAAAACGCACTTAAAAAAATTATAGAGGAACAAGTAACAACTTCGGAAAGAGAATCTTCTCCAAAATTGTTCAAAAATATTAAAAAAAAAATGTTATTAAGCAAAAAAGGGAATTTGTTCACTTTTTTTACTTCAAACTTTTTGAATTTGGGATGTATGATAAAAAGTCACATAGACAAAAGTATAGGCAAAGCGATTTGCTATAAAATGTGTCTTTACAATTTTTTTGTAAGATTGATAGTTAAGTGATATAGCCAAAAACGTGATTTCACCCCTTTTTCCAAAATGGCGGCCAGCAACAAGGGCGCCAACCACACAAACTTGGGGTTAAGCTTGTATTGGCCCCCCCTACATGTCCCATAAATAAAATTGCGTCCTCTAACAAATTTTCAGCCCATGTAACATTTCAATGGACTATAGGTATGTATAATATATATAATATAATCTCCATTCTCCATACGAAGTTCCGAAAACTCTGTTGACATTTTTTAATTAACTAATCTGTATTTTCGATTAACTGTATCTTAATTCTTATGTCATTGTCAGATGTGACTTGTGGGTTATATGTCTGGTTCATCTTTCCAATCTCAAATAACGATCAATGTCGTTTGAACAAAGCATGAAATAGGCACACGCTGGAAACGTTAAGCTTAAAGCGGCCATTTTGTGCTTCTATGAATATGGCGGTTAGTCACACTGGTTATATTTATTGCGTTTGTTATATTTTAGAGTGTACAATGTGAAAATATTGTGTCTTGAAATGTTTAACGTTTATAAGTGTTCTATGTAGATTCGTTTGCAACAGACTTGATATTAACTTAAGATTTTTTGGCTGGGAGTTTCCTTGCCGCACAATTTTTATTGATTTATCGATATCTTTCAAATATTCAAAATGTTGATGTATACGGTAAGAATTCGCTAGATATTTAAAACAAACGTTATTACATTAGTGAATCGCATTTAAATATATCCATTAGATTTTAAATCTCTGAATAGGGCAGCAAGAACTAACCTCAAACCTGGTTTGATAAGCATTTCTACATATTTTATTAGTTAGATGTAAATCAATTAATGCAAAGTAATTTAAACTGTATCTCCAAATAACAATTATGCAAATAACCAGGCATGCATTAATTCCTCTTAATATTTCCTCCTCCGACCCTCTAAATAATTCCATTACTTTGCTACTTACTATTACTTACTTTTGTCACCCAACATCATTGTTATTATCTATAATAACAATATCTATAGGCACCAACCTGGATTTTCCTAGAAAAATAATATTACTATCTTCATAACCCTGCTATAAATATTCCTCAATAAACCAGGCATTGATTGTATCAGTTCTGCCATAAACTTGATAAAATTTAATTATTTACTAACCTGAAGCTATTTTAAATAGGGAACCAGCACAGAACAAGATACCCGCTTCAGCGATAAGGAGAAGAAGCTCATGAAGCAAATGAAGTTTGGTGATTGTTTGACACAGCAGGTTAGTTGCAAGTTTCAGCATTAAAAAATCAAACTTAATTCCTAGTATTTAAATAATTGTAAAAATGTGACTATGAAGCCTATTTGCTCAAACCATAATTGGGGTAATGTTAGTTTAGGAAAATTATTGAAACCCCAGTAAGATAATTATCTTTTAATTAATTGGCTTATATCTATTTAAGGAGTTAAACTTTGCACATTTATTGTGATTATTGTATGCTATATATATCTTTAATTTGTTTATAACTGGCAACCTGTTACCAAACTAATGTAAATAACTTAAATATCTTTGAAGATCTAAAAATATCTGTGCTATTTGCAATTTAAGTTTTCTATCTGTAACAAATACAGTTACACAAATACAGTCCATTTAATCTGCATTGATTTAATGTAAAGTCAAATTAAACAACAACTTGAATTTAAAGATTTTAAATTTTAAAAATCCACAAAACCATTAATTATTGCAGAAATATGTTGCAAAATTAGCTTGCCGGTTTCACATATCAATATTCTGTTAGTCTTTATATGGTATGATGTTATCAAAGAGCTGTATACTACAGCATGATTGATGAAATTTCATAAAATATAATATAAAATAATATTTTATTTTTTATTATTTTTTAAGTAATTTGATTAATACTTAAATCATACCTTTATATAAGAGTATTTTTGGATACAGTCCTAGCTAAATAATAATTACCTAAGGAGTTAAAAACTGTTGAATTTAAAATAATAATATCCTTTAGTACATGATTAAGTATTATTATAATTATCATATTATATTGTTTACATAATATTAATTAACCATCCTTAAGTGTTGGTAGTGAATATAAGTAGTATACCTAAGCCAAAATTAAACGAAAACTAGTACACCATCTTTGTTTACTTTTTAAATCCATTCACAATAAATGGACTGTAAAACAATTCTTGCTCTATGTTAAGGATTGTCTTATCTTTGTATTGTGTCCTTTCGAATTATTTGTATATTAACATCATTTAGTTAATCATTACTATACAATAATATGTATAAAAAATTGGGTTGTGGCTTTGTTATAATATTTAGAAAATTCATAACAAAGTACCATATGTTTAGGTGGACATGTCAAAGGTGAAGCTTGACGTGTTGAAGCCATGGATCACACAGAAAATCACAGAAATCCTGAAGATGGAAGATGATGTTGTCATCGACTACGTCAACAATCAACTGGAGGAAAAGGTGGCTTATACTTTCTATACTTTATCTTTTATTCAAGCTATGTAATCATTGCAGTTTCTTTACACATCATAGTTGTTGTATAGGCAGTCGCAACGTCGTTGATAAAGAAACTGTAGATGAATATTGTGATATGTGATTGATTGCGTATGGCTATTTTTTGGTCGCCGGTTAGCCCGCTGCCGCCAGCCCCCAGCCCGAGCCGCCCGCTGCCGTCGCGCGCCACTACACCTTGCGGAGGCCCTTAGCATTATCAATCGGTATTTACGGGGAAATTTAGTACTTAATGATAATTCAGTATTAAAGGACACGCCTCAGCAAATACAAGCCTAAAATATCTTACAAGGCGGTCAGAGTGACATGACTCCTGGTAAGGAAGTTCCCCCGTAGGCTTTGCGGTCAGCATAATGTGGTTGTGTTCGCAAAACCCTTACAGATACGGGATTCAAGAAAGAAGTATCTACAGTCAGCGTGCATCAGTTGGTGTCTACATGCAGTGTATCCAGTCATCGTTATTGTCTTCACTGCGTCTTCATGCTGCCTTCGTCTGCTGCGATCACATCGCTGCTGAAGCCTCCACAACAACGATAATGATGTATTTAATGTTGCCCACTTCCCTACTAGAGTCATGTCAGTTGAGACAAACATCTGACCAAATTAACAAGCTCTGATCGTCTTCATGTGAAAGAACCAAGAATTTGAAAAGAGGAAAGAGGCTATAAGGGCAACCATTAGGAATGTTAGTGAGGGTGTGTTCAAGAAATTAATTTGGTTCTTTTACCGCTCCTGTCCCCAGTTTCCTTGCCCAAAGAAGATGCAGATCAACCTGACGGGATTTCTCAATGGGAAGAATGCCCGGCTGTTTATGGGGGAGCTATGGGAGCTATTGCTGAGTGCACAGGCGAGTGAGAATGGCATCCCAGAGTCTTTCACACAGCAGAAAAAAGAAGAGATTAAGAAACGCATGGTTTGTAATATATTGAAATCCTGCCCAAACTTTATAAAAAATGATTTATTTTTCAGTTCTTAGTGTTAAAATTATTGAATCGAGAAATACTTTTTTTTTTTTTTTTATTTATTATGTTAGTGACAAGTGTAGACTAAAGATTATTACTTATGATGTCATAACATAAGCTGACTTGTGGCTTCGATATCTCTAGTATAATTAGATTTTCTTGACATTTTAATTTCACGAAATTCCTTAATTTTTATTTTAAGGAAGAACAGCAGAAGGATAAGGACAAAGACAGAGACAGAAGGCGATCGCGGTCTCGCTCTCGACGGTCGCGTGATCGTCGCCGTTCAAGGTCAAGATCAAGGGATCGAGATAGATCTAATGACAGGAAGTAAGTTTTGTATGCATTTAAAGTTGCTAGTTAGTATAGTTCTTTACTATAAACGACACAATTCCTGACTGCAATATAATTATATCGACTTTCCCAACATTTATTATAGTTTACTGCACAAATTCTCGCAGGCTTCAGAGTTCCACCATATGCTTGTTTTTTTTTATTACGGTAAATAAAGCAAAAAAAAAAAATATTTTATTCAGAAAATTAAGTATTTACAATGTTAGGTTCTATTCTAATGATAGAGATGTGGACTTGGTGCTATATCTAGCTTGCCAAGTGGAAAAGGCCTCTCCCACTCTTCTTCATATCTTTCATTATGCGCGACGCGCCTCCATAATTTCCTATCATGATTGTGAATATTCTTATGTAGTCGTCCTCTACCACGCTTTCCGTAACGTGGACAACATTCTCTCAGATTACTGGCATTATTTCCTTATTACCTTTATATGTTGCCCAGTCCACTTCCATTTTGTCTTACATAACTTCCTTCAGTGCCCAATAACATTACTACCCATTAAATATTCTTCCTGAAATCTTTTTACCTATGTTTGATGGTGGAATAAATTAACCTAGGTACAAGTTTTCTCCTACATATTTGATTTAATCATTGTCTATGAGTGTCTATATTTATATGTAACATAATTCTAGAGACCATTTGGTACCATACCATAATCTTGGTCTTGTCCGAATTTATTTGTAGACCAAATTTTTTCCTCTCTATTGCTAATTGCTAAACGTAGAATGCATGTATAGGCATGCATTCTAGGTTTTGTGGGTTTTTTTTCAAACAACAATATCATCAGCAAATCTTAAATGTGTTACATAGTTGATTTCCACTTATATTAATCCCATTCTATATTTCGAAAAACCTTTTCCAATACTGCAGTGAAACTTTTTGGAGCTATAAGGTCTCCTTGTCGAACTCCTTTGAGGATACTAAATTAACTTGTATCCTTTTTATTACGATAACTACGTACTCTTCGTGCGAACGTGTTTTTAGTGTAGAAATATGCGGCCTGTATACACGGTCTTGCTAGTCATAACATAACATAAATGAATGTATTTAATAGGTATCGCGGTAGCAGCCCGCGTCGTTCCCGGCGCAAGAGTCGCGACAGGAGCGTACCGAAGCCACCGCCGCCCGTTGATGACATCAAATTACCTGAACCTGAACCCAAAGGTAATACAAGTATTATATTATACAACGCTTATTCTACTGCATAATAAAAAAAAAACTGCGTGTACTTATGTACGCGCGTAAGAAGTTATACTTCTTTGGCATTATTAAAAATAGTTTTTGATTGCATGCACATAATTAATTACAAATAAATAATCAAAGACTGGAAAAGGAGTCATTATAGTCAATAAAGTTCAGTTTACATTTGAAAAATTAAATAAATAAATATTTATTATTATTCTCTTACATTAAGTGTAACATAAATTCTATTATTCGAATGTTGTTTTTAAATTACGTCCAATGTCGTAGCATCTTCCGTGGGCAACTTCATTCTGTTAATTTTGTGTCACGGTAAGCGCGCATCGTAAAATTTCACTCTCATCAATTTTTCATAACGCGCCTAAAGAAGTATAACTTCAAAAATAGCTTGAAATTTAATAAGGGTTATTTATTAGAGCACTTCTTAGATTATGTTCGGTCCCCGGAATGAACTTTTTGTCTTTGTGCTCATTTACCATTCTCTCGTACGGTGAAAGAAAACATCGTGAGGTAACCGGAATGCCCAAAAATCGTCGGCGTGTGTCTTAGAAAAAACTAATGATCATGAAACAGACAGAAATCTGTGGTCGAGACCTAAAAAGTTGTTACGCCACTGGTTTTTTGGTTTTTATTTATGATAAGACAATTTCAACATCAAGCAAACATCAGTCAGTTAATTTATTATGTTTTTAAACTAGAAAACGGCAAGTCACCAGAGAAGGCTGAAGATGTGGAGGTGAAAGAAGAGAAGACCGAGCGAAGCGAAGAGCTGAACCACAGTGATGTGAAGGAGGAGAACGAGCAGAATGAAGAGAAGAAAGATGACAAATCTAGATCTGCGTCTCCAGCGCGGTATGTGTTTTGTTTATACTACAATGTATTAAAATTTGGGTGATTTTAATTATTATTGTAATGCATATATGTATTTTAGGTATATTATATTTTTTTTATGGCTCTGGCACGATTTGTGCATTAGCCAGCGTCATATATAGGATTTTTTATAATTCGTGCTAGTCTTTAGAAATTCGACCGTGTCCTACATGTGCGGTTTTAGGCACTCGCCCGGTACCGCACAACCCTCCCAAAGGCCGAGAACAAATTTAAATTAAATCTTGCCCTCGAACCGGGAATCGAACCCGGTACCCCTCACGTAGCTGCCACTTAATAAGACCGCTAGGCTCTGAGGCCCCTGTATATTATATTGTACAGTACTCAACTTTTTATATTAATAATTTAATAATAATTAAAACAAAATATACTTAAAATGTAGGTCCGAGAAGAACGATAAGGAAAACGAGGAGAAGCCGGCTGAGAAGAATCATCGCGAATCTAGTGATCGGAGATCATCTTCGGCGTCTTCACGTAAGACCTTTATACTTTGTTGTTTATTTTTTTCGGATAGAATTATATGTACTTGGATTTTCAATAAACTTAGTTGATTTGGATCTATTCCATAACTTAACATTTTATGTAAAGTAATTAAAATTGATTAAGTTTAAATGACTTGGGAATAGCTTTTTAAAGATGAAAGCTAGTTTTTAACTTATGTTAATTTATTGATCTTCAGGTGGCAGCATCAAGAAGCCGACATCACACAAGAAGCGTCACTATCGCTCCAACCGGGACTCTTCGACCAGCGTCAGCCCGCGACGAAGCTCTCGTAGAGAGAGGTACTTTATTAAGTTATACGACCGTGTGTAATATGAAATATACAAGATATAATCTAAATTTATTACATATATATATCATTAATATTTCAATGGTAATCTGATTATTCTGTTGAACTCAGAAGAAAAGCCTTGATGACAACCATCGGTATTTTTGAAGTCTGGTAAAATATAAATTCAAAATTCTTTCAATCTTCAGGTATTCTGTATGCCTTCCAATTTTAAAACGCAATGTACACAATTAGTGCCGTTCGATTTTTTAGACTTAATTAATATTTTACAGAAGCAAGTCTCGCCGTCGTGGTAGCCGTCGTCGGTCAATCGAGCGGCGAGAGAGAGAGCGAGAACGCGAGAGGGAGAGGGAGCGAGAGAGAGAAAGAGAGCGCAGGCGTCGCGAGAGAGACAGGAGGGATAGGTATGATCATAATGAAATATTATTTTAAAGGGGCCTTGTATTTAATTTCCAGCCGAAAATGGCGTCAAATATAACGAATATCCGTCTTGTTGGATTTGAATATTTTTTAGTTCATTGAAATTAGATTTTTGTCTCTAAACAATACAAGGTACTCTGACATTTTTATATAATATAATCATGATAGGCGGTTTTTTTTATTAAAAGGTTTTTGGAATTAATATTGTTAGACAATTTTTTTTTAAGTTTATACACCAATGCAAGAAAATATTATTTGCTGTATTATTTAAATACATATACATTTGGTAGATATTGAGGAGTGGCGAGTTCGAGTTCCCAAAAGCCTCTCAAATATAACGGTCATATTAAAATAAAGCGGACAATACAATTTAGTGTTAACAAAGGTTTCTCTAAAATAATCTTTATCAATATTTCAGCGGCTTTTGTAACATTCATTGAACTTGGTTCAATTGGTATTGGTTTTTTTTGAGTTAAACATTAGTAGTGAGATAAAATACAAATTCAGGTCACGCGAACGTCGCCGATCGCTTGAAAGACGTAGACGTTCCCGTTCACGCTCTCGACGACGTTCTAGAGACAGGTAAAATTTTTGGTTGTTTTATTTTATTCAGCGTTTACTAATAAGAATTCTTTGTACGTTTAATTTTGTATATCATAGTCTAAATATAAAAATGACACATTTTCAAGTCACAAGTTTTTATTTATGTACGTGTTTTTAAGACTAATTTTTTTTTTAATATAGACTTGAAAAATGTTTGTTTTATAAAAGAATCATTATTAGTAATGCGGAATATTTTATGGTTCTAAAATCATTGTGTATGTTAATTGTTTATGCATTTTAAAGATTTAATTTAATTATAATTATTATTCATATTTATATTTTTTTGTTTTCTGAAAATTTATTATTGTATGTATGTAAGTGGTTGGTTTTGGGTCTAAATTATACATACCTTTACCTATTTTGATTATGAGTACCTCGGCAGGTCGCGTGATCGTGATCGTCGTCGCTCAAGGTCTCGCAGGAGGTCACGGTCAGTGCGTCGCTCGGGACGCAGGTCACGTGACCGGCGTTCCCGCGACAGAAGGTCAAAGGACAGACGCTCTAGGGACCGTTCCAGGTGAGATTTCTATATATTTGATCGCATTTTTATAGGCATTACTATGTTAAATTCTCAGTAACACTTTTCTCGTATGCTTTAGAAACAAACAGTAGTTCTAGCAAACGAAACTGAAGGATTTTAAATTATTTTTCATTTTAATGCAACATTTTTCTTTTTATTGGAACATTATTCTTTTTATAATTAAAATTAAACTTTTCTTGCAGGGAAAGGAGATCTCGTGACCGTACAAAGGATAGGAGATCAAGGGACCGGAAGTCTCGTGACAGGAGATCCACTGATCTCATTAAGGAACGCTTAGAAAAGTCGGTTTCGATACCAAGGAAAGGTAAATTTAAGAACCCTTTATTTGCTTAATATATTATAAACATTCAGATTTAAGACATTTCTTAAGCTAACACGAAAAATAATTAATATTCAATTTTTTTAAATAATAAAGCAGTAAAATACAGTCAAAACCGGTTATAACGACATTGAAGGGACCGTATAGTTGCCGACGTTATATCCGATAGTCGTTATAAGCAATGTCATATACACAAGTACAGTACATATGTATGTACATAGTTATCGATCTAGAATAGGTAGGTATGGGTTATAATATGGTATGTTAATATTATAATATGTAAACGAGTCAAACTGTAACGTTGTCAAAGTCAACAAAAATATTTATTACGAAATAATTCGGTACAAAAGTAATCAGTCAGTCTGATTTTTTTAGCCCAGTCTCAAATATTTTTTGCATTTTACGTTTCATACTCCTCAAGGTATGAGTATCACCAGTATCAAACTGTTGGTTAAAGACAACAAATTTTTGCAAAATCGTTACAGCGTTAAGAGCCTCGGAAATCGTTGTTGACTGAAACTGTTCGTTGGGAGAAAGTGCGTAGGTAATAATATGCCTAAATATTCATTCAATGCTTATAAATAAGATTTAAAATCGTTTGTATTGTTTTGTTTTGCTGAGAAAAGAAGCGGTTGGTCGTTATAGCCGATGAATATCGATAAACTTTCGCCGTTGTAAGCGATATGTCGCTGTATCCGATGTTGTTATAAGCGGTTTGTTTACTGAATAGTTTACTAGGGATTCGGACGGGACCATACAATCTGGTTGTAATAACCGATAGGTCGTTGTAAACGATGTCGTTATAAACGGTTTTGACTGTAGTATAATTCATATCAACTTTTTGAATTTCCAGAAAACTTGGAAAAACTACGGCCAGTGTCAATCGAGCGCGTTTCGTTACCACTTGAGGAGACCGCTAAGGTCCAAGTCTCCAGTTCAAGTCGCGAATCATCCGTCGCCAACGACAAGTCGGCATCACAAGACGATACTCGAGCCAAATCCGTTCATACATCGGACGATGACGACTTTATTCCCATTCCGGTTCTCAGAGATTATTCAAAGAGCCTTACCCGAACTCCATCACCGTTTGTAAGACGACAAAGAGATTTTAAGAAATCCGGAGACGAAGCTTCAGATAAAGAACAGGAAGAGACGAAGGTGGAAGAAGTAAAGAAGAAACGCAAGCCCAAAGCATCAGAATCAGAAAGCGAAAGCAGCGAGGAAGCTCCTAAATCAAAAAGCAAAGCGAAACTTAAACGTAAGGATAAGTCCACCTCAAAACGCTCTAAAAAGGCGAAAAAAGATACGTCTTCAAGTGACAGTGATTCTGAAGACTCGTCTTCCAGTGACTCGGAAGAAGATAGAAAGAAGAAGAGCAAGAAAAATGCCAAGAAAAAGCTCGCAAAGAAATCCCGCAAGAAGAGAGCGCGTTCTTCCAGCTCAGAATCTAGCTCTGAAGAAGAGGTTAAACACAAAAGTTCTAAAACTAAACAGAAAAACATTCCAGAAGAATCTGACACTGATAAGAAATCTAAGAAACGTAAAGATAGCGTTGACCATTCGAAATCAGAAAAATTGGACACAAAAAGTAAATCTAAGAAAACGGAAAATTCTGAGGATTCAAATGAGGACAGCTCGGAAAGTGACGATAAATCAAATAAAAAGAAAAATAAACATGAATCTTCGTCTGATAAAGAGCAAAGACGTAAAAAAGTAGATGTCGCAAAGGTCACATCACCAGATGCAAAGTCAAAGCGAGATGAAAAATCTACCAAGGTCAAACAAATTGATGAAATTAAACCAAAATCGCGAGATGAAAGCGAAAGAAAAGGTAAAAAGCGTGAAAAAGATGAGTCGTCATCTGATAGTGATCAAGTATCGAAGAAAAAGGCAAGAAAGAAGGCTTCGGAATCTGAGTCCGAATCAGAAAGCGATGAGCCCAAGAAGAAACGTGCTAAAAAGCACAAGAAACATTCAAAGAAACACAAGAAGCATAAGAAACATAAGAAAACATCCAAAAAGAAGGATGATTCGTCAGAAAGCGAGGAAGCTGAAGAAGAGGAAGAAGGGAAAGTTAATAACGAAGACTTGGAAAAAAAACTCCGGGAAAGAGCGCTTAAGTCTATGAAAAAGCAAACAAGTGCTTCTGGATCTGAATAAAATTTTCTCATCTTAAAACTATTTTTTTAATGTTGCATGGCATATTAATCTTATTTTAAAGGATAAATGAGTTTTATCACGTTCTAAGTGTAGAAATTTTTAATAATTATATTTAATTTGCACTGTGTACATGGTCAGTGAATGGATGTGTAATTTCTACAATTGACTATTTCTTCATTAGTGAAGTTTTCGTTAGTGAATAAAGTTTGCAAATTATATTTTTTATTTATTACTAGATGACCCCGTGAACTTTGTTTCACCAACATATATTTGTGTCAAAACTTTTAAAACAGACCAAAGAGGTCGGCCCTCATACAGCAGACTACATAAATTTTGAAAGAATATACAAATATGTAAATGACAACCAAGTGACAATTTTTTACTTCTAAAAAGACGTCCAATTCCCCATCTGAGAACAGTTTGTACTGGGAAATTCAATTGTCGTTTTTAGTATTTTTCTTTAATTATTAATTACGTTTCCCATCGTTTAAACCTTCCCTGATCTTCCAGAAATATTTCAAGATCATAGCCAAATCGGTCCAGCCGTTCTCGAGTTTTAGCGAGACTAACGAACAGCAATTCATTTTTATATATACAGATTCGAAATAAACAACATACATTTTTAACAATTTAATTCCTTTGGACATTCTTTGGTGTCAACCATTTAAATATAAAGTTAATGTTTTTAACCCCTTAGATACTTAGGGTCTGTTTCACAATGTATGGATAAAGTACCAAATAGCTATGCAACACAAATTATTTGGAAGATAAGTTGTGCTATTTGACATTCATCGGACTCATAACTTATGATGGACTTTATGTGACGAATAGCGCTATCTGACAGTCGTGAAACGCAACAATAGTGTTTATCCTACCAATAAGTAATAAATAGCTAATTTGGAACTGATGTAGAACTTATCTGTACATTGTGAAACAGACTTTGTTCCTTGTTGTGACCTTAATTAATCTCAAAGAGCTATTGAAGCTTTTGTTTTTATCACTAAAAAATTATTAATTAACTATTTACATTATTAGACAAAGAATAACATCGTGATAATTTCGTAATCTATCGTCTTGAATAGCCACGATAACCTACTACCAAGTTCGGTGTTACGCCACTGCTATAAATATTCCCGTTTCCAAACTTTTTATAGTACCCAAATCCAAGATGGTTGGCTTCTTGATAATATGGATTATTATAACCATAGTACGAATTCAGGCCCCCATTACCACCATTTCCTCCATAACCTCCAAACCCACCTAAGTTGTGATAACCAACATCTCTATTGTAATTATTTTTATCAACATCAGGATAATAGCCATCATTTATAGTGTTTGGTCTAGAATTGTATTGTAATCTTGGATCTTCTATCAGTCCATTACCAGTAACGCCAAAGCTATATCCACCTGGGTTATTTCCGCCCCAATCGTAATATTGTTGAGAATCTGCAAAACAATTGGGATTAATCAACTCACCTCTATTTTTACCTGTAGTAAATTAAAAAACCAAAGGTAGAGTAAAATGGAAACGGCAAAACAGTTTATGACTCCACACTTTTAGGTTTGAACTTGGGCAACTGCAAATTTTTGAAGTTATACTTCTTTAGGCGCGTTATGAAAAATTTATGAGAGTGAAATTTTATGATTGCGCGCGCACCGTGACACAAAGTTGTCAGTGTGATTATAGCGTGCGCGAGTGAGATGGGAATAAGACAATCTACAAGTAAAAAGAAATAGAATATGCGTGAGGTTAGCCAAGAATTTTGAATGACCATAATGACATTTACCTTTTAAATAAATAAAGGAGTTTTAATTATTTTTTCAAAGAAATTTAGCAATGTTTTTCACAAAGATAGGTCTTTGTGATACTTAGTTAAAAGGTTATGGAGCATACCAAGTTATTAAATTGAATTAATAATGTAATAAAATAATACTAATAATTGTTATTAATATTAATTAATAATTGAATAATATACTAAATATTAAATATTATTAAATTGTTTACGTTAAATATTAATTATATTTAAAAAAAATAAAGAAAGCCAAAGAAGTATAACTTCTTACGCGCGTACATAAGTACACGCACCCTTTTTTTTTCGTCAAGTCACTTATTTAAATTATTTAACAAATAATTTTTTAATTACAATTATTAAATTAACGAAAATATATTTGTGCAATATTGGATAAATGAGGCGGAACTTGGAAGTATATACGCACTAGCTAGAGCTATTTGTACGCACATATTTTATAAGCGAATGATCTTGAATTTGTACAACATAACTTACACGAAGAACCCGCAGTGTCTAAATCCCTGGAATCTGGTGCATTTCTTTCATAATTTATTGTTGGTTTTGCATCTATTACATATATAACTACGGCCAATACGTTTACAATCAAAATAAGCTTATGATATATACCCATCCTGGAAATATAAAAATAACTAATTAACTTTAATAATTATTCTGGTAACGGTGAAAAGTTTGAATTTCACGAAAAAATAATAAATAACAGCACATTGGCCTTTGTTTTGGATTAATATGCAATTAATAATCAGGAAATGATTCCTATCTATATTAAAAAATCTTATTGCAATTTTATGTGACTAATTAATTATATAGTGAAGGTAAAACTAATTAGTTTGACCCTCGCAGAATCGTGTTTGTAACCTGAGCATAATTCCCGTCTCGAACAATAAGTTACTCGTATTTGTGACGTGATAACTTAGCATAAGTTCTTAAGTAATGTTGCGCGTGTATATGCCATTGTATTATTGTAAGCATAGTTATATTCTATAAGGCAGCGAGGGTCATTTTGTTATGGCATTTTACAATTACTTGATTATTCGTCTCATAATATGAGCGAGAGAGAGATAGCGAGATATATGATGAACCTACCTACGGTGAACAAATAAACGTTGTTATTTTTTACAGTTCATAAGTGTAGTACCAATATAAATCAATACATTTTGATTTGATTTACTATTTTAGTGTATTCGAGAGTTATATGCAGAAACTAGAAGCAATAGATTTATTATTTTTTTAGTATAGTTTTATCTACGACTATATCTTTGTCCTTGTCCCCAACTATTATTGTAGTTAACAAGCGTGAATTCTGCGAATATTTCTAAGTCTCAAAATAATATTTCTTATGTTAGTAACAGATGCTAAATGTAATGCTTATGTGTGCTTTAATCTCGATAAAAAGCTAAAGTGCAGGCAATCGTAAAAAAAAATTAAATCAGTGGCACTACAATATCATTTAGGTCTGAGCCTCAGATTTCTGAATATGTTTCATGATCATTTTTCAATCTAATAAGCAAGTAGGTGATTAGCCTCCAGTGCCTGACACACGTTGTCGACTTTTTGGGTCTAAGACATTTTGGTTTCCACACGATATTTTCCTTCACCGTTCGAGCGAATTTTAAATGCGCACATAGAAATAAAGTCCTTTGGTGCACAGCCGGGGATCGAACCTACGACCTCAGGGATGAGAGTCGCACGCTGAAGCCACTAGGCCAACACTGCTCTGAAGACAATCGTAATGTGTGAAATATTTTCGGCGTTTAGTAAAAATAAAAACGTTTTTCTATTTACTTTTTTAATGTTCTCATATAGGGCGACACCGTCATTTTTATAAGTAGTTCTCAAGCTTTCGAAGGAGCTTAATTACAATCCGGCCTAGTGCCCTTAATGACTTTTTTCCCGTACGATTCCAAGGATGCGATATCGGCTCGAATTGAGGGACTACATTGAACTTGCATACAAAAACGTCGAGATAGGTATCGCTTTTGGAAGTTACAGAGAACGTGCGCAGTTCTTAGACGGAAAGCAATAAATACTAATAAGACGTTTACGTCGTACGTTACGTATTTTGGCTGTAAAAGTCTGGTGTATGTGAGACAAGACTAAATTTATTCGTGCGTTTTTTAAAGTTTATAAACGCCGCTACTAGTAAAGAGGACATAGCAGTCTACTTGAGAGGACAATAGTGAGTATAAATAACCCTATAATTTAAAGGGCCACACTGGCCGTAAAATATTTTAAATATTAATAAAAAAGATTTTCAACTGGTTTTACTTACATTAAAAATCCTTTGTCAAACACTGTATAGGTATGGATGCGCTATGCGTGCTGGCGTGTAGGGTCAACCTTTATAAACGTGGGAGTGTTACAATGAATAGTGACTGAGTCTGTAATGAGTCTGTTTGTAGGCACATCGTCCTTCTGAGATGACGCGCACTAATTTTAGTGTAACAATACATCGTTTAACGCCGCTTTACCGGCAGTGAAGGTCAGCCTTAAGTTTAATTCTTCCTACTAAGAATACTAATTTACTTAATGAAGTACAGATACCGGCAAACATTTTGAACAAATGTCCTTGCGCAGAAGCGATTTTTAGGTATCAAATGGGGCGGCGGGAGAGTCACGATCGCGTGATTGGTAAATCATTTGACGTTTATGTCCCGTTGACGATGCTTAAGAAGTTTGCCTGTATCTAGCTACAAATACCGGCAAATTCCTTTTTAACATAAATCCTAAAGAACCAGCACTTCTTTTTTGATGGGTTTTAAATGATTTGTTATCAGTAACATTCTGTGTGGTGGAATTTCATTGTTTTAATAAAAAATTTAACTGTTCTGCATACAGACATGTTTTATAGTTATTTTGCATTGTTTTTAGTCGATATTCTATTCGTCGTTGTTGCTCATTCTAAATATTTTATAACTAATTAATTTGTGCGCGATAACTTAACGAATGATTTGCGAGTTAACCCAACGATTTTCTCTTTCTGTTTGCAATTAACGCTAGGTGATGTTAATCGATGCCATAAAGAGTCTTAGCACTACGGTATATTACATTTCTGTGCCTATGTATATATTGTTTTTTCGGAAATCAAACCAAATTCCTCTCCAGTTATAAACGTGTGCGTTTATAGTTAATCACTGTCATTAAAGCGTTAAAATTTACTGATTGATATCATGGTAAAACTTTTTTATAAAAACACAAAATAATTCAAGTACATTGTAACTTTTGTTTTCTAAACAAATCCAGGATAATGCCAGTTATAAACTATGTGCTTTAGTTAACAATAGAGTTAAACAAGTTAAGGTTTTTATAAAACACAATATTATTTCACATTATTTATTGCTTAATACTATACAGAATATTTTATAAATATCTATTTAAAAATTAATAAATATTAAAAGTTGAGTAATTCACATCGAGTATTATTTTTCATTATTAACTAGAAATAAGTCGCTATCTCCATACAATATTATTTTATATAGTGGGTTCACTTTATTATAAATTGAATCACTCAACGAAATTTCGAAACCGTCCAAGATTAAATCGGCCGGTCCCAAAATTTTAAATTACTAATAGGCTACTTATATTTATACAGTCGATTTAAGTTTACTCTTTCGATACAGTTTTCTTTTCGTCTTTCTTATCGTCTAAAACGCGGGCGTGTACTTTTATTCTTCGCAGACTTTTTCTGGGCACATTTATTTCATTTTTCAATAAACTTTCCAATTCTGGCAGGGAAGTTATTTCTTTTAGATCGTTGAAATCCACGCTTCGAGCGCCACCAATTCTCCCGAAATATCTATATATGTCTTGGTTTGCCTGGCACTGGGCGCAATTGTATGGAACTGGTACAGCTCCGGGGAAGTTCTGTTGTGCAGTTTGCATATTACTTACGTTACCGGGGCAGCTTGGGACGAAGACCACAGGTAGAAAACCAATTATTCCATACGGTGAATAGTATGGCGGAGGGCTTTGTGTTGGCGCTTGGGTGACAGCTGTACTGCTGCTGTTATTTCCTGGATTCAAGAGGTAGCACGGACAGGAACCTGGATATGGCACGATAGGCAAAGGATAGGGTATGACATACATTGGGAACGGAGGCATTTGCCCCGGTGGATAAACCGGGGGTTGCACACCAGTGCCAGTTGATTCACCAACCGAATCACCACCTGTGAATTAATAAAATAATTATTAAAACAATACACGTATTTTATACTTTAAAAACATTTTTAGTGATCGGTACTCCTCCACTGTTAAACGATTAATAAATAATGGGGTCATTAATTTCAACATTAATAGTCGTTATAATTTATCATATAAGTTCTATTACCGCCTGGCTTTCCTGGCTGTTGCTGGCCGGGCTGTCCTGGTGCTCCCGGTTGACCTTGTTGTCCTAGATAACATTTTTATTTTGAATAAAATGTTAAATTAAATTATACGCTTAAAGGTACGCTTTAAATTATTTTAATGAATAAAAAGTTTTTCATTTAAATAGTTTAATATAGGAATTTTTAACGGACTCCTAAATGCTCAATAACTAAGGAAAAACCTACCTGGTTGTCCGGGCTGGCCTGGTGTTCCAGGTTGACCTGGCTGGCCTGGTGTTCCTGGTTGCCCTGGGTAGCCTTGTTGACCCGGTTGGCCTGGTTGTCCTGGGTAACCGGGATTACCGGGTTGTCCTGGCTGGCCTGGTGTTCCTGGTTGTCCTGGCTGGCCTGGGGTGCCTGGTTGTCCTGGCTGGCCTGGTGTTCCTGGTTGCCCTGGGTAGCCTTGTTGACCGGGATGGCCTGGTTGTCCTGGATAGCCTTGTTGGCCTGGTGTTCCTGGTTGTCCTGGCTGGCCTGGTGTTCCTGGTTGACCTGGGTAGCCTTGTTGACCGGGATGGCCTGGTTGTCCTGGATAGCCTTGTTCGCCTGGTGTTCCTGGTTGTCCTGGCTGGCCTGGGGTGCCTGGTTGTCCTGGCTGGCCTGGTGTTCCTGGTTGTCCTGGGTAACCTGGTTTACCGGGTTGTCCTGGCTGGCCTGGTGTTCCTGGTTGTCCTGGCTGGCCTGGGATACCTGGATGTCCTGGCTGGCCTGGTGCTCCTGGTTGCCCTGGGTAGCCTTGTTGACCGGGATGGCCTGGTTGTCCTGGATAGCCTTGTTGGCCTGGTGTTCCTGGTTGTCCTGGGTGGCCTGGAGTGCCTGGTTGTCCTGGCTGGCCTGGTGTTTCTGGTTGACCTGGGTAGCCTTGTTGACCTGGTGTTCCTGGTTGTCCTGGCTGGCCTGGGGTGCCTGGTTGTCCAGGCTGACCTGGTGTTCCTGGTTGCCCTGGGGTGCCTGGCTGACCTGGGTAGCCTTGTTGACCGGGTTGGTCTGGTTGACCTTGTTGGCCTGGACCTCCTGGTTGTCCTGGTTGTCCTGGCTGGCCTGGTGTTCCTGGTTGTCCTGGCTGCCCTGGGGTGCCTGGTTGTCCTGGCTGGCCTGGTGTTCCTGGTTGTCCTGGGTAGCCTTGTTGACCGGGATGGCCTGGTTGTCCTGGATAGCCTTGTTGGCCTGGTATTCCTGGTTGTCCTGGGTGGCCTGGAGTGCCTGGTTGTCCTGGCTGGCCTGGTGTTTCTGGTTGACCTGGGTAGCCTTGTTGACCTGGTGTTCCTGGTTGTCCTGGCTGGCCTGGGGTGCCTGGTTGTCCAGGCTGACCTGGTGTTCCTGGTTGCCCTGGGGTGCCTGGCTGACCTGGGTAGCCTTGTTGACCGGGTTGGTCTGGTTGACCTTGTTGGCCTGGACCTCCTGGTTGTCCTGGCTGGCCTGGTGTTCCTGGTTGTCCTGGCTGCCCTGGGGTGCCTGGTTGTCCTGGCTGGCCTGGTGTTCCTGGTTGACCTGGGTAGCCTTGTTGACCGGGATGACCTGGTTGTCCTGGATAGCCTTGTTGGCCTGGTGTTCCTGGTTGTCCTGGATAACCTGGTTTACCGGGTTGTCCTGGCTGGCCAGGTATTCCTGGTTGGCCTGGTGTTCCTGGTTGGCCTGGTGTTCCTGGTTTGCCTGGTGTTCCTGGTTGTCCTGGATAGCCAGGTTGACCTGGCTCGCCTGGTGTTCCTGGTTGTCCTGGGGTGCCTGGCTGACCTGGGTAGCCTTGTTGGCCTGGTTGACCTTGTTGGCCTGGACCTTCTGGTTGTTCTGGGTAGACTGGTTTACCGGGTTGTCCTGGCTGCCCTGGTGTTCCTGGCTGACCTGGGGTGCCTGGTTGTCCTGGCTGGCCTGGTGTTCCTGGTTGTCCTGGGGTTCCTGGCTGACCTGGGTAGCCTTGTTGGCCTGGTTGACCTTGTTGGCCTGGACCTCCTGGTTGTCCTGGGTAGCCTGGTTTACCGGGTTGTCCTGGCTGGCCTGGTTGTCCTGGATATCCTTGTTGGCCTGGTGTTCCTGGTTGTCCTGGATAACCTGGTTTACCGGGTTGTCCTGGCTGGCCAGGTATTCCTGGTTGACCTTGTTGGCCTGGGCCTCCTGGTTGTCCTGGGTAGCCTGGTTTACCGGGTTGTCCTGGCTGGCCTGGTTGTCCTGGTTGTCCTGGATAGCCTGGTTGTCCTGGCTGGCCTGGTTGACCTTGTTGTCCTGGGCCTCCTGGTTGACCTGGGTAGCCTGGTTTACCGGGTTGTCCTGGCTGGCCTGGTTGTCCTGGTTGTCCTGGATAGCCTGGTTGTCCTGGCTGGCCTGGTTGACCTTGTTGGCCTGGTTGTCCGGGTTGTCCTGGATAGCCTGGTTGTCCGGGCTGGCCTTGTTGACCTAGATAAAATGTTCTTTATATAAAATGTTATATTTTCATTATGTAGCTGGACATATATATAATATATATAAATATATTGTTGACCTAGATAAATATATATATATATATTATTGTTGACCTAGATAAAATGTTCTTTATATAAAATGTTATATTTTCATTATGTAGCTGTATTATATATATGTCTATATATATTCAAAACGCAAGTGTTAATGTTATACTAAAATTATAAACAATGTGTGGGTGCCTTTCAAGTTTCAAGTAAGTACTTATTTGGTAATAAATACATATTATGTTTGTTGTATGCATGGAAGACTTTCTGTGCGTGTGTGCGTGAATGTGTAATGTTATGTAATAAATGACATTAAATCTTCCACTTCTTTGTAACTTAAGCTTTAACCTTAGCAGAATTTTGAGAATAAATGTGGCCCTTCGGGGCCCTCTGAGAACGGGGGCCCTGGGCACGGGCCCTATGTGTCCTTATGGTGAAGTCGGTGTATTGGGTATAGATTTGGTTTAAAAGTGTATTCGAAGCAACATGTCGAAGGTATTTAAAACTGAAAATGAATTTTCTTATTCTAGCAGTAGTTTTCTCAAAATAAGAGAACCATGATGGCTATTGATGTTGAGTTAAGTTAATTTATAAGTGGAAGAAAAAAATCATGTGTCCAATTCACACGTGGTAGAAGTGAAACCTTCAAAAACTAAGTTTTTATAATTAAAATATTATAAAATATAAATTTTATTGTTAAATTTTTATTTATAACTTTAATATCAATCTTTAATTTGGTAAAAACTAAAATAATAAAAGTTTGAAATAAATTCACAAGATCCAATGTGGGAGAAAATGAGATAGGAAGCATTATACAGTGTATAGACTTTTAAATAAGTGTAGTACGAAGTTTTCACTTCAAAAAGTTTCTATAACTAATGATTTGTAAATAAAATTGATAAATAATCTAATTTTATAATTAAACTACTTACTTGACTTACTTATTTAATTTTCATCAAATCTGTTTTTTTATTTCAGAAAATGTTCAAATACAAACTAATTTAAAGTTTATACACTGTATAATGCCTCCTATCTCACGCTCAATCTCTAAATTAATAGGAATTGGCGTGGGTCTGTCTCTTTTTACTGTCGCTTTCTCACTCTCTCCCACGCCAAATCCTATTAATTTATGTGTCTGTCTCTTTTTACTGTCGCTTTTTCCGTTGCATCCGGTTTGAAATCGCAACGATTCTAAAGAAGTTTCACTTCAAAAACACAAGGTTTTTTTTATCGAATGCAATTGTGAATTTTAATCATACAGTAATTTTAAGGTTGGTTTCGTTTGTCAATTGATATGCAGATATTATTTTGTGTGTTAGAACTAAAAATGTTTTTTACATTTTAACCTATTTAGCAATTTTATCTAGCCCTACCTAGCTACGTATAATAAAATACATCCCTACATCTAAAACCGGTGAAAACAATAATTGCAGTATCGTTACTGCAGTTATTGTTTTTACCAGTATGCAGCCGACTGCATACAAAAACATCTGCATGATTTAACCAAAAATTTGTAAAATTGTTAATATATCTTAAGTATTAGGTGTGACCAAAAAAAATTCTTTGTTAGACGTAAGTGACTCTGAAATGTGTGTCTAACTAAACTAACTAATTGTCTTCTATTACTCAAGTAATCGGAAGACATTTTAAGGGCTGTAACTCTGATTCCAGTCGCCTCTAGCTTAATATGTAAAAGACTGGTTACAGTGACGTGTCAAATGCTTTTTTATGTCCAACAATACAGTTAGACATTTCTTACCCTAAAAAATCCAGTTTGGTAATCGTATTTAATTACTTAATTGATATATGAATAAAATATTTTGGATTGGACTTCTAAATGCACAATAACTAAGGAAAAACCCACCTGGTCGTCCGGGCTGGCCCGGTGTTCCTGGTTGTCCTGGATAGCCTGGTTGTCCTGGTTGTCCTGGATAGCCTGGTTGGCCTGGTTGCCCTGGATAGCCTGGTTGTCCGGGTTGGCCTGGTTGGCCTTGTTGTACTGGATAGCCTGGTTGTGCTGGAACTCCTGGTTGTCCTGGATAGCCTGGTTTACCGGGTTGTCCTGGTTGTCCTGGATAGCCTGGTTGACCTGGTGTTCCTGGTTGGCCGGGTTGGCCTGGCTTGCCTGGTTGGCCTGGTTGTCCTGGATAGCCTGGTTGTCCGGGTTGGCCTGGACCTCCTGGTTGACCTGGTGTTCCTGGTTGGCCGGGTTGTCCTGGATAGCCTGGTTGGCCTGGTTGTCCTGGATAGCCTGGTTGTCCGGGTTGGCCTTGTTGGCCTGGTTGTCCTGGATATCCGGGCTGACCTGGTGTTCCTGGTTGTCCTGGGAAGCCTGGTTGTCCTTGTTGGCCTGGACCTCCTGGTTGACCTGGTGTTCCTGGGTGGCCGGGTTGGCCTGGCTTGCCTGGGGTGCCTGGTTGGCCCGGTTGTCCTGGATAGCCTGGTTGGCCTGGTTGTCCTGGATAGCCTGGTTGTCCTTGTTGGCCTGGAGCTCCTGGTTGACCTGGTGTTCCTGGGGTGCCTGGTTGGCCTGGTTGTCCTGGATAGCCTGGTTGGCCGGGTTGGCCTGGCTTGCCTGGGGTGCCTGGTTGTCCTGGAAAGCCTGGTTGTCCTTGTTGGCCTGGACCTCCTGGTTGACCTGGTGTTCCTGGTTGGCCGGGTTGTCCTGGATAGCCTGGTTGTCCGGGTTGGCCTTGTTGGCCTGGTTGTCCTGGATATCCGGGCTGACCTGGTGTTCCTGGTTGGCCGGGTTGGCCTGGCTTGCCTGGGGTGCCTGGTTGGCCCGGTTGTCCTGGATAGCCTGGTTGGCCTGGTTGTCCTGGATAGCCTGGTTGTCCTTGTTGGCCTGGACCTCCTGGTTGACCTGGTGTTCCTGGGGTGCCTGGTTGGCCTGGTTGTCCTGGATAGCCTGGTTGGCCGGGTTGGCCTGGCTTGCCTGGGGTGCCTGGTTGTCCTGGATAGCCTAGTTGTCCTTGTTGGCCTGGACCTCCTGGTTGACCTGGTGTTCCAGGTTGGCCGGGTTGTCCTGGATAGCCTGGTTGGCCTGGTTGTCCTGGATAGCCTGGTTGTCCGGGTTGGCCTTGTTGGCCTGGTTGTCCTGGATATCCGGGCTGACCTGGTGTTCCTGGTTGTCCGGGTTGGCCTTGTTGGCCTGGTTGTCCCGGATATCCGGGCTGACCTGGTGTTCCTGGTTGGCCGGGTTGGCCTGGCTTGCCTGGGGTGCCTGGTTGGCCCGGTTGTCCTGGATAGCCTGGTTGGCCTGGTTGTCCTGGATAGCCTGGTTGTCCTTGTTGGCCTGGACCTCCTGGTTGACCTGGTGTTCCTGGGGTGCCTGGTTGGCCTGGTTGTCCTGGATAGCCTGGTTGGCCGGGTTGGCCTGGCTTGCCTGGGGTGCCTGGTTGTCCTGGATAGCCTGGTTGTCCTTGTTGGCCTGGACCTCCTGGTTGACCTGGTGTTCCTGGTTGGCCGGGTTGTCCTGGATAGCCTGGTTGGCCTGGTTGTCCGGGTTGGCCTTGTTGGCCTGGTTGTCCTGGATATCCGGGCTGACCTGGTGTTCCTGGTTGTCCGGGTTGGCCTTGTTGGCCTGGTTGTCCCGGATATCCGGGCTGACCTGGTGTTCCTGGTTGGCCGGGTTGGCCTGGCTTGCCTGGGGTGCCTGGTTGGCCCGGTTGTCCTGGATAGCCTGGTTGGCCTGGTTGTCCTGGATAGCCTGGTTGTCCTTGTTGGCCTGGACCTCCTGGTTGACCTGGTGTTCCTGGGGTGCCTGGTTGGCCTGGTTGTCCTGGATAGCCTGGTTGGCCGGGTTGGCCTGGCTTGCCTGGGGTGCCTGGTTGTCCTGGATAGCCTGGTTGTCCTTGTTGGCCTGGACCTCCTGGTTGACCTGGTGTTCCTGGTTGGCCGGGTTGTCCTGGATAGCCTGGTTGGCCTGGTTGTCCGGGTTGGCCTTGTTGGCCTGGTTGTCCTGGATATCCGGGCTGACCTGGTGTTCCTGGTTGTCCTGGGAAGCCTGGTTGTCCTTGTTGGCCTGGACCTCCTGGTTGACCTGGTTTTCCTGGGTGGCCGGGTTGGCCTGGCTTGCCTGGGGTGCCTGGTTGGCCCGGTTGTCCTGGATAGCCTGGTTGGCCTGGTTGTCCTGGATAGCCTGGTTGTCCTTGTTGGCCTGGACCTCCTGGTTGACCTGGTGTTCCTGGGGTGCCTGGTTGGCCTGGTTGTCCTGGATAGCCTGGTTGGCCGGGTTGGCCTGGCTTGCCTGGGGTGCCTGGTTGTCCTGGATAGCCTGGTTGTCCTTGTTGGCCTGGACCTCCTGGTTGACCTGGTGTTCCTGGTTGGCCGGGTTGTCCTGGATAGCCTGGGGTGCCTGGTTGACCCGGTTGTCCTGGTTGTCCTGGATAGCCTGGTTGTCCTTGTTGGCCTGGACCTCCTGGTTGACCTGGTTTTCCTGGGTGGCCGGGTTGGCCTGGCTTGCCTGGGGTGCCTGGTTGGCCTGGTTGTCCTGGATAGCCTGGTTGGCCGGGTTGGCCTGGCTTGCCTGGGGTGCCTGGTTGGCCCGGTTGTCCTGGATAGCCTGGTTGGCCTGGTTGTCCTGGATAGCCTGGTTGTCCTTGTTGGCCTGGACCTCCTGGTTGACCTGGTGTTCCTGGGTGGCCGGGTTGACCTGGCTTGCCTGGGGTGCCTGGTTGGCCCGGTTGTCCAGGATAGCCTGGTTGGCCGGGTTGTCCAGGATAGCCTGGTTGGCCGGGTTGGCCTTGTTGGCCTGGTTGTCCCGGATATCCGGGCTGACCTGGTGTTCCTGGTTCTCCTGGGAAGCTTGGTTGTCCTGGTGTTCCTGGTTGGCCGGGTTGACCTGGCTTGCCTGGGGTGCCTGGTTGGCCCGGTTGTCCAGGATAGCCTGGTTTGCCTGGGGTTTCTGGTTGGCCCGGTTGTCCTGGATAGCCTGGTTGGCTTGGTTGTCCTGGATAGCCTGGTTGTCCGGGTTGGCCTTGTTGGCCTGGTTGTCCCGGATATCCGGGCTGATCTGGTGTTCCTGGTTGTCCTGGGAAGCCTGGTTGTCCTTGTTGGCCTGGACCTCCTGGTTGACCTGGTGTTCCTGGTTGGCCGGGTTGGCCTGGCTTGCCTGGGGTGCCTGGTTTGCCCGGTTGTCCTGGATAGCCTGGTTGGCCTGGTTGGCCTGGATAGCCTGGTTGGCCCTGTTGGCCTGGTTGTCCCGGATATCCAGGCTGACCTGGTGTTCCTGGTTGGCCGGGTTGTCCGGGTGTTCCTGGTTGTCCTGGTAGTCCTGGATAGCCTGGTTTACCGGGTTGTCCTGGTTGTCCTGGATAGCCTGGTTGTCCCGGTTGGCCTTGTTGTCCTGGATAGCCTGGTTTACCGGGTTGTCCTGGTTGGCCTGGTTGTCCTGGATAGCCTGGTTGTCCGGGTTGGCCTTGTTGGCCTGGTTGTCCCGGATATCCGGGCTGATCTGGTGTTCCTGGTTGGCCGGGTTGGCCTGGGTAGCCTGGTTGGCCTGGTTGTCCTGGATAGCCTGGTTTGCCAGGTTGGCCTATTTGCCCTTGTTGGCCTGGTTGTCCTGGATATCCGGGCTGACCTGGTGTTCCTGGTTGTCCGGGTTGGCCTGGCTTGCCTGGGGTTCCTGGTTGTCCTGGGGTGCCTGGTTGACCTGGTTTTCCTGGATAGCCTGGTTTACCGGGTTGGCCTGGTTGTCCTGGTTGACTTGGGCCGCCTGGTTGTCCTGGATTGTATTTTGCTTATGAGTGGTGTCTCAAAATTAAATAAAAATATTTATCAAAAAAATTAATTTATGTTTATTTGATATTCATGGTCTCAAGTTGTACTATGAGAATGAAATGTATTAAGCGTTAATGTGTCTACGGTCCCCAGTCGGCGGAGCTATGCTCGAATATCTTGTGGATAAAAAAATTAAAACGTTGATTTAGATGTAATCTGTTAAGAATATGATTTAAGTTGTAATATCGTTCTATGTCAAATAAATCGTTGTAATGATATTGGTTTCGAATAGGAGCTTAATTTTATACATTACCTTGGGAATCGGGGTTATAACCACTACTTGGTCCCCCAGGTCCGCCTGGTCCACCTGGTCCACCCGGGCCCCCTGGTCCACCCGGATATCCTGGTGAACCTGGTAAACCTGGACTGCCGGGTTGACCTAAAGAATTATATAGAGTATAATTTATTAATTATTTTATACACCCATAATTTGACCATTTATTGTAATAAACTAGTATTAAATTGGTATTAAAATGATTTATTATCGAAAAATAATTTATAGTAGTTTGTTTTACTATGCTTCTCTATGATAGGCTTCACAAATAATGCAAAATAAATTATTGAAGACACTATTATATTACGACTATTTGACTCCAACTGAAAAACTATACAGAGATAACAAGTATATGAGACACCAGACATACGTTTACAATACCTCAATTTAAAAGTACAGAATTATTAACAAATTAATTCTTATAAATCTTTTATTTTCACAAAAACCAGATAAAAAGTATTCATTAAGAACATTTAATCAATTATGGTTAATACAACCAAGGACTTATTTCGGAAAACTTAAACAAATAAAACCTTTTTACAAATTTAAAAATCTTGTATATATTTTACATATATATAATTATAATTTATATGGTTCAATAAAAATTAATAGAATAATTATTTATTTACAAAACATAAAAAAGTCACTTCTAGCATTTATTTATATATACTCCAGTCAAATTACGAAATAAATAAACATGAGCGAACACAGTTTGGGGATTTTGAGGATCGATAGGGGGGTGTATTCTGAGCATAAATTCCAATTTGAGGGGTTGTACTGAGGTCAGCTTAAGGTCATTTCGATAGAAACGCGTTTAACTCGATATCTCGAGAATGATTAGTGTTAGGCGAAAAATTGTAGAGACCTTTTCTTTTCTAAACAAAATTTACTAACTTTTTTATCTGAAACTTTTTTTTCTAACAGTAATATTTTTCAAGATATTACTCCCGCAAGGCAAAAATTTTACTTTTTTTCCATTTTTCGTCGTTTTCTCCCCAACCATTCAATTTTATTACATTTTACCGATCATCGAAGTGTAGAACTTTTAATTATGAACAATTTTGTTCCTATACTTTTTTCCGTAATGCCAATACCTTCGGAGTTATAGATTACTTTACCGAGCGAAATCCGCGCCACTGTCGCAATATAAAAAGGTAAATCGATTAAACTATTTAAAATTAGGTATTTAATTTGGGTAAGAAGTAAATTAACAATTAAAACTGTTTCACACATTGTGCCAAAAGAGGCCGGCCTTTCTGCATCCGCACGCTTTGCCGCATTTGGTTTTGCATTTGCGCGCAATCGATCTCAGTAAATTATCCGGAGCTGGTTTCAATGACATCGCTATCGGCTGCAATCAACGGGGGGTGCGACGCCAGCCCCATTCCTCGGGGAATTCTAATTTAACCCTCCCACTGCCTGCCATTTTTTTATATCCCTAATATCGGAGCTCGTTGAGATTGGTACAATTCGTGTCATCTGCCTTGCGATACAAATTCAAAATGAATTGTTCGCCGTATGAAGTGATAGTTGTGTCGCAACCACTAATCGCGTGCAAACACACCACACATCGGTTTGAGGCAGTATGGGCTATGTGTACCGTCCGTCGATTTGCCTCGGCCAGGTTTTCTCAAGTAAATGTTGTTGCACGCGCCGGCTGTTGCAGTCAGCAAAACCAGCAAATCCACATCCTCACCAATAACAACCACAGCACTATACTCCTGCGAAATTCTCTTAGCCGTACTGATAATTAGACCATCCGCATCCTCTACGGCTTGCTCCACCTCTATGTCTGATTTGATGAAAACCGTTTTCAGTAGTGAGATGAATCTGGTCTTATTGCTCTCGTTGCCTAAAAACTTATCTGTGGATACACGTTACGACAGTGGCGCGGATTTCGCTCGGTATAGTAATCTATAATTTTTTTTCTTTCTTTGAGAAATAAAGTATCTTTGAACCAAAGAAAACTTTTATTTACCTGGATAATGGTCTCCTCCTATTGGCCCGCTAGGGCCGCCCGAGCCTCCTTGTCCGTTGGGACCTCCTGGTCCATTTTGACCGCCTGATTGTCCTGGCAAGTAGCCTCCTCCACTTGGTCCTCCTGGTCCACTTGGTCCCCCTGGTCCACCTGGACCACCTGGTCCCCCAGGGCCTCCGGGACCACCAGGATGACCTGGCGAGCCTGGTAAACCTGGACCTCCAGATTGACCTAAAGAATAATATAGAGTATTGACCAAATTTTTTTTACGACATATATGATTTAACCGTTTGACGTATTAACTAGTAGTATTGATAGCGAAATTATATATTTTTAAAGAAGTAATAATAATAATTTTATTTACCTGGATAATAGCCTCCTCCTGTTGGCCCGTTAGGTCCACCGGAGCCTCCTTGTCCGTTGGGACCTCCTGGTCCATTTTGCCCGCCTGATTGTCCTGGCAAGTAGCCTCCTCCACTTGGTCCCCCTGGTCCACTTGGTCCCCCTGGTCCACCTGGGCCTCCTGGTCCCCCAGGACCGCCAGGACCACCTGGATATCCTGGTGAGCCGGGTAAGCCCGGACTTCCTGGAGATCCTATGAATAATAATATTAAAACATCTTATACTTTCTAGAATATAGGTTTTGGCTTAAATAATTATTTACCGAAAACCTCTTTAAATTTGTAAAGGAAAAGATAACAACAAGTTAATAAACTTGACAATTTGAAACACAAATTTATTCACCTGGATAATAGCTTCCTGGTGGGCCACTTGGGCCACTGGGTCCTCCTGTTCCGTCTTGTCCGCTTGGTTTGCCCGACTGTCCTGGCCGGTAGCCTCCAGTTGGTCCTAAAATAATCGAAGTTTTTATTTATTTTAAACAAAATCAGTATACCTCATTAATTAGCCATTATTAAAATACCAACCTTGACCGGGGCTACTCGCTGCTGGTCCTCCTGGGCCGCCTGGACCTCCAGGTCCGCCGGGTCCACCCGGGTATCCTGGTGAACCCGGTAAGCCTGGACTTCCTGGTTGTCCTAAATAATAATCAAGTTAAGTTCCGGAAGATCCGGAAGATAATTACGTCAGTTTGTAGAAGGTATAATTTATTTCTTTCATTAAACTGAAGCGAAAAAATTATATTCATTAAAATCACTGTAGGTGTTAACATACAGTTATATTTTGCTGATTTTTTCTGTGCTTAACAATTCTGGTATTTTTATTTTATCTTGTATATAATTTAATTGTAATTTTTACATTTTTTTTTTGTAACATTTATGTTTATCTAAATTGTGATAAATTTTAGATAAATGAGTTTGTAACATATACATATATTGTGATGTGGTAAAATTTAATAAATAAATAAAAATAACTAAAGTTTAGGCTCCTTATTGAATAGAATACTTGAGTACTTTTTAATGATTCTCATTTTTAATTGTATAACTACATCTTAGAGAATCTACTATATAATAAAAACGTTACTATCATAATACCTGGGTAATAGCCACCACCTGATGGTCCATTTGGTCCGCTGGGTCCTGGATGATAACCTCCTCCTCCGGGTGCTATAAAGTGATTATGGATATATATTATGGATATGGATATCTATTGGATTTCAAATAATTCAGAAAATTATTATTAAATACCATTAGGTACATTGCTTTTGGTGTAATAAACCCTACCTTGACCACCTGGGTAATAACCGCCACCGGGTCCACTTGGGCCACCTGGGCCACCTGGTCCACCTGGTCCACCTGGTCCACCAGGACTGCCTGGAGATCCTGGAAATCCGGGGGAGCCTGGTTGTCCTGGATAATATCCACCATCTGCACGTAAAATGTTATTTAAAGCATATTTTGTGATGGACAGTCTTGTCTTCCTAATCTGTTTTGAAGTTAATTTTGTTTTAATAACAAATATTATATTCGCACATGACTTGGCGAGGTTTCCATTTATTTATTAACACTGTGTTACATACAGAAATATAATACTTAAGCAAGAAGTGCACAAATAGATAAGACTTATTATAGTTATAGATTTTTGTGTCGTGGAAAGAGGAGTGTAGAAAGCCTGTTAAAAACTTTCGCCGGGAAGTATATTTAACAAACCTTGTGATCCTGGGTAGTAGCCACCTCCACCAGTGGGACCAGATGGTCCACTTGATCCGGGGTAATAACCGCCTCCTATAAATAATTTTTCAGTTTAAAGTACTAGGTTTTGTCCTGTTCATTACGGGAGCGGAACGATTGTTTAAATTAGTCGCTTAAGTTGCTTTTGATGAAAAAAATATTGAAAATAAGTATATAATGAATTTTCACAGCCAATAGTCAATTTGTTGTTATCACACTAGATCAGTGTTTTCAAACCTATTATGTGCCATCCCCCACCTTTTCTAAAATTCTTATTCTTCCCCTGTATAACATACTCGTATCGGAATTGAATTGAATCACTTAAGAAACTCTTACTCACTCCCTTGTTAACTGGTAGGTTTATAGGACATAATAAGTAACTTTTCAAAACATATAATGAAAAACTGAAATTCAAATTCCAAATATTAAAAAAAAATCGAATAGAATCTTAACAATGAAATGACCCACGCTCCACGTTGGGTAAAATAATTACAGATACTGTGTAAGAGAACATAAAAAGAAAGATATGTGAAGGCGTATTGATAGTATATAAGTACTCGTTAAATCACTATTAATCTTTGTTTAAAAAACATAAGCTTTACCTGATCCTCCCGGTCCATTCGGGCCGTTTGGTCCTCCAGGACCATTAGGTCCACCTGGACCACTAGGACCGTTTGGTCCATTCGGTCCCCCTGGACCACTTGGTCCGTTAGGTCCATTTGGTCCGTTTGGTCCACCTGGACCGCCAGCACCTAAAAAATGATTTGATTTCTTCATGATAATAAATTAAGGATTGTATTGAAGGTGTATGTATAACTGTTTATTTACTTTTGTATTATTTATTTTTTAGCTGTTTATGTTACTGATACTTAAAGTTCCTACTAATGCATTGGATATCCTTTGAGCTTTAGAAATTAAAGATATATATCAGAGATATTAATTCCGAGATGTTTTTATATTGTTCTACTAAATTTGATGAAACATGAAAAAATGGCTGCCTTTCTTCCGCTTATAAAGCTGAAGCCGTACGGTATTTTTTTGAAATTGTTTATGTAATTTAAAAATTTGGTAGAAAACATACCTGATCCGGGGTAATAACCGCCTCCCGCTCCTCCTGGTCCACCAGGTCCTCCTGGACTGCCTGGAGATCCAGGGTAGCCGGGGGAGCCGGGGGTTCCGGAAGTACCGGGATAGTATCCTGGACCTAAAATGATTAGGAAAAATAGTAAGAACTTTTCCTACCTTTAGATTTTTTAATTATTCTTAGTAATACATCCCATAAAAGATTTCTTAAGTAATTGAGGTCTATAGTTCGGTTATGAATAAAACTATTATGGAAGTGTTTTTTTGTTACAAATACAAGCTACACATATATGTATGTTGACACAAATATAGTTTCAGTTATTAGTTTTTATACGGTCAGCAACGCACAAATAATAGTACATAAACGTATGAATTTTTTGTAGGAATCCTCGAAAATGCATTCCGTTTTCAAGCATAGACAATGTGTGGGTAATATGTGTAAAAAAGTAAATTATTACTGTTGACATAATCATCAAATAAGATCATTTCTTATTTTTTTTTAAGCAGAAGAAGAGTTCAAGAAGTTCTTTGTAAAAAACTCGGTTCGTGGTTATAAAAACATACCTCCAGGGTAAATCACTCCAGGATTGGGGTTACTGTTTTGCCCAGTACTATCTGTTGGGGGTTTCGGGGGTCGCGGGGTTGGCTTCGGTCGGGGTTTCGGCGGAACACCACCTGGGGTCCTTCCACATCCCTTAGGGAAGTACAATTTGTCCCAAGTAATAATTTGTCCAGGTATTTCGGATGCGTTGCCAGAACTGAAATACGAAACATATTTATAAATATTACGGAAGCACTTTTAATATTATATACTAATATATAATATTATACAGAGGAAAGATTTGTATATAAGTATGTTTGTAATGAATTGGCTCAAAAAGTACTGGACCGATTTTAAAAATTCTTTCACCATTTGAATGCTTCATTATCACTGATTAATATAGGCTATTTTAATTGCAAAAAAAAATAAGGATCCCTACTAAAACTACAATAATGTTACCCAAGATGTAAAAAAATTTACAAGATATCTTTCATCGCATGCGCCGCGAAAACCATTGATGATAGAACAAAAAAAATTTCCACAATATTAAAGAACATATAAAAAAGGTTTAAAAAAATGTCCAATTGTGCGAAGCCGGAACGGGTTGCTAGTAAAAAATAAAAATAAATCAGTGGCGCTACCATCTTTTTAGGTTTGGGCCTCAGATTTCTGTATCTGTAACATGATTATTTACCAATCTAATAGGCAAGTTATCAGCCTCCTATGCCTGACACACGCCGTCGATTTTTGGGGTCTAAGACAAGCCGGTTTCATCACGATGTTTTCCTTCACCGTTCAAACGAATGTTAAATGCGCACGTAGAAAGTCCATTGGTGCACGGGGATTGAACCTACGACCTCAGGTATGAGAGTCGCACGTTGAAGCCACTAGGCCAACACTGCTCTATTGAAAATAGTTCAATATTAAATAAAAATACTCACTTCTCATCGTATACATGGTTAGTGTCCGGGTAAACTTCAACTGGCTTTTCTGGCTCTACAACTCTGTATCCGTGACTATCAGCTACATAGTGTGTGGCTCGAAGGTAGCCGTCCGGGTCTACGTAACCATAGCAACCGTAGGTGACGCCATCTGGTCCTCGGTTTTCGTGGTGAAACTGACCATTAGGGCCGACATCGTAACCAAATCCATACGCACCTGAAATAGATGTACAATCAAATATACGCTCTGTCATAAATAGGCGTTACTAAGGTTGGACTTTTAACTTAAAAATAAATAAATCAGTGGCGCTACAACCTCTTTAGGTCTTGGCCTCAGATTTTCATGATAATTTTTAAATAGGCAAATAGGTGATCAGCCTCCTGTGCCTGACACACGCCGCCGACTTTTTGGGTCTAAGACATGTCGGTTTCCTCACGATGTTTTCCTTCACCGTTCGAGCAAATGTTAAATGCGCACATAGAAAGAAAGTCCATTGGTGCACAGCTGAGGGTCGAACCTACGACCTCAGGTATGAGAGTCGCACGCTGAAGCCACTAGGCCAACACTGCTCTCAGACTTTTAACTTACTTACATGAAAAGGCTTTGTATTTCTTTATTTATAGCTATTTTGGCTATAAATAATTTTATCTGTAATTAAATACTCAATAGGAGGAATCTTTTATTTCGGATTTTATTTAACATATACTCTATAATTGGCGCATAAGTTCTAGCTTATAAGCTTTATTTATTTATGTCTTGGACTTTATGGTTATTTCATAAATAAAACAAAGATACTATATATACTATTTACCGTATTAATAACGTTATTTCTTGTTTACTTAACAATTATTTTAAATTTAAACACACAGAGCGAAAGTCATTTGACTTTCAAAAGTGCCTTTGAAATATGGCTAATTGACATAAATGATTTGACTTTGACTTCTGACATCTCTAATTGTGAAATAATAAACAAACTGTAAAATGTATACAAAAGAAGAGCAACTAAACTGAATTCTGAAAAGGTTTCAAAGTTTTCAATTGCAATATTCTGTAGAGAAATCAATTTAAACTAAAGACTGCATTTACATCGTTCTGTTTTCCCAGAGGTAATCACAAAGGCAGATGCAACTGTTTTGAGACGAAGAAAATTCCGGGAAACTATATAAGTTGAAAAGTATTTCTAGGACAAGTAATGTTTGTGTTAAGCAGTACCTATGTTTTTTAAGTTAATTGTTTTTTTTGACTGAAGTCCTATATTCATTTGATTTTATTTGAATCGCTTATAAGAATATTAAATACTATGTGACACTACTTACAGTCTCAATACGAACTACACTATGATTCATTCAGCATTGTTAAGTCAATTACTAGTAAAAACTAATATTGGAAGTGCAAATTTTGTGATTTTTTTTGTAGTATTTTTTTTGTGAAATAGTAATTTTTGTAATTGTCAAGTATTTTAGCGCCAATTGTAACCTCCGTTTGTCAAAAACGCATTAGAGTTGACATACAGAAGTCTTACTTACAACTAAGTCTCGAAGATTATGTTTCTAAAGAGCGGAGCAACCCCTTTTTGCCCTCTAATAGATAATTGTGACCTATGGTGGTGAACTTATTGAAATACTACTGAATTTTTAGTTCAGTTTTTCTTCAACTATCAACATATTTAAATATCTTACTTGTATCGTAATTAGTTTCATAATACTGTTTCTTCTCATCATCTTCGATGTCAACCACTACTTCATTGTCATTTCCGTTGTAGTCCCTGGCTGCGCGAACTTCGTCATTTATAATATCTTTTGGGTTATTCTTTGGTACATCTTCGCTGGCAAGTGTAAACGCTAGCGACGCCTGAAACAAGCAAAAACAATCATCAAACACTGTCATTAACTTTACTAATGACAAATAAAATACTGAATTTTTTTAACACCACTTGGAGGTGAATTTCTTACTAAAAAACGATATGTATTAAAAAGTGCATTTATAGATTTTTGAAAAAAGAATAGTTGGTTCAGTTACTTCGTTTTCTATGCACAGTTAAGGGACTGAGGGTCCGTTCCAGATGGTATTATATCTTAATATATATAAATTACGTGTCACATTGTTTGTCCGCTATGGACTCCTAAACTACTGAACCGATTTCAATCAAATTTGAAATATGCGTTTTGATCTCACTTAAAAGATAGGATAGCTTACATCTCAATTTATACCCGCAATATTAATTTATTGCAAAATATTTGTTTATTATTTGATAGTCACAATTCTAACAGATGGCGCTGTGTTGAAAGTACCAACGTTTCACATTAAAGGTACAATTTAATGGCTTAAGAACTAAAAAAGCATGGTGGTCCCCATGACTGGTGTTCTCCTACCGTTTCCCTTGAATAGTTTACTACTATGTAATATAACAACAACCTTAGCCACAGCAACGCTTGGCCGCGTCTACTAGTATATTATAAGTACGGTACAAAGCCATAAAAATATGCTATATATAATTATTACACAAACGCTCACATACACACAAATCTCACAGAAACCCTTCTTTGGTCTGTGCAAACATTTCTTGCAAATAATTTATATTAAACGTTCATATTATTCAAATGTTTTTATTAACATAACCGTCTTGGGTCTTTAATTGTGTTACTATAGACGGTAGTTTAAATGTTAATTATTAAAATTATAAGCATAATATTCGTTATTAAAGATAATAAAATATTTTTCCTTCATAATGTTTTACGAAACATAAGCCTTCGTTTAATATTGTTTCGCAAGTTGCTTAATAACATTGTCTAGGCGCGCCTAGGTGATGTCATTTTGCTTTTGTCGAAGCTAAAATGAAAATAGATGTTGACATTATTTTGTAACTTTATCGGTCACTTTGTAGGAGTGAATCGCAAATGTATTAGATGATTTTTTGACGTGATAACGTCTTTAAAATTGTTTTAGTCGGGTGACATGTTCAGAAACTTGTGTCACACCAAAACCTCACGAGCGCGATCGCAGGTATAACGAGAGAGAGACGGACCGATCTCCCGCCTCATCTCGAGCGCTGCCAGTCATTCCGTGAATGTATGAAGAAAAATGTATATCATAGTCGAATAAGTAAACTTGTCATTTTACACCCGAAATTTATCATCAAAAGTGTGAATAAAACGATAGATGTAATTTAAAATTTGAAAAAATTGTTATCTTCATTAATTCCTTACTTCCCAAAAACTTATATCACCAATAAGACGTTATCACGTAAACATCTCGATCGTAAACCTACTTTACAAACAACCAATATTTTTTTCGTAATTAATTATTATATGTTGTTTTTTAATGGTTGTGCGTTATTTCACCAACCTTTTACTACATCATATTTTAAAAACTATATAAATATTAGCTGTAAATTTTATAATATTCTAGTCAAACTGTAATGAAGTTTGAAAAGCTTAAAAAGTCAAACTATTTTTGCAAATTAGATCAGTGTTGGGCTTGAGCCACTCAACCCTAAGGTCGTGTGTTCGTATCTCGGCTCTGCACTAATGGATTTTTACTTAATTAGCTCGTACGAAAATCACCGTGAGGAATGCCTTAGACCTCAATCGAAGGCCTGTGTCACACACAGAAAGCTCATCTACTTGCATAATAGAAAAAAACAGACACAGAAATCTGAGGCCGACTTTTTTTTTATTAAAACTTTACACATCAAAAATTTTAACTTTCAATTGGTAACTTTGTTAGCTCTACTCAAAAGAAGAACACATAATTCTGTGACTATTCGTTTCTCTCGTCTTCATCTCTTGATAAGTTCACTCTAATTAATTATAGTTAGGGTCTGTTTCACAATGTATGGATAAAGTACCAAATAGCTATGCAACACATAAATTTTTTGGAAGATAAATTGTGCTATTTGACATTCATCGGACTCAGCTTATGATAGACTTTATGTGACGAATAGCGCTATCTGACAGTCGTGAAACGCAACAATAGTGTTTATCCTACCAATAAGTAATAAATAGCTAATTTGGAACTTATGTAGAACTTATCCGTACATTATGAAACAGACCCTTAAATTGACTACTAACAGACGAATAAAAACAATAAATTATTAATATAATAATAACCATTAGTTATAATAACTTGTTCTATTATATTACACGTTTTGTCAAGGACGGATCGTCAAACTTGAGTCCCAGTATTTATTAAAATCCCAATATGAATACAAATTTCAAACGTCAATTGTCACACGTTACGCGTCTATGGAATGTTTTTAATATTAATCAAATAAATGTTTTGTATTCGGCCAACGATTTTTATCGCAACTTTTGGAGTACTTCAAATAGATTTGCCCACTGTCCTTTATTGGACTTTAGCCAAAGAGTTAACCTGATTTTAAATTGCTTTTATAAATGAAAGCCTACTGGTTTAGCGTATGTATTCTATAATATTATAATCTCTATATATATAAAATTCTCGTGTCACAATGTTCGTTCCCATACTCTTCCGAAACGGCTCGACCGATTCTTATGAAATTTTCTATGCATATTTAATAAGTCTGAGAATCGGCTACTATCTATCTTTCAACCCCCTAAGTAATAAGGGGTCTCCGCCCCAAAAAAAATTTATTATTTTTTAGAAACTTTTTTTTGTTTTTATTTTTTTATGACAGCATACAAAAATACATACAACATCTAATTTTCACCCCTCTACGATTTACCTCTTTTTTATATACTTATTTTTATTGAACTAATTAATGTTTCCTGGAAATATACATGGCAAAACAATGTTTGCGCGGGTTAGCTAGTACATTAATAAAATAGTGCGCATTGTTTTTGTAGGTCTTAGTTTGATTATGATAGTACATAGCTTGCTATACAAAAAATAACAAATTTTATCGTATCTATAGGGGAGAGACAGTATGTAACTGTAGCGATATAAATAAAATAATTAAATTGATATCGCATTCTTTATGCCAACAATAAGGTATTTTATGGATGACAAAATTTTTTTTTACAATTATAACTTTTTATATGTTTATTTTATTTTTATCTTTTAGTATTTAGCTGTGTTGGCCTAGTGCCGGCTGTGTACCGATTTCGATGTGCGCATTTAACACTCGCTCGAAATGTGAAGCAAACATAGTGAGGAAACCGGCTTGCCTTAGACGCAGACGACGGCGGGTGTCAGGCACAGGAGGCAGATTACCTACTTGCCTATTAGATGGCCAAATGATCATGTAACAGATACAGAGATCTGAGGCCCAGACCTAAAAAGTTTGTAGCGCCACTGTTTAATTAAATATTTTTTATCTTTTAATATTAATTCGCAAGCCAATGTACTCCCGCGTAAAATATTTTATATTTCAACAAATTGTTTCTAAATCGATAACTCGTGACAATTGCTATCTTCAATCTATTGCTAAACTGTCAAGGAGATACTTGTAGATGTTAAAGTTCAACTCACTTGACAATATAAATACCATTTGATTCGTACAATTCTTTATGTCTCGATCACATCATAAATTCTTTATAAAACTACTTTTACTGGCCTACTATTGGATCTTCAGTTGAAGTTTTCACTTTGATAATAATCGGATTATTGGTTGAACTTCAACGTGTTTGATACAGTGGAATAGATTAAATTTTAGGGTTGCGAAAACTGAATGGTTCCAACTGAAGTGCGAATCTAGTTTGTACTAAAAAAGTTATTTAAGATCCTACTAAGAAATGAACGAACTAAGCAATTGAGCCATAAATGAAGAGACTTCGTTTAATTTATGCGATATATATACTCAAGAGCAGTGTTGGCTTAGTGGCTTCAGCGTGCGACTCTTATCCCTGAGGTCATAGGTTCGATTCCCGGCTGTGCACCAAGACTTTCTTTCTATGTGCGCATTTAACATTCGCTCGAACGGTGAAGTAAAACATCGTGAGGAAACCGACATGTCTTAGACCCAAAAAGTCGACGACGTCGATCACCTACTTGCCTATTAGAAGTCTGAGGCCCAGACCTAAAGAGGTTGTAACGCCACTTATTTATTTTTTATTTATACTCCATTTTTTTATATTTATACTATTTGTTTTGGTTTCTAAGAAGTTTGAGGAATAAAACAATAATATTTTATTTGATCGCATTTCTTGATTACGGGCTTTTGAGATGGAAATGTTCTCTCAAATTACTTGCTTTTTCATTACTTGCTTCTTAGAAATATATTTATAAAAATAAAATTTAACAAATATTTTGCGCGTTTCAGTCAGTCATGTTACGTTAGGTTTTACGTAATATTTTACGTAAAACCGTGTTCCCAGATGGATTTTCCTGCAGAGGTCCATAATATGAGACCATTTTATGCTCTGTCATGTTAATTATTATTAAATGTTTTAAACTTATTTTTCTAGGTATTTTTGTGTATTTTATTTTTATTGTATTTTCTAATGTTTTTTTCCTAGTTACGACTGGCATCTATCATCTATGGTACTAGGGTTCACGGCGAACCAAGAATTGTACGGGTTAGGTTCACCTACTTCCAAACGCAGAAATGTTTCCGGCACAGCACGGCACATTCAAGTAGCACAGTTAAATTTTTTATTCATAAAAACTGGACTGATTTAGTTAAAGTTATTTAGTTAACTAGTAAAGACCACAAACAGAAGTACATACTCATCTGTCACTGTTCATCACAGCGTACATACAGTTTGACAGTTTGACTCAAAAGAGTACGAGTACATTAGTTAAAACAGTACTACAAAAAGTAGTCTGTACTAAGCAACAAAGGCTACTATGCAAACTATGTATATCTTGTGACGATTTTTGGTAACATTATTCAATAACATGATTCGAGGGCTTCAGGTTTGTATGTCAATTGTTTCGCGAATTTTTATCGTTCACAATGTTAACGGAACATGTTTACTTTGATCAAATTTTTCTTGATTCTTGTCTGGAGTACGTGACAGCGAAACCTAAGTCGAGCTTTACGGCGACGGACGCAGTGGACATAGCTAAAATATAAGCCACCCGTGTCTTGAATTTTAATACTAAATTATGACAACTGTACACATTCTTGTACTATAGTTTTTTGCTATAAAAATTAAGGAGAGTAAATTTTTGTCGAGACCAGCTTAGACAACGTTTAAACCGCCAGAAAACCCACAGGAGGAAGACTACAAGTGTCTGTTTGTCATATCATTTAAAATAACGATTATTTTAATATTTTAATCAATTTATAAAAGATAGTAGAACCATTTTAAACGACTGATGCAAATAAAACACCTTAATAAGCAATTAATCAAAAATATGATATTTCTCCTCACCTAGATATCTCAAATCAAAGGTCAAATACTTGTTTTTAATTAACCTAAGTGCAAGAGTTAATAATCCTTTGAAGTTGGTAGAATTAGTTGGTTACCGGATATTTTGCGTATTTTAATACCTCTTAATTACCAAGAATGTTATAAATTATTTTTACTAATAAAAATATAGACAATATATTTAGGCACCGAAGTATCGTGTATGATACAATTGTTTTTAGTCTATGATCTGCTTTATTTACTATTCTAAATCAACGCGCATATAAGAACGTAGAATGCCAAAACCAATAAATATAATTTGGAAAAGGATATTATAGAAAGTAATTTATTTAAAGTTTTTTTTTGCTTTTTTATTCAGTACATTCCAAGTATTTTGTAACTTAAACTTTAAAACTAAAACGCGGAACACTATATAAACTTACAAAACATGATAAGCAAGCCGCTCCTACTTAATTTAAATATATTGTGTAAAACTTAATTATGTATCGCTATGTTTGGGTTAACTTTGAAGTTCCAAGCTTGATTTTGATAATGTCCAATCATCATAGTGAGATTTATGTAATAGATTGTTCTTTTAACACAACAAATCTTTTTAAAACATAAGTTTTAATAAAAAATTCAGAGCGGGCCCTAACCAAAATCACTCTTAGTGGATTTGATTTTATCTAAATGATGCATGAATATCAATAAATATGTATTAATTCACTATAATTTCAATGGTTGACTCTAATTAAAAACGCAATACAATATAAATTCCTCGATACAAAAACAAACACAAAATTACCTCTAACTTTTGCCTAATTTCGTGTTTATTCAATCATGGCGAGTATTATAGAGCCACAATTACTGAATTACAGCACATTTGTTTGGCGGAAAGCTTTTACAACCGATTTTATCAAAAATTTTGTATCGTACGAGTTATTTAAATAAAAAGCATTTGGAGTTTACTTCATTTTTGTTTCGCAAAACACTATATCGTCTATCTCATCTCACGCGAACTTTAGGCATACGTTTGTTTCACTAGTCAATAGAGTGGGCTGTCAAGCCATGAATTTTGCTAGCCTATTACGCACTCTTAAGTAAGACACCGTAGTAAGTTGATGCAATTATTACTAATTGTAGATTTAATTATAAATTTAAAGAACAATGCAAATGGTCTACGAAATTTAATCCGCGATAAGGACCGGTTAGAAAAACCTAGATATAAGTCTTTACGAAATAACTTAATTAGCTTTTAACTCTTAATTAACTTAATGATTTGGTTTCGGCCTCTTTAGGTCTTGGCGTCAGATTTCTGAATCTATTTCATGATCATTTTTAAATCTAATAGGCAAGTAGGTGATCAGCCTCCAGTGCCTGACACACGCCGTCGACTTAATGGGTCTAAGACATGTAGGTTTCCTTACAATGTTAAATGCGCACATAGAAAGAAATTCCATTGGTGCACAGCTGCTGGGGATCGAAACTACGACCTCAGGTTTGAGAGTCGCACGATGAAACCACTAGGCCAACACTGCTCTACTTGTTACAATAAAAATTGTTAATTTATTTACCTTTTTAATATATTATAATCTATGTCAGTGAACTAGATTCAGATCAGTGAACGTTCTACAAAAAAAATTGTATGCGAATATTATTTATTAAAAAGAACAAAGAAATTCTGCATGAAGTTATCTCGATGTGTCAAGGTAATCTGACGGCAAAGATTATGTCATACTCTCTCATGTTGTTTGTTTGTGAGGCGCTAACTGACTGTACCAATAGGTGAAGGTCGACGCATGACAAATTCTAACATATTAAATGAATATAAAAAATTGTTTATTAATTAATATTTACTTTTCATTCTAAGCGCAATACTCGTAATAAGCGGAATGTATATATTATACATTATTTATGATTATTTTTATAACGCTACAGGGTCGTGATTAAGATGTTTGTGTGACCAAGGAGGTTCTATCAAATACTGCTAGATAAATGTATGTCTATGGCGCAAACGGTACAATATGAAAAACGCAATTGCATGCATTGAGAAACTTTGATTGTGTGCACTTAAAATATTAATTAAACAATAGAATTGAATTGTTTGAAAGAAAGGTTACTTTACTTATAAAAGTGCAAGCTTGTTACAATAATTGTTTTCGAAAAAGTCGTAACCAATTGAAACTATTTTAAACTAGCTGGTGCCCGCGACTTCGTCTGCGCAGGATTAAAATACTATTTGTCCAAATTATGTAGCGTGAAAAACATATTTTATCTACCAGAAGCGATAAAAATATCTATTTTCATTTAGGAATCAATTTATTACTACCAATTGCATTTGAAATAAATTATCAATTTTTATTGTAGTTATGGCAATGGCTTCCACATAAGATATAGATATATACTGTGGCGCCTTTTTTGTAGGACTATTTAAGATGAAGATTTCCATCATACATATATGTAACTCTAGCGGTTTTGGTAGCGCAAGCCAGAATATATATATTTTTTTCCTGATTGCTTGATATTTTGGATATAAGATATAATATTGTAAAGTTTCATTAAAATCCATTCAGTAGTTTTTAAGTGAAAGAGTTACAAACTTTTGCATTTATAATATTAGATCGCTCGAAAGCGATAAGGCCGCCAGTTGCTCTCCTTTTATTTAATTATGTCAATTGTACTATATTAATGTATATGCAACGAAGTGTTAATAAATAAATAATAATAAATATTATTAGGATAACGCGTACTATATACCATGCATACGATATGAAAATTATTTACCGTAAAATATAATAGAAAAATAATGTTAAAAACGCGACACAAAAACCTCATTAGATGTCATCATAATATTTGAATTTCCTTGAGTAGGTATAGCATCATCGTTTTATTATGCAAGGTCTTATTTAACTAATGTATTGTATATCAACAAGATGTTTTTATAGCTTATGACAGTGGTCATGTGATGATATAAAGTTGGTGAAGCTAGTCACTAGATAAGTATGTTATGTTATTAGAATGAATTATTAAATATATAAATTTAGAAGGAAGTCTTCGTGATTAAGCAAAGAAAGTAAACATATGAATTCAATAATAAAGTCTTGTTATTATAGCCCTAGAGCTGTGTTTCCCAATGGGGGCCCACGTCCAACAGGGGGAAATTTAATTGTTAAGCGGGGCTTTTTGAAAATATATTAAAATTATTTGGAATTTCAATTTCAGTTTTTCATTATGTTTTCATAATGTATACTGAATCATAAGAATTTTAGAATGGCTAAGGTGGGGCAATGGGGCATGGTACAAAAAAGCTCGGGAAACACAGCCTAAGAGGCTTAGTTATTAATAACGTATAATCCATATCGTGAATCGATTCCCAGCAAAAAAAAAGGTTTGATATTCTCTCTCGAACTATAAACTTGCAAACAATTTGAATCATTAATTTTTCACCATCTAATTATATGCAATTACTATTTTTTATAATTTAATAACTTAATAACCCGCTGTACACTTAATTAAGTATTAAATGTGTAATCGGCTTTGACAACTCCATCGTCAAGTTTTTGTTCATTTACCAGTTCAATACGAAGAGGTCAGACGTATTTTAATTATGATGTCAAAATAAACGAAAAACGACCCACCTACTTACGAGCATTCTTTAAATAAACATAGGTGTACGATTATGGGTACATTAATTATTGATTTATTATGTAAGTTGAGCTTTCATAAGCGGTTATTATCACTACATAGTATAAAACAAAGTCGCTTTCTCTGTCCCTATGTATGCTTAAATCTTTAAAACTACGTAACGGAGTTTGATGCGGTTTTTTAATAGATAGAGTGATTGAAGAGGAAGGTTTATATTTATCCATTAAATAGTGGAGAAATACTGTTATTTTTGAGGTTTCTAATGTGATGTCGACCTTACGAGATTTATCAAAGTATTGTACACATTGAAAAGGTCTACAGAAAACTCGATGGTCTGTCTATCTCTTATGGATATCCCACAATATCATTTTCTTGTCATTTACTTTTTACCACATAAATGGCTAATTTTCGAAGCGATTTTAACCAATACAGCATTAATCCTTATCCAATTAAATAACTTAAATACATTGTTGATTTACTTTGTCAATCTAATAGGCAAGTAATCAGCCTCCTTTGACACACGCCGTCGACTTTTTGGGTCTAGGGCAAGCTGGTTTCCTCACGATGTTTTCCTTCACCGTTCGAGCGAATGTTAAATGCGAATACAAATAGAAAGTAAGTCAATTGGTGCACAGCCAGGGTACGATCCTACCACGGGATGAGAGTCGCACGTTGAAGCCACTAAACCAACACTGCTCTAAGTTAGTTAAAATACTCAATCAATTACTACAACATTATTATTTATATAAGTGTAACTTTATTCATTATATTAGACATTCAAAATACTTTGGTCTAGATTGTCTAACGAAGCAATCTGGCCGTTTAAACAAGGAAAAACGTGACTTAAAATTAACGCTATTTCTTAATTCATTCGGGGAAGAATTCGGAGCTTTAGGCAAAATTGCGTGTGATTCGCGTGAGAACAATCTCATTTAGCACGTAATATATTTGTGAATTATGTTTTCTTTAAGTGTATACTATTGTAAAAACTGAACTAGATAATACTTCTATATGTCTTACGGTTTGGAACATACACTTACATGAGAAGATATACTAATACAATAATAGATTACGCTTATTAGTTAATTGTATATTACAACACTCCAACAGCAGGCAAGAAACAGAAGACTTATTAAAAAAAATATTGTTTTTTAACAGTTACACAACACAAAAAAGAAAACAAGATAAAGGAATACAAAGAAACAACAATAATGAATAATAAACAGCAGTAATTTAACAAGTAGCACAAAAATCTTTACTGCCATTTGTGCACGAATTCTTTTCGAACGTTGTATGTTCCTACCGTTTTCTGATGGCGCCATTTTTCATAAAGTAACTATTATTAGATATATATGTGTTTAATCATCAAATAAAATGCGTGCAAACAATCAAACTATGTAAATAGGAACTACACTATTGTTGACGTAACTTCAATTACAACTGTTTGCGAGATGTAATTAGACGTAATTATTATGTTAAACATTTTGTCTCAAACTCACAAAATATTTTTTGCTAGTTAACGAATCGATTGTAGCCTTGTATAGTGCAAATGAATAAAATTATGTGTTAATAAAAAACTTAAATACCTTTGATGTTTTTCCGTATTTTTGTGATTTTAGACATCGATGGCCAACCTCCAATGGAAAGCTACCAACAGTTTGATTATATCTCGTATATCGCATTGGTTATTATTATAGATATAATATGAATATACGTACGTATTAATTATATTAAGGGCGAAATTATTTTTAAAAAAATTGTGAAGTTTTTATAGTGTCAACCGCGGCCAACAAAAAAACATGTTTTATTTCCTAAATAATACAATACGCTAATAAAATATTTTGGCACGATATACATACACTAAGGTCAAATCGAGACTCATATGTCCACGTTTTTGAGATACATAAATGTCAAAAACTGTCATACGATAAGTCGAGTCAACGACTCTGAATCTTACGTTTTTTAATTGAGACTTTATTTTAGCGTCTTGTTTATTTTTATTTAGAAAAACCTTACAGCCTTCTATTATACAAAATAATTTCTAAATCGGAACGACAATTAAAAGTACAGACTAAACATATATATATTTATTTATTTATTATTTATATACAGAGATAATGCGTGTAGGGTATGAATGTGTGTGTTTAACTGAAGCCTGTGTGTTAAAATCGGCTTAATTTGTTTTTTAATTGCGGGCAGCTCATGTAAAGATTCTACATAAAGAAAATATTCCAAAACACATCATTATAATTGCGTAAATACAAGTGTTCATGTCTTGCATTTATTTTATTTCCTTAACATTCGATAAATGCTAATCAAATGAGCACGTTAAGATTACGTCATTGTCTGTTGCTTGAGGTGAGCCGCTCTTCAACCTTTAAACTATTCTAAACTCATACAAAATCCGTTAAATCTCGAATTCCCAACCGGACTTATTTCGTATATGTATGTAAATAGCGATGATTCATTATAAATTATGCATATATTCTCAGGTGCTTTATATTATAATTCTTAATTTAAATAATTGTCTTTATTAAATTTATGTATTTGTTTTTAATTATCGGCGGAGATGACATCTTATTACTAAATAGAAATATATAAAGTTATCTATAAATATAGCACATTAATAAAACCATGTCATCGAAACTTATGTAAAAGATTTAAAGACGGCTTCTTGCAAAATCTTCAGTAAACATTCCTCGCATCGGATGAATAAAAATGAAAGTTATTGTCTTCCATGCTTGAATAATATTAAAGTTAAACAGATTGCAGAACCGATTAAAAAGAAAAATAATATTTCATAAAAGAAGGTTTTTTCTTATCTGTACTCATTTTTGACGCACCTGACTCTATTTTGTTTTTGGGATTGTGTTCCAAGTTCAAATTCGCGCACACGAAAAAAGGTATACATTACGAAATTACAGCTTGCGTTAGCATTTATTTTATATTTTGTCCCACGAAATTGTGTAATGATTTAATTTTGGAAAAATAATGTAAGTACGTTTAGCTTGACAGCAATGAAAATTTTATAAAAATAACAATACGTTTTATGAGGTTGACGTTTATCATAATGTCACTGTCAAGTTCAGTTATGGCGGGGGTATACAGATAATACTTAAAGGATGTCTTTATCTCTTTGTTCTGTGCTTGAATCTGTATTTTGAGGAAATGATTGACAGGTCAATGGATTTCAAGGCTCACGTTAAGCGACACGCCCATTACGAGGATCAGTCCGTAAATTGATGTCGATGTCCTGTTATTTTCATTCCATTACATCATTATATTTATTTGTTGCAAATATTCATTTCAGCATCAGAAAATGCTCGTGTTGTCTTAAATACTTTATGAACTCGCAACAGCTGACAAGGCCAAGATTTATAGCCAGTTGAATGGTTTTTTTCAAGTGAACAGGTTACTGACCCAGTAGGTGCTCACCGCCTACGTTACGTATATTCTTCTATACGAGTCAAGATGAATGATTATGTATAAGTATTAAGTTTGGGATGTGACCGGCGAATTTAAATTGCAAAATTGTGTGGACGTGTGTTGAGTAATGAGTGCGATGCTTATAACAATACTGTTAAAAAGTTTATTCCCTTATACGTGAATTTAATCGTTTTCACTTGACAACGTGAAATTGGAACAGATCCAAAAGCCAATTGTATATAGTCTGTTATGGTTATTAAATAAGCGCGACAGTTAATTAAACTTTTAAGTTAGTTTTGTAAACTTAACTAAACAAACTGTTTTTTTTTCCGTTTTTTTTTTGGACAATTCACACCAATTGACCTAGTCCCATGATAAGCTGGTGAAGCTTGTGTTATGGGTACTAGGCAACGGATATACATACATATTATAGATAGATAGACATATAAACACCCAAGACCTAAGCTCAACACCAAATGCTCATCAAATCGATGTTTGTCTCGGTCGGGGATCGAACCCGGAACGCATGGATTGGCAGTCAGGGGTACTAACCACTAGACCAATGACGGCTCATTGGTCTAGTGGTTTATATATTATCAACTTAATAAATATATATATTTATCTATCTCTGTGACAGCAAATTGTTTTTTTTCAATTCATTAATTATTGTATTTGTTTTCGGGCTCCATCGGCTGCAATATTTTGTAAATAAATTGTAAAATTCAATCTGACATAGACACAATTGCTTTTAACAGACTATAATAAACAATGTGGCACACAATACGTTGTAAACTAAGTTAATGGAGTCTGTAATTCAGCTTTGTCTCTTATAACTGTCTAAATGTGTCCAAAACACTAATTAAGGTTTTGAGACCACGACGAAGGACAAAAGTTTACCCAGAATGCTACTTAAGTGTTTGCACATAATTATGTGTTTAGACATGAATGTTCAACAGTTCTGTATTCGTCCATTTCACACATTTAAACATCTTTAGACTTTATCAGTCAGAGTATTGACTTACAAGATCGATGATTATATTATGAAAAACTGAATAAAGGAGTTTAAGCCTTCCCCGGTTGGTCGTCGCGGGAAGATCAGTCCACTACCCTCTAACAAATAAACATAATAATTATTTATCTAGCATCGCTCAATAGGACTTTAAGAACTCCTTTATCTAGGCTACAACTGGTGAAGAGTCGCAAAGGATAGAGGACAGTGGAAAGGGTTAGAGTAGGCCTTTGCCAAGAGATAAAGATACTGTTGATCATAGAGTTTCGGAATATAAAGGCTATATAATATATATATTAAATAAATATTATTAAATAAATAAAATAATATTATTATAATATTATATTATATTATCATTACATTATTTTATAGAGTTTAATGTTGTTGTTAAATTAAAAAATATATATTTCTCCTTTCATAATGCATTTGGCGTCTAGCTAGCTAACTAGTTATTTAGAAATAACAATTTATATTTAACAATAATATATAGCTAAGAACAAATATCCTGTTACAGCCACTTTACTTACGATATCAAAATTCTCAGATGTTTGTATGTGATGCATAATTTAATATAAATTTCATAAAATATTCAAATTTAATACAGATTATTTAAATTTTATTAATATTTAAAATTATTATCAGATTATCATGTTTTATAAATACCTAATATGCTTAAAAAATGCCTAAACAATGCTACACTTTTGTATAAAGGCTAGCATTTTTCACATAGAAACTTAAAAAAAAAACAATTGAAATAGAACTTAGCTCCTACCAAAATAATACTTATTGCGACTTTTAGGCTGAGATTCAGAAACGAGTCTTAGCGCGTATATCATCCCGTATGTAAAAATCCAATACATTTACGTAAAAATATAAAGTAAAAATGCCAATGCTCAGTTGAATTAAGTTTTGAGACGTTAGAGAATTTTTTATTTCTATAAAAGCTTTTACTAGTTTAAATACTGCGCTAAAAGCTCTAGATAATTTATTTTCTTAAGTATTCAATATGTTTTCGTCCTCCTAAACGAAAATCTAAAAGACTTTACAATTTACAATTAAAAAAGATTATATTGTTGAATATTTATTTTAGATTTTATTGTATTAAGTTCAAAGTAAGATAATATAGAACCGACTCCTAAACAGTATTCAACGAATATTCCTTAATTGTATTGAATGTTCTTCCAAAAGAATTAACTGTATTTAACGAGATTTTTAGAATTTTAGAACATACCAATCAAAGACACCTCAAATTGATAACATATAGTTTTTTTAAATCGGATAAACAAAAACCAGTGATATTATACTCGTAATTTTTAATATTATTAATTCCCGGAGAAACGTTATAAAATAACCAAATTCAAAAATATTTCTTTATAGTTAAATAATCTTGGACTTTTGTATCTTTAATGTACAGGAATAATAAGCAAAAGATTTTTTTCAAATAATTAGTAATATTTATTAAGGGCCATAATTTTTTTTATTAAATAAACCTGGTAGGGTTTAAGTCAACATAACCTTTATTGCAAACTTTTATTAATAACATTGACGTTTCGTGGAATAAATTAAATTCTCCAAGTTTTTTTCGTTGCTAAAGTAATATCACCCTAGTTCCAATCTTAGGAAAAGGTCAAGGCTGTTTTAAATAAACTTCAAAGTAAAGACTTACTAAATAAAAGACTTTGTAACACTTGCATACTTTTAGCAACTTTAATGTGTGAATTTTAGTATTTTAGTTTGGTCGTAAACATTATGAGGACGTAACAATATTCTAGAATAAAAAAAACAATTAAATATTTTTTTAATTCTATTTCTGATATTTTTATTAAATGTTATGATTCTTTTTGACCGTTAAGTTGTCATAAATTTAATTTATAATACGAATATATAAAAATTTACGTTCTTGAATTTTAGTCATATAATTAAAACAGATTTCCTTATATAATTAACCTGTTGGATATTTAATATTTCCTAGATATTTTTTAAAATTACTGCCGTCTTATATAAAAAAATAAAACACTCACCAAAATAAAAAATAAAATTCCCGGCGCCATGGCACGGGTAGATTTGACGGGTGCCACCGTCCACCCGAAGTTCCGTATTCGATTCCTAACACACAAAAAGGCTCTAGAGCCAGCTAAGCCTCAGTGCTAAAATTCGCTAACATGCCCCGCTCACAGGCAACCGGCTTAAAAACTAAATTGTATAAACTCGAAGATGCGTCTCTTATATTACCTCTTACGTTGAACACCGCAACGTATTTGGCATATAGGTGTCAATGTGTGAGTGAATTTTGGCGACGAAGCCTTTAATGTGTGTCATGTGTTAAGTATGTGTGTTAAATCCTATATCCTTTTGCCATATTTTGTGATTTCTGAAACTGTATTGGCAACCCATTAGTCGCGACTAACAATTTAATGGCCAATTAACAAACCGGTAATTAGTGGGTTCAACGAAGCTTTCAAAGCAATGATTTGTTGTGACGCTTTCTTGTTACATTTTTCGAAAATCGAATTTAAATTGTTTTGCAATAAACTTGCGTTCCATTTTTAAAATACAATTCCGTGATGTCATTTGTAGTTGGTAAATTACTTTTAATTAGCACAGATTAAACTTGTAAAGCATAGATACTTTATCTATGTTCTCGCCGGCCAACTTCATAATATTTCAACATAATGTTTCTGAGATCTTTTATCTTATTTATGTGAGGTGCTTTGACTAAAATTAAAGTGAGGAACCTCGAAACAGTGACCGAAAAAGGTTTAGGGTTTTTATTTTTTGAACAATGGAATGCGAGCCGCTATTCAGTTTCACTGGCCAATTTAAGAGCCCTGATAACCAGAAATGCCACAACATAACGGAAAAATCACTTATTTATAATATATACGCAAATTAAATATGACCTTTTCCTTTTTTAATTTCTTTTAACTATATTTAGATTATTGGTTACGTTTTTAAGTTTGTGATAATAAAGTTTACACTGAAACGTGCTTAATTATTTACAAAATTTTAACAAGATATAAATTATTTTTGTAAAACTATGGCAAGGATTTTAATATAGTTTCGATGTTGCTGAGAGAGGTTTATAAGTATAACAATTAGTAGTTCAGCTCGTATTTAATAGCTTTCAGGCCCGGGTTCGAGGTTCCATTCGGGTGGATAATTATTTTAGTAAAATATATAATATACATGTGGTTTCAATAACGTAGATATTGCTCTCCTCTATAAAACTGTAGTCTGTTTTGCTCTATTGTCAAAAGTTCCGGCATACGAATATTTTTGATGTTTTTTTTCTACCTTATACAATATAGATGTGATTACGGACATCTAACTTTTTTAAAATACTCTAAATTATATTTGGCGGCGATAATCTAGGATTAATGGTGAAAGAACTTTTCAATTCGATCCAGTAGTTTTGGAGCCTATTCAATTCAAACAATCAACTTTTTTATAATATTAGTGTAGATAGCGCTGTGGCGGTGAGAATTCTGGGCGGAATTCATTACTTTAATAACCATTGAAGAATTATGATTAATTAAATAATACGTGCAAGTATTAAAGTATTAATTGCTAAATTTTTATAAGTCTGATATTCTATGTAATTAATAAATATAACTTATTTCTTGTTTAATTAAAATAATAAATCAGTGGCGCTACAACCTCTTGCGTTTTGGGCCTGAGATTTCTGAATCTGTTTCATGATCATTTTCCACCTAATAGGCAAGTAAAGCCTCCTGTGGCTGACACACACAGTCGACTATTTGAGTCTAAGGCAAGCTGGTTTCCTCACGATGTTTTCCTTCAACATTCGAGCGAATGTTAAATGCGCACATAGAAATAAATTGGTGCACAGCCGGGGATCGAACCTACGACCTCAGGTATGAGAGTCTCTCGCTGAAGGGACTATTCCAACACGGCTCTGTATAATTATCTAATCAAATATATTTCATAGTGACTGCGTCCACAGTGTTTGCTATCTGTAAAGTTTTTATTTTTTGGACAATGATGATTTTCGTCTGATGTTCAGGTTCTGAGAGTTCGATCCCCGGCTGTGCATACTTGCACGTACGGCAATAACATTACGCAGAATTTGTTATGTCGTGTTTTAGATAATTGCCTAAAATCGGAAACACAATTTCGTTCCACTTAAGAAAAGGTTCTATTCCCGGTAAATAAACAATTGTTTTACAAAAAATCCCATGAAAGAGATTTTTTTTATTGAGAAAAAGCTTGCCAACGCTTGGCACACTGACACATTGGTAAAAACAAACGCAAACGAAAATTTTTAATGTGACAAGCACTTAAAGGCAAATATGACATACATATAGAGATCATAACCTATTATTAAACAAAACAAACAACAAAAAAAAAACAATTACTAATCAAAGAAAAAATTAAAATTACAAAAAATTAAACAAAAATCCATTTTATTTTACACTATACAGAAATCTGAGGCCCAGACTTGAAATATAGAAGCGCCACTGATTTTTTAAAAATTCATCAAAAAAATCATCAAAATTTATAGAAAGTTTGTAGAATTTTTTTCTATTTATAAATGAAATATGGCGACAAAATAGACTTGCCGATTAGTTGTTCGGTTCCACTTTTCGGCAAAGCGGGTATTAACCTCATTAAGAAATGTAGACACCTATCCAAATATGGCTATAACAGGATTATAATAAATAGTTTTATTGAACCAACATTAAATGATGCTTAGAATAAATTAATGAGAGGCGAGTTTTTTATATTATGATATTTATATATGGGATAAATTTCTTAAAACTGATTTATTATAAAGTAAATTCTTGAATTCATTTGAAGTGCTTTCCTTCAAAGTTTTCATAAACTTTGAGAAACCTCTTTATGCATAAATTACCAGCTGACCCGGCAAACGTTTTGCCATGTATATTATTTCTAGGAAACATTTTTTTTAGATCAATAAAAATTACTATTTACTATAATTAAAAATAGGATTTGATCGTAGAGGGGTGAAAAAGTGTTGTTTTTATGCTGTTCAAAAAAAAACTAAAAAATTAGGGTTGGACCTTAAATTACAATTAAATTATTATTGTTAAATTAAATTAAATTAAACGTCAGTTTTGACACATAACAGATAATCAATCTAAAATAAAAAAAATATTTCTTTACATATAATGTATTACTCAGTAGAGTGTTAACACAACAATTTTATAAACGCTCAAAATTGTTAATCATATTTTAACGCTTGTTTTAAAAAATCGTTTCCCAAATGAATGGAATCGTTTAAACGCCATTAAGAATTAATGAAAACGTCAAGTTACGCTGTAAAGAATTTGGATAAATTGTGGACTCGTAAATTAATTTGGACAGAAAATTGTAAGCAGAATCGTTTAATAGCACTGACAGTTATTGTTTTGTATTGCAGGGACGCAAGAACTGGGGCCCCAGAACGTATAATAGAAAGAATAATTGTAACTTATCTTTGTGTGTTTTGGGACTGGGCATGGAATTTGGCTTACTGCTGTCTCCGACACTATCTACATCTTTATATGTTGGTACAGTGAGTTCTTAGTAGTGATATTGTGTAATTATTATATTTTTTGTTTTCATATTGGTTTAGTACTGTAAGGATGGCATGTATTTTTTGTAAATAAACAAATAAAATGATCATAACTTAGGTATGGCAATATTAATAACTGAAAAGGTACACGGTATTATTTTCTGTCGGTGTTATCTTTTAAAGCTCTAGCGTAGTGGCAACATTCAATTCAATTTCAAAAATTCTTTATTTTGTTTAAAGAAATGTATAGTGGTACATATCCAGTGTACATTATTTCCTGGAATGTAACAAACTTATTACTAGACACGTTTTTACAGCCGTTTTGCTTTATTAAAAACTTATAAAACAGATAAAACTAAACAACTAAACTAAAAGACCATAGAATCAGTATAAACGGTTTAGAATTGGTAAACAGCGCAAATCGAATGTGGAATCGTGGCGGTCGGGCTGTTTCATCGTATTGACGTTCACTATTTGACAGCGCCATTGTAAGGTGCGAAGGCGAAGGGCCCGGGCTTTGTAAATACGCCACTGGTTTTCATGCATATTCAATTCTGTATCATTAAAAGCACGTTTGACGTCAATTGTCCACCCACTGGACCCTGTTATAAAAGTGCATTTGTATGAGACGATGTGTGGACACGTTTTTGTTTAATAACGAGATTATACTCAAAAAACATCACTACGCTGATTCTTTTTTTTATTAAGACAATTCACACCAATTGCCTTAGTCCCATGCTAAGCTGGTGAAGCTTGTGTTATGGGTACTAGGCAACGGATATACATACATATTATAGATAGATAGACATATTTAAACACCCAAGACCTAAGCACAACACCAAATGCTCATCACATCGATGTTCGTCTCAGCCGGGGATCGAACCCGGGACCCATGGCTTCGCAGTCAGGGGTACTAACCACTAGACCAATGAGTCGTCAAAGTCGTCGTTTAGTTATGAATTTAAATAACGATCTAGTTATAACTTGTCTTGTGAACCGTTGTTCTGATTTAAAAAAACAACTCGTTTTCCTCATCGATTTAAGTTTGTTGTCAAAAATATTTAGTTTAATTATGCGGATGATTGAGATCTTCGGAGACATAAAACTTGTTTGCGAACATTTTTCCACTATGAAGGATCAGTTAGAAAAAATGAATTTATAACTACACCCACTATTGAATTCTTATAATTCTTAAGCGTTGTTAAAGTCTTAAAGAATCTGTTTCAAAAGCCTGTTGCTATATATATGTTAACGTAAAATTGTAAAAACCGTTAGATTGTAATCTATCGGTTATCGGTTATCGGTATTCGGTAGATTGTACTACACTAACTTAGTTATCATTCAAACTTCTTTGGTCAATTACAGATTAATTTTACTTCCCAACAATTTCATATCACTACCGAATAATAATACGTTAAATTGCAAGCAGTATGTTGAGTTGACAATCTTTCGACAGTTTACAATCTCGCGAGATAGATTACAATCTAACGGTTTTTACAATTTTACGGTGACATATATATAAAATAAAACCAAATCACTTTTACACAAACACAAATTTGTATGCAGTTATTCATAATCATTTAAACATTTACCACCGATGCGATTTCTGGATCGGATCTGGTAAGTGTGACCATGATTGTGTTTTGCATGAGCATATAAGCTAAACAATAATGCTACACAGAAGGATAAAGACGCAAGGAAGAAGTGGCTATTTGATACTTTCTTTGTTCCTTGCATATTTGTAGCTTGTAACATGGACAACATTTCCTTATTTTAAATTGTTACTATACAACTTTTTAATTGTTATAAATTACTAGCTGACCCAGCAAACGTTGTTTTGCCATATTATTTCTTAAAAATAACTATCTACTTTAATAAAAAATAGCGGTTGATCGTAGAGGAGTGAAAATTATGGGTTGTATGTATTTTTGTATGTTGTATCATAAAAAAATAAAAACAAAAAAATTGTCTAGAAATTTAATTTTTTTTTTTGGGACACCCATCACTTAAGGGTTCGAAAGATAGATAGTAGCCGATTCTCAGACTTACTGAATATGCATAAAAAATTTCATAAGAATCGGTCGAGCTGTTTCGGAAGAGTATGGGAACGAACATTGTGACACGAGGATCTTATATAGCTATATCTTATATAGATAATAAAGCAAGTGATGACATTCATTTAACAAATGTTTCAAGTCCAATATAACCCGGTGTCTCAGATCAGAATAAGAAAGATAATGTCAAATCCGTTTTGACAGTCATACTTAGTGGTCTCGACTCTCGAAAATTACCCTTAGAATTACGACGATTATGGTATCTGCCAAATCTCTGAGCAGTGTTGGCCTAGTGGCTTCAGCGTGCGACTCTCATACCTGAGGTCGTAGGTTCGATCCCCGGCTGTACACCAATGGACTTTCTTTCTGTGTAATGTGAAGGAAAACATCGTGAGGAAACCGACATGTCTTAGACCCAAAAGTCGACGGCGCGGTGTGTCCTGGCACTGGAGGCTGATCACTTGCCTTTTAGATTTGAAAATGATCATGATCATGAAACTTGATTCACAAATCTGAGGCCAAGACCTAAAAGAGGTTGTAGTGCCACTGATTTATTTATTTTTCTTTTATGGTATCTGCCATGATCTGTGCTGTTCCAACATTCTTCACTTTTAACAGGAAACCAAATGTAAGAGTATTAAAAACTGATTAAATTTGCAATAAAATTAATTGTAAGATTCAAATTGGCTTAATCGCGTGTAAAGAAAGTAACACACAATGTTTATTTGGCACCCAAAAGATAAAGATAGCGGTATTTCGGACTGTTCATTCTTCGAAGGCAACGGGAGACAAGTATTGCAAGATTCGATATATTTTTTTTATATAAAGGTTCGTTGACCGGAATAATCTGCCTACGTACAATGCGAGAAAAAATATACAATTGATTTTCGATATATCTAATATATAGTCTGCACTTAATTGTAAAACAAAAAAGGGGTGTGTGTACTTATGTACGCGCGTAAGAAGTTATACTTCTTTGGCATTATCAAAAATAGTTTTTGATTGCATGAAAATAATTAATTACAATAAAATAATCAAAGACTGGAAAAGTAGTCATTATAAAGTTCAGTTTACATTTGAAAAATTAAATAAATAAATATTTATTATTATTCTCTTACATTAAGTGTAACATAAATTATATTATAATTCGAATGCTGATTTTAAATTATGTTCAATGCCGTAGCATCTTCCGTGGGCAACTTCATTCTGTTAATTTTGTGTCACGGTGCGCGCGCATCGTAATATTTCACTCTCATCAATTTTTCATAACGCGCGTAAAGTATAACTTAAAAAATACTATATAATATGACAGATTGAATTTTGCGTCACTTCCAGTGACATTTTATATTTACGTAGAGCATTTTGGTACACTGGTTTTGCCGGATATGAAATCATCCAGAGTATGCTTAGCCATGCATGAAATGCATACAATTTTCATGATAAACAATAATCAGAAAACTATTTCTGCAATTTGAATTTCGAACACGTTGCCTATTTTTAAATCTTCCATGTATGGATCTTTTATGTATAAACCGCCTTTTTAGAACGAAATATATTACTTATGTATTTTTACTTAAACATTGTAGGTATTACATAATAACACTTCAATAGGTGAACCATAGGTTTTTTCTTTGTCACTGATAATATTCTTTCAGCTGCTCTCATTATAGATCAGTTCATCCAGACAAGACGAAACGAAATCTCTTCCCGTCTTTAAAAGTACTCAAGGGATTTGAATGCTATACATCAATAGAGAGAGTTATTCAACAGAAAGGAATAATATCTATTGCCATTTACAACAATGTTGTTCTCCATCATCTATTCATTTTTTTTGCTAGTTGTAAGCAGGTCTTCTGTGCCTCCCAAATATCCTCATCGGGAGGTAGCCTTGAAGATGTATACACTAAACGCTTGGCCGCCTGATTGTTCATGATTATGCAAATAAAATTGTTTGGTCTGCTACTGTGTTCGGATTCGAAATTAAAGTGGCAATCTCAAACGAAACAGGAAAAAATATTTTTCCCACATATTTTTTTATATTCACATTGCAATCGCGATTAATTTTTACGATTATTTACGTCGCATTTTAAATAAGGTAAATATTTTTAGATACAGGAAATAAATAATTTGACTGATTTAGTATAAAACTAGTTTATTTTTTACCAAATTATTTTGTCTTAAATGTGTAGGTAATACAATTTAATCTAGGTTTAATTATTTAGAAATAAGAAAAACCTATGTATTGGTCTCAGCTGCGATAAGATTAATGATTTCGAGTGGCAATAAATAACTCGTAATTTGATATTTGAATTGTGGTTAAATTTCGCCATTTCAAAGAACTAAATTATTCATACCTAAAATATCTGAGGAGATAATGAGCTAACTTTGTTTTTAAAAGTAATATCTTAAATCCGCTTTTCATGTGATATGAGATATCCATGTTACTTACGCGAATGGACCGACAAAACAAGATAGATTATAATATAATAAGTTGAACTTTAAGTAATATCAAAGACAATTAAACTTTCTCTGTTGGACGCATAATTTAGCTCAAACACTAAAAAAACTAACCTCGGTTTGCTGTTCACTAGAAGTCTGGGCAAGCTTCTTCTTGAATTCTTCTATTTGTTTCTTAAATTCTTCAAGGAGCATTCATATACGGGTGTATTTCACCTTAAGAAGAAGAACTTCCTCCGTGTGATTTTCTAGGGGAAGATATTCAGGTAATTGTTTTATACCCCTCGCTTTCATTACTTTTGTATGTTGCTTTTTTATTTAGAACATTATGAAACTTAAATTTATTTATACTGATATATACCAGAAACATATATTACAAACATATTATTAATATATGAGTATTATGTTTGTAAGCCTGTAGAGGATAATATTTAAATCTACTGAACTGATTTGATAGTAATATTTTTAATAGAAAGCGATATTTGTGAGTGGCTATATATTAATCTGAAAGGCTTTACGGGTCACGGTTGCCCGTACGAAGTCGGGGCGGGTCGCTAGTATTAAATAAATATCTAACAACAATTATAATATGTATACTAAAATATGATTCATTTCCTATGTTTATAGGTTGATGCACTCATCGTGTGATACAAATTCGCAATCCGGTGAAAATACGCAATTTAAAGCATTTGGATTAAAACCGTTGAATTAAAATCATTATAGGCTCTATTTACATTTCGTTGTCGCTTCGTGATTGTTCAAGACTCTCAAATTACTTATTACTTCCAATTCGCTGACTGGTATTTTGTGTCATCGTTAACAAAATAAATTGTTTTTGTGAACCGGTAGCTCGATGAATAAAGAATATCGCAATTAAAATTAAAATTACTGGCGTAGACCAAGAAGCTCTCGTGTGATTTTTTGAGGTGCTAGAATATCAAATGGGTTACCTCACATATTTGGCTATGTTGGTGTGGACTATACCTCTATTTACGTATATGTGATTAAGAAATATTTAAAGCAAAAAATTTAAAACAAAAAAAAAACCTTTTTCTAATTTAATATTTATTTCCAACACACAAATATTATTATTATTATTATTATTATAGCCTCTATTCGGACATGCCAGTATTTTTCTTTATTTTTCGTATATTGTACTTTTCTTCCACTTTTGCTTGTCCGTTTGCCAGATGGCAAAGGCCTCCTCCAACCTTCTCCATTCTGGCCTTTCTATGGCCACTCTACCCCATGTTGTTCCCGCGACTTGTATAATGTCGTCGTCCCACCTTTTTTGTGGTCTACCTCTCTTTCTCTTTCCATCTCTTGGGTACCATTGTGTGATTATTTTACTCCATTTGTCCTTTCCCCTGATCATGTGGCCTGCCCATTTCCACTTTTGTCTTCTTATTTTCAAAGTTATGTCCTGTACCTTAGTCTTTCCTCTGATGTTGCTACTCCTTACTTTGTCTTTTCTTTTGATCCCAGTCATGCTCCTTTCCATGGCATGTTGACATACGGAGAGTTTATTTGTTACGTTTTTTGTTAAAGCCCATGTTTCGCTCCCGTAAGCCAGCACTGGCAGGATGCATGTGTTAAATAATTTGCTTTTCGTTGAATTGTGTAGGGTCTTGTCTTTCATCACTTCTTTTAGGCTCCAATATTTTTTCCAGCTGTTTGCAACTCTTCTTTCGACTTCTTTGTTTCCGTTATCGTCTGGAGACATCAGTTGACCGAGGTATAAATATTCTTCCACGTAGGAGATTTGGTTCTGCTCCACTATTACAGGGTCTTTGTTGCCATTGGTCATGATTTTTGTTTTTTCCGGGTTTAGCTTCAATCCGGCCTTTGCACTTTCCGATGCTAGATCATTTATCATCTTGTTTAGATCAGCTGGTGTTTTTGCAAATAATACGATATCATCAGCGAATCGTAGGTGCGTTAGCGCGCGGCCATTAATAGTTATACCCATGTCCCTCCATTCCAGATTCCTGAAGATCATTTCTATTACGGCCAGAAAGAGTGTTGGTGAAAGGGGGTCACCCTGTCTCACGCCTTTTTGTATTTGAAATTTATTTCCTTCTTTTTCTAGGCGGATACAAGCTGAACTGTGTTTATAAATGTTTTTTATAATTCTTATATATTTGTGCTCTATACCCAGTTCCTTTAAGGCTTCCCAGGTTTTTGAGTGTATCAAAGAATATACACACACACAAATATACAGAATTAATATTACAAATTGATTAATAATAAATTAAAATAAATTTAAAAAAGTTTGGCCCCTGTGGCAGTGTACCTTTAATGCTGGAAGCATTTCCACACTATAAATAGTTAAAAATTATATTTTGTCTTATTAAGTTATGCTAAAAAGGAAGCTCAATTATTGGGGTATTCTGATTCTAATTTTTATAAAGCAAATACTTCAATAATAATAGTTTAGCTGGTAACCCTGTTTGTTGTTAACAAAACGTTTTTATTTGTCTATGATTCTGTTATTAGAGTCTGGCTAATGAAAGAAAATAACGAAAAAGTGCGGCAAATTTAGTATGGTATCCCTAAAAGTTTGATATATTTTGTGAATTAAACTTACTTGAAACTTGATTTTATTTTATTATTTTTTACATTGATAGTAACTGTATTTCTATGAAATTAAATACTATACGTATTTAGTCTTTTACTATTGATACTTAAAATGACTAGCATTGCATAGAAAACTTAAACTATATATTTTATTATAAAACACAACTTTATTCGGAATAATCAAAATCAGAATCCGAAAAATCAATAAAACAAAGTTTAGGCTATTATACCTGTTAACTATTAGGAAACAATATATAACATAATTAAAATGAGTAATTGCATGAAGTATCAAGACAATAAATCATACTAACCTAATAAATAATAAAAAATTCAATGACATTCTGTGTTGCCATCCGAAAGTTTTCAAATAATTCAATAATTATCTTCTTTCATTAGCCAGACTCTAACAGCACGTAACCAGGTACGATGAAATGGTATAATAAACTGTATACTGAATATCTCAGAGATTCAATTGGCAATTATGATCACGACCATACAGTTAATTCGTGTAATTAAACCCATAAAATTAATTATTAATTTAACGTTTGTTCGATAAATACGATTGTATTCTGTTTTGAAATGTAAAATAACAAGATGTCTGAGTGGAATTAGGATAAAAAACGATTTAATGGCGTGTCAATTTATGCAACAGTAGTTTAATTATAAAATTATAAGTGTTGTTTAGAAATTATTACGTGTAGTAAAGTTTTTTATTTTTTTCTTTCTTTATTAATGCTATGAACAATACATTAAACGATGTATTAAAAACAAAATCATAAGGGTAATGATTTTATTCAAAAAATTAAGACACCTTATGAATCTAATGAAAATTAATAATTATCCGTTATGTATGTGTTTTATTAGTTTGCAATTTTTTTTTTATAAATGTTGCAATGTTACTGGCATATGTATACGTCTAAATATTGGTTTATAAGTGAGACTCAGTATATAATTAATTTAATTTAATCCTGATTGATTTATATTTCCAATTTAATTTCCTTACAAAGGCTTGTCGGTAGTTTTGTCAAGTATTTGTATCTGTCAAAAAGTGATAGTATGCGATAATATCACTTTTTGACAGCTCGAAATTATTCACTTTTAATTTCTATAGATTACCACATGTAATCTATTCGAACGATACATGTTCCTCCTTCCCTTTATTTCCAAGTAAAGAAGAACTCTTCGTATGCAACAAAGACTTTTATTTCTTCTTATTTTTTTAACTGTGCTATTATGTCAAGAACACAATTTAATGCGTAATAGAGCTTTAGAAATTATATCATATATACTATTAGTCCTTCAAACCAGTCAAGATCTTGTACGAAGTTTAAAGTCTCATTAAAAGGCCGGCAATGTGAGTGAGCCTTCTGGCAATGTGAGTGTCCATGGGTGGCAATATCACTTAACATCAGGTACTGCCTCCTAATACATAAAACAAACAAAATAACAAACAATTAACTGCAACTATTGTTAAGATTCTTTTGCTTTTGTGTTACTTGTTGATTAACGAACGAAGCCGTGCGGTTTCCTAGTTCCGAATAAAAGGTTTACCACAAAAGACATTCAACAAAGGGACTTGATAATTACTCTTTTTATATTTATCCTTTTATAATTGCTGTGTGAAGATAATAAAGCAGTTTATTAATATGACTCAACCTCCTAAAAGGGTCAAAAACCTACAGATAATAAAATTTGTTTGTGTAAACGTTAAGATTGGAATGAAGTATAAAGACATTTGTCTACTTCTTTGTTGATTGAAAGTCTAGGTCTAGGTAGAAAAATGGAAGAACTTTCCAGAGGGATTCAAGTCGTGTTGACTGGATACCCTAGCGGCCAAAGCTGAAAATTAACCATCGTAATCTGGAGCGGAAGTAAGAGTAGCCCAGATGCCTTCTGACCTACCTGGAAGTAGGATCTTAAGTGTTATATAAAATAGTGTTTATGATTAATATCTTGCTGTTAAGCACTTATATATGAAGACAGTTGTATGTATAAAGTACGTAATGCGTATAGTTTCGGCCCTTCTATTGATGGCACTTCGACATTTACAAAATGCCACTAAGCTTTTTCAAGTATGCCAATGCAATAAGCAGCTACAAAATTAATTTGACAATATAATTATGCGCGTACGAAAATTTAACAAGTAACCCACGTATTACTAAATACAATGTTGAATATTTCCATATATATTGGCAGGTGCAGTGGCGAAATCCGTATACGGAAGGCAAAAAATACTTTGTAAACCCGGTGAACATCCACGCTTCAATCCACAATGATAAATTTTTAATGAGGCCGATATTCAGAAGCATGACTGAGTGGGCTTCTGTATGTCAAAAAGGTATGAGATTTTAACATACTAGAGTTATAGTAAGTCTAGTTTTGGGATATCAACCTTAGACTGTGCGGAAATAGCCGTGGAACTGGGGAACAATAAAAATGCATTTATTCACATAGATTATAAATTTACATGTTTTTTTCATATTCAGCGTGAAGTCAAAGTCAAAATCATTTATTCATATATATAGGTAAACAATGTACACTTATGAACGTCAAAAAAGAAATATATTTAAATGTTTCTGATTTTACATTTAATGCCAGTTTTCGAATCAAGGGCGTAGAACGGAAGAGAAGAACTGGCTATAAACTCTCCGTCGCTCTTTTTAATGGCGAAGTTTTTTGTTTTACACAATGTTTGTAAGGAGCTGCAACCATTACACCATGTTCCACATGACATCTTACGTAATTAATAATAATAAAATAATTAAAAACAAATATATTTTGTCCTCTATCAGCAGGTGGCATGGATTCTAGTTCTATTAGATACTAGTTCCTAGGTAATTGGTATGCCCTAGACCCAAACATTCAACGGCGTGTGTCAGGCACAGAAAGCTGATCACCTTGTCCATGCGAAAAACAAATGATCACGTCACAAGGCAATGATATTTAGATTTTTATAGTGTATAGGGCGACACGGTGCTTACGATATTTATGTATTTTTTTTTAATATTGTTATGTTAGATGTTCTAAGTTGTCATTGTCAAATTATAAGGCCTGATAAAAAATTTGCGACGTCCATTTTCAGGCCCCGTTCGAGCTTAACACTGTAATCCCCCGTCAGTCGTTTATCAATATAAAGGCTTTTAATTCCATTATGTCTCTTTAAAGCCTTCAAATTGACAAAGTTATGAAACGAGAACATATTGCCTGTATAACAATTAACTGATGTAGATATTTTTTAATGTCCATCGAAAAATTTGAATAAAAAGACTTATATGATATAAATTTAAAAGAAACAAAAACACATCTGCGATTTTTTTAGGCAATCAAAAAAATAGAAAGCTTTGATAAAAAAAAACGAACCTTATTCAAAAATAAAAATCTAATATTATTAAAGACAAAGCAAAACTAAACAATTATCAAGAAAGAGGAAAAAAACAGATGTAACAATTAAAATTAGACTTAGATGGAAATGGATACGGTGACAACATTAGCATGCTGCGTTCGTGTACCTCGTAAGCCTAGTTGAAAAAAAATCTCAAAAAACTTTATCTTTTTTTTATAATCCTACTCGTTTTAATAGACAAGTCCTTAAATATTTAATGAATGCCCCGCCTCAATAAACTACGAAACTAGTATTAGCATGGTTTTCACCAATAAATTGTGTGAATCCTGAGGAAAGTTTTAATGTAAAATTCATGGTTTTAGATGAATTAAGTGAAATATAAAAATTATTGTCACTAAAATACTCGAATTCCAGGTGGTCTGAAGCTTAATAGACGATATTTTTATCATTTTTGTCTAAATCAGTTTTCCATTTACACTTTATCTGATACAAGATATACTGTTATCTGATTTGAAATTTATTGGACACCAATTAATTGATTTGGGCTCCGATTTAATAGCTTATACCGTGACTAATTATATAAACCTAAAACTAACCATATACATTTAACTATTAGGAATAAATATTTTGTATTGTTTTAAAATTTGTCTACTACCACGATTATTAGCTTCGGAGTATAAAGCAAGCGATGCTATGATAGGTGGTGAGTTGGAATACTGCTGGTATTACTCTAGTACTCTTTAGTTCTCTCTTTAGACTCTCTAGTGTTCGCAATGCAATCGCTTTTGCTATTGAGAGTTGTAGAGTACCAGCGTGAAACCGTTTAACTCAAAGGCCAATTGTGTACATAGCTAATTATAATAATCAAGTGGCGCTACAACCCTAAATTTTTAATAGTCTCACTACCAACCTAACTAATAGTTATAATAGATCTATTAAAAATAGTTATAAGTGAATTAGAGAGGTCATTTTAATAATAACATGTAATATTTTAAATATGAAAATGAGGTGACAAATTTTTATTATATTTGGTGGTGATAATAACAGCTTTATTCACTAATTTTTTATTCACTATTTTGTTAATAACAATTGCAATTTTTAACCTGCACCAAAATCCTTCAAAAACATTTTTCTAAAGGTGATTCCGAATCGAATGAGCCATCGCTCATATTTTTAGGACCTTTATCTCTATTTTTCACGTTTTTGAACTTGTTGACTGGACTATTAGCCATATAAATTTTATCCGTTATTTGTCCTGTTAATCGAATTGAAGGATTATAAAATGTCTTTCACTGAGTGATGCTTTCTTCCTTTCTTAACTGAATGGAGATTGTTCCGATGGTTTTGCAAATTACACCGTTCTTTATATTACAGTTTTTCTACCGACTATTTGCGATTATTAATTTTAAGTATGCAAAAAATATGTTAATATCCTAAAGAGATTACGGGTTCTCCAAAAAATTGGCTTGTAGCTTAAATTATACTGTCATGAGGAAAATTTATTGTAAATTTCATATATTTTAGGATCGTATAAGGTGTCAACTAAGCCTAAGCAAGCAAATTATGGCGTAATTAATATTTGATTTTATGAGACGTCTCATTAAATACAGAACTGACATATGTCATGTATGGTAAAGAAATTTATTAAGAATTCAATAACAATACACAGTACATGGTTTAGGGCGGCAAACGGCATATCAAGATAAAAACGATTTAAAAAATAATCGCGCTTGTATAACTTGCGTATTATTTCTGTAACTTTAATTGATCTGTTCGGAATTTTCTGGAATGTAGCAAACAATTCTATGGTCTCTTAGTAACTTTATAATCATTTAAGCAATACCCGTACCGCAGAATGGCACGGCTAGAACCACTGTATCCAATTCAGTTGTTTAAGTGCCTTAGTTCATCCATTCGATCAATGTGTTGCACCGGAACTTTTAAAAGTATGTTTTATTACGTCGTGCCTGCCATATCGCATGATGATAATATATTTTCCATGTCATTTACAGCCCTGCGATTCTGTAACTCACTTTTCGAACTCACACAGCGGTTTTCGCATCGGCGGTCGCTCTCAAATCAGTCGTGAAGCAGTAATTTTATGATTTGCCATTCTGAAAAGGTGGGAGCTTGTATTTTATTGTTTATCAGAATGCCAAATCATAAAATTACTGCTGTGAGTTCAAAAAGGGAGTTACAGAATCGCAGGGCTGATATCAAAATTATAAAAAAAATATGTTAATGATTCTGATAACGTTAGTTTTAATATTTTATATATTCGTTAGAGCGATATGAGATAATGAGAGCAGTGTTGGCCTAGTGGCATCAGCGTGCGACTCTCATCCCTAAAGTTCGATCCCCGGCTGTGCACCAATGGATTTTCTTTCTATGTGCGCATTTGACATTCGCTCGAACGGTGAAAGAAAACATCGTGAGGAAACCGGCTTGCCTTAGACCCAAAACATCGACGGCCGTCAGGCACAGAAGGCTGATCACCTACTTGCCTATAAGATTACCAAATGATCATAAAACCGATACAGAAATCTGAGGCCCGGACCTAAAACGGTTGTAGCGCCATTGATTTATTCTTATTTATTTATTCGTAAGAAAGAATTGAATGTGACGAAATATACTGCGTATAGTGAGTTGCTGACATAAGTAGACATCTAATAGATTGTTTCACAACTTACAAAGTTATTTGCAAGGACATGTATCTGGTTATACGAGTCGCGAATACAGCATGATAATATGTCATTACTATCCCAGCTAATAATATAAAATGCAATACTGAATTTCATTGCAAAAGTTTAAAAAGGTCAATTTTAACGCTTATTCAATTATTAAAGAATGTGACAACTATTTTTCATTTTGAAATTGATTGTTATATTCATTTTTAATACATTTAGATCTCAAGTTATACAGTTAGATTATTAATAGATAAATACTTATGAAGAAGGGAAAAGACTTTTCTAGCTTTCTTTTGGATGAAGAACTTTCTATCTAAACTAAAACAGCCTCAATAAAAACCAATCAAATTTGATTCTGGGCAGACGAAGTTACGTCAGCAAAGTTTTTATATGATTTGTTTATCTTTCAAATTATTTGTTGCGAATGCAATAAGGAAATATTTCGTCAGCATTTGTTAATTTTTTATCAATACAAATATTTATACACGCGATAAATGTACTGAAACGGAATTTCCTGAAAACTATTTTATTGTTTGGTGATAATTGACTATCATAGTAAGATAGTTATGTTAATAGTTAAGATAAGATTTGTCTATTGTTTATCTCTTAGTGTCTGGGGTTATCTTAGGGTGGGTTACAATAGTCCTTTATATTCAACGAAATTAAATTTATTCAAACATGAAACAATTAATCGCACAACAGAGAAATTTATATAAAAACTAGCTGACCGGGCAAACGTTGTTTTGCCATGTATATAATTTATAATAAAAAAATAGGGGAGGGGTGAAAGTTAGAGGTTGTATGTATTTTTTAATGCTGTATCATAAAAAACAATTAAAAAAAATATCTAAAAATTAAAAAAAAATTTAGGTGTTGACTACCCTTAACATTTAGGGGGATGAAAAATACATGTTGTCCGATTCTCAGACATACCCAATATGCACACAAAATTTCATGAGAATCGGTCAAGCCGTTTCGGAGGAGTTTAACTACAAACACCGCTACACGAGAATTTTATATATAAGATTGAGTGCTTAACGCAAAAAAGGAAATCTTTGCGTCGTGCTAAAGAGAACAAAACTTTAGTCATAAATTACATAAAATAATTAAATAATACATCCTGTTACATTTACATATATATAATATATATATATTTATTTACAAATGAACGAAACGAGTGCTCAGAACCTTACATGTTTCATTAATTGTATCTTCAAGTCGTTAAATCCAAAATATTCACCGCAAATGTATCAATAATAAAAAGATAGTAAATGTGATTTATTTTCTTGAATTTATGTGTTGATTTTGGAATAACCACCTATTTTGAATGCTTTTAACGACCTCGTCTACTGTACCCTTGTCGATAAAAGATTCCATTAGCTTGTGTCACGAAAACTAAAAAGTATTCGTGAATATATATAGTATTTATACGAATCTTACAATGACTTAAACCATATTAGTTTTATTTATATATTAATATACAAATATAGACACATAAAACAAGTAATAAAATAATATACATTGAAAAAAATAACTAAACTTAACATAAACTAAAATATATCATTAAAAGGAGTCCCTTTAGGCATGGTTCCGAAGATAGCTAATCTTAGAATTATATGCATGCGAATTAATGATATTTAATAACACTTCATCAGAAATCTAACAGTACATTGAATTACAGATTAAGTTATTTATGTATTTACGTAAAATTAAAAATATACTTTAATAGTTTTTGATGGTATATCTATTAAGTAAAAACAAAAAAAAAACGGAAAATAATAAGCGGCTCCAATATATGAGTCTTTCCTCCAACTTCGAGACTCTTAAGCCGTGTGGTGCAAGTGAGTTTTAAGTTGGCGCCTGGTAGATAGTACCGGTGATCCCAGAGCTGGTGCTTTTCTCGCGCTACGAATTAGTATAAAAGTTTTTTTTTATAATTCTTTAATTATTTTTATTATTACTATGTAGGTTAAGAAAATTTTAAATACTGTATATTTGATTGCTTTGATTACTAATAAAACTGTTTTATCTATAAGTGTATAAACTGTATATTTTAGTTTTGATACTGAAGTAAAAAATGAGCTATGTTGAAGTTATATATTAAATATATTTTTTGGAAGTTCACTACCATGAAAAATATTAATTAAATAAAAATATTTTTTTTATAACAATCCTTTGTTCATGGGGACACGAGCCTTAATTGCTATAAATAAATATCTTCAGAAATGTACTCATTTATAGCTAAAAGAATAATAGGACATTTTCATATGTTTTCCATATTAAGAAACAGAATTACTTAATCAAATGACCTTGCAATGTGGTAATTTATCACACATCCGTATTTACGTGAATGAATTGTGACAATTCTTGGAAATATTTCAATCAAAAACAGTCTTTAGCTTATTTCAGCAAATACCGAATACTACATACATCTATTGAGGGTTAACTAATTAGTGTTATAATAGAATCATTACTTTCCAAGTACCTTAAAGACACAGTCGACTTCAATAGGTCAAATAACTTAGAGCCAATTAAACAGTCACCACTATTTATGATTTGCTATTTATAATCATAACGCGATTAAAGTGAATCACATCATCAGCTAGTAGACGGCATAAAAATTAACTTTATATAATAAAAATAAATAACTTTGTACAGCCCTGCGATTCTGAAACTCACTTTTCGAACTCACACAGCGGTTTTCGCATCGGCGGTCGCTCTCAAATCAGTCGTGAAGCAGTAATTTTATGATTTGGCATTCTGAAAATGTGGGAGCTTGTAGTTCATTGTTTATCAGAGTTATAGAATCGCAGGGCAGGTCGATTCGCCCACGGCAGCTAATTTATTTCTTTATACTTCGTTACATTTATAGAAAAACAAATAACATAATACATAAAAATTATAAGGGATGCAACGGGCGGTCTTATCACTAACAAGCGAATTCCAGGCAACCCTAGTAAGTAAAGAAACTAAATGGGTAAAGTGCAAGAAGTGCATCAACCAAATTTTATAAAACAAACTACCTATAGAACCGTAATATAAAATAATATCTACAAAAAAAATATCTAAAAACTAAAAAGTTAACGGATCTCACGGATTCATGAATTTCGATACAATACAAAAGAATAAGAAATACAAGAATTACAAAAGTCACGATATACAAAAAGGTTCGAATATTTACGAAAGAATTGTTAATAAGTAATACCTAATTCGGCTGTGCTGTGTGATGGTGTGAAAGTGAGGTTATGTACGACTGAGCGTTTCTTAAGGCAATTTTTACAGCCCACAACTACTATTTGAAACCAGCCTTGCCGCTGTGATAACCGCTGTGTGAGTTCAAAAAGTGAGTTACAGAATCGCAAGGCAGCTGCCCACTGAAGTTTTTCCGAACCAATTCGACTTAGGGTCCTTCAAGAAAAGAAATGAAATGGTACGCCTTTTCATAAAAGGCCGGCAACGCACTTGCGATCATTCTGGCAATGTGAGTGTCCATGGGCGGTGGTATCACTTTGGCTCGGCGGCTCGTTTGCTACATAAAAAAAATACCCGGGCTGCGTGATACAAAACTCAATATTTATTTTTCAGCTCCACTCGAAATTTGGAGTCGTCAAAGACGCTTACTAGAGTAGCGAGTCAAAAATGCTTGTAATTTCAAATATGTATCACATACAGATAAAACTCATAATCCTCTTAAGCAATTAAACTTTTATTGCATGAAAATAAAAATTAAAAATATTTGACGCGTGAATCGTTTTTGAATAATATATTCGCTGCCGTGAAGCTCGGACGGAAATGAAATTTATTGCTTCTGCACGGCTGTTCCCGTCGTGTCGCAGGTACAAAAGTGACTTCTAAATCTAGATTCAGATTTTCACATATGCTGAACATTGATTTCCAAAGAAATATAACATTCTATTATACGCAGTAATACGTAGCTTACTGGAGATTCGCGATTCTATAATAATCCTGCTTTCGAACTCTAACGTATTACGTAATTTGAAAAACGTGCGCATCTTAATAATACTCGTATTTACGCGATTTGTAAATAATATTACGATATTATCAATTTTGGTTGACAACAAAAAAATATCTTAAAACAATAGTCGCTCCTACCTAGTCCGCGATATGGATTATCTTTTATTCGACTCATCTGATGTTCAGTGATACCGCAGCTTTTAGACAGTCTTATAACCAGAAGGCTCTCGAGTGCGTTGCCGGCCTTTTATGAAATCTTTTATGAAAATGAGTGGGTTGGGTAATACTTCAGTGGGCAGCTGGTGCGCGCAAAAACTGCCTTAAAAAAGCTTAGTTGTGGAACAACGGACGTCGAGGTGATACGGGTGGAGTTTTGTTTTCTGCGTCGATGTACGATGATGAAACTCAGCTGCTGGTTCCGAACCACTCTTCTGAACATTCTCCGTTGTAAATGATGAAGAAAGATCGTACATCTCTACGCACCTTCAAGGGATCAAGCCGCTCTTCGTTGAATACGGTCACGTCGAAGGACCTGGTACTGGGGAGCTCCCGCCCAGAGGTGAAAACAACGTGGGGCCGGAATGAGGTACCGTCTTGCCTTGCTAAACAGACCAGGCTTCTTGGAGTCTAATTTAGCCTTGTAGGCCTATAACAGTAGGATCTTAATGCATATTGTTAATTAAGATTCTATTATAAGGAAAATGAAACTATTCAAATTAAAAATATCTGCACTTATAGCAAGATATCAACAAATTAAATAGTTAATGGAAAAATCAAGATATATTTATTATGGAAAAATTGTGTAGTGCTCCCGTGGCATATTAAGGGGAGGAGAAGGAATAAGTAGTGCGAATAGATTTTGTGTAGTGAAATAAATGTGTTCGAGCTGTCAAAACTGACGTTATTGTATTCTTCTCGTATCGTATACTTGACAGGACTATAGTAAATTTCATGCAAATGGTAGTGTTAATGAAACTACCACATAGGAACAAAATTTGTTGATTAGCGACCAACCAAAAACCAGAACTCATTGTTCTGGTTTTTAATGTCCATATCATGATAACATAGACTAAAAAAAGACCATAAGTTTGACAACAATTATAAATAACTTATAATTTTGATATTATGTTAATGTTCATATTAAAGAAATAATAATTTATAATTTAACCTAGCTTATAAATACAAAAAAAGAACAATAAAAACAATAACTAAACTTAAAATATAATAACTAAAATATATTATTAAAAGGAGTCCCTTTAGGCAAGGTTCCGAAGTTACTGGCAGCGTTCCCCCTTTGAATCGCTAGACTAATTCTTTGTCCGAGGTAGCTGCCAGCTCTTCGGTCTCCTCAGATTTCGACTAACCTTTTTGATATTTCCTTAAAAGCCTTATAGCGCTAGGACCCCACGGACCAAGGGTCTCATAACATAGACTACATCCTATATTAAATAATTTGAAAAGTCTAATCTTTCATTACTCTGTTGATCAATTACTTTTGAAATATTTTATTACCATATAGATGACGTTTTGGACAGGACTTTTTAAAATATTTATTTCTTAAGGAGGTTACACGACATTTTATTTATCCTTAACGTTTCTTTTTGAAAGTTTTTATTTACAAAATTTCCATGTAAACGCAACGTGCTTAGAATCTGTATGAAGCTTTTAGGTCACATATGTAGTCTATAAAGTATATAAGCTGTATGACTGTATTTAGATATACTACTGTAGTCTAACAGTGAAATGGCATCGAAATGTTGCTTAAAACACCAAATTTGAAATTTTAAGTATTAAACATACATACGCTTTTTTAGCAATTTTAAAGAATCAATCGTTATCATATCGTTATTAATTCAAGAGAATCTCCCTACAGATTATCGAATACCGATACTATAAAAAAGCTCTAAACAAATAATATTAATCTTGAAATAAATGAAATTAAACCACAAAATGAAGAAACCCCTATTTTGTTCACAACCGTGTTTTCAATACGATTATTATCAATATATCACGATTTCTAAAGGTCAAATTTAATAGATTAAATATTTTCTATTTTCCTCGTAAAAGGTATTATGTTTTTGGAATATATAATAAATGCATTCAAAGAGTTCTATTTTTGTTTATTAATTTCGTTCCTTATTTAAACCAGAACCTAAAATGGTACCGTGTTGGTCTTTATGGTTTTTTTTTATATTTCTAGATTTTAGATTTACAATTAAACCTCTCTCGTGAATTATATTGGTGAATGAAAACCCGTGTTTTTGAGTTTATTGTGATCAAACAGACCATGTTTTATAGAAATTTAAACTATTTATAATTATTTCCTCCAACTTGATTTTGTTCCCTTTGGAATAGAGACTCTTGCGCCGTGGGGTTCAAGTTTGTTTGTTAATTAAATATTTAAGTTGGCAGCTGGTAGATAGTACCGGTGACTCCAGAGCTGGTGCTTTCATCGCTCAACGAATAAGTATCGCAATACAGCGAATGCTGCCAGCGTTAAAGGTACACTGCTATTAATTTTTGAGAATAATGTAAATACTGTATATTTGATTGATATGCTTAGGTTTTAAGAAACGATATATTTACCGATACCGATAATATTACCTACTACTAGATTTCGTAATACCTTTGTTCAAAAGGTAAATATTACTCAGCATCGGGGTAATGTTATAATTAATAGTTGGAAATTCCTTCTTACTCAATTCTCAGAGTACAGAAGTTATTAATAGTTTAAAGTTATTATAGATTTTTCATTTGTTAACAGTTTACAGTTTACTTGGGAAACCCAATGTTTTCTTTAGGTTTCCCTAATACTTATTTATTTAAAATTAAACATCTTTAACTTATAAACACGAAATATTCACGAAACGTTGATTTATGTAAATAAGAAACTCACAATTAAATTCGTCAAAGTTATATTAAAAAACTATAAAATAAAAAAATCAGTGGCGCTACAACCTTTTTATGTCTGGGCCTCAGATTTCTGTATCTGTTTCATGATCATTTATTAATCTAATATGTAAGTAGGTGATCAGCATCCAGCCTAGTACCCATAACTCAAGCTTCACCAGCTTAGCATGGGACTAGATCAATTGGTGTGAATTGTCCAATAAAAAAAAAATTGTATAACTCAAGCGACCATTTTTTTAAAGATTTAAACCAAAAATAAGCAACTAACATTGAATAAATCAATTTGTATTTAACAAAATTATACTTAAGACTAGAATGCTTAATTGGTTAGATTAAAAGATTTTCTTAATTACGTTAATACAAAGGTTGTTGTACTTTAAAAGTGAACGGTTCTCGCTTAGAAAGGTCATGTAGGTCAGGGAATATAAATTATATTTTCATCGGATAGAAGTTACATTAGATGACATCATGTTTCTTGTAGAGAAAAATAAAGAAATATTTAAGTAAAAGGTATATTAACAGCCGATTTCAGAGTAAATTTTTAAGAACTAATTATTAAGTATTACTAGCGCGTAGCCCCAATTTACGAATCCTGACTAAATTCAATCTTGAATATTCATAGGTAAATAATAGTATCTTTTAAAGAAATAGGTAAGAACTAAGCTACTAAACTGACTATGGGAGCGTTCAAGTAGTACGTCACGAAATTTTTGGAGATTATGAACCCCCCCCCATGTAACGCGCCGTAACGTTTTTCTGTACCCAAGTATAGTAAAATGTTTCATGACCACCTTGTGACTCTTTATACCTAAAAGTTACCATTATGTGTTGTAAAGTAGTGGAAAGTCGAAAATAATATTAAAATTAACGCGTAATTCAATCCCCGCCCCGCATTGCAACGTTTTACAAAAGGACCCCCCCCCCAAAATTCGTTACGTAATACTTGAACGCCCTATTATGATTGTACAATAAACAAATAATTACCTAATTGCACGGTTGCTCGGTCCACCAACCAATATAAGCGAAATAATTAAATTTTAATTGCTTTGTAACAAATGAATGCATTGTAACAGTTGAAGAGATTCTGGCTATACTCTCGGGGCGTAACTCCGACGATTTAGGTAATCGCCACGCTTATAAAACTAAGAAGTGAGTGAGCAAAATGTACAGCCATGGCTTGTACACTAATATTATCAAATCTTAGTACTTTAGAACACTGTTAATATTCTACGGTTTCGATATTTGTAAATAGCTGAGGAACATGTATACTAACTTTTTTAGTATAGTAGTTTATTCTAAGAGTACATTGTCTTCACATATAATTATTTAACAAATGTAACAAAATATTGTAAACCTATTTTAAAGGAGTAAGTGTGGAGTTTCTTGCCCATTCTTCTCCACACGAAACTACCTTTTGGAAGGGGCAACTAGAATTTTCTTTGTATTTTTTTTTACGTTCAAAAGTGCCATTTTAGATGGTCTAATTGAAATAAATGATTTGACTTTGACTTTGACACCTGATTATCAATTATAATACCAATTATAAATATTGCACACATTTGAAGGGCATGAGTGATAACATAAGGCCCACTGAATGCTGTGGAAAGGCGAGGAGACCAATTACCATTTGATCACCGTCAAAGAGTAGCAAGTATTCTCCAACATCACATTTACACGGCTGGGTTACATTATCTGGTTGACGTTCTAATGGCTCTTCGTTTCGCTACGTCTTGTTAGCATAGCGAAGGAATCAAACACCTTGCGTTTGTTTTTCCAGAAAATGTTACCTTAATGTTAGTTTAGTAACATTCACGCATACATAAGGTCTTATTCGTTGTTCTTTAATTATATTTATCTTTAAACAAAAATATATGTGGGGACTAACATCAGAAAATGTATACCATATTTTGTTTTAAATAAAGTTTGTAATAAACTTTATTGTGTTATTTGCACATGCTTCAAAATTTCAAACAATCTTAGTAAAGGCTTTATACGGTCTTAAATTATATTATAGTTACAAAGCTACTTAGTGCCAGCTGGCGTGACTGACATAACTTTGATAAATACCCACGGTTAAAATAAACTAAGCAAAATTGTGTATAAAGAAAATTAAATACAATAAAACATAACATTGATTTAAACAATTATAATTTGAATGTTATAAAGCAATTATGATTAATTCCTTTATTAAGGAATGAATAAGAGAACAAAAAATAAAGTTTCACGAGTTCAGTGCATTTTAGAATATATAATATTTATATTTAATACTGGTCATAAAAGTTAATTATATTTCAAAATTTGAAGTGTAGTTAGGAGTCTAGACATATCTGTGGATGACATTGATTGAAAAATAGTCTAGTCGACAAGTTGAAAATGGAACAAAATAGAGATACTACTCTTAAAATTATGTGCGATAGCTCATTGGATCCGGAATGACGTCTAGAAAAATGTGCTAAAAGCGTGTATTAGCACATAAAAAATTGCAAAAGTTATAGACCATTAAAGATGAAAAAATAATGGCATTTAGTTTTTTGCCAATATTTAATAAACTATTCATATTTAAGAAATTTCAAATAAAGATTCTGAAAGAGGAGGAAATTTCTAATAAAAAACTCCTGACTCCCAGAACTCTATCTCCATTATTTATAATGTTAATTTAACGCTGAAAATAGGTCTGCGGGTGACCTTTTTAGGATTCGCGCGTGGCGTCAAAAGCGACTACGGCACATTAATTAATTTATTTAAGGTATTGAATATTTTTTTTTAAATTTGAAAAAATTATGGTGTGTTCTGAACACTATAATTAATTTATTCCCGTTGAAAATTTTACTTAAAGTTAATTTTTCAACAAGTTAAATAATTGTTAACTAACGAAATTTTCTCGAACGACCGTCTTAATTGTAAGTGAAAAAAAATGTTTAAATAATGGTCGTAAAAATATTTCGCTTCGTAGAGCCTTTCTTACATACATACTTAACAAGATCGTGCCATAAAAGTTAAAAAAATATTTATACTTTGTTTATAACAATTTTTTTACTTAAACAAAAACTTAAAAATCCATGTAATGATGTTAAAAAAAAATTTTTTTTTCTAAATCATCATATAATCGTTTTTTTATTAATACAAGATATTTATTGATTTGCAAAAAAAAAAATTCCCGCCATTTGTTGATAAATTTTTTTTAAACAAATTGATTAAATCAATATTTTAAAAAAAAATTTTAACACAACTTTATTACATTAAAAATTTTATGATTTTTAAAAAAAAAAATTTTCCTTAATAACAATTTTTAATTGTTTATAATCGTTTTTTTTAATTTTCTATTGTTTAAATAATTAGTTAAGAAATTTTTTTTTTCCTAAAAATCATAATTGACAGTCTTCTATAAAGTAACAGAAAAAAATTTTTTTTTAATAAACAATTCTATTGTTTATTAACTTACCAATTTGTTATAAACAAATATTCAACTTTTGTTTATTTTTTTTCTAAAACTTCTAAAATTAACAAAAACAACCATATATAACAAAGTATAGAAATTTTTTTTTTTTTAATTTTTTGATTATCATGAATATTACTTTTATTTAAAATTAAAAAAATTTTTTACTATACTTTGTTATATATGGTTGTTTTTGTTAATTTTAGAAGTTTTAGAAAAAAAATAAACAAAAGTTGAATATTTGTTTATAACAAATTGGTAAGTTAATAAACAATAGAATTGTTTATTAAAAAAAAATTTTTTTCTGTTACTTTATAGAAGACTGTCAATTATGATTTTTAGGAAAAAAAAAATTTCTTAACTAATTATTTAAACAATAGAAAATTAAAAAAAACGATTATAAACAATTAAAAATTGTTATTAAGGAAAATTTTTTTTTTTAAAAATCATAAAATTTTTAATGTAATAAAGTTGTGTTAAAATTTTTTTTTAAAATATTGATTTAATCAATTTGTTTAAAAAAAATTTATCAACAAATGGCGGGAATTTTTTTTTTGCAAATCAATAAATATCTTGTATTAATAAAAAAACGATTATATGATGATTTAGAAAAAAAAATTTTTTTTTAACATCATTACATGGATTTTTAAGTTTTTGTTTAAGTAAAAAAATTGTTATAAACAAAGTATAAATATTTTTTTAACTTTTATGGCACGATCTTGTTAAGTATGTATGTAAGAAAGGCTCTACGAAGCGAAATATTTTTACGACCATTATTTAAACATTTTTTTTCACTTACAATTAAGACGGTCGTTCGAGAAAATTTCGTTAGTTAACAATTATTTAACTTGTTGAAAAATTAACTTTAAGTAAAATTTTCAACGGGAATAAATTAATTATAGTGTTCAGAACACACCATAATTTTTTCAAATTTAAAAAAAAATATTCAATACCTTAAATAAATTAATTAATGTGCCGTAGTCGCTTTTGACGCCACGCGCGAATCCTAAAAAGGTCACCCGCAGACCTATTTTCAGCGTTAAATTAACATTATAAATAATGGAGATAGAGTTCTGGGAGTCAGGAGTTTTTTATTAGAAATTTCCTCCTCTTTCAGAATCTTTATCTTTATCTTTGAAATTTCTTAAATATTAAAAGTTTATTAAATATTGGCAAAAAACTAAATGCCACTATTTTTTCATCTTTAATGGTCTATAACTTTTGCAATTTTTTATGTGCTAATACACGCTTTTAGCACATTTTTCTAGACGTCATTCCGGATCCAATGAGCTATCGCACATAATTTTAAGAGTAGTATCTCTATTTTGTTCCATTTTCAACTTGTCGACTAGACTAAAAGGTAATTCTATGCTTTACAACCTAAAACTTTTATTACGGACATCCGAGCTATATGATTTTAGAACAGTACGCCAAAGAGGCGGTCCAAATCAAAATAAATAGCTTTAGATTTGCGTCTTTGACATTACAATTGTAGTATGTAAGTATCAGTGGCGTAACTATACCATCTGGGGCCCGTGGCAAATTCTTTTGATGGGGCCCTATCAGTAAAAATCGTCACGTTGTACTCAGTTTAATTTTAATAAACTTCGAGATTTTCAGCGTGCTCAATTACACGTTGTATATGTTCCACTAATGGCCATAGGCCTCCTCTCTTAGGCGAAAGGGAATGATCTGTAGTCCCAAGCTAGCCCAATGCGTATTGGAGCTTCATATTCATCCATAGAACATAATATCTCTTGGGCAGGGGCCCTCCTAGGTTGGGGGCCCGTGGGATTTTGCCAGCCCTGCCACCCTACTGGTACGCCACTGGTAAGTATATAGTTAAAAAACTATTAGGTATAAAGTATATAGTAAAAAAAACAAGTGACTATCGCTTGGCTCCTGCAAACCAAGACAACAAGATACTGAGGTACCGAACGTGATCATGAATTGGAAAGCCAATCAGGTTAGATTCTTAGTTTTATTTTCATGCATTTAGATTCTGTTTAGGACTAAAAAGTTAAAAATAAATTAACCAAAAATTAAAAAACCTCGCCATATTGCGAAATTGTATTGAAAGTAATTTCATCAAATGGCAACATCTTTAAAATGTCATTATTGATTGTCATTGTTGTCATCTGTCAAAGTGTGGTTCGGTGTCGACTAGATTGTGCATTGTCTAATTCTTGGATATTCTGTGATATAAGTACGTTAAAATGTGAATCAGTTATAATAAGAAAAAATATTTGCAATATAACGAAGTATTTTTCGGAAAGGATGTCTAAACTAAATGGACTCAATAAATAATGTGTCAAATGTCATTACTATAGTCAAAGTTAATTTAGCGCCCTCGAGCAGGTTTTTTATTTTATTGGTCTGGCTTTAAGTATAAAGACTAAACTAGCTGTGGGAACCGGAAAATAAAAATTGAATCGCACCCACATATGTCATCACTAAGTAGTCCAGTCAGTCAAGACAATTAATTCATTATAATTCCAAAAGTTTTCAAATTTTGATGTAAGGTCGGGAGTGGTATTAAAACAAACTATAAAATTTTGCAACCTGCTCTGCGGTCCGAAACATTGTTAAAAATAAGTTTTGGTCGTGAAAAAAATTCCAAAAGTTCTGCAAACTTGGGGAAGTTTTCGATATAATATTTCATATCACGTATAAAATTTGCAACCAACCTAAGTGTACGGAACATTTTTTGTTATTAAAAATTAATGTTTTTCTTTATTAAACTGAAGGAAAACGTTCCAAAAGTTCTGCAAATTTGACAGATATATCGAAAATAAAATTAATTACAAAAAATGTTCCGTACACTTAGGTTGGTTGCAAATTTTATACGTGATATGAAATATTATATCGAAAACTTCCCCAAGTTTGCAGAACTTTTGGAATTTTTTTCACGACCATACAGCAAAAATTAATTTAATTGCAATTTTAACAATGTTCCGGACTGCGGACAAGGTTGCAAAATGAGATTTATTGTCGTCCCAATGTACCATTCACTTGACCGAAGTTTGAAAACTTTTGGAATTATTATCAAATTTTCGATTTCGAATGTCTATAATGACTGGTCTAAAGGAATAATGTAGTTCTATTAGTGAACGCGTCTGTAGTTACACACATTAGTTCTTTCGAACATATGTAGAATATTTGTTGTATTTTATTGCTTTTACCTTTGTACTAAAACATGTCGAAACAATGAAATAGATAAGAATTATTTATTATACTTCTTTTTATTACATTTAAAGTACGTTTATCCTTTGATCTCTTTCCGCGCCTTGTTTAAGATAATTTTTTGCCGTTGAGGATAACTGTAAGACGGGTCCGGATCGAAATTGTTTAGACGACAGCTAGCGGTGTTGAACATTTTTGGCGAAATTTATTGTCTTTTTATAATTCAATTTACGAATATTTTCGAGGATTCATACATATTCATCGATACAGCTAAGTTAATCATTATTCCTGATTTACGTTTATAATGCTTTTGGTTGCTTTTTAAATGATCTCAAATGTTTTTTGGTCTTGTTGGTAGTTGACCGGACGAGTTTGCGAGGATTTAGACTATGGAAACTTTTGCGAAATCTTGCCTCGGACCGACGATATTGATGGATTCTTGAAGCCAAGAGTACTATATATGTGGCGACCTTTATCGATCATCGTATTTTTTTATAGCCGAAACAAGAATTGTGTTTGCAAGAACTATAAGATATCACAATAGAGTTGACGGAAAGTGTAAAGAAAGGCAACTAAACTTCATATGCGATTTCCCAAAGGTATTAAGAAACATCTTTCAGTATTCTATATCTATATCTTATTTTATTAGTATTAATTTCAAGAGAGATTTAAAAAAGCAAGCAAATATAGGGGTCTAGGCTCCGAATATGATTTTATCCCATTCGGTGTCGAGACCCTTGGTCCTTATACCTATAATAATTTTTAAGGAAATAGCAAAAAGGTTAGTCGACGTTACATGAGACCGAAGAGCTTGCAGCTACCTTGGACACAGATTTAGTCTAGCTATTCAAAGGGGGAACGCTGCCAGTATCTTCGGAACCTTGCTTTTTAATAATATATTTTAGTTATTATATTTGAAGGTTAGTTTTTGATTTTTGTGACACTACAATGTCAGGTTGAAGGTATAATAAAGTTAAATAAAAGTCATTAAAATGAAATACACTTCGGTGTAACAGAAAAAAACATGGTGCAGGATTAGGTTCTTTACAGCATCTGCCTTGATATTCCGAGGAGTATTTGAATAAAGAGGTTTTTGTGCATTTTATGAGAAAATAAAACGGCTATGAAATCTTAATGGACATTTTCCGTCACTCCAGGCAGTAGTAAAGTGTTACGAATTATCTCTATCTTTTTTACGGTACTTTTATGAGGCTTAAGGAGCGGTCGCGTCCATAAAATGCCATAAATGGTGACTAGTTACATCCTTTTATAATTACTAAGCAGTCAAATTATGTGATTATAATTAAACCTGTTTGGCCGGTTCTGTGGCCGTTGATACACAATTTCTATTAACAATAAATATTAAGCCTCAATTGACAAAACAGGCACACAATAATTGTTAATCGTAGGGAGACGGAACAATTAAAACAGGAACAATGGGAAAGAGTTGACTGATAATATTATTTGCCGATATAAACACAAAGTTCATTGGCAACTTACGAAATATTGTGGGCGTAAATAATTAAATGAAAATTTGCAAAATGATTCGCGTCCAATAAAACAAAAGATAAAGAAAATTTAACGATGCGAATAAATATGAACTCTCGACAAAATTATAAAAAATATCTTTTAACAAATTAGCTATAAATAGATTCACAGATTAAAAAAAAAGTTTTCCCAGCTATTTTATACGCTTATATTGTATCTGCCTCGGCCCCATTTTAATTCAGAATATTTTTAAATATCATTAGAGTTTAAATCTAAAAAACTCTTTTTGTTTTAATAAAGTACTTGTAAATTTAATTGAAGTTATTTAAATATTTTTAATCATTGTTTATTTGAGTTGTTGGGTATTATATTCTTGAGTCCACGGTCTGGTACTCAGCCTTCTGTATATGTTTCGGAATCATTTGTTTTTCTTATATGCAAGTAGATGATCAGCCACCTGTGCCTAACACACGCCGTCGACTTTAATCTAAGGCATGCCAGTTTTCTCACAATGTTTTCCTTCATCGTACGAACGAGTGTTAAATTTTTATTACTAGACAAGTAGGTGACCCTTCTCACACATGTGACATAACACATGTCGTAGTTTTTTTGGATTTGAGGCATTTTATATTTTTATTTATTTATAAAAACACTCCTGCCCTAACAGGCGACCCTAAATTGACAAGAGTGCACAATAAGTGAATAAAATATACAGACGAAACAAAAAGAAAACAAACAAGAAATTAATTAGGAAAAACAAAATTACACAATAAAAAGTACAAGAAATAAACTAAATAGGCACTAACAAATAATTGAACTTTTGCCAGTTCACTCAACGGACAATGAAAAAGGTCCGTTAACCTATGTAATTCGTTAACTAAATTAATACACCGAATCATATGTGCTCTTTTGAGAAGGTTAGTCCTAGCTGTGGGCACATGAAGTAACGGCAGACGATGGTTCGAGTGTAAGTTTTAATTTAATTTAAATTTGTTCTCGGCCTTTGGGAGTGTTTGCATGGTCGAATTTCTAGGACAATTAGTGAGTATGCTACCTAAGAAAATAGACTGTGTAGGCTTATAATGTACGTAACACTAGCCCGGCCGAGAGTGGTAATTACACGTAGTCTAGTAATTCAACATTCTTTGTCCCTTGGGTAGAATGCCTGGCGAACCTCGAGGGCCCATCTTGAGGGCTCGCTACCCCGGCGGACGATGTCGCTTTCTGACGTACCCATCAGGTACATTGAAGCTAAGGTACTGAAGTACTGTAACATTACTGTACTTGCCATGTAACAATTTTTATGAAGTACATCACAAGCGCGAATTCTCGCCATACTTTAAGCTCGATGTAGCCCATAGAATCAAGAATAAATAAGGCATGTCACGATGTTTTCCTTAACGTATGAAGATCCAAGTGTTAGATGTGCAATTAGACCGAAAGTCCAATAATGGACTGCTGGGAATCGAACCTAAACTCTAACTAACCTCGGATCAGAGTCGCACGCTGAAGGCTAACACTGCCCACACAACGGCTCATTGGTCTAGTGGTCAGTACCCCTGACTGCGAATCCATGGGTCCCGGGTTCGATCCCCGGCTGAGACAAACATCGATGTGATGAGCATTTGGTGTTGTGCTGAGGTCTTGGGTGTTTAAATACGTATTTATGTGTCTATCTATATAGACACATAAATACGTATTTAAACACCCAAGAACTATATATAATATGTATGTATATCCGTTGCCTAGTACCCATAACACAAGCTTCACCAGCTTAGCATGGGACTAGGTCAATTGGTGTGAGAAGTCTAATAAAAAAAAACAAAAAAAAAACAAAATAATAAAGAATCACATTACTTATTAAATTCCCTCTCCTGTTCTTTGGTATAGGAGAAAAGCTCTGACTTTTATTTCTTTTAGCATACCAACATTATTATTTATGGAATTTGAAACATTAAATAGCTGATTTTAATAATTTATATTAAATGTAGAAAGTAACCTAGAATGTTGACCATAAATATCGTGAATTTTGGCACATTTGCCACCTACTAAGAGACATGACAGTTAAATTTAATTTTATTCACTTCTCCGATTATATCTTAGCAGCTATAAAGAGGACATTGGCTCAAACAGTCTTGTTTGGGTTTTGGCCATGTGCATAAAACTTAATTTTTTCTGAAGAACCGGTGAGGAAAAATTATTATGTTCTCGTATAAAATGTATTAGATTGTTAAAATAATATTTAATAATAATTGTTGACATTATACGTTAAAGAATACGTATCTATGTTACAATTATTCATTAAGTTTAAACAAAAAATAGATTACGAAGTTACTGTCACAGATTCACAAAATTAGAGTAATAAATAAATGTGTTGAATGCTTTTTACTCAGAGGTAGGAGTATCCTTTATAATGTATCAAGGACTTAGTCTATTATTATTAGTCTATTATTGGCATGATTAGCATTTCATAGCATTTTGTTCTTTTATTTTTTATATTTAGTGTTGATTTTAATGCTATATATTTTTTAATGATTTCTTTTAGCCAATCTTCAGGTTGCCTTGATGAAGCTCCTCCTATTACAACTTTTGTATGCTTTTTTTATGTATTATTATTTGTGATTAAAGTGGTCATTATCATAATACTGATGAATGCTAAAAGATATTTTCTCTCGTCGATTGATTATTATTCAAAAAACATTTTAGTGAACTTACAAACCGGTTCCGCCATTTAAATTATAATCTAGTCTTAAAATCGTAAATTTATTATAATTTCAGATTTAGGTCTCACAATTAAACCTAATATTTTTTGCACTTTAATACCAATTATAATTTTAAATTCGTTACAAAAAAATTCAAAATTCGTAATTTAAAATTTGTGAACTTCAAGATCTGCCTCTGAGTTATCATCCACCGACACATCTTCAAGATGTATAATTTTCTCGACGTTTTCGTTAAACGTGACAACTGATTTTCTTCGTGGCCTTTTGACCTTTTCCCCAAATTCATCATCTTCAGACTCATCAGCGTTATCTTTTAACTTATCAATTGATTGAATTACAATCGGCCATTTGGAATCATTTTCGGAAACATCAATTATTGCTTCAGTTTTTTCATCATTTTTAGATGATGGCTTTTCTGGCACTTCTTTGGAAGCATTGAGACGTTCTTGAAGCTTTTTTTCACTCTTTCGTAGTTCCTCTATTCCTATAAGCCTTGGTGTTGTAAAGATAGGGGTCACTTTTGGTGATTCGATAGAATCGTTTCGTGAACGCAAACTATTTCGATCACTGAACTGGTCGTAGTCGTTCGCTATTTTCCTGTAAAATAATATGTTGCTATGTTACTAAACTCTTGAAGTATACTGTTTGTCATATAAACATCATTATGTTATAGTTTCACATTATTTAATTTTGTTGACAAAAAACTGTTTATCTTTCGGAAGAATATTTAGTACCTTGTTACAGACAGTACCTTTATCATTCAAAATTCATTACACACGTTTTAAAACAGATGAAAACTATTTCCATAAAACAGGAAAGTTTTGTCAGATTCCCATATTCAAAATGATAAGGATAAAACGTGACGTTTTCTGTAAGACGGTACAATTATTTTCTGTAAAATACATACCTTCGCAAGTAGAACCATACCCCGAAAACTACAATTATGATAAGAAGTAACACAGCTAGTACTATAGTTGCCGCTAACAATCCAATCTCACGTTCAAAAGCAGGACATATCTGTAGTTCATCTAGATGATCTTCCAGTGATAGGACACGGGCCAAGCTGACCGTTACTATGTTACTAAGATCACTGTAAAAATCAAGTTTTAGTTAAAGTAGTTCAGCCACCAACAAAATAATTGTATAACTGTCAACTCTAGATATTTGTATTCTAACTCCAGCTGTTCTTTCTTCTTTTAGAGGTGGGTCGTACCTAAAGAGCAATGTTGGCCTTGTGGCTTTAGTCTGCGCCTCCAACTGCGAGTTAGTGCATGGGAATCGCGACTGGGCACAAGTAGATTTTTCTTTCTATCTGCACACTCGCTCGCGCGATAAAGGAAAACCTCATCACACCGGCATGACTTAGACCTTAAAATCGGAGGACGTTAGGCAAACGCTTGCCTATTCAGAAAAAAACATCACGAAACAGTTACAAAAACTTTAGGTTTAGCCTTAGCATAGGTACTGGTTTCTTATGGTACCTAAACTTTACTGATACTTCTGGTATCAACACTTTGTATTTAACTATTTATGATCGTAAGACATAAATAGTTAAGTACATGTAAATGTTGGTATTTTAAGTGTTGATGTCGGCAGTTAAGATGTTAGTATATTAATTAAAAACTTACTCAGTCAGTTGTGTGACATCAACAGGTTGACGCTGTTTTAGGCCATAAACATAAAGTCTTAACGAGGCACCATTTGTATTTGCATCACGTCGCACCCTTGATTTGTCTCCTTCGTTGTCATAACGGCTTTCCGAAATTACGGTAGTGCGAAGTGGTTTTACATCATATCCAACAGCCTTAGTCAGTTCATCCAGTATTGTTGATTCGTCATCAAGAAATCCACTTGGAACTGTTACAACGGCTATCTGATTTCTATCAAGTAACCGCACCTGTGGATTATTTTTATAATTAAATAATATTATTAAGAACTCGAAAATTACTGGACGGATTTTAAAAGTCTTTCTCCCTATCCCCTAAGGCTATATTTATTTACAATATAAATAATACAAATGTTTAGCCGAGATAGGCCGCTAGTATTCATAAAAGGCTTGTTAGGGTGAGTGTCATCTTTTACTACATATTGGCGGACACTAGACCTTGTGTTTATGAAATAAAAGTATCATAACGAAGGAATATTAAAGTACATAATTAATAGTAGTTTATGCAATTGTCATATAATAGAAGGTATTAAAACATGAGTGTAGTTTTTGAAACGAGCCGCAGGCGAGTCTATTGGCTCGGAACCAGCGCGCTTACCACATATAATGTGATCTTAAATTGAATTGAAACCTCCTTGATCGGGACACATTGTACTTTAATAATTAAAAAATTGTTTTAAAGCATTGTTTTCTTAGGAGAATAATGCTTTAATTTATTTTTTAATTTTCTTAAAGAAGTATGTAAATAAAATATGCCATTAAAAGTCTGTATTTCATTTCATTATTAGAAAAATAATTACCGAATGAGATTATATAAAATAAAATGCCTATTTATTTGTCTACTATGCTAAAATAAGTCAGTTACAATTATTATACAAAAAATAGTAACATTTAAAGTAAGCTGCACAGTGTATATATAGCTATTTATTTATAACCGCACCAAAAAGGCCACACATTAGAAAAAAAAGAAACTAATTACACAAATTAGAACCTAGGTGAATAGATAAATAATCGGTGCAGACAGAAACATAATTAATATTCTCTAATGTTGGAGCGTATTCAGAATAAATTTACGAGATACTTTAATATTATTGCTTGTGAGACGGATATATTTAGTTGCACACTGGCTGAATTCACAATAATTGCATTATTTTTAATTAGTTATAAAAAAAATGTGAGCCGTCATGGGACGCCTGGCAGATGTGAAACATCGACATTATTTTGTAAAAGTAATATGCAGAAAAGAACAGATTGTGATAGGAACTAAATATATCATAATGATAAAATAAATTAATAAATAACTTTATTGAATATACATTTATTTCCATTAAATACAAAAAAAAATTACGAATTTATTTCATTTCGTGACTACTTAATTCGTTTAATCAGTGACTTCGAAATACACACACCGTACACACTACTGCATATAGACTGAATATATAATATATATATATAAAGAACGGGTCTCGCGAGGAATTGCGTCCCGGCTCGCCCATGAATATTGTAAACAAAAATATTACAGATGTAGCCGGGGCGTCTTTCGCGAGACGTGTGATGTGCAAAGGTCCCTGGACACAATGGCAGGGGAGTAGAAAAGTGATATATTAAAATAAATAAATATATATATATATATATCATCATATACGGTGGCGACGCGTCGCCACGGCATACGTCGCCACGCCAGAAATCGGTTTTACGTGCGGTTAGATGTTTCACATCAGAAGGTTTAGGTTTAGTTTTACTTACTAAGTTTTACTTATTATTTTTTTAGTTTAGTTTTCTATTGTATTAGTATTAAGTTACTGTAAAAATAGGAAATAAATAAATAATGTTTATATCGATTACAAGGAATTGGATGGCCAGTGCCTAAAACGACAAACAATGTGCATTACAGTGTCAGCAGTAAATAAATAATATTATGTAAACAGTTAAGGTCAACTGGATAGTAAACAATACTCTCTGAAGTTTACATTATTAAAAGATACTTCAAAGATTTGGGGTCGAGTACCGTTGTTTTGTCAGATTTATAAGACTCTTTAATTAGTGGCTTTAATTTATTAAGCCTTTTATCGCCTGTTACAGTGTTGAAACAGCAATGATTTATTTTAAATAAAGCTAATGTATATTACGAGTTTGTTGATACACAAAGCGAGTTTGAAAAGTGTTTAGTTTTGTACATGTTAGTTTTGCAATCAGGAAAAATATGTAAGTAATTAATTCATAATGGGAACTAATATGACAAATGATACTGAACAGTATAGTTTTTTTTCATTAAATTATTATCCATTGAGCAAGGTTGCAGCAAGCATTATATAACATTCTTAGAGATTAATAGGAGTGGTGGAGAGTTCTTTGCAAGTTGAATTGGGCCGTTCTATGTCGTCTAAAGTGTTAAGAATTTGATTAGTCTAAAATAATGGACTTTGACCTTTAAGTTAATATTATTTATAACATACAACCGAGAATCTCTTAATAAAATTTAGTTTAAAGAATTGTTTGTGTTAAGTACTTATAACAACGGATAGTAACGATAGGTACATTCAGATTAATTAATTATAAAAAAGTACAATCACCCATATACTTTATAAATTCCACAGTTAATAGAAGCCCTGTCATAGACTCTCAGCTCTATAAAACGGTTGACTAGTAAATTTTGAATATAGAACTTTGGCGTTCGTTTTTTTTTTAATGGTTCTGGCACGGTTTGTGCATTAGCCAGCGTCAAGTATTAGATTTTTTGTTATTCGTGCTTGTCTTTAGAAATTCGACCGTGTCCTCCATGTACAGTTGAAGCAGTACCGCACAACCCTCCCAAAGGCCGAGAAGAAATTTAAATTAAATTAAAACTTGCCCTCGAACCGGGAATCGAACCCGGTACCCCTCACCTAGCTGCCACTTAATAAGACCGCTAGGCTATGAGGCCCCTGTTTGGCGTTCGTTTGTAATATGGAAAAACACAGTTTTGGGTCTATGACACATAGATGCTATCATAGCTACGTGACGGCGGATTTTTCACGAGTCTAACAGTAAAAATTGGTACAAACAGGATATTGTCACCAGAGACCCAAACCTCGTGAGACTGGTTTGGTGCAAGTTCACATCCTTAATGGCTATTGGCACGAAAAGTTTACAGAAATGATCTTATTAAAACGAATGAATGTTTTGTTTTAGTTTTACTCACGCGACAACACTACACTTTATACATTTTTGTTGAAATTCTGCGAAAATCTCGTTGCGGGAAAATCCAATTACTCGCAAAAGTTATAAAGAAACAAAAAGGTTTTAGATGGCTGAATTTTAAATTGCTTAATTGCATCCTCGACGACCCTCTAAAGATAAGAAATAACAGGAAGACAAATGACGATCTATATATAGCAACTATAAATTGCCGATCACTAGGAACCATGGAAAAATTACAAGAACTAGAATTAGCATTAGATGAAATTAAATGGGACATAATTGGCATCAGTGAAGTGAGAAGACTTGGGGAAAGAACTGAAGACCATGGCAAATACATATTACACCATATCGGGGAGACGCCTGGACTATATGGAGTCGGATTCATGGTTAAAAGAAACCTCGCCAAAAACATACAGGAATTAAGAGGGACTTCAGAACGGATTAATCTTTAGAGGAGGCCTTTGTCGACAGACAAGCTGTTCCAGACAAACATCCAGTTGCCGAACATACAATGATTAAACCAATTTAATTTAATAAGTACTTCGAAAGTAATTTAAATTTAATTCAGTAGAAAAGTATTTAGAAAGTAATTATGTTAACATGTATTAATTAATGAGTATTATTGTAAGATAGAAACAGCAATAAAGGCTATTTTATTTTATTTATTTATTTATAATTGCATCCTAGGTTTGACTCCGGTAAAACAACAGCTGTTCTGCTCAAGGCTTGTTGCCTATTTCAGAAAAACAGTTGCGATTTATGTATCGGAAAACTATGGAACTTATGGGACAAAGGAGGACCTTTTTTATTATTACTAGAAGAAATGGCGCAGGAACATTTGAACTTTGAACCTTATCATATCCAATTTTCATAAAAATTATGAATGTGGTATAAATAATTGACCCCTATTAAATAGTTTTATGAATTTAATTTATGTCTCTTCTCGAACTCTGGAAGCCGTTCGGCGTAAGAAGTAGCCCATAAATAACCAACTGACCCACATTTCTTGCAGATTTTATTCGAATTTTTGTATTAAATATTTTATATTCCGATTTATTCGACGCTGGACTTCAGCTGTGTAAAATTGGATAAGAACTTACGTTCCTGTTAACCTTGAAGGTTTGGAAATTCATCAAAATGAATTCAAAAAAAAATCTGTGGCGCTACAACCTCTTTAGTTCCTGGCCTCAGATTTCTGAATCTGTTTCATGAGCATTTTTTAAAATCTAATACCCAAATAGGTGATCAGCCTCCAGTACCTGACACACGCCGCCGTCTTTTTGGTTCTAAGACATGTCGGTTTCCTCACGATGTTTTCCTTCACCGTTCGAGCGAATGTTAAATACGCACATAGAAAGAAAGTCCATTGGTGCACAACCGGGTATCGAACCTACGACCACAGATATGAGAGTCGCACGTTGAAGCCACTAGGCCAACAATGCTGAAAATGCTAAACTAAAAAAATATATTTCATTTTAATTTATATTATAGTAGTTGTTTTTTTTTAGTGTTGGCCTAAGCTTAAGCATACGACTCTCAATCCAAAGATCGTGCATATATTTTTTTCTTTCTATACACGCAATTAACACTGGATCTTCAGCAGACATTGTATGGAAACCGACATGTCTTAAGAGGCCTTACTATGGTAGGGGAGCCCAAGAGGGGATTTCGGGATTTACTAAAGCGCGGAAGATTAATATATAGGGGGATACCTTGTACCCGGTTAAGTACCTCCACAAAATATGAGGCCCATATATAAGGCCGCCCGTGAAGGAGACAGGATCAGATTAGTAAAAAAAAATTGACCATCAGAAATTCCCGAGCGCGTCAGATTAAGGTAGGGTGAGTTTATTATATCCTAAAAAGTGTATATTCCACTAATCTGACAATTTGAGAGTGACGGAAAAAAAGGGGAGGGTCATCTCGACATTCTCGAGCGTAGCTAATTTTTTTTTTATTTTGAAGGAAATAATTCAAGAATAATGAAAAATATATAATCTGACGATTTCCGCAAGCCGAAATAACAAAAATTCGTCGATAAAGTTAAATGCGTGCAGCTGCGTGATGCCTTCATTTCCTTAAACCGATCGGAATCTACTAAACGGCGTTCTAAATATTTCCCTCAAAATTACATTTCCTGTGAATTTGAACCGATTCGGACCGATAGATTTTGAGAAATTTTGAAAAATCTTAAAAAAATAAGAAATATTTTTTTTTAAAGTGGTTTCTTTATCGATCAACTTCAAAAACTAATCCGCCTTTGAGCTTGAAAAACCACGTCGATCGCCACCAAGCTGGTCAAAAGCGGTTGATTCGTTCGAGAGATATCGTGAACGAAAGAAACCCGAAAAAGTGTTTTTTCGGGATTACTCCGAAATTTGTGGTTCGATCAATTAAAATTGCAAAATTATGAGGATGATAAAACTGCGTCGAATGCCGCCAACCGCGTGAAAATTGCTTGATCCATTCAAAAGTTATTGCGGTTTGAAAATTCCAAAAATAGTGTTCTATGAAACTTCTATCAGACTTTCGAGCTGGGAGAGCTCAAATGCATAGAAATGTTATTTCTTTGAACTCAGCGAGCTCAAAATATCAATTTTAAGCGCCCAGGAATGGAATTAGCGGGAAGTTGCAGGGATGGCCCTTTAGGTGAACCGTTTTTCTAAAAAAAATTTGTCAGATCAGGCGAATCCCTCTAGATAATCGTCAGATTATGAGAGATACGTTTAGAACATAAAGATGAACCACATATATCTTAATCTGACGCGCTTAAGTATTTCAAAATAGCGATTTTTTTTTGCAAATTTTGAAAATGGCCGTGGGTTTGAAATCGTCAGATTAGTGAATGAGAGCTTTTTTTTGGTGCACTTAACACTCCCTTAGAAAATCTGACACGCTCGATAATTTTTTTTTTTTTTCATTTTCAACCCTTAAATACAACCACCCGCATCATGCAGACGATCAGATTAACATACGTACATTATTAAAAATACGTAGGGCATTGATGCTATCAATATCTGACGCGCTCGAGGATGTCCATGCAACAGTTTTTTTTTACATATTTAACAATCTATAGCCGCTTCCCCCACCGATGAAAAGGTATATTATATCATATAACATTTTTTTCTTCTTATTATCTAAGCTTTGCATCCCAATAGGTCTCTACGACGCTCGAGTAAATCCCCATTTAGCATCGTGGGCTCCCCTACCATAATAGTACGGGAGGTAGCAACGTTTGAAAAAAAAGAATTTTAGGTCAGCTGATTTTGTGATATGTCTTCCTTCTTGCACTTCCCGTTAGAGTCTGGGCAATCTGGCTGGCGGTAGTGGTTGCGTTCATTAGTGCGCATCCTATCTGTCCAGGTAAAAATCCTGGATTTTAAAAGCATTTTAAGAAGCGTAATTTTTAATTTTTCGTTTTTAAATACGTCTACCTGACATACTTTTTTTATTGCCAGACATTTTTCACGTTGCTAACTATGTGCCAGACGCGATTTTAAGTTTTATTTTTATGAAAATTTCAAAGCATTTTAGAATGTCTGTAATTTTAATATTATGTTATTGAAATATAAGGAAAACTGAAAATGAATTTGCCAGACATTAATTCGGTTGTTAAGTCTTGAATTAAAATGATAAAGTTTTGCAGTATGATGAAGCATTGCATTTTAAGAAGCGTAATTTTTGATTTTTCCTTTTTAAATACGTCTACCTGACATACTTTTTTTATTGCCAGACATTTTTCACGTTGCTAACTATGTGCCAGACGCGATTTTAAGTTTTATTTTTATGAAAATTTCAAAGCATTTTAGAATGTCTGTAATTTTAATATTATGTTATTGAAATATAAGGAAAACTGAAAATGAATTTGCCAGACATTAATTCGGTTGTTAAGTCTTGAATTAAAATGATAAAGTTTTGCAGTATGATGAAGCATTGCATTTTAAGAAGCGTAATTTTTGATTTTTCCTTTTTAAATACGTCTACCTGACATACTTTTTTTATTGCCAGACATTTTTCCCATTGTTAACTATGTGCCAGACGCGATTTTAAGTTATTTTTTATAAAAATTTCAAAGCATTTTAGAATGTCTGTAATTTTAATATTATGTTATTTAAATATAATAAAAACTGAAAATGAATTTGCCAGACATTAATTCGATTGTTAAGTCTTGTATTAAAATGATAAAGTATTGCAGTATGATGAAGCATTGCATTTTAAGAAGCGTAATTTTTAATTTTTCCTTTTTAAATACGTCTACCTGACATACTTTTTTTATTGCCAGACATTTTTCACGTTGCTAACTATGTGCCAGACGCGATTTTAAGTTTTATTTTTATGAAAATTTCAAAGCATTTTAGAATGTCTGTAATTTTAATATTATGTTATTTAAATATAAGAAAAACTGAAAATGAATTTGCCAGACATTAATTCCATTGTTAAGTCTTGAATTAAAATGATAAAGTTTTGCAGTATGATGAAGCATTGCATTTTAAGAAGCGTAATTTTTGATTTTTCCTTTTTAAATACGTCTACCTGACATACTTTTTTTATTGCCAGACATTTTCCACGTTGCTAACTACGTGCCAGACGCGATTTTAAGTTTTATTTTTATAAAAATTTCAAAGCATTTTAGAATGTCTGTAACTTTAATATTATGTTATTTAAATATAAGAAAAACTGAAAATGAATTTGCCAGACATTAATTCGATTGTTAAGCCTTGAATTAAAATGTAAAAGTCATGAAAAGTATTGCAGTATAATGCTTGTAGTACGAGCATAAAAAGGAATATAAAATTTGATTAAAATTAATAATCAACACTTTATTTAAATTGTCCTAATTACTAAATGTAAGTTATGAATAATTAATATTAAGTTTTCAAGTTGTTTTAGCCTATAGTGACGTCACAAAAAAGATGAAAAAAAAAAAAGTAAAAAACACAAAAATAAACAAACTTTTTAACTTCTTGCAAACTTTTTTCACAAAGTTTGCAAGAAGTTAAAAAGTTTGTGGAGCGTGGAGTTGGCGTCAGTCTAATGTCACATGTTTGAATTGTTTTAATTTTAATGATTATTTTTTAATTTAGTTACAATGGCTAATGACAAAATAAAGTGTGTTATATGTAAAGGACATAACGATAATTTAATACTTTTCGAGGGTGATAAACTAAAAAAATGTCAGCAAGTTTTAAGTGTACGTGTGAAACATAAATTAAAGTACAGTGACATTGAGCTGCCCATACAAATTAATAAGACAGATGGATATCATAGACAGTGTTATAGTAGTTTTACTGCTTTAATGGCAAAATACCGTGATACATCATCAGAAACAGATTATGCCAGTAACTTCACTTCACCCACTTTGTCACCAAGTATTATAGTAGATATTAGTGAAAATGCTGCTTCAAATTTAGATAGTCAGACAACGTTAGAATATGTTGCTTACAGCGAAATTAATGTTTTTAATGAAATTCCTAATACTAATATTGAAGATGTTGGAAAAGATCGACAACTCAAAAATGTTTGTTTTTTTTGTGATAAAGAGCGTAAACAGAATAAGGGTAAACAACAAAATCTTCATTCCTCACCCGATGCAAAGCTTTATGACAAAATCATTGACTGGATGGAAAAACTTAATAATGAAGAATTATTACAGAAAATTAATCGTCTTAAATCTGAAAATAAAACAATTTTTTATCATCATTTATGTGAATTAAATTATTTAAATGATTATAATAAAATAGTTTCAGACATTCGACATACTTCTTGGCATAAAAATCGCAATATTCATAAAGATATTTTTAATCATATTGTATCAACGGTAGAAGAAGTAATGCAAAAAAAAAAATGTGTATTTTTATCATCTCTCTGTGATACGTACAATCATTATTTGGAATATGAGCAGAAACTAGAGCCTCAGTCAGATATTAGTTTAATAACTAATCATTATCTTGAAGAAAAAATACAAAAACATTTTAAGAAAAGTATTAAATTTATATCGAAGCAAAACAAAATAATTATCATTCATAAAGATTGCAGCTTACTAGAAAATGATTTCACAAAACTTGAAGAAGACAACTTAATTGATAAAGTTGCATTAACCTTGCGAAATGCTATTTTAAAAATTGAAAAATCAAAATTACCATCGAAAATTAAAACAAACGACTTAATTACTGGTGAATGCGTGATTCCTGATAAATTAAATCGATTCTTCAAAGTATTGATGGGGGGTAAAGATATAAGACGCAGAGATAGTTTAAATTGTAGTAGATTGACTTCCTCACTGGCTGCTGATGCCATTTTTTGTGTAAGTAATGGTACTGTTAAACCATCTAAACATATCACTCTTGGTATGACTATAAAAAGTCTAACAAGCAGCAAAAAAATAATAAATATTTTAAATAGATTTGGACATTGCTGTAACTATACCACTCTAGAAGAATTAGAAACAGAAGCAACTATCTCATCAGTACGTCAATCCCAAGTTTGTCCTCCAGGCATTATTTTAAATCCTTCGCTATGCACCGGTGTAGCATTCGATAATTTCGATAGATATGTTGACACGTTGAATGGAAAAGAAACTTTACATGACACTGTGGGGATTATATACCAAAACATTGATAGTTATTCCTGTAGTGGATTTAACCAAGATGATGGTAATGCAAACTCCGAAAATGTGTCACCAACAAGGCCACCTCAAAAAAGAAGAAGAACTTTGACAGAAATTACTCCAGATATTATTCCTTATAGCAAGCGATTAAAGATTTTGGTTCGCTTAACGCCAGTTCAAATCGATCAAACATCACCTTTACCCGAAAATTTCTCATCTATACAAACAATTGATCTATTGCATTTGCTTTCATATGTTTTTCACGTGCCGAACACACCATCGTGGGCAGGATTCAATTGCAGAATTATAGAAGACAATAGTCCAAAACAGAAAGTATCTTATCTTACTCCTATTAATTTATCACCTACAAATGTATCAGTAGTAGCCTACACAATGGAACAAGCACAAAATGTTGGTAAAGAATGTGGTCAAACTTATGTACAAGTTACTTATGACTTAGGCATTGCTAAAACAGCTTATAAAATTCAAGCAACAGAAGGTTTAAAGTTTAGTAATCTTTTCATACATCTTGGCTCGTTTCAATTAATGATGGCATTTTTTAAAGCGGTAGGTACTTTTATCAATAAGTGCGGGTTATCTCACATGATGATTGAGAGTGAAATTATTGCTTCGGGGTCTGTAAATGGAATAATTGAGGGTAAACATTTTAACCGTTGCAAACGTCTACACCCGTTAATTGCATTAGGCTTACAAATATTGCATTTCGATATATTTTTAAAGAGTAAGAATGCTGAACATGATTTTGTGAAAGGACAAATTTATGAAGATCTGCTAGAATATCAAAACAAAAAAATTTCGTTACCACCATCAGCGAGCACGGATTTAATACCAAATGAAGTGTTATCGGAACTGCTCAATTCTTATAAAAGGTACGTAGAAAATTCCAGACAAGGCAACCACGGAAAAACAGCACAATTTTATATGATCTACATCGAGTTAATTAGTCACTACATAAACCTGTCGAGAAGCATACGTATGGGTGACTTTGAAATGTTTAAGTACGTGATTCCGAAAATGGCAAATTTATTTTTTATTGTTAATCAGCCTAACTACGCTCGATATTGTGTAAAATATTCGGAAAATTTGAATAATGTCAATAAAACTCACCCTGGACTAGAAGACGATTTTTATAAAGGAAGTTTCGGAGTAAAAAGAACCGACAAACCATTCTCACGAATACCGATAGATCTCACTCTGGAACAAACAATAAATGCTGATGCAGCTAAACGATTGAGTGGTATTGCTCACTTTACTAATTCTATAGCTGCACGACAACGATGGTCAAAAAGTCACAGCATAAGAGCAGCATTGATATCACACGTCTTGGATGTTTGTGGCTTAAGGAACTTACAAGATATAACAGCAGAATTACAACCTAACAGAATTAAAATCTATGGAAAACAAATTGCTGATTTTATTGAAATTCTCAAAGCAAATTGCAATCCATTCGATCCACAATTAGATAAAGAAAATCTGTACAACATTGCTACTTCAAAGCCTGCTTCTCCTGAAGTTGCTGACTTTTTATTGAATATTCAAGAGAATGGTGAGAATTTAAGGAACCGATTTATCAATGAATGCGCAGATGATGAGAGTAGATTTGATAAACCAATAAAAAAAAATAAAGTTTTTAATTTTGCTGAAGCGCCAAAAAAGAAGAAATTGACGCTAGGGAATAAAGTTGTTGAGCTGCGAATGCAGAGAGATCTATTTGGTAGAATGCTGGGAATTTCTCTCACTCACAAGGTTGACATTGAAAAAGTTTTGGCATTTCCACTTACCCCGATGCCAACGTCAATGTGTCATCCAGATGGTTCAATATGTAAAACCGACAAATCGCAATTAGCAAAGTTAATAGAGAAGAAATTGGACAACACTATAGATCGACAACCGTCAACTTTTGATGTTTGTCTTGTTGATGGTTTTTTTTTGTTGCATCTGATGAAAGATGTGCCACAAACCTATGAAGGTATTTCTAAGAAGTTTCTATGTACTATCTCCCAAATGAAATCTGTACGAATTGATATTATCTTCGACCAATATTTTTTGCCTTCTATCAAAGATTGTGAACGTTTACGGCGAGAAGAAGCAACCAGCCCTGTCTCAATCGGTCCTAACCAAATTCGGCCCCATAATTTCGCAGCTGAACTTAAAAATGTGCAATTTAAAGAAGCTTTGGTTAACTTTTTTATTGATCACTGGGGTAGTGAAGACATGTTGCCGTTCATTGGTAATAAAAACATTTACGTAAGTTTTAATAAATGTTATTCATACAAAGTGATAAATAACAAAGTAATTAAAACTATTGAAGAATCATTATCGTGTGAAGAACACGAAGAAGCTGATTCTAGGATAATTTTTCATATTTGCCAAATCGATTTTGACGCAGAAGTTGTTATACGCTGTTCTGATTCTGATATTTTAATTATACTTCTGGGAAATATGGATCACCTGAAAAAATCTTTGAAAATTTGGATAAATATGGGTGTTGGAAATCATCAGCGTTACATAAACATCAATGAATTGTACCGAATTCTTGGTGACTCTTTATGCAAAGCTTTACCATGCTTCCACGCAATCACCGGATGTGATTACACGCCAGCTTTTTTTAGAAAAGGCAAAGTTAAGCCTTTTAAAATATTAGAAAATTCTGAGGAATACCAGTTAGCTTTTGATAATATAATTTCGGATGATAAAGAAGTACTTGAAACTACGTTTGTAATCCTGGAGAAATTTATTTGTCAAATGTATGGAGTTAAAAATTGTTCGATTGTTAATGATGTTCGATTTCATTTATTTTCAAGTACGTTTAAGTCAAAAAAATCAGATGAGAACTTTGACAAAAAATTTCGAAACTTTGACTCATCCAGTTTGCCACCCTGTAAAGTGGAATTGGAACAGCATTTATTGAGGGTTCGTTACGTGACGAAAATTTGGAGAAATGCTCACTTAAAACATCCAACATCTTTATCTCCAATGGCTTTTGGGTGGACCATTAACGGTGACAAATATGATTTTGTTTGGTTTTTGGGAGATCAATTACCATCCTCAGTTGCAGATATTATTGTTCAAAGTAAGTGTTAAATGGAACATTTATCAATAATAACTAAAATGTTTAATAACGAACAAGAAAAATCACACTGTTTATTTTTTTCTGTTGCAGATGATAGAGTTTTAGAAGATAACGAAAGTTCCCAAGAAGATGATATGAATGACACCGACAAAGACAGCGACGATGATGATGATGATTATGAAGATGCCTCTTTTTGTGACGTCACTATAGGCTAAAACAACTTGTAAAACTTAATATTAATTATTCATAACTTACATTTAGTAATTAGGACAATTTAAATAAAGTGTTGATTATTAATTTTAATCAAATTTTATATTCCTTTTTATGCTCGTACTACAAGCATTATACTGCAATACTTTTCATGACTTTTACATTTTAATTCAAGGCTTAACAATCGAATTAATGTCTGGCAAATTCATTTTCAGTTTTTCTTATATTTAAATAACATAATATTAAAATTACAGACATTCTAAAATGCTTTGAAATTTTTATAAAAATAAAACTTAAAATCGCGTCTGGCACATAGTTAGCAACGTGAAAAATGTCTGGCAATAAAAAAAGTATGTCAGGTAGACGTATTTAAAAAGGAAAAATCAAAAATTACGCTTCTTAAAATGCAATGCTTCATCATACTGCAATACTTTATCATTTTAATTCAAGACTTAACAATCGAATTAATGTCTGGCAAATTCATTTTCAGTTTTTCTTATATTTAAATAACATAATATTAAAATTACAGACATTCTAAAATGCTTTGAAATTTTTATAAAAATAAAACTTAAAATCGCGTCTGGCACATAGTTAGCAACGTGAAAAATGTCTGGCAATAAAAAAAGTATGTCAAGTAGACGTATTTAAAAAGGAAAAATCAAAAATTACGCTTCTTAAAATGCAATGCTTCATAATACTGCAATACTTTATCATTTTAATTCAAGACTTAACAATCGAATTAATGTCTGGCAAATTCATTTTCAGTTTTTCTTATATTTAAATAACATAATGTTAAAGTTACAGACATTCTAAAATGCTTTGAAATTTTTATAAAAATAAAACTTAAAATCGCGTCTGGCACATAGTTAGCAACGTGAAAAATGTCTGGCAATAAAAAAAGTATGTCAGGTAGACGTATTTAAAAAGGAAAAATCTAAAATTACGCTTCTTAAAATGCAATGCTTCATCATACTGCAATACTTTATCATTTTAATTCAAGACTTAACAATCGAATTAATGTCTGGCAAATTTATTTTCAGTTTTTCTTATATTTAAATAACATAATATTAAAGTTACAGACATTCTAAAATGCTTTGAAATTTTTATAAAAATAAAACTTAAAATCGCGTCTGGCACATAGTTAGCAACGTGAAAAATGTCTGGCAATAAAAAAAGTATGTCAGGTAGACGTATTTAAAAAGGAAAAATCAAAAATTACGCTTCTTAAAATGCAATGCTTCATCATACTGCAATACTTTATCATTTTAATTCAAGACTTAACAACCAATTTAATGTCTGGCAAATTCATTTTCAGTTTTCCTTATATTTAAATAACATAATATTAAAGTTACAGACATTCTAAAATGCTTGGAAATTTTTATAAAAATAAAACTTAAAATCGCGTCTGGCACATAGTTAGCAACGTGAAAAATGTCTGGCAATAAAAAAAGTATGTCAGGTAGACGTATTTAAAAAGGAAAAATCAAAAATTACGCTTCTTAAAATGCAATGCTTCATCATACTGCAATACTTTATCATTTTAATTCAAGACTTAACAACCGAATTAATGTCTGGCAAATTCATTTTCAGTTTTCCTTATATTTAAATAACATAATATTAAAATTACAGACATTCTAAAACGCTTTGAAATTTTTATAAAAATAAAACTTAAAATCGCGTCTGGCACATAGTTAGCAACGTGAAAAATGTCTGGCAATAAAAAAAGTATGTCAGGTAGACGTATTTAAAAACGAAAAATTAAAAATTACGCTTCTTAAAATGCTTTTAAAATCCAGGATTTTTACCTGGACAGATAGGATGCGCACTAATGAACGCAACCACTACCGCCAGCCAGATTGCCCAGACTCTAACCGGAAGTGCAAGAAGGAAGACATATCACAAAATCAGCTGACCTGAAATTCTTTCTCGAAAACGTTGCTACCTCCCGTACTATAAGTGTATCTTGGTAGGACTTTGAGGTTTCAAAAACTAACACAGACACAGTGCACGATCATCACAACATTCTACACTCTCAAATACACACCCATTCACACACTCACTCATTCACTCATAATTTGTAACACTAAATTTATTATTATGTTTTTATTTGTTTATTTGTTTTCAAACTGTTTTAAACCCACCATATACCACGGAATAATTTTCTAGTTACCCACAACACAGGGCCTCCCTAGTGTGAGGACTAGGGATATATGAATTCTATCACAACCCTTTTGTCCTAAATAAAGTTTTTATTATTATTATTATACAACATGTGCCAAGCACAGAAGGCTGATCACCTAATAATAACAGTAAAGATATGGACTCTTAACAAAGTATCAATAGTTCCTTTGTGCATTACCGGAATAATCCCAAATCAGTTACAAGAATCTATCAAATTGCTTGAAGAATAACCTGCAATTTCTACCGAATAATAACCCATATAAAATAGAAAACACTTTTTTACCGGATTGAAGTTCTGTATTATTATAAATTTACAATTATTTTACATAATTTTAAATTTAACCGTTGCTTCGCGTGCTTTACAGCATAATACTGATTTTTTACTTTAAATGATGTAAAATAATTGTAAATTTATAATAATACATAACTTCAATCCGGTAAAAAGTGTTTTCCATGTGTAAAAGTTATGTCAATAAAAAAATGTGTGCGTGTACTAGGTGTACAAACGTAAGAAGTGAAACTTCTTTATGACCTTATTTTTCGAAAAATGATCTACTATATGCAACTTTACAGAAATTGGTTAAATAACGTTAAATTAGATAAAGTTTAACAAAAGGCTTTTATTACCATAGACATGAATACAAATACAATTATTTCATTTTAACTTATTACTGTACTACTATGTAGTACTAAGATTATTACAGAATTTCATTAATTGTAATAGAATTATTAGTATTACTATCATTGTTATCGTTATTATATATTTTTGTTACTAATGGCTTCGAATCTCTTCGGATCAACCGTGGTAGGGACAAAAAAACGATGGCGCGTAACCGAAAAATGTGACAAATGTGTGTAAATTTTTTTCCAACGCCGATAAAGAAGTTTGACTTCAAAAAGCAACATGGCGCGTAACCTGCTACAAAATTTCTCCCATACGTCGATAAAGATGTTTCACTTCAAAAGATGGCGCGTAACGAAAAAATTTTACACTAAATTTTTTTCCAACCCCGATAAAGAAGTTTCACTTCAAAAAATCCCATATAAAAGCTGTGTTTACTGGCTTAGGTCCGTGTGCAACAGTGTACAAGGATCATGAATCGTCTGTTACCAAACTTAATAATAATAATATAGTTTGTTTTATTCATACAAATTCAACACAAGACATACCAGTAAATAATAAAATAAAACGTCGTATTTATATGGACCGCCCACGGGTTAAAGCCTCATTCAAGGCATTCCACAATTTTCTTAACTAATTATCTTTGAACTTTATATAGCAAAGTCTTGCCTACCACGATTGCTTAAAACCATTTGAAGGATTGAGTTATAAACAATGTACATTTGTTAATTTAATTTTAAATAAATTTAGGTTTATGATATTCGATTAAATTTAAAAAATGCGTTGTATTGACGTGCATTTGTGTGTCTTTAATATAAAAAATAAATAAATAAATCAGTGGCGCTACAACCTCTTTAGCTCTTGGCCTCAGATTTCTGAATCTGTTCATGATAATTTTTAAATCTAATAGGCAAGTAGGTGATCAGCCTCCAGTGCCTGACACATGCCGTCGACTTTTTGGTTCTAAGACATGTCATTTTCCTCACGATGTTTTCATTCACCGTTCGAGCAAATGTTAAATGCGCACATAGAAAGAAAGTCCATTGGTGCACAGCCGAGGCTCGAACCTACGACCTCAGGTATGAGAGTCGCACGCTGAAGCCACTAGGCCAACACTGCTCGTGTGTGTCTTTAATATACCCGCAATATAGGTTACATATACTGGAAACTGTGGGAGAGATTAAAGATTTTCTTACCATAATTTCCACAGACCCCTTAAGCCCGGTACCATTCCGATCAACAGCGTCCACCACCAGCCGAGTATTATCTTCCAAAGTAACACGATTCCTCAAATGAACGGAACCAGATGTTGGAGATACTACGAACCTCTCATCCGAACTCATATACCGTAATACTGCATTCTCTTCTATATCTGCGTCAGTTGCCTGGAACAATCGTTATACGTATATAAGTTATAATAAGTTAGCGAAAGGCATTGAATGCGCTGACGTCATTTTAGGGTATTCCCAAAGCACAGGAGAATCCCAGCAGCAAATCTGGCCAATGTACGTGCCGAGACTAAATAATACAGATTTTTTACTTAATACTATAACGCAAAAGCAGTGTTGCAACACCAATGGTCTTTTGTCTAGGTTCGCATCTAACACTTGCTAAAGGAAAACATGCTGGAGAAACCCGGCATGATGGTGATCACCTAATTGTCTATGAAATATTTGCGTGCTGTTCCCACGAGGATGTAAGTGCGTGCTCCTATTTCACCATGCCTCCTACTGATAGAGGACAGATCTTTGTTTTTAATTTCATTATTATTAATTAACTATTAATTACTTAAGATGTCATGTGAAACATGGTGTAATAGTTGCGGCTCCTTACAAATATTGTGTAAAACAAAAAACTTGGCGATTAAAAAGAGTGGCGGAGAGTTTATTGCCAGTCTTCTCTTCCGTTCTACGCCCTTGATTTGAGAACTGGCAGTAAATGTAAAGCTAGAAGCATTTAATATATATATATTTCTTTTTTGACGTTTATAAGTGTACATAGTGTTACCTATATGAATAAATGATTTTGATTTTGAGTTAAAATTATCAAAGAAACGGATGCAATCTGAGGTCAAGACTGAATTGACATTGAAGGTTGTAGCGCCACTGGAAACATTTGTATTTTTGTATTCAAAATAATTGCACCGATTAACAAATTCTATAATATAGGTAAAAAAAATATTAAAAAAAATATTCAGCGGTGTGAACAAAACATGCTGCTTGTGATTAATTAGTTGCTATAGTCATTGGACGCCCAGGTTGTTTTTAATTAGTTAGTCGTAGTGTTTTTCCTGATAAAAGTACGGATTTCTCCAGCACTCAAAATCTAGCCGAAACGTCTAAAATGTATTGGATTTGGGTTACAACGCAAACATGAAACATTATATAAACACCATATTATACGATAACCATAAAGGAGGTGTCTCACAAAGCTAATTACGAATAAAAATGCTAAAAATACAGACAAGTAATATTAAAAAACATACGAAATTGACGTTTTAAATATAAAAAAATGACGGGCTGGCATTTGACATTGCAATAGCATTTTGATAAATATTGTTGATTGTGGAAATTAGCGTAGAAAAAAGAACCTTGGCCCAAAAGCGAGTAATAATAATAGAGAATGTTTCAAACATTTTCTTTCGCTCTTCGAAATTTGAAATTTTCAGGTTTTATATAGGTATGACAAATAATTCAAAATAATAATAATAAAAAAGCAAATACGTGTCAAACATTTTCGTTCAGCTGTTCGAAATTTGAAATATTCAGGTGTTATAAGACAAATAATGAATAATAATAATAAAAAAGCAAAAATGTGCCAAATATTTTCGTTTGGTTGTTCGAAATTTGAAATTTTCAGCTGTTATAAGACAAATTATTCAACATAATAATAAAAAAGCAAAAATGTATCAAACATTTCCTTTCAGTTGTTCGAAATTTGAAATATTCAGTTTATAAAACAGAATACAATACAATTTATTCAACATTAAATAATCCTAAAAAGAATCGGACGCTGTGTGCTAATAAGTTATAGCACTGATGTAATATTATCTAAGTGTTTTTCAAATATCTTGCCAAGACCATATGCAGTAAGAAAAACAAAATATTTTTAGACTTCAATTGATATGTGTTTGTTTACTCAATAAATCATGCTACAAGGATGTAGATAGTAATAATGTTAAGACGCCGCGCCATTGAGGTGAGTCACGACACAATTTTGATTTTATTACATTTTAGTATACATAATTAACTTTGAAATTTATATAAATCTACTGTACAATGAAATTAATTGTTCTAAAGAACTATTTGGGAGTTTCGCCAATTCTTAGTGATTTATTTGATGATGAATTCGTTACAATATAACTAGTCTATCTCTTTTCATCATAACATACAGCACATTTGACAGAAAGAGACAAAAACTTTAAAAGATTGGAGGTTAGCTGCTCGATCCCAATATGTTCTATACATTTAGTATTGAATGTTTTTATTTGGTAGAGGGATTGGTTAAGGCTGGTACAGTATGTGAAGAGTCTATAGTTAGTGTTTAGAGAGCAAACGAATAATTTTCTTTATTTATAATTTTTTAATTTATTTTTGATGGCAATACTATCTCCTGATTATTTAAATGTGCTTTAGAACTTACTTCTATTTTAAATGTAAGGGAGAAATTCGGAAAAATATATTAATTTTTCTTTATTACTTTGGTAACTTTACAACACTAAAATTAAAATAAGAAAAGTCCATAAGGTTTTGACTACTCTCGTAATACGTTAACATTTTATTTTGATAGAACCTCTAAATATGATTTTGTTATCTTAAGGTAATCAATTACTGTCGATCCATGAGTCCGAACCTACTCATATCATTAAGCGCCCAATATATCCTCAGCAGTATTTGCAGATAATAGCAATACCAATGCACTATCCAACATTGGTTTCAAACATACTAGAATATGATGTTATTATGTCTCGGTTCTGGTACTGATTATGATGAATTTTTACATATAAAGGTATATGTGAAAAGTAAAGGTATATGTGAACTCTATGTAAATGAAGACTGGTAGTTTTTTTTTTTTTATTGACGTTCATATTACTACTATTAAAACAAAATTATTTGTTTCACTTTGATTTGATTTTTTAAATATTTTATGAGTTTAAATTCAATTCCTAAATAATTATTTAAATTTATTGTTTAGTATATACTACTTTGAACAAGTGATAGTTTAACAGTCTAACTTGTGATATTGACCTATTCGCCTCAAGTATGGTGTCGGCAAGGAGAGCTATGACATCTGAGCTCCTCAGTGGAATAAATGACATATGTTGGTGTATAAGTTATACTAAATTGTTAAGTGTTACTTAACCAATTTTTACTTAGTTTATTACTTTCTTTGATATATATTTGTATAGCTGAATAAAATCATTTTATTGTTACCAATCCAGTTAATATTATTAGAACTTAACTATTTGTAAAGATTTATTTAATGGCGTAAAAGAACATTGTATTTAGTAAGTAAGTTAGTAATAAGCTGTAAATCTTTCTCAATATATAAAATAAAAAATAAATATTGTAAAAATCCTCAAGAAATCCTATCTTAAAGCGGTCACGCCCGAGGGCTTTTGCTCTGATTGAAAATGCTAATGAACAATTGTTCTGGTTCCGAATTCGTGTAATTTATACCAAATAAGTATGGAAATGACATTACTAAGGCAGCAGTGCCTATCTAAACGTTTTTAAGTAGTCCCGTGACAATTAAACATAAAATTGAAATTAGAATTCGGTTTTCCTTTCTGTAAATGTTCTGTCGGAAATCAAAGTTCGTAGTCACTTATAAACTGACTCTCTGCCACTCTTTCTAATCGCCCACTGTTTCATTTCCGAGTTGCTTGTAAAGGCCGATTTACATTATCTTAGTGTTTAGGAGAGTATTTTAGTACAAGTTGAAAGGCAAGTTCTTTAGTGCTTTAGTGCGTTGCGAGTGAACGTTTACATTTCTTCCAGTAGAGTATCATAAATCATTACAGCGCCACAATGAACGCGCAACGACGTCGGCAAATACGCTCTATTCTACGCCTATAATATAAATAATAGCCTAGCGGTCTTATTAAGTGGCCGCTAGGTGAGGGGTACCGGGTTCGATTCCCGGTTCGAGGGAAAGTTTTAATTTAATTTAAATTTATTCTCGGCCTTTGGGAGGGTTGTGCGGTACCGGGCGAGTGCTTAAACCGTACATGGAGGACACACGGTCGAATTTCTAAAGACAAGCACCAATTATAAAAAATCCTATACTTGACGCGGGCTAATGCACAAATCGTGCCAGAGCCATAACAAAAAAAGATGCAATCATTACGTCTTGTCCCACATGACATGGAATAAGTCCAAATAAAATAGATTGAGCAAAGGTAATAATGTGTAATAGAAAAATTATGTGATATTAAGTGATAATAACAGCGTTAAGGATTATATAGCAAGGGCTACTTGTGGTGAATAGTTGGATTTGGATCAGTTTGTTTCACCTCACTACGTGTTTGCGTGTTGTTCACAGTAATGTAAGCGCATGCTCCTACAATACCTTGTTGGACAATTCACACCAATTGACCTAGTCCCATGCTAAGCTGGTGAAGCTTGTGTTATGGGTACTAGGCAACGGATATACATACATATTAAAGATATATAGACATATAAATACATATTTAAACACCCAAGACCTAAGCACAACACCAAATGCTCATCACATCGATGTTCGTCTCAGCCGGGGATCGAACCCGGGACCCATGGCTTCGCAGTCAGGGGTACTAACCACTAGACCAATGAGTCGTCGTCAGTTGGAGGTGATACGTTTGTTTTTTTATAACATTATTCATGTTTTTTATTTAATTAAAAAAAAAAAACAAGTTATAAGGAACGTGATGTAGTTTTTACAAATGCTTGCAAACATTATGTAAAAAATTACGATTTAAAGTGACGGAGAGTTGATTGCCAGTTCTTTTGGTTACGCCCTGGATTTGAGAACTGGCAGTAAAAGTATGTTTTGCATTATTTTTTTCTGACCTTCACATTAAGTAACCTACATCAATGGATTTTGATATAATTCTGAAAGCAATTTATTATTCAACTTTTATCATGAATTCAATTAATGAAAATCTTATTTTCCTCAGTTAAAAACTAGACGTTTTGATAGTGAATAGTACCAGCCGCATAAAGGATTCTTAGATACTCCTCTACAAAGGAGTGAATGATGAATGAACACTCGTATAAAGTCGGGAATATTAAAAGCTAAAAGCGTGAAATTTATGCAAAGAAATAAGGTCAAACTGTCGGTCAAAAGCGACTTTTTGATTGCTTTCAATAGCTACAGCTCTATTTAGTAATAAAGACATATATAAAATAGGTATGTAATCATTTTCAATTTAACAAATACAGGTTACCCAAAACAGGTTGTATGGAGATACATGCTGAATCACAATTCAGTTTTGTAGGCCGTTTCATTGTTTGAATAAAGCAAAAGTTTGGAAGTTTTAATTTCTTCGAATTTCGAAAGACCTACTTTTGAACTCGAAATTCTTTGTAATATTTGTCCTTATCCCTCTGATGCCACTTTGCAAATAAATAAACATAATGTTTAAATAATCGAAGCTTAAATGTATTTTCTTTCTTAAAGTAATTATTAATGAGATTTTATATACAGGCCAATATGTCTTCCATTTCCATTCAATTAATCTAACACTAGCAAAACGCGTAATTACCTAAAATCCGTTTAAGTAATCAGATAGTTTCTTATCAAGAACATTGGCAATTATATTAATGACCTTTTAACTAAACTTCCCATCTGTCTCTTTCCACCACAGTGTAATCACTATTTGACACTTTTTTATTCATAATAGTGAAAAAGGAAGTTCTTTCATCATCATTTCATCGCTCCATTTAATTCGCCTTAATTGAGAGCTATTAAAATTGTACAGAATGACCTAGAATTTGTCTCTAGCCAATTATGATACAGTCAGAACGTGAACTATTAAGATTACTTTTATAATTAGTACTTACTTTTAACTCGGCTAATGCTCTTGGTAACACAATTTCTGCTAAATCACCGCTTGGGTACCCAACTGTCACTGAATCGTCTTCAAATTTCGGAGCATTATCATTTATATCCCTTACTATTAGGTTCACCAAAGTCCTACTTGGGTTATACGAAATACTATCCGTTAGAATCCATTTATTGGAACCGTAGTCTAGACTCTTGCTTGAACGCTTGCTTCTTCTATTACAATTTAGGTTCAACTCCACTTGAATTTGAGATACGGGCATGAATGCAATAGAGTCGTGTTCTCTGTCTATAGAACGTGTGTGTAACCCTTCTGAATCCACGTATAGCCAATTTTGGTCCAGTGGCCATTTGTTTGAAAGGCTGTATTCGCAGTTCGGATGCTTCGTACGGTCTAGGGGTACTAGATTTAAGTGTGGTTCTTCTTCATCGCGTTCTAGGACGAGTAGAGGTGGTAAATTGAACGTGGTTCCAAGTTCGACGATTGTTAGCTGAACCTGTAATATAATTTATGAACGTCATATTATTTATTAAAGCAGTTGTCCCACCAACGGCGAGGAATCGACTAACTATCGGCTATTTTCTCGCTCAAGAAACGTACAATAGATATACATTCCGTGTAAACAAAAGAGATGCATACATAAATAGTTGATCGCTAACTGCCTTGCGGTCATAGGTTCGAACCCCGGTTGTGCACCAATGAATTTTCTGCCTGTGTGCATTTAACACTCGCTCGTACGGTGAAGGAAAACATCGTGATGAGTGGGACAGGCACGGGTAACTGATCACCTACCTGCCTATTAGAAAAAACAAATGATTATGAAACAGATACAGAATTCTGAGTCCAGACCTAAAAGGTTGTAACGCCCTTGTTTTTTATATTTTAGTTTTATCTTTATATTTCATCTTAAACTATTGTTATGTATTGTAATTGCCTACAAAATCCAATTAACTGTGCAGGGAAGAAAATTGTACTGATTGAATAAATTGTCAACTAATTTAACTAATGACTGACTGGCCCGAAGGCAAGAAGTGACAGGTTTTGGGGGAAGCCTAGCTCCTTCTAGAAGTTTTCTTAGCACTTCGCTTTGCGGAGCGACCTCACTGCTCCGATGATTTCTACTAGTTGGGAAGTCATATCCACGCGTTTTTATACTATAATAAACTAATTGATAGAGGTGTGGCGTCATCGCATTGATTTAAGCCGCAAATCGACTTTAGCGGAGATAGTAAGTCGCCAACTAAGGATATCCCACTTACCGCTGCCGAAGCAGAGACTTGTGATATTCTTGTTCGGGCTGTTGCTTTGAAACTGTAGACACCAAGATTAGCTGAAGCCGATAGATGTATCTCTCCATTGTTATTGATTGTAAGACGTTGCTTTAAGTGTTCTGAAAATATAAAATGTTTATTATATTCAAATTAAATTTAAATTCGCATAAGTTTGAAATATTATTTCATTTTTTAGTTGAATTTTTAATTGGAAATTGTTTAGCTTAATTGGACGTAAGCATATTTGCTTTGTCTGTTACAAGTATAAGGATAAACTTATAAATTAAGAATTTGATAATTTTATATCACTACATAGTATAAAACAAAGTCGCTCTCTGACCTTATGTATGCTTAAATCTTTAAAACTACGCAACGGATTTTGATGCGTTTTTTTAAATAGATAGGGTGATTGAACAGGATGGTTTAAATATGTATAATAACATCCATTAAATAGTGGAGAAATACTCTTATTTTTGAGGTTTCTAATGTGATGTCGTAAATAATTACATTTTTCCGCTTAGATTGCAAACGCAGGCTGAACCCTAAGAGATTTATCAAATTTCTTTATTAATTTATCCAAATTTAACGCGTGCGGGCCACGGGCAGTAATTAATAAATCAAAACTACTGGATCAATTATAATCATTTATTCATTGAGTGACATATGCTATTGGTCTAAGATCCCGCTATACAACGACCTTCACCGAGATGCTTATTTAATGAAACTTATTTTATATATAATTTAATATGTCAATAAATATAATCCATATGGGTTGCCTAGCAAATTTCAGTCCAGAGTATTTTTAATTAATTTAAAAAAAAAATATTTTTTTAAACATTTCACCGGTATGATTATTAGATAAATTCTATACCAATCGAAAGTATGAAGCCCATAGAATATGCAAAAGTTAGGTTGTTTTTAATCAATTAATTATTTATGTGTATATTTTTTATGTGACACTAAAGTATATATACATCTTTAGTATAAAAGAAGGTTTTAGTGATACATATGTAATACTACTCTGATTAAAAATATTGATTGAAAAAAGTTCAAAAAATTTACTACTTGCAAATTATAAAAAAAAAAATTTTTTTTAAATATTAATTAAACATACTCTGGACTGAAATTTGCTAGGCAACCCATATGGATTATATTTATTGACATATTAAATTAAATATAAAATAAGTTTCATTAAATAAGCATCTCAGTGAAGGTCGTTGTATAGCGGGATCTTATACTATATATAATATTTTATACCCGTGTGAAACCGGAGCGGGCGGCTATGTTTTTATATACAACGTTCACAATTTTTCTGTAGTGTATTTAGTATCAACATTGCATCCGTGCTGGGGCGGGTCGCTAGTACAATATCAATTAATGACAAAAAATTACGAAATGACAAAAGTGACACGAGACTATGGGACATCAAGGGAAAGTACCTTAAATATCGTAGATAGGATATTTTGCTGAAAGAAAACTTTATTTTATTTTGAAAAGTTAGTATTACCTACCTACTATATTTAAGGTACTTTCCCTTGATATCCCATAGTCTTGGGACGCCCTGTTTATATTAACTAGCAGACTCGGCCAAGCGTTGCTTTGGCTAAGGTTTTTGTTATATTACATAGTAGTAAACTATTCAAGGGAAACGGTAGGAGAACACCAGCCATGGGGACCACCATGCATTTTTGGTGGTTACGCCATTAAATTGTAGCTTATGTGAAATGTTGGTACTTTCAACACAGCGCCATCTGTTAGAATTGTGACTGTCAAATAATAATTAAATAATTTGCAATTAAATAATATTGCGGGTATAAATTAAGCTATCCCATCTTCTAAGTTAGATCAAACTGCACGCGGTGTGCAAATTTGATTGAAATTGGTTAAGTAGTTTAAGAGTCCATAGCGGACAAACAACGTAATTTATATATATTAAGATATCTAGTCCAAATGTATTACTTACTTAAATTTATAAGTAATATGTAATTATTGTTATTGTTAATGTAGCTATGAATCTAAAATCGTTAAATCATAAACAAAAGAACATATAACGTTAAATCAAACTATGTTAATTATAAAATTATAATAAACTAAATCATAGGTGATATTTGCAACCAGATCTATTATAATAACTTATGATATCTATAAACTAGGATTATTGAGAATATAGAACTCAAAATAAATTGTTAATTATAAATTTTAATTTGTATCCTATTCACATCAAATCAAATTAATTAAGAGCCAAGAGGGCTTGAACTTTTCTGAACAGACAATTTTTCCTTTCCTTTTCATTATAATTGTTTTTTCAGGAGCACTTGAGCAGTGTTGTCCAAGTGGCTCGGGAAACTCATCTCTGAGGTCAAAAGTTCGAACCCCGGCTGTGCACAAATGGTCTTGCGCATTTCTCACTCGCTCCTACGGTGATGAAAAGTATCTTGAAGAAACCGGCATGTCTTAGACCCAATCAGTCGACGGTAGCATCGAGACTGATTATTATCTACTAGCATTTTACGAAATAAATGCTCAACAGAAATCTGAGGCCAAGGGGTTTTGCGGTTTTTTATTTGTGGAGAAAGTGTGTTCTTTTTCGGAACCCAAAGGACTATCCCTAAAGCTCCAGCTCAGTATCCATACTCAGCAAGTGCCACTCCCATAGCGCGATATACGATATTGATTACGTGACTTAAAAAAAACCGTGGCGCTACAACCCCAAGGATCTTGGACTTAAACTTATGTATCTAGTGATCACTTAATTTTAATTGCAAGTTGGTGATCAGCCATTTGTGAATGACACACGCCGTTTACTTTGGGTCAAAGCATGCCGGTTTCCTCACGATGTTTTTCTTTACCATAAAAGCGCTTAATGCACATATGAAACTCATTGGTGCCGTGAATCAAACCCATAACCTCATAGATGAGAGGCGCACGCTCAGACAAAAACTGCAGTGCCAACATTACTAATGAAAACCAAAAATGTTTCATTAATTCTTTAAATGCGAGAACCTTCTGTGCCTGAAACAACTTTTTCTTGTTTTCTCATAATGTATACTTTATATTTACTATCATACCATATTAGAAACAAGAACATAAATATGAGATGAATAGGCAGTATTAATTTCATAATCTAAATGCGAGATCGACTACATAAATACGTGTATTCAATTATGTATTGTTATGAACACAATAGCAATAACTAAGATATTAATTTCATATTATATACGATATAGGCTTAATTCGTTTATACATACTCAAGATTAGGCAAAGTAATACTCTAACTTTATTATAGGTTAAAACATGTTTATCAAAGTTTTGAAATCTGATTAAAAAAGTAAAGTAAGTAACTAAGCTAACTTAACTAAGGTATTTTAAGTACGGTATTTATGTCTAAGCCTCAGATTTCTGTATCTGTTTCATGATCATTTGTCAATCTAATAGGCAAGTAGGTGATCAGCCTCATGCTGACACACGCCGTCGATGTAAGGGGTCTAAGGCAAGCCTCACGATGATTTCCTTAACCGTTTGAGCGTATCATAAATGCGTATATAGATAGAAAGTCGGGACACACCCGGTGATCGAACCTACGACCTCAGGGATGAGAGTCGCACGCTGAAGCCACTAGGCCAACACTGTTCTTGCGGTATTGCGAATTTGTTAAGGGACATTGTTATATAATTCTAAATCTATGGATATTTTAAAGAAACGTTTTAGTTGGGGAATTATTTATACTGTAACCACTGCGTAGTTTTTTATTTGTATAGTCTGTAATTCGCGCGAAGTTGATAATAAAATTGCGTAATAAAAGATTCCAATGGGACATTAACAATTGAAGGAAACGTAATAAAATTATTCAAAAATGCCTGTCCACTACCTTACGAGTCAGTGATATCATTAAATTTATCTAGATTCAATAAATCTTTTCATCTTTTGTAATTGACATGCATTATGTATGCGAGGTGTGTCATTATGATAAACTGTGAACCGCGGTTTTGTTCGGGTGTTCGTTTTTTGTTCGAAAAGTGAACGAAAGAATTCTTTAGTACCTACTGCGTGCGTTTTAGTACTAAATTTATAAGTAGGTGAGATGTGTGTTAGGTAATATTTATTTTCTATTCATTTATTTCGTAATCCTATAGTTAACATAAATTATATTTTATTAATTATTGTTTCTTTAGATTTTACCATATTTTATTTTAGTAATATCTAGTAACGTGTTATTTTGAGTTTTCTTTTTTTGTTAATTATTTTTGCATTTCTTGTACTCTACCCTCTGTAGGTGTTTCTTTTTCATTATTCCACATTAGGGTTGCCTGGAATAAATCGCTTTTTAGCGATAAGGCCGCCCGTTGCCTTATAACTTTTGTAACCTGCTTTTTTATGTTTGTTATGTGTATGTTTTTGAATAAGGTAATAAAGTATAAATAAATATATATATATAACAAATAACTATTACACAAAAGAAATAGCCAAAGATGGAATATATAATATATAGAAAAAGGTTCAGACATTTACGAAAGGAAGGAATCAATAAAAAATATGAAATACATTTAACTAAGTAATACCTAATTCTGCTGTGTTGTGTGATGGTGTGAAAGTGAGGGTGTGTATGTGGGGTGTGCTCATGATACAGTTTATTTAGCGCTATGGATATTCTTGTTACTCCTTTTAAGTATATTAAGCGATAGCTTAAACAAGTCAATGCCTAAATAGTGGTCGTTGTATTAAACTGTGAATTATTTCTAATAAAATGTTCCTGTATGTTCAAGTCGTTTTTACTACGCGCGGACATGAGGAATGTTTGAATTCCCGTACTAAAGAGGCATGAGCTGCCGATTAAAGAGAGAGAGAGAGAGAGAGAGAGAGAGAGAGTACAGTACAAGGATTTCATTAATAATTTCCTATTTGACGTAAGGCTTTGTGTGTCTACCAATCTAAATAAGTTATGGATATTTGATATTTTTTATATCATACCTGAACATATTATATTAATTGCTTCACTAGAAATCAAACGCATATACAACATAATACAACGTTATCAGTACGTTGTAATGACATGTAAAATACTATTGACTATACTTACATGTAAGAACAATTTTTGATTTTTACATAATATAAAGCGCACGCCAAGTGAAGAGTTATTTAGTTGAATTAATTTAGATAACAGTTATGCCTAAAATATAGCTTTCAAATCACATGATTTTCTATTTTCTATAAGGAAACAAATGAATATCTTTTTTATATACTTGCAGTTGCGATAATAAACTATTGTTTAGTGTTTTAATTTTATACCGTACCATATTAGTAGCATAAGTTAGCCATTGCTAAAAGGACATCATCCTTCACTAAACGGCCAAGTGTTATAACTCTCTTAAAATGAATGAACTCTGGGTTAATAGTCTTAGACCAAGCTTGATTTCAAGATAAAAAAGATTCCAAGATATCACTAAGAAATCATAATATTAAATAACCATGTACGTCGAGAGGCGGGTAGAATTTATATTACTTGTAATGTGCGGATTCCTACCCGTTTTGTGTAGGTTTAGAAGATAAATGTTACTGCTTGAACACAAAGTGTTTCACAGTAAAATATGTAAAATATATTTGTATTTTTTCTGTAAATCTTTAGTTTTCAATTATTTTATTTGAAATTTTTCATTTCACCATTTGATTCTAATTATATTATTTTTGGTGGAATATATTTTAAATTTAGTGTATCTATTTGCGTTATATCGCTGTCAGTCAAAAGGATATCAAATGTCAGTTTGACTTTGACGCATTTACCTTAACGAGTGGCCGGTAACACCACAGATTAAGTTATATCTAAGGAGAGTGAGATTTGAATGCGTAATCGCATCATTTCTTCTTTGTAATTGAGCAGATCTCTCAAAGCTATCAAGGAAACCACTAAATGGTGATCCCTGTTTTGATGTCACCATTGGGTGCTTTTTAATTGTTAACCCAATAAATGCAACAGTGAGCCAGAAATAATTAATATTGGTAAGGCTGAATCTGAACATACACTGTAATTATGATTACTTCATAATGTGACAAAAAAAAAAGTCTGACATATTTTTTCTCTCCCTCTTGATCACTTTGATCGGCTGTATCGCCATCTTTAAAAGAACCTTTTTATGAAGATAGACTAATAAGTAAGTAATTATAAGAGAAGATTATTCAATGTTAACATTTATTATATCACGTGTAATGCATAATACTGTCAAGTTTTTGAACTATATCCGTGAAAATAGAAGGTATATGGCAATTTCAGACGTACCGTGTTTACTACATCTGGTTGAAGTACACACTCTGTACTGGAATAAATTGGTTATCTGTAAATCTGTCGGAGAGATCCTTTTGCGAAATTTCTAACGTATTTATGTACACAATTTCAGAAAATCTCTGTGCAACCAAAATGGTGCAATTTATTTTGATGTAACGTAACATACATATTGACATGGATGAATGGTATACGGTCATAATAACTGATGTTTGAGAAACGTGAACTTAGCAAAAACATTCAAATATATGCACAAAATTAATAAAATATACAAAAAAAAAACAAGTATATAATGTTTGATGACAGTAATGAGCTAACCCAAGGATTCAGACACGAGACATAGCGCGGACTATGACTATATGTTAAATTCCAATGCATTTTTGTCAGATGAAGCATTTTAAGCATATTTTCTTAAAAATAACTTCTATTTTTAGCTTTAAAAATAATGTGTTCACAATTTATAAGTTTGGCTTAATATATACTTAACAAATCTGCGTTATGTATACTAACACCCATCTGATTTTATAGTATGGAATTAAAATAGCCTTAAAAGCCCAAAATTTTGATTTTAAATCTCTTAGCGAGATATGAGATATATCATATTCTAACAATTTTGGTATGGGTGAATGTTTAATGTTAGTATTTTTTTTATTTAATAGGAGGTAAACGGGCAGGAGGCTCACCTAATATTAAGTGATACTGCCACCCTTGGACACTCACATTGTCTGACGGCTCGCAATTGGGTTGCCGGCCTTTCAAAAATTGGTTCGCTCCTTTCTTGAAGTTTCGAATTGGTTCGGAAATACTTAAGTGGGCAGCTGGTTCCACATAGTAGTTATACTTTTTAAGTATAAAATGAAACCTTTGACATTTATCACGTGATAAAGCTAGTTCATACAATACAATCTTAATATTCTGTAGCTCATATACGCCCTCGAAGCGCTTAAACGTTCTATACAAATTATGACTACTATTATATTTCGTTACCTATTTGATTTAACGTATTATTCCTCCTAAGGGAACATTATATTAGTCCATGAATTTGGTAAATTACGAGTCCTCCAGAAACAGTCATCCTACGCGCTTGGAATTCCTCATACATCCAACTGAATTACAAATTTAATCTTCCTACGACAGTACATGTATAAATTTATGCAAACATACCGCAGTATTATCAAATATATACATTTGTATGCAATGTGATGACACATATGTATCCGGTACCAGTTAACCTTTAACCTGCCTTGTATTAGACAAAGGTGTTTTTATGTCTGTGTGGTACGCGGAAATAATATTGTCTATTTGGTTTAAATATCAAAAGATACATATAAAACCTATTTACTCATCACCACGAATAATTGTACGTGTTTTTGTCTATGAGTTACTGTGTACTGTGTACTTTAGGCTTGGGTCACGTAAATAAAGACCGGTAATATTTCTAAAAAGTCGGGTTTCTTCGTACACTTATAACTCGAGAACGGGTGGATTTTAATAGAATTTAGTAAGCCGTTTCCATTTGTTCTATTTGTCCCCTTCCCGAATAGCATAATAACTATTAAAACATTGAAACACGAGGAAAAGTTAAATTAGAAAATTTCCAATACATGTGCATGGGTTTAGTAACTGTCAAACAATTAATGTTCCCTCTAAGTAACTCTCCCCTCAAATTAAATAACTCATTTAAATAAAGGGTTTGAACGACCAGATAGATCTTCAATATTCGGATAAAGGCGAATTTTAGATTTAAAAAAATGTATAATAATGACAGTGCTAAAAAAGGATTGATTGATATTCGTCAAATATTTATGCTTAATCCTTAGCGGTTTGCCAAGGATAGAGAGACGTGGAAACAATTGGAGGAGACCTATGTCGACCGACAACCTGAAGAAAGTGGTTGCTGATAAATTTATTATTTTTGCTATGAAATTCAGATTTCAGAATACTACTGTTTTATAAGAATAGCATGTGAGTTAAAAAGGTCATCGAATAAAGGGCTTTTAATATTATTATTATTTTTATATTTATGCCTGCGCTCAGAAATATATTTTGTGTAAACTAAGGAAAATATAACAAGCTACTTAAACATAAAACAAATCCAGGTTCATTGTAACGTTGAATATTGTAACTTAATATTTATTTTGTATTAATTGAAATATTTTCATACAATCATAAATTAAGTTCTGCTAATCTGTAACACGACATTCATTGACTGTCAGACGGAACACAGTCGGGTCAACTAGTTTCTAATAAAAGCACTTACATTATAAACACCTCTTGTTTCTTTTATACTTAAACGTCCTTTGACAAGTATGTTTAGAACATCCTAGCAAAACCTATATCCTTTGTATTCTGTTTCCGAGAACCTCAAAGAGTTTTTGAAGAAAGACTCCGAAAGACTAAACTAACTAAATATTCTGAATGGAGCGTGTTAGTTTCTCTCGTAGAAATTGAAGAATGATCAAAAGGCTCCAGCGTTTTACAAGTTGAATCAACTTTTTCTTTGGATGATGTATTAATTTCAAAATCAACCAATTGTATGTTGTGTATACTTTCTCTATAAAAGTACTTTCAGCCAAATTCGGGCAGCTCTTCGGGATTTGGCCTACTGTGTAGCGGGTACAGTCAGGTGATCAGTTAGCAGTCTGTCTCCTCTTCACGGAGCACCAAATATTCAAGCAGCTAATAAAGTGACTTGTGAAAAGTAAATACATACCATTTTCTATCTCCAAAGAGTAGATCACAGTCTCCCCATTATCGGCGGTTGCGGATACTCGACCCACCTCTCCCGTGGAACCTTCGTTGGCTTCTAGTATGTATGATGAAGAGCTGAATGATAGGGAAGGTGGCTCCACTGGAGTATCTAAAAAAATTAAAAAATACGTTTATTTATAGTGACAACAGCCAGCTTCTAAAAAAATTCTTTAAATTGAAAATAATACGTACAATAACAATTTTTGATCTTTTTAAACAAACCTTCAAATACTCAAACTGCGATTAATTATAAAACTGATTAAATTACCCATTTCATTTACATATTAAAAACGGATTTAATTACTGAGACTATTGTGTTCGGTATTTCTGTGATTCTTTATTTAATTCAGGCCGATTTGAATATTAATGATTTATATGTTATTGTACAGTTTCCGTCTTGAGTCGTTTCCGATAGACTATTTATAATTGAATAGTATCGACTATCGAAAATTTATGAATAAAATATTCTTATATTTTATAGAATAATACAATCTAAAGGGACATTACATTTTTAAACCGCCGTTAATGTAACAATAGCAGTCTTGTCAGGGGCGCGACTGCATATTATAAAAATAGTTCTTCAACTTGTTTTTTATGTTGGTTAACATTAAGCTAGAGCAGTGTTGGCCTAGTGGCTTCAGCGTGGGACTCTTATCCCTGAGATCGTAGGTTTGATCCCCGGCTGGACCAATGGACTTTCCTTCTATGTGCGCATTTAACATTCGCTTGAACGGTGAAGGAAAACATCGTGAGGAAACCGGCTTACCTTAGAATCAAAAAGTCGACGGCGTGCATCAGAGACAGGAGGTTGATCACCTGATTGCTATTAAAAAATGATCATGAAACAGATACAGAACAGACCTAGGGCCTCAGATTTCTGTTCTGTTCTGAAGCCGCCACTGATTTTTTTTTAACATTAATCTATTTATTATTTAATAACTGCACGGGTAGAACATTTATTTGCCGCGGTAGTAAATACTTTAACGTTAGACGTTGTTTGCTCTCGATATATTTTTTTATTAGGTACTAGGGATATAGGAATAATATTTACCCGATTCATATATATCTAGAAGGAGTACAGCACTTGCTTCATCAGCTACCAGATTCAAGGCAACATATGAAAGAATTGATGGTACGCTCGTAGCAGAAAGCGTTACAGTGACGACTCCATTGGTGATAGTTGCTCTGAATAGTTGGCTATATTCTGAAAACAGAAACATTCATGATTAAGAAGTCTCGTCTTTTGATGAACGCGACAAGGACGTGGCGGAGGACTATGTAATATAAAAGTTAGTCTATGTAGTAAATGCTGTCGCTGACTTTTTTGTAGACATTATCAAGCTCTCCAACTTTTCTTTTGCACAAACATATATCTCTCTATATTATTTAATGTTTAAAGAACTTTATTTCTCATTACAAAAATTATTTTATTTACATGAGAAATTTAATATTAAGTATATATACGAAACGAGATACACGTCGCCATCAGCTAGCCCAATTTTAGTCTAATGGGCCCATTCTGATGTGTGTCTTTAATGCCCTTTTGAACTGATCAATCACGCTAATGTTACGAACCTTAGACGGCAACCGATTAAACAATTGCACACCCTCATACCTAATAGATCTCTTTAAATAATTTGTGCGCGGCTTTGGCAAGATAAGCAAACTCGCTCGACGAGTATTGCGTGTAGTGGTGTATTTGATTTTATTAAATGATAAGTTACTATGTAGAGAGTTATTTAAATTTTTTTTAATAAGGATACAGGTGCTATAAACATATAGTTGTTTAATCGTCATAATTTTAGTTTCTTGGTAGATTTTATTAGTAGGTGTTAAAAAATTGTATCTGAATAGTGCTTTTATTAATTTATTTTGTAGTGTTTGTATTGTAGAAATTTTGTTTTTGCATGCTGTACCCCATATTTCAATTAGGTATATGAAATGTGGCTTGACTAAACAATTATAGATCAAATGATTTAGGCAGCGTTCGCAAGAAGCATTTTCGTTCGACACTTTTTCTCAGACTAACTTTGCATATGCGACTACCACGAATAAGACTTTAATTTGTTTGAGTTAATTTATAGCCAAACAAAACGGGGTCTTTCTATCGGTAAAAGAAATTTAAATTCTGAAAGAAAATCGATCCGATCGAGAGTTCCAGACATTTCAGCCTCACGAACATTACCACTTTATAATAGGTATAAATGTATCAATTATTTAAATGTGCCGTATAAAAGATTAGTAATAAGTATACAAAGATATAACTGTCAATGACTCACAAACAGAATCTTTTCCTTTGTTTTGGATAATCCATTTATTAAGACTAGTCTATATAACCGCACGTCTCCACCGAATTAACGCGGGAGAAATACAGCTAGTAATAATAATAATGGCTAAGGTATTAAAAAAGTAAGGTAAGAACTCTTAAAGGAAATTCTTCCTTTAGCTTAAAAAAACATTATTTTATATAGTTCAAGTACGTTCTACGATTGAACGCGTAAACTTTGCTGTTCCGTCGGTTTGTTTATGAGGTTTTTATTATGTTGGAAACACTGTTTCGTGGCACATTTCTACGTCTGATGACGCTAAGAAATTATTGTCTCAAAAGCAATCGAACTGAGCATCACCAGGTTATTCTACCTATTTAACACATAGATGCAATATGTGTTATGTTAATTGAAACATGAAAAAAATATAATAGCTTAATGTAATTAATGAATTAAAAATAATCATATGTTGTAACAATATTGTCAAATATATTTGATATTATAATGCTTTGGTAATAAATACAAAAAAGAGAACAATAAATACAATAACTAACCTTAAAATATAATAACTAAAACTTATTATTATTATAAAGGAGTTCCTTTAGGCAAGGTTCCGAAGATACTGGCAGCGCTCCCCCTTTAAATAGCTAGGCTAATTCTTTGTCCGAAGTAGCTGCCAGCTCTTCGGTCTCCTGTGTTGTCGACAAACCTTTTTGATGTTTCCTTAAAAAGCCTTATAGCGCTAGGACCCCACGGACCAAGGGTCTCGACACCGAATGTGATAAAATTATATTCGGAGCCTAGACCGAAAATGAAATAGCTTTTAACATAATTTTGTTTTAAGAATTCTTAGAATTAATATTTTAGTGTTACATTGGTGTTTGACACTTGTTAGCGATTGAAATAAAGAATGACGCGAGCTCCAAAAAATTTTATATGGAAAAACTTATATATTAAGTACTAACTTACCCCCTGAAACTTCAATATTTCCGCTAAATTCCACAACAGTTATCGCTTCATGTACCACAGCATTATTTTCCACGCGTCCTAAATACAAAACTTTGTCGAATTTCACATTTGTTGTCGGATCTGAAAACACAGTTGGAATAAGAGAATGTAATATTGTTATTTCATCTTAATACTTCTACTGAGGGATAGACGTAAACCACAATCTTTATTTAATTCATATTATTGTTTCAGATACCATTCAATGAATAACTGAATACTCTTTGTCTGGGTTATTTATCGATAGATAAGATTAGAATACATATGTTTTGATAACGTTAAACAAAAATATGCTAATATTTCTATAACATTATGAATAATAACTGAATTGATAACGTAACGTTTATACAATTTATTGAGCATGTTAGGCATCTAATAGCTGTTTTAAAGAGACTAAAATTTATTTGAATAAGATCAGCAGTTACAGGGTTGTTAGATAATCTTATTTCATTTTATCCTTGGAACAGATTTTATATTTTTACCTTAATTCTATCTAGTTCCGAATCAAAGTGTCTCAAGTAGTTTTTACTCAAGTACGCGCCGAGTTATGATTAGATAAAAGAAGTATAATAAGTATATTGTTTGAAAATACATATAATTCATCTTTGATATAGATTTACAGGGAATTTAAATCGTTGGTTAATTCTCGAAAATGTGATGTTTTTCAATAGATGTTTTTTTTAGGTTCTTCTAATTTTCCGGATTTAAAGGAGCAGTGTTAGCATTGTGACTTCAGTGCGTGACCCTCATCCCTGAAGTCGTTGGTTCGATCCCCGGCATGGAATTTCTTTTTATGTGCGCCTAACATTCGCTCGAACGATGAAGGAAAACTTCGTGAGAAAACCGACATGTCTAAAACCTAAAAAGTCGACGGTATGTGTCACTGGAGGCTGATCACCTACTTGCCTATTAGATTTAAAAATGATCATAAAGCAGATTCAGAAATCTGAGGCACAGACCTAAAGAGTATCTATCTAATTTTCCGCCGTGGGGTTAGATTCCACTTGAATTCACTTCTGAATTATTGCAAATTTTTATCTTAAAAGCATAAATATATTTACCGTTTGTTACGACTATTATGATGACCGATCGGGTAAGAACCACTTCAGAGTCCACTCTTTGTGCGTATACAACGAATACGAGTTGATTGTTATTGTTTATTACACTTTCAGGTATGGAGGAACTTAGTTCTAACTCAGCGGAGTTTCCAGATTGCCGCAGTCGAAACCAAGTTGAGTGGTCTAAAATGAAATAGGTTTAAGTAAATCGGTGTCAAAAGTGTTCAGACATAAAAGGCAAAGCAAGTTAAAAAGGTCTTAGATTGGGGATATTAGCGGCTTTATTGATTAGAAAAGCGGAAAGGTAAGTAAAAAGAATACAAATTGGGAAAGTAATATGGAGTGCTGAGAAGGTACTTCAATTATTTTTGTAATTATACAAATATTGTAAACGGAACTGAGATGAAGTAGGTCGCTAATACATGAAATCATCTTCCCCAACTAGTAGGTATTCAATACTTTCTAATTCATGATACATACCTCCCTCTAATTTAAATTGGATTGTTTCATCGAAGCCTAATTCCATTCGTATTATGAAGTCAAAGCTAAATTCAGAAGCGTCTGCATAAGAACCCGAGTAATATGGTTTATCAAAACTTAGATTTTCCACTGATTCTTCATTTCGAACGATTTTTAAAACTATCGCAGCACGCGCGCTTGTATATTCCGATGTTGCTTCAATGTCAATTGTTATAAGTCTATTAATAGGAATATCTTCTTCTGGTATTGGGCGTAGAAGAGTCAAGGTTATTACATTTCGCTCATTCGGTGTACTGAAATAGCCATTAAGTTCTGAAAATATTGGATAAATTTGAAATTATTAATTCTTTTAGCGGAAAGCTTTTTACTAACACTTAACAAACTGTAAACAATATTACGATACTTCTTCAGATAGAGTTAATGGTTAATCTCTAATCTAAATCAGCCATTCACTAATCGGACATTTAATGTCATCACTGAGTTCCATTATTCTTTTATTCCGGAGGGATCTTACAGAAATTAGCCATTTCAGGTAATTATTAGCCATACCTCCTATTAAACTAAATATGACTTCGTCGCTGTAGCCTTCGGCTAAAACTATTGGGTCCAAGAATATATCACTCTGGTTTATGGTACCAACGTACGCCTGTCGTTCGAACTTCATGATAGGAGTAGATCCATCATCAACTTCTGAAAAAATATGCAATTTTGTTTTATTTACTACACAAATAAAATCTTAGAAAGTTCAGCCTTTAGTAAAGAAAATAAAATTTAAATTATAATGTTAAACATATTTGACCAAACCAGGATTATTTTATAAACAAGATGTCATCAACATAAAATCGCAAAGAAGTCTATGTGTAAGTGTTAGTAATAAGTACCTTTAATGGTAATGATAATAGTTGATCTTGCGGATGCTGTATCGCTAGCTCTATTGGCATGGACCTCAAAAATTAACTGAGAATTACTACTAACTACGTCAGATGGTACTTGCCGAGATAATGTCAATTTAGCAGAACTTCCTGTTGGAACTAATTCAAACCATGTAGACTGATCTGAAATGAGTATTAGTCACTTAGGATAAAACCATAATACGTAATTGTAGATTGGTCTAAGATTAATAATTCAATGGCTTTTAAACGCATGGTTTGTTATTTATATCTAATATTTATATTTTACAAATTTTAGGTGATTTGCTAAATGAGCCTTCTTTACGTAACGATATAAAATTGTATTATTTTTTGTAAATTAAACAAACTTTAGAGCTATATTGAAAGCTTATTCCCCGTTTCTAGTTTGTGTTAAGGAAAGGTAACAAGTGAAACCCGCCTCATCTATGGCAAGTCATGAGTTTACTTCAAAGAAATTCAATTAAGTCTAACTCTTTTTTGTACCTCCATATAAAGAATATGTAACAGTTTCATCGTATCCTTCAGCAAGTGATATCGTGTCTTCAAACGTAAATACATTTTCTGATGTATATCTCCCAACATAGTATACACGATCAAATTGAATTCCATTAATAACCGGAGGCTCATTATCTTTTATTATTCTAAGAATTGTTGTCGTTCTCGCAGTAATAATATCATTTTTCGAAACTCGTATCTCAAATGTAATAAAATCATTATTGAGTAGATCTTCAGAAACCTCCCGCTGAAGAACAATTTCGAATACCGGCCGTTGAGGTGTTATAGAAAAGTAGTTTGCGTAATCTAAAAATAAATAAATGGAAGGTGTTATTGGTTAGTGCTCGTTACTTCCACATTTTACATACGTGATTCATACTTACTGCCATGCAAAGTAACAGAATATGTATCGTCATAGTTGCCGATTAGAGTTATAGCATCCAAAGTTACACCACTTTTATTTAAAGATCCGACATAGTATGCTCGGTCAAAGCGTAAATTCTCGGAGGATTCTGGCAAAATTTATAAAAATAGTTAAAAACGTGACTAATATAAATGTAAACACTCAGATGTTACGACTTCCTAGTATAATCTTAAATTAAACACTTAATTATTAGATATGTGAATATATTCTAAACCTAAATTTGCATAGTACATACCCTGTATGATTTCTATAAATATAGCAGCTTCTGCAGAAAGGGCTCCAGCTTTTTTTGCCAAAACAGTAAAGACAATTTGATTGTTGCTTTCTACTACGTGGTCGGGTACTGTATTTGTTGAGTTTTCGTATAATCTTACTGAATTTTCATCTTGAGTTATGTAGAACCATTGCGATGATTCTGAAAGCAAAATATGTATTAATGTACCAGTGCTACTATTAATATCAACAATTTTGAATAACTTTATAGACAATAATATGTTAAAAATGCATACCTCCGTCTAAGTTGAACTCTACGGTATCATCAAAACCCCCCGAAAGCGAAATTATATCGGTAAAAATCAAGCCATTAGTAGAATATTGGCCGGTATAGTAGGCACGGTTAAAACGGATTGGTTTGGTCGTTGGTGTGTCATCAACTTCTTTTATGAATTCTATTAACACGGCAGCTTTTGCAGAAAGGCCTCCAGGCTTTTTTGCCAAAACAGTAAACACAATTTGATTGTTGCTTTCGACTACGTGGTTGGGTATTCTATTTGTTGAGTTTTCATATAATCTTACTGAATTTCCATCTTGAGTTATGTAAAACCATTGCGATGATTCTGAAAGCAAAATGTATATTAATGTGCCAGTATTACTATTAATATCAACAATTTTGAATATTTTTTGAATCACTTTAAAGACAATAATATGTTAAAAATGCATACCTCCATCTAAGTTAAACTCTACAGTATCATCAAAACCCCCCGAAAGCGAAATGATTTCGGTAAAACTCAACCCATTAGAATATTGGCCGGTATAGTAGGCACGGCTAAAACGGATTGGTTTGACGGTTGGTGTGTCATCAACTTCTTTTATGAATTCTATTAATACTGCAGCTTCTGCAGAAAAGGCTCCAGACTTTTTTGCCAAAACAGTAAACAAAATTTGATTGTTGCTTTCGACTACATGGTTGGGTATTGTATTTGTTGAGTTTTCATATAATCTTACTGAATTTTCATCTTGAGTTATGTAAAACCATTGCGATGATTCTAAAAGAAAAATGTATATTAATGTACCAGTGTTACTATTAAGGTCAACAATTTTGAATATTTTTTAAATTACTTTAAAGACAATAATATGTTAAAAATGCATACCTCCATCTAAGTTAAACTCTACAGTGTCATCAAAACCCTCCGACAGCGAAATGATGTCGGTAAAACTCAACCCATTAGTAGAATATTGGCCGGTGTAGTAGGCACGGTAAAAACGGATTGGATTGATGGTTGGTGTGTCGTCAATATCTTTTATTATCTTTAAAACTACTGTTGCTTGAGCAATAGTAGTATCTCGTGTTGCTCTTATTTCTAAAGTTATTATATTATTATCTGGAAGCCCTTCTTCTGGCAAATCTTGCTTAAGGATTATTCCTAGTCCATTGTCTTGTGTAGATGTACTAAAATAGTTGGCCAAATCTAAAATTATTATAACGTTACTATTTTTTTTATTAAATAGGACTTTCATTAATGTAATTTTTCACATCAACTTACCACCATGTAAGGTAACGGTGTATGGTTCATCAAGATTGCCCCCTAAGTTAATTGTATCCAAAGTGATTTTGTTTTTATCTAAAGATCCTACATAATATACCCTTTCAAACGATAGCGAGCTGTCTTTATCTTCTGTAAAACGGAATTTTTAATTTAATTTTATCGCACTATTACAGATGAAATAAATAAACTTATGTAGAAATTAGCGGGGCACATGGAACGAGGAACAGAAAAGTGGAGCATCAAACTATTCAACTGGAGCCCAAGGTACAATAACCGCAAAAGAGGAAGATAGTTTAGAAGGTGGATGGACCAGATTAAGGAAACACCAGGTGGTATATGGCGGAGAGTGGCACATTGCAGACAGAAATGGCATTTACCAAAAAAGGGCGAACAAATATCTAGGATTAATGAAATGGTATAAATGTATTTAAATTTAGAGTATCTGAAATAAAAGGCTTTTATTATTATCATTACTGATGATGATGATGATGATTACTATTAGGTAAAACTATGATTAAACTTTGCAGTATTTTGATTAATATTACCTGCATTAAGTTCAACTACAATAACAGTTCTTCCTGCTGTCGCCTCTGGTTTTTCCGCATTAATTGTTAACACAATTTGTTTATTGTTTACTATAAAGTCATTCGGTATAGAATTTGTTGTATTTGCGTGTAATATAACTAAATCTTCACTTTCAGTAATATAAAACCATTGCGAATGTTCTGCAATAAAGATTCAACTAAAAGTTACCTTAAATGTAATTTTATTGCTTAATCCTAGTAGCCTAAACTTGATACAAACATTTTGTAATTAAACAAGGTCCGTACATATATAAGTATAATCATATATGTACCTATCAACACACAAAAATTGTTTTGCCCTCAAAGCCACCTTGTCTGTAAATCATTAGGCACGTAATAGTAAAAGTTATGAATGATATTTTATTACAAAAGTATTTTCAAATAAAATTGGTTTTATTTTATGTGGTATTAGAAAAACTTACCGCCTTGTAAATCAAAGGAAACAGTATCATCAAACCCAGAAGTCAATTTAATAACATTGTTAAATTGCAATCCAACATTTTCTGTGTAAATTCCCTTATAATAAGGGTTTTCGAAAACAGGTTGTATTATTTCCTTCTTAACTATACTTATAACAATGGACGTTGTAACAGGAATTGCATTAACTCTTTCTGCTCGTACGTTTAATATTATATTGTCTTCGTTTCCTAAATTTTGATGTAATTCTTCACTTGCCAAAATAGATAAAACATTTTCGCTCGTAGAGTATGTGAAGTAATTGTAATATTCTAAAAAAGGGAAATTCTTTTTATTTTGATTCTCCGGCAGGTACTACAAAATCTAGTTTTAGTGAAATGGAGATAGCTTCTACGTTATCCTTAAGGAACCAGCTGCCCACTGAAGTATTCCCAAACCAATTTCGAATTGGGTCCTTCAAGAAAACAGCGTACCAATTCTTAAAAGGCCGACAAAGCACTCACGAGCTCTCTGGCATTGAGAGTGTCCATGGGCAGCGGTATCACTTAACATCAGATGAGTCTCCTGCCCGTTTGCCCCTGTTCTGTAAAAAAATCCAGGCATGCAACCATCAAGAAAACTCCTGGGGATTGCTATCTCCGATATTCGACTTGAACATAACATGCTACAACATACCAGGGGGAGATGACCAATGCAAATATAATGTCCAACCGGGAGTTTCAACCCTTTGCGATTAAAGGAATTCAATTTTATATGAAAATGTAAAATAATAAGAGTTAAAGAAAAAGTTTTGTTAATAAGTGTTTTTATAAAGAAAAATTATCGATTTTAATTTTAATATTTAGATTAGCATTTAGGGGAAGATCGTTACCCTTCGTACGCGGGGCACATTCATACAGTCAAAATAAAACTTGAACGAAACAAAGTACAGTCTTGTTTTTGTATGTGTGTATGAGTCGAGGTAACAACTATACATCAACGAAGTTTCGAGAAATTCGCACCGATGAGAGTGAAGTTACAGGCATGGACGTGTTTTCGCGCTCGGTAAGTAATTTTTTGATCAATGTTTTTGTCTCTTGTTACCGTAGATAAAATAAGTTTTCGTGTAGAGTATTCTATCAGTAACTAGCAAAATATACTTAAGATACGTCTCCAATACTTAATTTATGACGTTTTCCTATTAATATTAAAATAAGTTATATTTTGTAGTTATTCAGTTAGTGGGGTACTTTCGGACAGCACTAGATGGGGCACATTTGAACGAATTGTACTAAAATATTTTGTCGACACGAACTGTCATTTTCATACAAATTACTTGTTCGACTTGCTACATACACTATTGTTAAGGCATCTTGACTAAACCCTCTGGTAGGTAGGAAAGATTGTGTTAGTGTGCTAATAAATAATATATTAGCAATATTTGCATTAACTTTGTCCTGTGTTGCTATCATTGCTATCGTCGATGTAAATATATATTAATACCTATTTTTATTATCTTTATTAAGGTTGATTTTGATGCTTGTGAACCAGATGCTTTGAATAATTTACCAATCCATCAAATAGTAGTTCCTTCGAAGTCAGTTTTGACACCAGAAGCGTTTCGACCCCATCCGCATGTTGTAAGAAGTAATAAAACAAACAAAATGACGACGACGGCCAGGAAAACCACGAATTTATACTGCCACACCCGAAAATAACAAGTGCTAATCCGCACCAAAGATTAAAAAATGTGATTCTAAATTTAAGATACCTAACTAATTAAATTTTGTTTTACTTAAGAAAAGCTATGTAATTTTTGTTCACTATAAGAAAAGTATTTTATTTTTGTTTAATAGAAGTTAAATCTTTATTTTTGTGTTTGAATTTTGATTTACTACCCCACAGCGTACGAAGGTACCCCCAACACTGTACGAAGGTGCCCCGTTGATGGGGCAGATTCGTACGTATTCCAGATTTAGTTTAAATCATAATTATGGTTGAAACATCAGATGAAATCATTTGTCATTTTTTAATATGAATCTCAGATAGTTAGACTATAAATTTAAGGTATCAGATGATTGACTTGTGGAAAAAGAAAAAAATAAAAAAATAAAATGTGACAACCGTACGAAGGGTCCCGACCTTCCCCTATATGATAAAAATTACGAGCAACTATTGAATACTATATTTTCTTTTAATGAGAACCAACAGTTATAAATTAGTTAAATGAGTAATACCTCCACTTAAGATAAAACGCACTTGGTTCGTAAAACCACTTTCTAGTATAACATCTTCTATAGATACCGCTTTGTTTTCCAACTTTCCAATGTATGTGTGCTTAGAAAATTCCATAACAGCAAGTTCGGTTAGTTCTGCAATAAAAATACATAAAAACAGTAGAATAATTTTGAAGATAAATAAATAAAGAAAAATAGCTAGAGTAAATTTTTATGATGCACGCGCACTACGTCACAAAAAACCGACACCCTGAAGTTAGCATAGTCAAAGTTTTAAAATAAAAAAAGTCCATTTCTTTTATTATGTAGAAATAATTTTTTGTGATATTTAAATAAACTTTAATTAACTAGATAATGCGTAATAAAACTTTCAATGTTTTAAATACCTTTTTTCTATTGTTAGTGCCTTTTTTTTCTACAAACGTAGAATAAGGCGAAAGATAAAATTAAAAAAAAAAATTATCTTGTTACGCCAAAGAAGTATAACTTCTTACGCGTGTACATGAGTACACACACATGTTTTTTTTAATCAAAATTAATACAATAATTTGTGTTTCACGTTTAACATCATGGGAAATTACCATAAACTGAAATGCTGACGATATCGTTTATCCAGATGATGTTTAACCCTTTGCAGGTTGGCCTCAGAATATCTACGCTTATTTTTTTTTTTTTTTTAGTAGATATATTTTCACAAATTTGCAATATCCAGAATAGCACGTTAGCTACTAGGTTAATATTGTACGTCACCAAGGTGCATACAAATCGTTAAGTTAAATAACCAAGCGTAAAAGTTGAAGGATTTTCAAACATAACATGTTTATGGTTCACTCACCATTCGGAAACCTTATGACAAGAGCGGCGTTACCGCCAACAGTGTTCGGTTTTGTAGCAACAATGTATAAAGTAAAAATCTTGGCTGAAAATATCAAGTCCTCAGGAATAGCGGACCTTAACGATACTATAACATTGTCATCGTCGTTTTCTATTCTGAAATAGTCAGCGTGCTCTAAAAATAATAAAAAAGTTTAAGAAAAACTAATAGACTGAAGATACGATTGATTATAACAAAGTTAATTTTTTTCTTTAAATTTATTAACACAAAGTTTATATACATGATTCTAAAAAACACTATTTTATCTGAGTCAGTTTTTATGCGTATGCGTCTAACTTTAATCAGGCATGTAGCGTTTTAAACATATATTTTTCCTCGCAAAGAAGTCTATAACTTTCCTTATTCAGTATTAGAGTGACTAAGCTTCGTATTATTAAAATCCGACTACCCTCTTACCTCCAAAAATGTTAAAGTCCACTGTCCTATCATACCCTTGAGTTAAACTTATTTCTTCAATAGTAACATGTGTAGAATTTACGTATTGGCCCTCATATATTTTTTTATTGAAAACTGGTGTAGTCAAATCATCTTTAATTATTTCAAAAATGAGGGTAGATACCGCTGTATTCGTATAGTCACCAGTTGCAGTAATTTCCAAAGTTATAATATTGTTTGTGGTTACAATTTCTTGAGGTAATTGTGCTCTCAATGATATAATTAATTGGTTTCCATTGCTTGTATGATTAAATAAGTTGGCATGATCTAAAATTTATTAAGTGATTTAATTATATTTACAAGGTTTAGGACAACTCTGTTTTGGAAAATGAATTCATAAAATATGGTAACGTCTTACACCTTACAATTGTAGGAAGAAACTTAGACTGATGACTATGTTTTAGTTTAGCACAGAAGAATAATCTTCTTCTATTGAGGCTAAACAAAGTTCAGATAAATATTATAAAGTATAGAATATTAAGTTTACAAAAACGCCGAAACGCAGAATTTTTATGTAAAAAATAATAATAATAAAAAAATTAAAATTAAATTTATTTTAGCTGAGTAAAATATTGGTTTATAATCGTGACCATGCAAAGATTTACTTAAAAATCTAATTGAATCATGCTTTTCTATCCCTGAAAATAACCTATAACCTTTACAGATATGTAACCAGCTTATCTACGAGTCTATATGTAATTTTTTTATCAAAATTATACTGACCTCCTCGAATCCCAAAAACAACATCTTCATTATAGCCTTGATTTAAAAATATATCCTGATATACTAGATTAATACCATCTATTACACCTTTATAAGAAAGCAATTCAAAACGCAACTCTCTAGCTGAAAATAAAGAAACACAGAACGAAACCTTAAGAAATGTGTATATGTGATATAAAACATATAGGAAAATAATTTATTCTTACCTGTTAATTATAATATTAGTAAGATTTATTAAGTGTGGTTTACGTCTTATACGGGGGAAATAGATCACTTAATTTATATATTATATTGTTCATACTTACTTTTACGTTCATACTTACTTTTAAAAATGCTATTATAAAATATAAAAACGACTAAAAATATCAGTATTTTCTAATTTAAATGTTACACGTATTGTTTTATTTGAATACAAATGATAGCTTGCATTAATTAATAAATGTAACTTATGTAAATAAACTTAGTCATTACAACATCAGTTATACTACTGTAGTGATTTAAAAAGCCAAATATAATATTACTTCTGCGACTTTGCTTAAAAAAAACGTCCTCCGAAATAATCAAACTTATGACTAAGTGCCACTTTCGTAAATATAAAAATCTCGTCTACCTTACGATTCTGTAACTCACTTTTCGAACTCTCACAGCGGTTTAAAACAATAAACTACAAGCTCCCTCCTTATCAGAATGCCAAAGCGTAAAATGACTGCTTTACGACTGATTTGAGCGCAACTGCCGCTGTGAAAACCGCTGTGTGAGTTCGAAAAGAGAGTTACAGAATCGCAAGGCTAAACTTACACGCGACACTTACATAAACTTGGTTTAAAAGTAGCAAAATTAGGTTTAGGAAATTCTGTTAAGTCCCGAGAAAATCTTACCACTAGGTAGTTGTATTATAATGGTAGCTGCAGCTCCACTTGTGTGTTCTCTCTCAGCTCGAACTATTAGGTATATTTGTTGTTCTCGTAAAATTTCAGTAGGTATTTCTGTTTTCACCCTGAACGTAATTCTATTATCATTTGGAGTCATTTCGAAGTATTCTGAGTGCTCTGTAAAGGGGAAATCATTTGTATATAGGGAAAGCCATATGATAATAATAATAATTCCTTTTTGAAAAATAATTAAGATTTGTTTACCAGTTAATAAATAATTAAGAATTCTTTTCGCATGAATAAACAATTAAGAATGGGCTCGGCTCATGGCGTGTTAATTAATGCATGTAGTAAAATAACATTTACTTCTAGTATAATACATTAAATAGGAATCCAATTTACCCGATCAATACGCGTGTAACTATTCCAGACAATCAACTCATGACTCTTTAAGTTGTATCAGAATAAATATTCATTTTTATTCCAAGACACTTTAGTCCCATCCAAGTATTTATTTTTTAGTATTAACATACAAAATAAAATAAAAACTTACCTCCATCGAAGCTAAATTTTACTTGATTATCGTAACCTCGAGTCAAGAATATATATTCATCAGTTACCAAGTTTTCCTTAGTGTAATTCAATAAATAGAATATATTCGAAAATTCCAATTCCTCTGGCAATTGAAATTGTGTATCTGATATTATCCGAACAGTGCCTTCCGTTGTTAGTGGCGGATCGTTGGTTTCATCCATATCCTGGAATTAATTATCAGATTTTGAGTAGTTATAGAAGGTCCCTGTAATTCCTTTTAAGCGCTATATCTCAAGAGGTTCGCGTGGCCTTTTTAGTGAAAATGAAAGACTAATTATGCAAATCTTTTGCGTAACTAAGATTGGTCATCTCGCATCTCTTGTTTAAAATCTAAATATCGTCTATGCATATGGGTAGCACAACGTATACTTATGAAAGTCGATTAAAAAAATGCCTCTAAATTTACATTTACTGCCAGTTCTCAATTCAAAGGCGTTGAATGGACGAGAAGAACTGGCAATAAACTCTCCGCTATTCTTTTAAAAAAATCTGAAAATGTTTGTATGCGGCTGCATCCATTACATTATACTTCTCATCAGCGTATCATCTTAAATTAATTCTAATAATGAAATCTGTTGCTGATAGGGATTAGCAATAGGCAGGGTAAAAGACATGACATGATATAATCGGACTTTCTGTTTAGCCAATCACAATCCAACGAAATATGCCATGGCTTCTTGCGATTTACATTCTTGGTTTCGTAAATTAATATAAAAAAATACTTTCTTCGTTTCTTCATAATTTTTTTTTATAAAAAACGCATTGCTTAGCGCCTTTCTGGTACATTATCCATATTGTTAAGTAAAAAATTGCTAGTATTGGTAAAAACTAAATTTGGTAAAGTATTGAAAGTGGTAAAATATTTTTATTTTTTTTATTTATATAAATTTATGTTCACCGTAACTGTCATGTATTTTAGAATAGATAGATTAAAACTTATACTATAGAAAATGCATTATGTATTATGTGGTGTTAAATAAATAAATTAAATAATGAACCAGTGTAGGTATGCAAGTGGAAATCGCCGATGACTAGACTTGCAATATATGATCTAATAATAGGATAGCATTAAAAATGTTTTTTTGGAATAGGTGTAGTTTTTATTTATATTAATTTTTTAAATTATCTTACATACTTTTTTAATGCGTAAAAGAGATGAAATCTCACAAGACAAAGGTAAAACTCTACTTACTGTTGCCATTATTTTTAAACTAAGATCGTCTGGTATTGATCTTATAAACATCTTGGCTCGCAACGTTGCTGAAAATTCCTTTGTCGCGGGAGACGAATCGTAAAAAATTTCGAAATAATCATTTTCTTCTATGGTGAAATCGACTCTTTGGGTTGTCAAGTCGATATCTCTGGCTATGATTTGCTTGTCACAACCTGTCACTAAGAATCCCGGAGGTAGAGGGGGAATCACAGTGAATTCATAATTGTCTGACGGAAGAAATCGGGGGGCGTTTTGGTTCGTATCTATAATATCTATTTGAATAACCTGAAACATAAAATATCATATTGTAATGAAAATATTTATTTGTTTGTAGATTTAATGTGAGTGATATGCAGTGGCGTAGCTACATAGGGGCTAGGCGGGGCAGTGCCCCGGGGCCCTGAAGCTCAGGGGGCCCTCGAATCCTTACGAGAAATCTCGATCGTTCTGAGCTTTTGGAAATTTCTCCCATTTTCAAAATAAATATGATAGGTTGCAACCCCACTTTAATCAATACATTAATTTGAGAGAAATTCAAAAGTTATGCCTAGGGAATTCTCCTAAATTCTTTCTGTAGTTTGGCAGTGTTGTCAATTTGACGGGCAGTGATATGTGCATTTTATTAATCATCGATGTGCGTTTTATTGTGAATTCGAGTTAAGATTTTTTTTGAGAACTGTTAAAAATGCTGTATCAGAAGGAAGTAAGCTAATGTCAATAAACTTTTTTGTACTGGTCAATATAGTGGTTCTATTTTATTCTATTTTACCACTCATATTGATGTCCGTTAAAGTCAATAAATCGTATCAAATCTAAACATTTCGGCTACAGCTCATTGTATAACGCGAATTATATTGTTGTATATTGTTATTTGATGATTTGCTGTTTTAAAAGAGTACCGAGAGTTTTTTACGCCGGCTTTTTCTCTCGGCCTACCCCCTCTGTCTTCTATGCCGATGAGTAGCGATGCCTTCAAATTTAATGACGTGGAATAAGTGATACATGTATCTTATGTTCCATAATAAACATATATTTTTTTTTAATTAGATAGAAATTGAATACAAAACTGCATCAAGACTGGACTGGATGAAACGAAGTCATTTATACTTTTGCGAAAACTAGAGCTAGGATTTTTTTTAAATACAATAATTGTTATTTAGTCAATTGGTAGGCCCGACCTTTATATAATAAACCCTTGAATCTTCTCTATTTCATTTTATTCGCCAAACCGTATTAATTGTAATTTCTGTAGTTACTGTTTAATATTTTTATTACCTGCCCTGCACAAAAAAGGGCTTAAGTAGCATTTTTTAAGTATATTTCATATTTTTATTTGTTAAAACCTAATCAGTTTACATGGCAGTGGGGCCCCATTTTTTAATTTGCCCCAGGGCCCTTGGTCACCTAGCTACGCCACTGGTGATATGAGGGCTTTCAAATATTGTTTCATAATTTAAGGTTGATACGTTTATGAATAAGAGACGAAGCAGAAGTAACAGTCAGTTAATAGTAGAAAAATGTATAATAATATTTTTTCTTACAACGAGTTACTGCTATTACCTATAATTAATAATTATATGTCACGTATAAGCTATATTAAACATAAATATTTAGTTTAATTACCAATTAGTGTAGCAGAGATTTTATTAAATTAAATGGAGTATTTAAAAGGTTTATTCTACTCTTAGCAATGATTTAAAATGCACAATGGCTTGCAATTGTAGAAACAAAAAAAGATAATATCATTTATTCATGTACGAGTGGTTAACTTAATGTACCTACCCATATGAACGTCATTAAAATAAATTGATGCTTCTAAATTTACACTTACTGCCAGTTCTCAATTCAAATGCGTAGATTGGATGAGAACTGGCAAAAATCTATACGTTACTCTTTTAAATTACCTACCAATGTTTTTAAACAAAATGATTGTTGTAAGCATTAGATATGATTGTATGAGGATTTAATGTTTTTATCACTCAACGTTACGTAAATCGATGATTCGTATTATATGTCCGTCCGTAAGTAACTTATTAACAAACTTCAGTAATAACTAACAAACGTAAGTTAACACAGACACAGATTGTTGAACAAAAATAGACATACCTACAGCAAAATTATCAGTAGGTTTATTTTCCGCAAATAGAGAATTCTCATTCTAAACTGTGCAATCAATTTTGATAAAAGGCTTTATATTCAATCCTATTACTACATAAATTGTAAGGTAAAAGCTTATTAAAAGTTTGATTTCCAGTTAGGCCGTGGTATAACAATAGGGTGGCAGGGCTGGCAAAATGCCACAGGCCCCCGACCCAAGATGGCCCCTGCCCAAGAGATATTATGTTCTATGGATGAATGTGAAGTCTCCAATACGCATTGGGCTAGCGTGGGGACTACAGACCATTCCCTATCACCTAAGAGAGGAGGCCTATGGCCATTAGTGGGACATATACAACGTGTAATTGAGCACGCTGAAAATCTCGTAGTCTTAAAATTAAACTGAGTAGGGACGATTTTTACTGATAGGGCCCCATCAAAAGAATTGCCACGGGCCCCAGATGGTAAGGTTACGCCACTGCAGTTAGGTAAAGCATTAATAATATAAGTTTCATAAAAGCTTACTAGCGGAGGTTGATTGGTTGATCCTTGCGCGCAGTTGAACGAAACTGTTACTCTCATAGTTTTAGATGTTTCATGCTCCTCATATTCAGCGAAGTTGGCTCTAGTTGCCACGGTAAATCGCGAATTTTCATACTTCACATCAATATATGGACCACGATTTAATCCTTCGCTGTGAACTATGGAGTTAATACCTGAAATAATAGGTATACATAATCTAAAGGCTCGTTCGTATCAAGTATAAAATCAATGACCGTTTTAGGTCTGGGCCTCAGACTTCTGTATCTGTTTCAAGATCATTTGGCAAATAGATGATCAGCCTTCTGTGCCTGACGCACGCCAACGACTTTTTGGGTCTAAGGCAAGCCGGTTTCCTCACGATGTTTTCCTTCACCGTTCGAGTGAATGTTAAATGCGCACATAGAAAGAAAGTCCATTGGTGCACAGCGGGGGATCGAACCTACGGCCTCAGAGGTGAGAGTCGTATGCTGAAGCCACTAGGCCAACACTGCTCATATCAAGTATAGTACGTTTTTTAAATATTTTGAAGTAAGTAGGTACTTGATTATTTATGTAACAGAAATTATGTTTCAAATCGTAGGTAATAAGAAATAAATCAATAAATAAATAAACCCGAATTAGTCGTTAGTTATTATATTATTTAGATTAGTTAGACCAAACGTGGCCTAGAGAATATCGCTAAAAACGATTCGACTATTCGAGGTTCGATTCACAGCAAACGATATTTTTTAAGTTGGCGAGGTAAAACGTTTTATATTCTTTAAAAAATGATTGAATCATTATTATATTAATTGATTGAAGTATTATGGGTCAGGGTTACAAATAATAATAAAAAAATAGGGAAAATAGCAAAAACATTTTTTTTACTAACTTATAATATCAGATGTATTCCGATCCAACACAACTCCATTGTGTGTGTCAAATATGCTCTCTTCTACTCGGAGACGCCAGTTTGCAACTCCTTCCATTTGACATGCTGAAATGTATTCAGAAATATTTATTATGAAAGTTGACAAATTCCCATACCAACCTACCACTAAAAATTACTTTGAGAATAAAAGAAGATTTAATTCCATTATTTTACGAACTAGTTGGTCTCGTACAGAAAACTGTAAACCTATTTATTAATTGACAAAAATAAACATCTTTATAGGAGACCCTAAATCAAAATCTATTCTAATTACGAATAAAACAAATAACAGAATCATCAATAAACAAACGAAACATTAAGTAATAATAACAACAAAATCTAAAAATATTCAGGAAAAATACTTTTAGATTTTGTTGTTATTCCCATTCTATAAAAAAGAAGCGTGTACTTATGCACGCGCGTAAGAAGTTAGGTATACTTCTTTAGCATTATTAAAAGTAGTTTTTGGTTGCATGCAAATAATTAATTACAATTAAATAATCAAAGACTGGAAAAGGAGTCATTATAGTCAATAAATTTCAGTTTACATTTGAAAAATTAAGTAAATAAATATTTATTATTATTTTCTTACATTAAGTGTAACATAAATTCTATTATTATTCGAATGTTGTTTTTAAATTATGTCCAATGCCGTAGCATCTTCCGTGGGCAACTTCATTCTGTTAATTTAGTGTCACGGTGCGCGCGCATCCTAAAATTTCACTCTCATCAATTTTTCATAACGCGCCTAAAGAAGTATAACTTCAAAAAATCTCGTAACGCTGGTTGACATCTACGATTTGTGAAACCCTGAATCATATACCATCCTATGCGTCATACCCTAATTCTGAAGCCTATATACGATATCTCATCTTAGTAACTGGCGCCGGCTTATCAGTGATTGGACTACTCGAAGATCCATCCTTTACGTCGGAGGAAACGTACAACATCCTTTCTCCAAAGTCCGTTATATATAAAGATTATATACTATCATGATGCCTACAATGAAAGCTTAAGTCCAACTAGTTAAAAGCCCTTAGGATAACGGTAATAACTAAGTTGTTAGCATGTACGGAGGTTAAGATGCACATGGCATATTACCAGAGGTTCTGGGTTGTTTCTCAGAAGGTTAAAAATTGTGGGTGTGTGATAATAATTGTATCCAATGGAGAACTAGATTTAATTTTTTATATGCAAGTAGAAAACCTATTGTGACTAACCAAACACAGGTTGTTTTTGTTTAAATAATCTATTATTAAATAAATAATGTTATTGGTTTTGTCAGAAATCGAAGTACGAGGAGTGTTCAATAAATAGTGATAATGCAATCCCTTGGAAAGAGAAAAAATAATACTGACAGTCAAAGACATTAGATATAATAATGAAAATCCAATCAATTCTCTTTTGTTTTATAAATCCTTTGTTTGCGTCGTATTGGAACGTGTAAATATGGGTAAAATGCAGTTTGCGCGGTAATATAACTTCTCCGCTTGCAAAATTTTACTATGGAGTTGGTATATCAAGACTTTAAAACAACATTTGGGGTTCAAGCTCCTCTATATATTGTACGTCAGAGTGCTGAGTTAATGCGAGGAAGAACTTCAATTAATGACAACCCGAGCACGAGACGGCATCGGTAATAACTAAACAAATGATAGTTAAAAACATTTCCTTGGGAGATCGTCGTGTTACTGTTAGTTTCATAGCTATTTGGGTTCGAAAAGTGTCAGCGAATTTTGGCTCGACTCATGGACGAAACATCTTTCTACGTAAACGTCTTTACCATTATGACCCGATAACGAAAAACCTGTCCTTGCAAGAGACAGTTATCTCCAACTCCGAAGAAATATAAGAATTTCCATCCGCCTGTAAGATGGGGTGTTTTTTTTGAGACAGCCAAGGGGTGATATTGATCGAATACCTTAATCGTGGAGCCACTATTATAGGAACTTTGTATGCAAGACAAATAACAAAGTTACGTGACGCAAGCAACGGCGTGGCAAACTCGCAAAAGTTTTGTTTCACTAAGATAACGCCCGCGTGCATAAATCCAGACGTGCCTGGCTGCCATTCAGGAAACTGGCTTCGAATTGATAGAACATTCTCTATATTCACCGGCCCTAGCCTAGTGATTTCTCTAGTGATCTATTTCCAAGGTTATAGGAACATCTCAGGGTTCATACATTGAAGCTGATGATGTCGTCACCGCGATAGTCATTTTTTGAGAGGATCAGGACGTAGATTTTTTAATTTTAGCTTTGGAAAAAAATGTGTATACCAGAAAGATAACGATCTTTCTGGTATACACATTTTTTGTGGAACAATAATAGGCTTTTAATAAAAGATAATTGCGTTATACGCATTATCACTTTTAAATATACCCCTATTAATATTAACTGAAACACTAATTTGCTAAACACTGAGCCTCTTGCCGACCGTCTTGGAAGTCATAAACATAGATAAGATAAAAACACAATAGAAAAGACTCACAGTAACACAAGTGCATCAGTTGTATAAACAATATACAGTCTAACCACAATCGTCGCTCCATTTTCGGCATTTTCACATAAAAATATGTAACATCACTTCACCGTCACTTTAATAATGTCACTATCGACCACTTAAAACAACAATACCTGTACTGACTTGAATTATGACTGCTTTATCATTGATACGCGGTGGTCATTACCTGCCAATCATTTGATTCATATCGAAGATAATTTCAAAAGATATCAAAAACGTTAAAATATAATTGAAGTTTATCAACTGATTGTTCGAATACCAACATAAGACGTGCAAAATGTAAAATGTATTGTTCTAGTTAATCAAATCAAAAAAACATTTAATTAACATAATAATAATAATAATTTATTTATTTAAGCAGATAATCATAAGTCCATAAGGTTATTCTGTGTTATACAATATTGTCCTAAACATTATATAAGCAGGTTAGCTTTAAAGAAAAACATAATAATAAAATAATTATTAAAAGGAGTCCCTTGAGGCAAGGTTCCGAAGATACTGGCAGCGTTCACCCTTTGAATGGCTAGACTAATTCTTTGTCCGAGGTAGCTGCCAGATCTTCGGTCTCCTGTGATGTCGACTAACCTTTTCGATATTTCTTTAAAAAGCCTTAAAGCGCTAGGACCCCACGGACCAAGGGTCTCGACACCGAATGGGACAAAATCATATTCGGAGCCTAGTATTGCATGCTTCAGTTTTTTCAGCCGCTTCACAAGCCGCACCAGCTCTGTAGATGGGAAGGGGCCAGCGTGTCTGAACAGGTTGCATCCCATACCAGTACCCGGCCCATCTTCGATGGAGATGGAGCTTTAAAGTAAATGCAATCATTAAATAAAAAAGGGCACATGCAATCATGCAGCCTTTCCGCTTTTCACCAGCATGCTGTTAGGGCTCTCTTGCCCTACCAAAGATACAGCTCGATTGCGCAATGTGGCGTCAAAACAATCCATACCTGCACAACCAATGATTGTAGTGTGATATATTTTAATGAACGTCACTAAAAATGATTCCAAGATTACATGCGTGCTCCGAAAATCTAGAACCAGTAATCCAAGAATAAAACTAGCAAGAAACTCTTCGGCACTTAAACCAGTATGGTGATTTGCCATACGCCTAGTGATTAGCAAGATCAATTACAGATCACCATGTCTTGTTTCAAAAGTCCAGATTAGTCTTAAATAAAACCGCCAAAGAGAATTCTCTAAGCAATATTTTGATGGTAGCTCTTAGGAAGTTGATGAGCTCTCAGATCTCTTACTTTTGTTTCTCCATAATTTTTTTAATACCCATGGATAATCACAATGCCAGAAGATATGCCGCATTTGCCATGGAGAGTGTTCAGAGGTGTTGTTCGGATTAATACCTGCAGCTGACTTTCATCATCGGCAGAATACGAAATTCCACCTGTGATCCACCGACGTCCGTCGTTCCACAACTGAGCGGTTTTTGAGGCAGTTTTTGCTGCGCACTACCACTATGTGGAACCAGCTGCCCACTGAAGTATTTTCGAACCAATTCGACTTAAGGTCCTTCAAGAAAAGAGCGTACCAATCCTTAAAAAGGCTGGCACTGCACTCACTCTGGCATTGAGAGTGTTCGTGGGCGACGGATCACTTAACAGTAGAAGAACCTCTTGCCCGTGTGCCCCCTGTTTTATAAAAAAAAAAGTTTGGTCTTAGTAAGTAAAGGCCTTAGTAATGCCAGGTTTTCTGAAAAAATACATGATATTTCTTCTCGCTCTAGACCCAATATCGCAATATGGCATATAGCTGCCACGATTAAACAATAGTAGCATCCAAGAATAAATTGTTTCTTCCTAATGGTTTTCTCTATTTATCAATTTTATATATTATTACTATATAGATTAAGAATATTGTAAATACTGTATATTTGTGTGTTGAAAATATATATAAATTAATTTTAATTACATTTTTAAACTTTAAATATGTCAAGTATACATTTCAAAATGATAATAAAGTATTTAATAGGTCGTTAATCATGCAGATTGTTATCTTATCATTTAATCATTAATTGCAACTTCACAAATACCGACATGGGATTCCAAAAAGCTATTTCCGTTATTTTAATGTGAAGGTCAAATTGTCTCTAAAATTGTCTAATCCTAGGTTAATAGGGAAATTGTTGGCGATTTTCGCGCATGACTTGTCTTGAGCCTTTCATTTCGGAAATATATTTTATTTTTAAATCGTATTGCGACGTATCTGTTTTCATAGGAAATTCGGGAAATTTGTATTATTAATTTTTTGTTACAAATGTATGTATATCTGATTGTATAATTGAAAATCAAAAGGTCCTTGTTTTCAAAAGTATTAATAATAATAATTTATTTATTGCAAGAATATGGTACAAAAATGTGTAAGGTGGTACAATCGTAAGTTCGCATATTCTGCCACACAATGGCGAGCAAATTTGTCTTAAGGAATTTTACATTATTAGTCAAAGTCGATTCTTATATTATTTGTGTCGTACATATCATATCATACTTTATTAAATTCAAAATCAACTACAGTGTCTCACGCAAATAATCATTTATTGAATATTACATTTTTCCAAAAGTAATACACCAAGTCGCTTTTAAAGACTCTAGTCGGAAGATCTTTTAATTCTTTTAGTAATTTATTGTAAACCTTAATTGCCATACAAAAGGTGTTTTTCCTAAACAGTTCCAGATTGATTTTTGGCACAGCCAATTTCTCCCCATTTCTCTTACTTCGACTTCTACATTCGACTTAAAAATATGTATGCTAGCAAAATGTTTTTGCAGTACCTTTGCTAATAGTGTAAAGTAGGATACATATTTTAAGCGTACTAACTAATATTATAAAGCAAAAGTATGCTTCCTAGATGACAATGCCAACTTTAAAAAATCAATCCGTTCCACCTTGACGTCTGGCGTTCCACGACAGAGGAAGATCCAGCTATTCCACGACTTAGGAGCCTTCAAGAGAAGAGCGTACCTACTAAAGGGCGCAAACTCACTTGCAAGGTTCCTGGTGTGGCAGGTGGCATTGCATAGGAGGCATTCAAGTTACCTGCCTCCTCTCCGATGAAAAAAAAGATATTTTTTGTAAACTTTTTTAATATATTTGCCTAATATTCTCTTAAAAACATTTGCGACCACCTCTTTGCAGCAGACGTCTTGATTTAGAAGTAAATACAAAAAGTTTCTTGTATTTATTGCTTTGATTAGTGAATATAGTGATTTTCATGTAAAACCTTAATTTTTTTCTTTTGAAAATATCATATACTCACCAAAAGTTAATCCCTAGTTTCTTATGTTTATAAACGCCACATTTGGATGTTGATTACATGAACAACCTGTAAAAAATATCATTAAGGGGATATGGAGGTTATAAGTATATATACAAGGCTATCGTAGTTTTATAAGCGTGGCGATTACCCAAATCGTCGGAGTTACGCCCCGAGAGTATAGCCAGACGCAGGCACTCTCCTCTACATTTAATTAATATTTCATTACACAGCATTCATTTAGCAATAAATCGTGTATTATTTTTAACATTTAAAACCCACTGACCCAGGTGCAAAATATTTGACATATATTTGTAAACATCCAGCCACGACACTAGCCTTTGTTTTCACATTCTGTTCATACATAAGTAAAACTTAACTCGCAGCTTCCCCGCGTGGGTTTTGTGTATTAAAAAAAAAATATCGAGCTATCCGTCATATTTCTGTCAATTTAAAACCTTAATTCTACACATAAACATTCATCATTAGAATACCTATTAGTGTATATCACATAAATCCTTTCGGTAGTTTTTGATTTTGCCGCATTATTACCGTAAGACCGGCCTGGATTAGTATAGTTATGTAAATAATATAATAAAACAAATTACCTTAATATATAATATAAATTCGGGGTACCTTCGTTAACTTAATTTGTCTTATATATTAAGATTATTATTAGATTTATTTTAATTATGTATAATAATTTAAATGGAACTTAAAACATCACAGGCACTAAGAAAATTAGTACGACAAATAATTCATTACAAATTCGTTTACGTCTTTTGAAGACCCTCAAACCGTGAGAATTCTAACTGATAATCTTTCAGGCAGTAAATTAGATCTTGAATTATTTTGATATTTAACATCCATTATTGGAATTCGAAATGGGCATTATTTATGTCTATGGGAGCGTTCAAGTATTACGTAACGCATTTTTTGGAGATTATTGACCCCCCCCATGTAACTCGCCGTAACGTTTTTCAGTAGGTACCCTAGTACAGTACTGTACTCAAGAATAGTAAAACGTTTCGCGACAACCTAGTGTATTTTTAGTTACTATTATGTGGTGTAAGAAAATAATATTTACAATAACGCGTAATTCAATCCCCGCCCCGCATCGTAACGTTTTACAAAAGGAAAACCCCCCCCCCCCAAAACTCGTTACGTAATACTTGAACGTATTCAGAAGTTTTGTTTAAACATAAAATATTATGTTAATCTGTTTTAAAACTAATTATTTACAATGTCCGACAAGGTTTGTAAACTAACATGCAACCTCAAATAGCTATGAAATATTTTGTCCTTTATTTCTCTAGTGTTAATAAAAATCAGTGGCACTACCAACTTTTTAGGTTTAGGCCTCAGATTTTCAGATGGATTATTTTGATATTTAACATCCATTATTGGAATTCGAAATGGCTATTATTTATGTCAACTTACAAGGTTTGTTAAAGTGTAAAAAATTATGTAAATATGTTTTAAAACTAATTATTTACAATGTCCGACAAGGTTTGTAAACTAACATGCAACCTCAAATAGCTATGAAATATTTTGTCCTTTATTTCTCTAGTGTTAATAAAAATCAGTGGCACTACCAACTTTTTAGGTTTTGGCCTCAGATTTTCAGATGGATTATTTTGATATTTAACATCCATTATTGGAATTCGAAATGGCTATTATTTATGTCAACTTACAAGGTTTGTTAAAGTGTAAAAAATTATGTAAATATGTTTTAAAACTAATTATTTACAATGTCCGACAAGGTTTGTAAACTAACATGCAACCTCAAATAGCTATGAAATATTTTGTCCTTTATTTCTCTAGTGTTAATAAAAATCAGTGGCACTACCAACTTTTTAGGTTTAGGCCTCAGATTTTCAGATGGATTATTTTGATATTTAACATCCATTATTGGAATTCGAAATGGCTATTATTTATGTCAACTTACAAGGTTTGTTAAAGTGTAAAAAATTATGTAAATATGTTTTAAAACTAATTATTTACAATGTCCGACAAGGTTTGTAAACTAACATGCAACCTCAAATAGCTATGAAATATTTTGTCCTTTATTTCTCTAGTGTTAATAAAAATCAGTGGCACTACCAACTTTTTAGGTTTAGGCCTCAGATTTTCAGATGGATTATTTTGATATTTAACATCCATTATTGGAATTCGAAATGGCTATTATTTATGTCAACTTACAAGGTTTGTTAAAGTGTAAAAAATTATGTAAATATGTTTTAAAACTAATTATTTACAATGTTCTACAAGCTTTGTAAACGAACATACAATAAAACTCAAATATTTTTGAAATGTTTTGTCCATTTTTATTTAGTGTTAATAAAAATAAAAATCAGTAGTACTACAAACTTCTTAGGTCTGGACCTCAGATTTTTGTATCTGTTGCATAATCATTTGTCAATCTAATAGGCAAGTAAGTCAGCCTCCTGTGCCTGGCATACGCCATCGACTTTTTGAGTCTAAGGCAAACCGGTTTCCTTACGATGTTTTCTTTCACCGTTCGAGCGAATGTTAAGTGCACAGCCAGGGATCGAACCTACGACCTCAGGGATGAGAGTCGCACGCTAAAACAACTAGGCCAACACTTCTCTATTTATATTTCCTAGTAATACAATTGCTATACATAAATAATATTTCTTATGATAAATTGTATTCCTTAGAAATAATAACTATCTAGTATTGCAACAACCCAATATATGTCAGTCTCTCTTTTAAACTTTAAAGGCAAGTAGGTGATACTCTGTATACGCCTGACACATTTTCGATGTTTGGGTGAGACCTGTTGGGTTCTTAAAGATGTTTCTAATAGATATATTAAGAATTCACGACCCAGGCGAAGACTAAAGCTAAACACGTTATGAAATTTTAATGGTTGTAATGATTTTTGTCTTATTTATGTTGTTTTAGAACCCTTTAACAGATTAGAATAAATGAAAATTTGAAAAATATGAGGTACGCCTGGTGTTAATTGAAAAGCAAACTAGACGGAAGTAATAATTGCAAGCCAAGAGTACAATTAGGTTAATTTAATGTTAATATTTTCGCGTGGACAAATCTCCAATAAAATACAGCAACCAACTAGCCACTATTAGAGTTAATAATTTTTTGACTTATTTACTTTTAAAGTCTACGCGAGATAATATTATCTACATATATACATAATAAAAACCTATTACATACACTAGAATTGTCTATGAAAATAACGTTTTAAATTAACGTTTATACGTACCCACGGCTCGCTTATCTGCTGCTTTTAATGTTCTAGTGAATAGGCTTTCTCGCTCTTACAACTTGATTACTAACTTTGTTGAAAATCCTACTATAATATTATAAACGCGAAAGTTTGTATTTATGGATGGATGTTACTCTTTCACGAAAAATACTGAATGGATTTTAATGAAACTGTACAATAATATAGCTTATACATCAGAATAACTCATAGGCTATAATTTTTAAAGATATTGTGTGACTTATCCAAAATATAAATTAAGTAGGAAAAAATCTACCATCTGCGACCTATTCTGGCGTGCACTGCATAAACCGACAGAGTTACACATATGTAATGTTTGATGGAAATGTTTATCTTAAATAGTCCTACAAAAAAGCTCGCCACAGTATATATCTATGTAAGCCATTATAACCAGGCTAGTAAACCATAACTACAATAAAAATTGATAATTTATTTCAAATGCACATTTGGTAGTAATAAATTGATTCCTAAATGAAAATAGATACTTTTTTTTATGGCTCTGGCACGATTTGTGCATTAGCCAGCGTCAAGTATAGGATTTTTTATAATTCGTGCTTGTCTTTAGAAATTCGACCGTGTCCTCCATGTACGGCTTAAGCACTCGTCCGGTACCGCACAACCCTCCCAAAGGCCGAGAACAAATTTAAATTAAATTAAAACTTGCCCTCGAACCGAGAATCGAACCCGGTACCTCTCATCTAGCTGCCACTTAATAAGACCGCTAGTCTATGAGGCCCCCAATAGATTCTTTATACGTTTCTGGTATTTAAAGTAGATAAAATATGTCTTTCCTTTTACCCAGAACACGAAGAACCTATCCCACCTGTTTTAGAAAGGGAAGTCGAATATGCAATCCTGACACAGAAAAATGAAAAATCCCCTGGCCCCGACAACATAACAAATGAGACAATCAAAATTGCACTTCCGGACACACTAACAACATTAACAAATCTATTCAATGAAATATTGGATACTGAATACATACCTACACAATGGACACAAAGCACAATAATCCTAATCCACAAGAAAGGAGACAAAGAAGACCTTAGCAACTATCGTCCTATCAGTCTTATGTCCAACGTGTATAAAGTCTTTGCAAAAATCATTCTCAACCGCATCACCAAACAACTTGACGAACAACAACCTATCGAGCAAGCCGGATTTCGGTCTGGATTCTCCACAATAGACCACATGCACACCTTGAAGCAAATTGTCGAAAAGTGCCAGGAATATGGATATCCTCTGTATCTGGCTTTTGTCGACTACAGCAAAGCTTTCGACTCTTTGGAGCACCCATGCATTTGGAGAGCGCTAAAAAACCAAGGCATTGAAGGGAAATACATTAGACTCATCGGAAATGTCTACAGCCAGTGCTCGGCCAGGGTGAAGCTGGAGATGCTGGGAGAATCATTCCCACTCAAAAAAGGAGTCAGACAGGGAGACCCTCTTTCGCCTAAGCTCTTTACTAGTGTGTTGGAAGAAGTCTTTAGAAACCTACACTGGGAAGATTGCGGTATAAACATAGATGGAGAAAGGATCAACCATTTGAGATTTGCAGATGACATTGTGCTCATAACTGACAACCCGGGAACACTACAAACTATGATCGAAGAACTGGCAACCAAAAGCAAAGAAGTGGGTTTAACAATGAACAAATCAAAAACAAAAGCCATGACAAACAGAACACCAGATACTATTATCCTAGAGAACGAAAACCTAGAATATGTGACAACCTATATATACTTGGGACAACTCATCTCCATGACAGAACAAGCCCATCAGGAAATAGAGAGAAGAACCTCAAATGCCTGGAAAAGATTCTGGTCATTAAAACACATCCTAAAGAATAAAGAGTACCCACTTAGGATCAAAAGGAGCATCTTCAACACCTGTATCTTACCTATCCTAACGTATGGCTGCGAAACTTGGACCACTAAGCAAGTCACAAGTCAAAAGCTTGTGACTTGCCAGAGAAGTATGGAAAGGAGCATACTAGGTTACACACGGAACGATAGGAAAAGAGCTGTAGATCTCCGAAGGATCACCAACTGGGAAGATGCAATGACCAGAGCCAAAAGGCTTAAATGGAGATGGACAGGACACCTGCTCAGAGGCCAGAGAGCAAAATGGTCGAAAAAAGTCACCCAATGGACACCTCGCTACAACACCAAGCGAAAGAGAGGAAGACCATGTGCCCGGTGGGCTGACGACTTTAAAAAAGCCACTGGTCCTCTGTGGCAAAGACTTGCCAGGGATAGGAAGGAATGGAAACAGTTGGAGGAGGCCTTTGTGCCACAAAGGCAAGCTATACAAGAGGACAGCTGTGCTTGTTAAACTTTTTTCTTTTTTTATATACATTTATATTTTGTTCTCTTGTATTAGTTAAAAATAAAGGCTTTGAATCTTGAATCTTGAAAATATGTCTTTCACACTTCACCATTTGGACACCACACACAGTCTTCCAACTTACCGTAACTTTGTTTATCATGCTCTTAATGACGTTTAAGTTTCCATTTAGTTTTAGTTATTATTGTTTTTATTTTTATTTTTATTTTATGGTTGCTTGTTTAATAAGTTCTAAAATAATTGATGTATGTGTGTAAAATTTGTGATGTCATATTTTCTTGTATCATGCATACACGTTGTTTTGGAACTTATAAATAAATTTGATAATTGTATGTTCAAACAAAACAATTTGTTACTTTTTATTGCTATACAAAATTACGGTTGCTATATTGAAGAGTAAGAAAATACTGAATTATTCGATCAACAAGGGTCGTGTTTATGAGGGTTAGTCCGTTGAAACAATGTCGAAGTTTGATTGCGCCAGTCTCGCGTGTTATTTGTTTCTATATTTAAACAAGAACTATTTCACAGACCCAACATTTAAATTTACCAAGTGCAAAAGTATTTATACCTACATACTTTAGTATGTATGTTTAAAGTATTAAAGCATTCTCAAATATTTTATTTCCATATTTATTTTCTTACTAGGCAAGTGTACGTGAAACATACATGAGGCAGAATACGAAATTACACCCGTATCACCTCGACGTCCGCCGTTCCACAACTGCCCTTCTATTCTGTAACTCACTTTTCGAACTCACACAGTGGTTTTCGCATCGGCGGTCGCTCTGATATCAGTCGTGAAGCAGTCATTTTATGATTTGGCATTATAATAAACAATAAACTACAAGCTCCCACCTTTTCAGACTGCACTTTGTGGAACCAGCTGCCCACTGAAGCACTGAATTTCCGAACCAATTCGACTTACCCTAAGTCAAGAAAAGAGCGTACTAATTCTTAAAAGGCCGGCAACTCACTCGCGAGCCCTCTGGCATTGAGAGTGTCCATGGGCGGCATCACTTACCATCAGGTGAGCCTCGAGCTCGTTTGCCCCCTGTTCTATAAAAAAAAACATATACGCCTGAGACACGCGTGGAAACGGGCGAACGCAATACAGTTTTCGTACGATAAGTTTCTCCTTTATACGTGGCTTGCATCCTGTGAAGAGGGTTAATTGAGCACATAGAAACTTCGGGTCCTTCAAGAAAAGAACGTACAAATTCTTAATTGCACTGGAATACCAGTTTACTTCCTAGTTTTACAGTAATAAACTGTTCTAATCCGTGCGTTGTGTTGTGTGGTAAGTCTATATGCGCCAGTAAATATACAAGATAATCTCCTGCATTAACGTTCTATTATAATGACCTATTTATATATTACGAAATTTTATGCTCATCAAATTAATTATTTTTTAATGAATCATTATCATCAATGGCTTTACAGCCCCTTGCGCGCCTAAGCCTTCGCAACTACTTTTTTTATAGAATAGGGCAAACGGCAAACGAATAGGCAAACGGGCCGGAGGCTTACCTGCTATTTTAATACCTATTTCATACGCCCTTATCGCCATCGCAATCTATTGGTTTTTGCGTCCAACTTCGAGCACTTAGGTACTAATTATCTTACGAAGATCTGTGGTAAAGATGATAGCATCTCATATACCAGGTAAAGTCATAAATATATTTAAGTATTGGTATGGAAAACAAAAAAATTAAATTGAACCATCGGTGACCTAAGGATTGCGCACAAAATATGTAGCAAGAAAGGCAAAGGTCACACTGATTATAAAAATACTTTAGTTTGTAGTAGAAACCTAAAACTTTTACCAAAACGCACAGTTCACGATACAAAATAACTGTTGAGGACAAATTTGTAATGAACCGAGAAAGTTTCACGTGATTAAAACGTGTTTATCTAACACTAGTTACAAAATGATCGCGACGCTTCGTGTGATTTTGAACCGCCGCCGCCGCAGTGATATTATGAAATTAAAAAAAAAAACGACTTAATTTTAATATATATATATAAAAATGAAACCCGTTTTCCGTTGTCACGACATAACATGAAAACGGCTTGCCCGATTTGTCTGATTCTTTTTATAAAATATTCCTTGAAGTACGAGGATGGTTCTTACGGAGAGAAAAATTAAAAAAAATTGAGTGAAAAAGTCTACAAACAACACTTTTCTATATTCCCATACAAAATATTCGTAATAATATTTAAAGGCAATTTGAACTTTAATACCATATTATAAAGTTCAAGTGTTAGTGGAGGGGTTGCGGGAAGGTAAATTTTTATTTTTTGACATAATGTATTTGTTGTATTATCAACTTTCTTTTTTTTATCTTATTAGCTAGACCGGTGTCCCGAATAGCAGAATAAGTATTAAAAAAAAATAAAGAATCGACTGTTAGGCGGTACGATGTTCGCCAGGCCAGCTAGTATAGTTATAAAAATATAAAATTTCGTATAAATATTTAACATTTTTATGATCCACTAATGTATTTTAATTTGCGATTTATGAAATAGAAATAGTAAATGGAAGCTGATTTGTCCTTTTGATTATCAAATAATTTATTTTTTTCTTAATTCTAAAAAATAAAAGTGAATGCTATCATAGACTTTATTTTAAACTAAAACATGGCAGCTTAGGGGTGACAATTTTAAAGTCAAACATTAAACAATGGAATGATATTGTCTCTAGAAATCCTTTGAAACTCTGCTTCCAATCATTCCTTCTAAAAGTATTACCAATCTTCCATACCCTGTATTTCCTCCATACTTTGCTGTGGCTTCCTATTAACAGTAACATTAAGAGCCAGAAGTTGCTGCATAGGCAATCGCGGAGATAAGTTAACCATGCTTGCCCATTGCCCAGCGCAAAGCTCTGGGAACTTCAATTTCTTCAAGAAATGACCTTCCAAATACCACGGTGAGACGCAAGTCGGTGAATAATCCCAGATTTTCATTTCATTCAATCGGACCCATCTGAAAATAGTTATAATAATGACCATGCTATTTTTTACGTTTTAAAATATATTTTTAAAGTGTAGTTTATTTGAAACATTACAGATTAAACCGCCATAACACTATATTGACTATAGAAGCAATAAAATACCAAATTATAACCGAAAAAATCTAGTTAATTTAACGACACTTGCACAGATAATTGGCACGCAAATCAAAAATATATTTAAATTTACAGTTTAAGCACTTCCATGCTTTGTGTACAAAGAGAACTGTGGCCACTCTAGGGTATTTTGATTAGTTTTAATATATATGATACTAACGAAAAAAAAATATTGGTTGTTTGTAAAGTAGGTTTACGATCGAGATGTTTACGTGATAACGTCTTATTGGTGATATAAGTTTTTGGGAAGTAAGGAATTAATGAAGATAACAATTTTTTCAAATTTTAAATTACATCTATCGTTTTATTCACACTTTTGATGATAAATTTCGGGTGTAAAATGACAAGTTTACTTATTCGACTATGATATACATTTTTCTTCATACATTCACGGAATGACTGGCAGCGCTCGAGATGAGACGGGAGATCGGTCCGTCTCTCTCTCGTTATACCTGCGATCGCGCTCGTGAGGTTTTGGTGTGACACAAGTTTCTGAACATGTCACCCGACTAAAACGATTTTAAAGACGTTATCACGTCAAAAGGTTTTAAATATTGGCACTATATAAAATCCCAAACACGCGAAGAAATTTTCTGAAAAACATACTAGTGATAATAATGAATATTCCGAGAATTACGCGTACTTACGCTGAAATATACAGAGCATGACAGTCGCAGTGCCATGGGTTGTTTGACAATTTAACGTTAGCGAGTTTGGGCATATAGTCAAATGTCCGCGACGGAAGAGAAGGGAGCATGTTACTATCCAAATATCTGAAATTATTTTTAAACATATCAAAGTTATACTTTATAGTTATAGTATAAGATAGGTGGCAAAAGGACTGGAAGATCACCTGGTGTTAAGGGATACTGTCGCCCATGGGCTCAGCCGGTGACAGTACATTGCCGGCCTTTTACAAGATATATCGCACCAATAAAATTACTGTACATTACTTTAGTAAATGCTATTTAAAATCTTAAGTGGGTTTTTATTCAATTAAATATTTATTTGTTCTGAAATGTTTTGTAAATGATAGAACAAAAACATTCAATACCTATAAAGTTAAATGTAACCTTATGAGACCCTAAGAGTGGGACTCAGAAATATTCAGATAAGATTTTACGATAATTTTGCCCTTTAAGGGTAAGATTCCAAGACAGCCCTCAGTGTGACTCCTGTATTACTGTGTTAATCGTTCCCTATAGGGATCTTGTCTAAAAGAGTTCTTTAACAGCCATAATTGGGCCATCAAGATCAAGAATGCTGCTATTATTTAGATTTATTTATCTTTATATATATAATTCTTCTGTGAGTGTGTATGTCACTGAACTTCTCTCAAACGACTGGACCGATTTTGATGAAATTTTTTGAGTGTGTTCAAGGGGATCTGGGAATGGTTTAGATTCACAAATCAGCCCGGCAGGTGGCGCTGCAGTCGGTACTTTCATACTTTATCCTAAAAGCTTGAAATATCATGCAGGACAACGTCTGTGGGGTCCACTAGTAATTTTATAATCTTAAAAAGCTGAAGGTAAATCTTTTGATTACATAATTCAACTCTCACTATATGTAGTTGCTATTATTTCACTTCATGAAGTAAATAATAAAAATACGTGTGCTCATGCAAAAATGTGCCCTTGTTAAAAAAAAAGACAGCTACCTATTGTTAGAGTGTATACAAAAAACTCACAATGTTGTAAGATTTTTAAGCATTGCAAATGTTTTGAAATGTATTTCATATATTTGATTCTCTGAAAATATTAATGACGTCATATTTCCCAGCCCATGAAATGTGCTTTCATTCAAAAATTTCAACTTATTTCTGGATAAATCAAGTTTTTCCAGGCTTGAACAATTTGCGAATGCGTTATCTGGTAACTCTGATATGAGGTTGTCTTTTAAATCTAAGTTTCTCAAATAGCCAAGATTTCGAAACTCCACTCCCGATATCTGAAAAAAACAATATCTTTAATATGTATGTGTGTATGTATGATGTCATCAACATTTCTAATATTCTTCTTCATATATTCTAGTCTAGTGATTCATATATTATTTTCTTTAAGCAAGTAAGTTCCTCATCATGTTTTCCTTTAACATAAGTGTTTATTGCGATAGAGAAAAATTTATTGGAGCAGTCGGTAAACGAACGATTTTCAATGCTCCACGTTTAATTATAGTTAAAAAATATATATCTATGTTGGAGTAATAGTGCTGGTATCAGCTACAATAGTTGTGGTTTTATTCTTTGCCAATATTACTAGATCTACAAATTAACGACTATTTGATAGTCTGTAGTAATAGTAATTTCCTAGTCATTATTATGAATGCCGATACAATGTCGTTAGTGTCAGCTATTATTGTCATTATAAGTGAATAGCATCAAAGTTAAATTTGTTCAAAACCCTTAATACTGGTGGTTTATAAGATTTGACAATGTTGCTTGATTTACAAATTAACGACTATTTGATAGTCTGTAGTAATAGTAATTTCATAGTCATTATTATTAATGTCAGAGCGTAATGGCGTTAGTGTCAGCTATTATTTCTTTATAATTTAATAACATCAAAGTCAAATGATGTCAAAACCGTTAAGACTGGTCGTTTATTTGATTTGTCAATGCTAGATCTATAAATTAATGACACCATAGTCATTATTATTATTAAAGAAATTTTTCATAACTTTAAAACTAACGGAAAGAAATTAACTCAAAGCAAAATTAGCCTACATTTAAGGCAAAACTCAAAAAATCTAGAAAACACAATTTAACAGCTCATTACACTAACGAGAATCTTAAAACATAATACTTACACTCATTATATTATTCTTTGAAAGATCCAAAAAGTTCAAGCTAAAAAGATGGCTGAATAATTCGGTCGGGATGTAGAGCAAATCATTTTTATCTAAAAGCAATGTTTCCAGGCATGAGAGGCTCTCAAATGCACTCTCTGTTATATTACTTATTTGATTATTTGACAGTTTTAGCATTTGCAGACTCTTCAAATGAAAGGTACCGTTTTGTATCTGTTGAATTTTGTTATTTGACAGATCCAGTATTAACAACGAGCGTAGACCCACGAAACTGTCAGACGGTATGTACACAATCTGATTGTTTGACAGGTCTATTGTTTCTAAGTATGTGTTGTTTGCGAATAACCGCTCTGGTAATGTGTACAAGAAATTATTAGATAAATCAACGTGGAATAGCTTTTTTGTGTGGCGAAAAGCCTCGCTGTCTATCTCCTCTAAGTAATTCCTTTGTAGGCGGCTGGAATGAAAGGATTTTCTAAGTAAATGGTAAATCACAGTAAAGTTCGCTATAAAGTGACGTTTCTTAACACGACTTTGAACTCTCGTATCTCCCATCGGGACGTTGTAAAAACACGGGAAACGTTTTGAGCGATTTCCTATTATAGTTTACTAAAACTTATTATATAATAATTATTAGTATTCGGCATACTTCATGTTAAGACATAAAAACTTAATCAATCTAATTGTAACATTTAAGTGAAGGAATCAGAAAGAGATGACAGAGTACTTTAATTAGACTTTAGAGTGCAATTAGACTGATTTTTTGAAGTGACAACAGAAACTAATGTATATTGAAGTAATTAATTCTGAAATGTTCATCTTATGTTTCATATATCATATTTTTTATAATCACTTTTAAAAACAGTGATAGTTATATGCTTACTGCCAACAGTAAATGTCTAACGCACACTAAACAGTAAGCACCAGCAGTAGAGAAAAAGGAAAGCGTATACTGTGCGAAATACGGCTAGCGATTTGGGTGAAAGAGGCCTGCCTACCGCTGCCGTATGCCTGAGAGTATGGGAAGCTAGACAGACTGGCGCCGTAACGCGTTACGTAACGAAACGGTTTACCCTCCCATTACAAGTTATCACTTCAAAAACATGAGCTGTCTGGCCGGGCTTCAGCGTACGACTCTCCTATGTGAGGTCGGTAGGTTTGAATCCCGGACCAATGGACTTTCTGTCTATGTGCACATCGTGATGAAACCGATGGTGACTTCGACCCAAAAATTCGTCGGCGTGTGTATGACACATTAGAAAAAACAAATGATAACGAAACAGATACATAAATCGATGGCCCAGACCATAAACTGTAGTAACGGTACTGGTTTTTTTTAATAAAACACGATGTAAAAATAAAAAACTAAAGCGTAGTTCAAGTTGATGTGTGCATAACACATTCTTATCACAGCCAGACTTTAATTACACTGAAATTTAACGTGGTTACAACTTCAGTAAATTGTTGAAATCCCGATACCACTCTTGGTTATAGGTAAAAATGTGTTTGAAATTCTAAAACATTTAATAAAATGTAAATTTATGAAATTTTAATAGAACATCATTCGTACAGCGAGAAATTTAAAACATAATTAAAATATTTTACTTTAAACCCGTCAGAACATTTTGAAATGAGAAAAATATGTTTAATGAATACAACTACTGTGATTATGGAATGCGACGATGGCTCTTTATAAAAGATTAATATGGCTTTTATATTTGATATAAATTAAATTTTGATCCTATCCATGACAAAGGTTCTTGGTACGATTCCCAGCGATTTAACTGTTTTAGGCTGAAAACCAGAGAGCGAAATAGAAATCAATTTGTTTTATTTGCAATTTTTACTTTGTTATTATTTAATAGTATTCATGTATAATAAAGACTTTGCAAATAAATATACGATACATAAAATACAAAAGGGTTTCCTAACCTTTTATGTACCATGCGCCATCTTTGCTTTACTAAAATTTTTATCCCCCCCTAGTCAACATACATAACTTTTAATTTAAAAAAATGGGCGTGGGCCCCATTTTGGGAAACACTGCTTTAGGGGTTCTTGATCCGTAAGTAGCAAAGGCTATCTATATATCTTTATTACATCATTTGTTTGTTTTTTTTTTTTTTTAAAGACAATTCACACCAATTGACCGAGTCCCATGCTAAGCTGGTGAAGCTTGTGTTATGGGTACTAGGCAACGGATATACATACATAGATAGATATACATATGAATACATATTTAAACACCCAAGACCTAAGCACAACACAAATGCTCATCACATCGATGTTCGTCTCAGCCGGGGATCGAACCCGCGACTCATGGATTCGCAGTCAGGGGTACTAACCACTAGACTAATGAGTTCCAATCACAAAAAAAAATTATTGAGCCGGTCAAGCCGTTTTTGTGTTTACACATAAAATTTTTCCTTGTTATTAGTTACTATATCAATACTCAATCATCAATGAGGTACTCACAGTATCCTTAAATTCACAAGTGACTCAAAAAGTCCTGACGGCAAGTACTCCACGTGATTGTCAAACATATCCAGCTCAGATAGTGTTCGCATACCTTTGAATGTTGACTTGTGTAAAGTACGGAGCTTATTCGTACCTAAGTCACTGAAAATACAAAGAAATTATGAAAAAAATAAAAGCAAACTAAGGCTGTAGGTACATTTATTATAAAGATTATAGGTTAAATTATGTATAAGAATACATAAGGTTATAGGTTAAATTATGTATAAGAATAGAAAAGTACACAACCACAGCGAACTTTTTAAATTTATTTTATTGTTTTATTTTTACAATACACATATGTAATGTTTAGATAGACTATTATTTGAATAAAAATCGGATTAAGACTCCAATATGTGTGTTTCATTGTTTCTTTATAGATTTTGTTTTTAATACGGGTTTCCCTCACGATGTTGCACTACACAGATTTGCGTTCTCAATCGTGCAACCTCAGAGTTAAGTGTAAAACTCGTTTTGTAAATAAAACAGGAAAAATTTATCCCATGCAATTTATATAATATTACATCCTTTCATATGAAATTGGCGTTTTGTGTGGGAAGAATAAAAAGTAGATATTTTTAAATAGACTATATTAAATTAATCATTGCTATCTATGCACTTTTGCCATTTTATAGGTAGTTCATTGATCCCTATACTAAATAAAACATTTGGACGGGAATCAATAAATCTTTGAAGGTATTTTCGGTTTATTTTCGACTGCCACTTCAAAGTTTAATTTTTTACCTTGCAAGAAGTTATACTAATTTTGAAAAATATGGTTATCTGTTGGAGCAAGGAGACGCCGGAGAGTACTCCTAAATAACACGATATTTCTAATTTCCATTTTATAAATAGTGACGCAAAGAAAAAAAATAAAACGGGAAAATGAAATGAATTATGGTTTTCGAAAAACAAATGCACGAGTAAATAGCTGTAAGATGAATTTGCAATTTCTAACCAAAGAGGAGATATTTGAGGTCAATGTACTACAAAACCTCAATTTCATATGTAAGGCCTTAATAAACAATCCTTCTGATAATATTGTTAGTCGCAAACAACAAATTAACATTCTCTTACAATATTCCGTGATTAAGAATCTATTACTGGGCTTATCCAAACAAATGAAGCTCTTGTTTTTACATTTACTTCTTTTCTATATATTAATAAAAAGAAATAAATTAACATGCACCAACACTGTTTCTTTTCATCGCAGCATAAACACAATTTGTTAGAGACTTGCGACTTCTCTTTTTTATAGAGGAAGAATATTTATTTATTTCCACTTTATTGCAAAAAATAAATCGCTTTCAAGAAATCTCTTCCAAGCAACCACTGTAAGGATAAGTATTTTTTTTAACGTAATAGGAGGCAAATGGGCAGGAGGCTCACCTGATGTTAAATGATACCGCCGCCCATGGACACTCACATTGCCAGAAGGCTCGTAAGTGCGTTGCCGGTCTTTATAATTGGTACGCTCTTTTCTTTTCTTGAAGGACCCTTAGTCGAATTGGTTCGAAAATACTTCAGTACGCAAGTAGGTGAAACAACGGACGTCTAGGTAATACGAAATGTATTTTGTATTCTGCCTTGACTTCGATGATGAAACTCAGCTGCAGGTATTCTGAACTACTCTTCTGAATACTCCACGGTAAATGCTGTAGAAGATGCAGAGAGACCCCACATCTCTACGCAGCACCAAGAGATCAAGCCGCTTGGAAACTTAAGAAATTAGGTGAGCGCAAGAAGTGCAAAACTACATATGATCTGCAATTACTTAGACATAAAGAATGGACAAAACATATATAAAATATGACATTGAAAAACACATTAATCAGATATTATAAACACTGAATGTAGAATTCTTTATCATATTCAGTGGCAAGTATTCATAGATTTTATAAAAAAGGGTGAGTGTACTTATGTACGCGCGTAAAAAGTTATACTTCTTTGGCATTATTAATAATAGTTTTTGATTGCATGCAAATAATTCATTACAATTAAATAATCAAAGACTGGAAAAGGAGTCATTATAGTCAATAAAGTTTAGTTAAGTGTGACATAAATTCTATTATTATTCGAACGTTGTTTTTAAATTATGTCCAATGCCGTAGCATCTTCCGTGGGCAACTTCATTCTGTTAATTTTGTGTCACGGTGCGCGCGCATCGTACAATTTCACTCTCATCAATTTTTCATAACTCGCCTAAAGAAGTATAACTTCAATAAATCGTATCAAGAATCGAATACGTACATCGTATATATATCGATAGGCACTGTCAAATCCGCCGTCAGAGCTGTTAAGCCGGACCTCCAACAATTGAATGATCTATGAACTGCGTCGCATCTGCAAACACTCTTTGAGCATTGCCGCCAACGGGACTGCGCTAAGCTAATTGTCCATGCTGAAAACAACACATTCTGTTAATTATTTTATTTATTAATTTATG